>NC_064629.1:663726529-664341886 GCF_023864275.1 Schistocerca cancellata
AAACGATGCAGAGACTTCTCAAATGTTGATAACAACCGTGTTGTATTAAAACATACACTGAAGCAATAGTAAATTTGTACCTAAAAGTTGAATGTCATCGTGAAAAGTTAGAGCTGTCAATGTTCTATTTATCTGATAGCCACGCACTAACTCATGTCGAGGTTAAAACAGATATCATGCAGTTATCGCTGTGGCCGAAGGAAGTCATGAATTGGGAAGGTAAAAGCAATCACCTGCAGAATTGCAGCAGTTTCGACAAGTCATCGACTCAACGTATGATGAGAACGACTTCAGTGATATATCAATCTGGTTTTCCGTAACTGTTGCCCACATTCTTGATATTTGCAATTAGATAACCATAGACTTGTAGACATCCCAGAAACTCTCGTCTGAGTTTTCACTTGACCAACATTATACGCATTGTTATACAAGAGGGTTCAGAAAGTTACGTCTTGCTTGACAAGGACGTGCATTATCTAGTTAAAATGTTTGGCCTTCTACCGGAAATTTAAGCTGTATGAAGAACAGAAAGTCATCCACTGGGAATGTCCTGTAGCAGAAACACCTCAAGCCCGTGTAAAACTGTCGGTGATAAATGATGATGCCCTCACATAAGAGCAGTGTCCTGGCAGCAGCCAGCTACCGTTTCTAAACAATTGGTACAACGAGCCACCTGGCTATGGCACATGTTTCTAGTTTTCCATGGCTCAGTAGCTTTGCATACCTAAAGGGGACGCTACCACCTCTTTGTTGGCCTTAGAGGGAGACTGCAGTATATCTTCTGCTTCTAAATTCCACTTAAGCAGAGGTAACTCTTGTTGTCTTGTTAAATATACCACGTGTATTATCTGCTGTAACAAACTGGGAAATTACTTCCAACTGTGTAGACTGTCAACACAATACGGATGGTACCTCATACTCGTCATTGGTCATTTATAACGATGTAACTGTAGTCAACAATTACCCTGTTTTTGGAGGTGCGTTATTGACGATGCTCTGATAACACTTCAGAGATGACAATGTCCGTTCTCCCTAGACCCATTAACATTATCCTTTCTGGCATGCTTAAATAGTCTACTATTACCATAAAAAAAGCTGACCTTGCCTTCCTCTGACCTTCCCGTCTTACTCAGCTAGATATAGAGGGCCCACAGTTTATAATGGACCGCGCATCACGGTGCAGATTCACATTTTTCAGATGCGTAAATCATTGTCAAATGTGAAAGAAGAGACAGCTGACAGTAGTAATTCTCAGATCGACTGAGTACTGAAACTTAAGTCCGGACTTAGCCGGAGTAACAACATAAACAAACACGAATAAATAAATGCGAGATCTATCAAACCTCCAGAATGACTGTTTACGCTTTTAAACTGCTGTCTGGTATGATGTGCAGAGGAACGGAAATAATTATTATAGAGGTACTAGTTGTCAGGTTTGACTTTAGAAAATGTACTAAGAAATCAATTCCGATACTGCAACATAAAATGGAGACAAGTTCAAAAATGACCGGGTAGCCTTCCTTGATATTTTCTGGCCTACAGATAGCCAAAGACAATGTAATTGATAAAAAGCCACTTAAAAGTCCTGAACAGACAGAGGATCAAGTATAAATACGAAAGTGTAAATTCACAACACCTATAAAAGTCGTATCGGAGTAAGGGAAACGATAATCATGAAAGATACGTTCGCGTTAAGAATTGTGTGAGACAGAGTTTCAGTTTACCATCGCTGTTGTTAAACGTATATCTCGAGAAGCAACAAAGGAAGTGTCAGCTGAACTAAGAATAAAAAACAGGGTTGCACACGCCAGTAAGAACAACGTTAGGATCAAAAGCAAATAGAACAAAAATAAAGCGATGAATGTTGCCAGAAAATAAAATGTCTTTCGTACAATGTAAAAAAAAAAAAATTGTAGAGGAAGTGGCAGATTTCTTGGAAGAAACAATATGCATGCTAGTGAGAGCAAAGAAGACTTTAGAAGCAGGTCGGCAAGTGTGAGGAAACCATTTAACAAAGAGCCTAACAGCTATCAAATTTTGCCATAGAAATGAGGAAGCTTCTATTCTGAAACTTTCACTTACACTGTATGGGAATAAGACTCTGACTTGGGGGGGAAGGGAAGCATTTGAGATATCCTGCACACGGAAATTAAAAATTAAGTTCACAATGAAAGAATGAAATGGAATAGAATTAATTAGAAGTATTGATGAAAGAAATCCGTTCGAAACAACAGGGAAACGCGGTAAGGTACCTGGCAATAATAACCTGTCTTTATTAGAAGATTGGAGAGGTTGTAGACTGAATAAAGACAGTAATATTTAAAACAAATTATCAAAGACGCTCGGTACAGCAGGTTTTCTAGGGTATGAATTAAGTTAAAGAAACGAACAAACGAACTGCAGCTTTGCTTCGGGGAGACTATCAGATTGGCAGTAGTCGCATTCAACCAAGTCCTTCCTTCGAGACAGAACTGTTATGATTTTCGCTGTCTCCGAAGTTACAAAGATTCGATTACCAAACCTTTGAGCAATTTATTTTCTTATTGTCTCAAAAAGTTAAAATGTCTTTCTAATGACACCGCTGACAGTCAGACTGCAATACAGGAGAAAACAGGACAAGTCAGAGCGCTAGGTAAGAATCAGACATTGGTTGGTTGGTTGGTTTTGGGGAAGGACCAAACAGCGAGACCATCTGTCCCGTCGGATTATGCAAGGATGGGGAAGGAAGTCGGCCGTTCGCTTTAAAAGGAACCATAGTGGTAGTTGCCTGAAGCGATTGAGGAAAAAAGGAAAACCTAAATCGGGATGGCAGTACGTGGGTTTGAAGCGTCGTCCTCCCGAATGCGAGTCCAATGTGAGAACCACTGTGCCACCTCGCTCGGTATCAGACATTCTCTTCCCGATCATCCCAACCATGACAAAATGAACACAAGAGCCGACATCCGCCTTTTAAATTTTCATACGACCGTGGTTATCATGCGGACAACTATATTTGAAAAAGATCAGTTGTAAGTTTGAAAGGTTCGTGTTTTTTTTTATGCTTTCATGTGGCACGACTGCATCTGTAAAGAATGATGGAATACTCATGACAGCTGAAAAGATAGAGGAATACGGTTCATCACCAGGCAACGTAAATCCTACCGAAGCAAAGCACCACACTGGTATGGACACATTAAAACACTGGTCAAGGAGATAACAAATCTTTAAGGAACATTTTACGGTCAGAACTTTAAAGAACATTGTAGAGTGTAGTTGATCGGAACTGCGTGATATTCCTCCGAATTTCTTAGTGTAATGACCTTCTGACATGTAGATCTACTTTTAGAGCTCAGCACCCATTAGGTTGAGCACAGTTCAAAAGCTTGTTGATGAAAGTGTTTTTTGCGTGATGAAAGTGTTTTTTGCGTGTACAGTGTGAAGTGGAGTGAAATAATTAAGAGAAGCTATGGTGTGTAGAGGGAGAAATGAATGGGAGCATTATAGTAAGTTGAAAAGGTTTAATAACTTGAAGAATTTCTATCGTAGTCATGCGTTTTTTCTGCTTCAGTTTATAGTAAATAGTGTAGTAATTTTGGATTTTCTGTTGGTGCTCCTATGGTCATGCAGCACGTGTTCTTCTTTGATTGTGGCCCTCTGTGTGAAACAGTCTTCTTGGACAGGGATAATTTTTAAAAGGATTCCAGTGACTGTTTACTACACCACCCTCCACCGTAATCCCGTTAGTATGCCTCGAATGACGCTCAGAGGACTCTATAATTCAAATGAAGGCGGTAACACCGGTCGCCGAACCCTGGGGTAGCCGAACACGAGTTAGGTGGACGTGGAAGCATGGGACACATTCCGTGGAGTATTTGTAACCGTCCACTTACGTTAAAACGCGAAGCAGAACGGGCGACTAGTGACAGGAAGAGGAGTGCGCGATCAAACCGACAAGCAAGCGAATTGGGCAATCGCTTGGCGGCTTGATGCGAGCGATTTCTCAGGCGGGTGGCGCCCTGCAAGAGGCTCTTTTTCACTGAGACGAGCAGTTCTGGTTGCAAGGACGACTACAAGCAAGTAACAGAGAGGCTGGCGCCGCCTCGAGCCTCTCTCAATTTAACAGTGGCCGCACCCACAATCTGGAATATGCTGCCCTGTCGCTCTCACAAACACCTCTTACCCAGAAAGGAAAAAAAAAGTGTTGGTGCTGTGAATTTTTACCTTCTGACAAGGCAAAGGGATGACCAGGCAACAGATAGCACCCGTGTTCCTCTTCGGGCCATTTCTCAAAGCGGTCGTATCTTTTACTCCAGTTTCTATGCTGGCCGCAGTGACCGAGCGGTTCTAGGCGCTTCAACCCGGAACCGCGCTGCTGCTACGGTCGCAGGTTCGAATCCTGCCTCGGACATGGATGTGTGTCATGCCCTTAGGTTAGTTAGGTTTAAGTAGTTCTAAATCTAGGGGATTGATGACCTCAGATGCTAAGTCCCATAGTGCTCAGAGCTATTTGAACCAGTTTCTATGACGTTTCGTTCGTCACCCTGGTGGATTGATGAGATTGTTCATTTGCGGCTACAGTTTTCAGTACTGCCTCTAGGGATCAAATTCTAAATACTTCAAAAACCAACTGGAAATATTTCAAAATAATTTTAAATGAGATAAATGAAGTACAGACCAGACTAGACTGATCTGGTTGAGTGTAAATGACATACTAAGTTTGTTTACTATGTAAACGTGAGTACTGTTTTAGGTCCGAGTTGAACATGTGGCTTGCTATGAATGAGTTTGTTGCAATAATTCCACCAATTAAACAGCAGATCCAGTCTTGTCGTACTCTACAGGAGTTATTCTGTTGTACACTGAGTTCCACTTTCATTGCAGTGATTTTCAGGACGTCACTCGACAGCAAATTCAACTGTCTCTCTGCTTATTGCTACGAATTGATGTTCTGGTAGAGTTGGTGAGATTAGAGGAAGATAGCTTGCTCAGGCGGGTAAGATTTTGAAAATAAATCAGCTGTAGCAACGTTGAAGTAACTATTCCATCATTAGTATAGTAACTTTTAAGGAAATAACTGAAAACAAAAACCGACAATTCAGAAACAAATTAGCTAGTTTCCTCCCATATTAAGTTTATTGACATATACTGAATTTTCTGCAAAAAGCATTTCCGAAAGTTCTGCAAAATTATATTTATTTCGTCGCGGACTGGATTTCAGCTTCTCAGGTCATTTTCAGGTGACAACTGAATGTCGCAAACACACATAAACATGATCTTCGATTTGTACAGTTACTATTTTCACGGAGCATGAAAAATGACAAAGAATTTACATATGGAAAACATTAGAACAATTACGTTAACTGAAAAGAGGGTAAATAAAATTTTTATGAAGCGATACATTAGCAAATAGTGAGAAATAAGACGATTTTACAGTCTGAAGTTAAATTAAGAAAGTGGAAAATGGAAACTGAGCCTGATAATTTAATACTTGTATGTCAAATGTTTTTTGATTTTCAGTATTTCCAGTAGAGTCATCTTTTAGCTTTTCTTGACAGAAAGTAAAACTTCACATCCTACATCATGAGAACGGTTTTCCGCTAAAGGATGATCAGTAAAAGTCGACTCTTTCTTCCTAACCGCCAACCTCTCTCATGTTCACGTAGTCTAACTGACACACCTCTGCCTGCCTGACAAATATACATTATTTCAAACTGCTTACAAGTGATTTTATATACACCACTCTGTGTCAAAGGTCGTAATTTGCCTTCACTATTGAATAAAAATTTTAATATGTTATTGGTATTACAAAATTCAGGTCTGTATTTACGAGACTACATTTTTTACAAGGTTGTCTGAAATTTTGTCAATATATGAAACTTGGAACCAGGCATTATAGCTACTGAGCGATTGCTGTTGATCAGCGTACAGAAGTGGTATGATTTTATTCATTTCCTTGTTACTTAGAATATTATCAATCAGGGTAAAGCTATAACCATTTACTAACATTTTTATAGTTCCATCGGAAGGTTTTCTCTGTAACTGTTTTTTGTTAACCTGAAGCCAGAAGTTCAATGTTTTGACTAAGCACTTGAGCGCAAACGTGTTATAATCGTGTTTGCTATAGGTCTATACACCGAAGACACTCGTACAGCACGTGAAGTTCTGTCTTTCGAGTCATTTAAATTTAGTCTCTTTTTTATTTCTGTAAGATGTCTAATTTGATTAATTTTATATTTTCTGCCTTTTCGTTGTATGTGTTCACGTGCGAATAATAGACGCACCAGAGGTAATGTCGCACACTCCTATAAAGGATTATTGTAGAGTCTTGCATGACCGAGTAAGCGAGCACAAAATACGAAATGGGGCGAGCACACCCTAACTGGATAGGCTGCCCGCACTAGTTCTAGTGACCGAGCATAGATGCCGTGACCGAATACGTAGCACGTAACTTCAAACACATTACACGTGTCATTATCCGTGTGGTGTGTCTCTCTCTCTCTGTAATCATGCAGCGCGAGGAAGCCAGTGCAGTAAGATGTAAGATTGAAACCAATGTTTACACACTGAAGAAACTGGAAGGTCTAAAAAGCCTAGCATGGAGTAAATTTCTGTTGGTTGTAGACGAAAACTGTGCGTCTACTGGGTACGTATCGTGCATAAACTGCTCCACATTATCGTGTTTCCAGTCGGGAACCACTCATTTAAAGAAACACAGTTGCAAGAAACCTCACAAAGATACAGCTCCTTCACGGATATCGGCAGTAATAAAAAATAGTATTACAGCAAAGTGTGTTGCCATGTGTGCTAAAGATATGAGAATTTTAATGCTGTTTCCGGTGAAGGTTTCAGAGAACTAGGCCAAGAATTAGCACATCTAGGTGCGCATTATGGAGAAGTTAACGTGGCAGATGTCATGCCACATCCCTCTACTATAAGCAGACATGTCAAAGAACGAGCTGATGCAATACGATACAGCATAATGCCTTCTGTTATTGCAGAAGTTATTAATGGCTCTGAGCACTATGGGACTCAACTGCTGAGGTCATTAGTCCCCTAGAACTTAGAACTAGTTAAACCTAACTAACCTAAGGACATCACAAACAGCCATGCCCGAGGCAGGATTCGAACCTGCGACCGTAGCGGTCTTGCGGTTCCAGACTGCAGCGCCTTTAACCGCACGGCCACTTCGGCCGGCAGTTATTAATAAAATATGTGCTGCGACAAATGATATGTGGACTGGTTCGCAAAATCTGGTGCACTATTTAACGCTTACAACACATTACATTAACACAGATTGGTCTGTTGTGAACAATGTTTTATTTACAACAAAATTGCCGGGAGTTAAGACGACGGGAGTAAATATTATGATAGAAATTGAAGAAAGGATGGGTGATTGGGACATTTCGCCGGACATGTTGCACTGTTTTGTTTTTGTCTCCGACCAGGGTGCCAAAGTAATAAAGGCTTTGGAAAATCACGAAAGGATTCCTTGTGCTGCTCATTGTATAAGCACACAGTAAGCCATAGTTTCGATGAAGATAACTTCTTGTTAAATCATGCCCCGAACATCGCATGAACAATAAATACTGCAAAATGCGTTATAAGGTACATTAAGAGGAGTAGCCTCTGCTCGTCTTTGAAATCATCGTTGAAACTAGAGGCCTACACACGCTGGAACAGCTTGTACACTATGCTGGAATCCTTACACACTCTATTATCATAGATCCTTCAAGTACTGTGCCATCACCACCCAGAAAGAGAGTTTGTTTCAAGGAATGGAGGAACAACAGATCATCCGCAGCAGATGAAGTAGATCTGTACATTTTAATGTACCCCGGAGATGATGATGACATCTTAATGTGGGGGAGCAGACATGAAACAGATCTACCAGGCCTCGCTGCAGTTGCACGACGTATTTTATGTATGCCAGCAAGAAGCGCACCTAGTGAAAAATGCTTTAGTAAAGCCGGCATGTTACTAACAAATCGCCGCAGCCAATTAAATGCGGAACGCGTAAGTGATTTACTGCTGATAAAGAATAACTATAATTTTGTTTCTGTTGCAAACATGTGAAAAGTACGACAAGTCACATCTGTAAATGTTTAATGTTCTTTGTATGCTTTCTTTATGAAGATGGCTGTCTTCTAGATTACAGGGACAACACTTATTTAATGTTTCCTATTAATGAAAGGAAAAATATATCTTCTGTTTGGAAATGAGACTCGTCTTCTATCCACGATTGTATTGAAATATCATTTTACTTCCCAATTGCTTTATGAATTTAGCTGTGTCTCGTACCCGTTCTTGGAAACGTTACTTTTGTATTAAAAGAGAGAGAGACAGAGATAAATACATTGTGTGTGTATGTGTGTGTGTGTGTGTGTGTGTGTGTGTGTGTGTGTGATAGAGAGAGAGAGAGAGAGAGAGGAGGGGGGGGGGGGGAGAGGCGTTGGATTTGTACAGTAAAGTACGGTGCAGCGAGCCGGGGCGAGGCGAGGTGAGACGTCAGCGGTGACCGGTCATGCTCGGTTATCCGCGTGTCCGGAATCCGGACATCAGACATGGGGCGAGTACGTGACCGAGCCGAGTCGTGTGGGGCCGGACACGAGCGGCTCGGTCCCCCTGTCAACAGGCGAGCAGTGACCGGTCAAACACTGAGCGTTGCAGCACTCTAGATTATTGTTCACTTCGGAGCGCTTTAGATAGAACTGGTATCAGGCTGTCACGTCAGCGTCTACCGCTGAGGTAGGTCATGACAATGAAGTGGTGTGGATATGTTACCTGGTTGTATGGAGTCGTCGAAGTAAGATGGACCATTATGGAGAAGTCGCAGATTGACAGCAAGGAGATATTGCGTTTGGAAGTTTGATCACCACACCTTGAATGAAGTTCTATTTGTACGTATATCAGCGCAGACTGTCTATAACGAATGGTGTGACAGCCCGAGCTATTGTAACACGGCATAAGAAGTTAAGAAGTGTGACCGTAAAAACGATCCTAACCGACGTGGAACGGAGACAAGATCCAACCCTCGTCAATGACAATCGTTTTCAGATCCTAACGGAATTGCTGCTGTCAGTGGATGGAGGCTTCAGAACGAACTTGAGAAGAGAACTGCAAGCAATGGAAATTTGAAGTCGGTTATTTCGAAAAGGGCTATTGGCCACAGCGATATATAAAGCAGCATGTATTCAGTGAATCAAACATCACATAAACGGGAAGTTACCTGACTGGAACCGTGTTGTGTGACTCGACAAGTCGCCACTTTGCCCCTTTTCAAGCCGGCCGCTGTGACGGAGCAGTTCTAGGCGCTTCAGTCCGGAACCGCACGACTGCTACGGTCGCAGGTTCGAATCCTGCTCCGGGCACGGATTTGTGTGATGTCGTTAGGTTAGTTAGGTTTAAGTAGTTCTAAGTTCTAGGGGACTGATGACCTCAGATGTTAAGTCCCATAGTGCTCAGAGCCATTGGAACCATTTTTTGAACCCCTTTTCAAATGATACTAGGTGTCGAATACACCGTTGAGTCGTTAAGGTGTTTAACCTGCAGTGAGTGGAGGTTGTAGTTCAGTCCAGATGTGATCTTGATAGTTTACGGAGGTTTTCCTTGCCTTACTCGGGTACACACATTTAGGTAACCATGAACATGAATCAGGATGCTTATTTCAACATTCACGGTCACCAAGTGTTGCCGTTCCTTCTACATCTTCGTGTTCTGTATCCTGTGGACACTCCCATCTTCCACGTGACACCATGATTGTTCACAAAGCTGAATACGTATTTCCCTCGTCTGAAGAAAACTCAGACGTCGTATCTCACCTCTAGGATCGTGATGAATCATGTAATCTTAAACCCATAGAAAACGTCTGGGCCTATTTGTATCAGTGGGTGAAACATAGCAATCAAGATTCCAGCAATTTTGTGGCTTTACTGCATTCACCCATCAATGAGGGACTTGAGCTGGTATGACTGATAAACCATATCTCTCCAAGATTGTCCCAGTTAATTCTATATCGGCAGTCATCTCTTCTTACATATTCTTCCTGAATCATTGTAACATAACTCTTTCATCGACATACAAAGTCTCTTCTGCAGTGTCTCTTACTGCATGCCGGCCGAAGTGGCCGTGCGGTTAAAGGCGCTGCAGTCTGGAACCGCAAGACCGCTACGGCCGCAGGTTCGAATCCTGCCTCGGGCATGGATGTTTGTGATGTCCTTAGGTTAGTTAGGTTTAACTAGTTCTAAGTTCTAGGGGACTAATGACCTCAGCAGTTGAGTCCCATAGTGCTCAGAGCCATCTTACTGCATGTTGTTGTCTAGACTACTGTCACTGTCTCGTACTATCGAACTAGAGACGAACGGTGAAGCTCCTCTTATAATGTTCTTTTTGTCGTCTGGTAATCGAAGTTGGTGAGGATCACGGAGTGACGATTAATACTTGAAAGTCGATCGCACGAGGGTTTTTAGCCGACCTTCATAGAAACTAGAAACCTTTCCTCGTTCAACTAACGAACCAAATTGTTTTCCACATTGACAGCAAATGTGTACACTGATGAAGCAAAGCTTTATGACTACCCGCTTAATAGCTTGTTTGTCGGTCTTTGGAACGAAATACATCTCTGATTCTGCGTGTCAGGGATCCAACAGTTCGTTGGTAGGTTTGTGGAGGTATGTGGCATTAGATTTCTACGCACAGGTCGTATAGTTCGAGTAAATAACGGGCCCTTGATTTGCGTACGTGGTGATGGTGCCCGACAGCGACCCAGAAGGGTTCCACAGGATTTATCACATGAATTTGGTAACCGAAACATCAACGTGAGCCTGCTCTAATGATCCTCAAACCACTGTAGCACGTTTCTGGCTCCGATACACGGACAATTACTCTGCTGAAAGATGACATCGTTGTCGGGGAATATATCAAGCATGAAAGGATACAGGTGGTTCTCATCTGTCAGAGTGTCCTCGATTACTACCATAGGTCCCACGCAAGCGCAGGAGAATGTCTCCCATAGCATAATATTGCTCCCACCAGACTGCGCCCACGGCGCGCTTCACGTTTCGAGCCGCCGTTCACCTCGATGACGGCGTTTGTGGAGACGACCGTCGACCAAGTATAGCAACAATGTGATTTACCCGTAGAGCACGTTACCATTGATGTACGGTCGAATCCCGATGGTCCCGTGTCCAGTGCAATCGTAATTTAGATGTCGTTGGGTCAACACGTTAACACGTAGGGGTGGTATGCTGCGTGCACCAGAATAGTGCTCAGTCGGCACAGATCACCATCTATTCTACTTTACAGTACAGACAAGCCTCTTAACTCCACGTTCTTTGACTAGTCATGGACGTCCAATCATTTAATGACTACTGGTAGTTTCTCTGTCCTTCTACCTCTTTCCACAGATGTTCACAACAGTAGCACATGACCTTTCGACCAGCTTCGCTGTTTTCGAGATCCTCGTTCACAGGCTCTACATAATAATAACCAGTCCTTCGTCAGATTCGCTTATCTCAATGGATTTACCCATTTGCAGCCCTTATATTCGCTAGGGTTATCCCCCATCTGTGTCTGCTCCTCTTCCATACTTTTGTTATCGCGTCACGTGTCTGCAACACCGCCAGGCGGCATCCAACTTTGCGGTGGGCAGTGGCCATAATGTTTTTGCTTATCATTGTAATGAAAGAATGTTTAATATTCATTTCAGCATCTCGCCAGTATTAGATTCACTGCCGGCCGGGGTGGCCGAGCGGTTCTAGGCGCTACATCTGGAACCGCGCGACCGCTACGGTCGCAGGCTCGAATCCTGCCTCGGGTATGGATGTGTGTGAGGTTAGTTAGGTTTAAGTAGTTCTAAGTTCTAGGGGACTGATGACCTCAGGAGTTAAGTCCCATAGTGCTCAGAGCCATTATTAGATTCACTATGGCCGAAATTCCAAAGCTGAGACTCTGTTGAAAGAGACAGGTCTGAATGCAGAGGTTTATGTACAACATAGAGACGTTTCATGCAAAGGGTTTGTAAGGTGGCTATAATTTCACGCCATACAAGCACTCATCTACATACTTGGTCGTGATTTACAACCGGAACTAGGTGTCATTTGATAGGATGTACATCGTACATATGAATATTTAAAGAAGACTGACATCGTCACGTACACCTTGTAAATAGTTGTTAATGCTTATTGCATGTAAGGTGATGGAGTATCTTTATTATCAAAACGGCGTAATGAATGTTTACCTATACTAGTAGAGGTTGGAACGCCAGTGTAAATAAAACAGCAGGCGTAACTCGAGCCCTGGGTGGAAAAGCCTGCACAAGTGTGTTGGTCCTGCTGAAACACAGGAAGTAGCCAAGGTGGGGGCACCTGAGCACTGGAGCGCAATAGAACGGCGGCTTGCCGGTATTGTAGCGGGGCCGTAAGGATCAGCGGATAATACTTCGGAAACTCTGAAAATCTTGGACGCAGCAGAGAGGAACGAGGAAGCGTTGCCTCGGAAATCACGCAGGCTAGGTTATTTCCGAGGATTTTTGCGCTGAGAAGTGTACCATTGTATGTATCCCTAATTAACGAGGATAGGTATTTCCTCGCAAACTTTCCGTGCTGGACGACAAAAGACTAAAATATGGTTGGTCGGCATTCGGAAGAATCTGTAGAGAGGGAGAAAATTCTGTGGTTTCGAGAACATAGCTTCGCATGAGCAGTTGCCAGTGGGCTCGTGCGCATGCGCAGAGCTGAATTCGCGTATGAGCAGTGCCTTCCTCCCGCTTCTGGCTACTTGGAGCGTGGCTGTTTGGTGTACGAGCAGTAGCAGCAAGTAGCCAGAAGCTACCCGGAAAAATTTTCCTGGCGCTCCCAAGGTGCCAGATTCGCGCATGCGCAGAGCAAGCTGAGTTATAGGGGGGGGGGGGGGGGCTCCCCACGTGACCCGTAGCCGTGTATATGTTTCGTGTCTTCGTTTACAGCTCCCACGTCAAATGAAAACAAAACAGATTTCTGTGGCCGGGAGCCATCAAGTGAACTAATATACATTCTCATAACCATGAAAGACCAAAATAACTTAGTAGTTTCAATTTTCTGATTTTATATTATTTCCACGTTATTAGCAATCAACCATTAATGTCTTAATGAAGCTACTTCTGTCTGTTTTATAGATAAATTTGCTTCTGTTATTTTTTTTTCCAGCTGAGGCAGTTAGTTTATTTGAAACGAAGTGTTTCATTCCGCGCTATTGGCTACTTTCAAACTAGTTCAATTTAAAGCGCAAATTTTCATTTTCGGGTACGAATGACGTTATACCATAATAAAGAACCAAAAATGAGAATACAGTACTGGACCTCCAAGAAAATTGGTATCACGAGAACCACATGAAAAGCTGAATATCAGGTACTTCAGAGTCCATCTGGACATAGAAATGTGCAATTAGAGCGGAATGAAGCATTTTAGAATGGTTTATGAAATTCCGATGCTGCTGGAGTAGTCTCTGATGTCTTGTTCCTTTTATGACATTGTAAGATCTCTTAATGCTATATACTTACGAACATATGTAAACATTGACTTGAAGCTAAGTAGGCCAATTTGGTCAGTAGTTTTGAACTAAATATTTTGTTTCAAATATAATGACAGCTGTAGCAGAATTTTATAGACCTGTCTTCTGTGAAAATGTTTTTCGATCACAAGGCACTTGTCTAGTACTTTCTCTGGGCCTGAAGTTATTCTTAATTTGTGTTTACGTCTTAAATTTATAGAATGCCATTCTATGCTAAATTTTAGACTGTCAGCATACCATGTTTTATCGTTCTAACTCCCCACATGGCTTCATATTTATTCAAAATGGTTCAAATGGCTCTGAGCACTATGGGACCTAACATCTTAGGTCATCAGTCCCCTAGAACTTAGAACTACTTAAACCTAACTAACCTAAGGACATCACACACATCCATGCCCGAGGCAGGATTCGAACCTGCGACCGTAGCAGTCCCGCGGTTCCGGACTGCAGCGCCTAGAACCGCAAGACCACCGCGGCCGGCTCATATTTATTCCTAGAGTAGAATATAAACTGTCAGTTGTACAGTTTCTTTGCCTCACAGACAACCATGTTAATTTTTTCATACTTTGAAATAGTCATGAAATTTATTGTCCTTTATTCCGATGTAAGCTACACAAGAAACTGTCTCCTTTTTTGTTGCAAGTAATTTGTATTCCATCCTAGTAGCTTTTTGCAGTGCTGTGTAGATGTAAACCTGTTGGAAATGCTACATAACAATATTGCAGAGTACGAATTAAAAAAAAAAAAAACATCTGTCAGTCACCCCTTAGCAAAATTTTATGGTAGTTCGAGCTGTGGAGTCTAATGTTTAAATGATATTTTGCCAAGAACTGCTTCCTTATTTGCATCCTTTATCTGTGTGGGATATGATAAAACAATTGCTCTCAGTACAACTCAGTATGTCCTCTCAACATCATGACACACGGGTGGCACGGTTACACATGGTCACGTGATGCCCCACCAGAAATACGACGAAAAGCGTATGAGCAGAGCAAGCACCAAGCACGGGCTGCCTACGTCATCGTAGCTGCGCATGCGCAATACAGCCCGTTGTCTGGCGCTTTCTGGTAACTGCTCAAACGAACCTATGATTCGCCTTCTGCAGTTATGAGGGAGGGGAGCCGAGCTTTGCTGGGAGGCCAGCGGTGGAGAGAAAGAAGTCTTCCGTTTTGAGTGCCCGTGTTTGACTGTCGCTCAGTATCAGCTTTTGTTGGTACAGACCGATTTGCTGCCTTTGCTCTCAGGAGATTTTATAGTTAAAACGGTTAGGCACTGCATTGTTGCGAATTTATACGATTCTGGACTTCGCCTCCGAGTAGGGAGTCGTCGTTGAGTACGCAGTGTTCAGTGATTGAGAGCACTTCTTATGTCTATACTCACGTTGAGACGTTATCTGAATTCCGTCGTTGTGGCTGGGAGTTCGCGTTTCTTGTCTGTAGAACACAGAGAGGAGAAGACAGCATAGATTATACTAGTCATAGGACCGCCTTCTGCCGTCATAGTGTTTCAAAGAGTTTTTTTTTATATTTTGTGGCTGGGGTTCTTTCATCGTTGCAGACGTGTACGAGAACCATCACTCCGACACACCAGACGCAGTGCATATGGTGATATTGCTAACTGCTTTCACTTATTAGGGCTATAAAGCTAAACAGCTGTGATCACATAAATTTTATTTCCACTGAGGTTGCACACCACTGTAGATCGTCTTTGGAAGTGGTGTCTTCTAGTGTTTGGTACATAGATGATGTCAGTCATCTCGCATTATTTATGTTAGAAAAAAAATGGTTCAAATGGCTCTGAGCACTATGGGACTTAACATCTGTGCTCATCAGTCCCCTAGAACTCAGAACTACTTAAACCTAACTAACCTAAGGACATCACACACATCCATGCCCGAGGCAGGATTCGAACCTGCGACTGTAGCAGTCGCGCAGTTCCGGACTGGGCGCCTAGAACCACGAGACCACCGCGGCCGGCTTATTTATATTAGATTGCGTAGCTATAAAGAGGGGCAGATTTAGGCAATTGATCAATCATATTAGTTAGGAAACCCATTTGCATCTCTTTATGTCCGTTGGACATTGATATACAAGCATTTGTAATATATAAAGGGGTTTTAATCTACAATAAATGTATGAGCAGAAACAGCATGTATCATTTGTAATTACTAGTTCCATTAATCATTTATTTATGTTTATGTTGTAATTTATATGTTGAAGAACAAGAAGGAGGATATAATATCACCATTAAGAGATCCTAAGATCTGCTTCAGAGGGTAGTCAGACAGGGCCTAATCTTCATTTTCGCGTTCACTTTTTTCCGTTGCGCATATTCATTTTACACCCGCCTGGAGTAGCATTTTGGAGATTACTGAAAAAATTCTTTACAGCACATTGAATATTCATGATTAATCTCCATTAAACCAACGCTAACAGAAAGACGAAGTAGTCGTTTAATTATTACGAGCTGTGTGGTGTTTGACGGAAAGAAGATAAAGATGTAGGCAGAATACTTCAGGGTATTAAATGAATGTCTGCACCTGCTACAGCGACTTGAATACCAGCTAAAGTTTGTCATATACTGTTCTGCGTGTCTGTGTACATATCAATAAACTACATGTTTTGCTGTGTAGTAAAGTGAAGATCCAGACAAAGAAACAGTAATTTTTAACGGAGGAACAAGTGCTAACGGTATACACAAGATAGACAAGCGAGACGTGAGTTAATTCAACAGCAATAACAGGCCAGACATCATGATAACATATGATAACACCACTGCGATAGCTTTTTATGTACTGATCTTGTAGAAGCAAGAAGAAACAAATAATGTAGCACGTCCAAAAGCATTGCATATTTGCGTGCATCCTCGAAGGACGATTTTGTATTGGTGGAGCGAAAAGGGTGGGGGGTGTATATTCAAATGGTAAAATCTGTGAAAATTTTTTTGTTGCTGGTTCATCGTTTAGTGAAAGAAACTATACCAATATTTATGAGAAATAGATGATACACTAAAAATTGTCCAAATTGATTCAACTCCCCAAGCTGTGTTAGACACTTTATCAGAAATAAGCGATTAAGAGTATAGTTGACCATGCTTTTTTTGACAAAAGTATTCATCTTCTTTATTTTGGGGTCACGACGAAAACAAAAAAAGTTGTTTACTCAATCAGTGGCCCAGCATCAGAAGAAGTCAGACTTACTACACTATTAAAACATATCCAACACAGCAGACGAAGTTTTACTGAACATGATTGTCATCCAGGTAACTTATATAATCCTGAGGTAAAGCCACTTTCACATTTTATGGGCCATTTCTGGTTTGAGGCTCAAGCAGGTCTTTACAGCCCATGTTTTCAGCCATGCACCACTGCAGCAATGTAACATTCTGGATATGCTGTAAGATCATAACATAACATACTATTCACAGATACTAAGTGTTCGCCCTCACTGAAACTTTGAGTTATTGAATTGCGCAAGAGGCATAGATCGTCCCAACTAGACAACGTTACTCAGTGTTTAACAGTACATGTCCTTTGAGGTTCCAAGACAAAATTTGTAGAACAAAATCGTTTTGCCATATCGAGTTTATTATTTCGGAATATCAGAGGGTATCATCTCATCCGCCAAAATCCTAGTAGGCGTTTTTCATTTTAAGAAACGTAGAAGTACTTTCTAAAAAAAGCAGTGCGAAAACTGCTTGTTTTGAACTGTTAGTCAAAATCATAGTTTGTACTACTGCAGTAGGGAAACGTTTTATTTTTCACAAAGACAAATGAAATTCAGTGAGTTTACATTAATTATATTCTGTAAATTATACGAAAAATGAATTTTCACTCAACATTTACAGATTATTTTCATCACTGTTTCTCTGTCGGTCGTTGTAATTTCTGTGTTATAATTAAGGATAAACTGAAGTTCAGAAACAAATTTAATACACATGATTTGGAAATGTGTTGCTCCATATGATGCAGTGATAACAATAATAACAACATTATTTAATAGAAGTGTTTATTACTTGACCATTAAGGATAAACTGTCAAAACTATGATTCGTGTCAGGTGAATTAGACTTCTAATTTTTATTACACTTAACACAGAAAGAACTAAAATAATTCGAAGTAATGGTGCAAAAGAAAACCGGTAATCTGTGTAGCAATATCTACAAAAAAATATACACGGTGATTTAGCTCAGATTTTCACCTCAGGTATATCCTGACTCGCTTAAGATAGCGTAATTCCATATTCACTCACAAGAATTGTAAAAAATTTCTCACTAAATAACATATAGTCTCCTTTGGCAGCTGTATTAATTACAGAGATTTTGGTATCATCACTGTTTTCTCAATTATAAGTACAGTAATTTCTGTTGTTAAAAAGGTATTTCTAAGAGAAACGAATTCCATGGCGTTCCACTCTTCAAAACTGAATTAGTAGTTTCGTGGAAATTACAATATTTAAAACTTTGAATACGTCTCTTCTGAACACGAAACTGATTGCTGCCTTATACCGAAGTCCGTACTGGTATACGTAAATTTTAGTCATGTTGATGGTGCACGCGAGCTTCACGCAGCTTCGTGGCTTAATTACAAAAACGGAATAGTGAAAAAAGGTTTATTTCATAACTTATACAAATCACACTGCGTTACACATGATAGGACTGACACAGCAACTGGGAGGCAAAGCTGTGCCATCTAAGAATTATTTACCAGTTAACTACGGTAACATTTCTGCTCTTGTTTCTGACAGAAACTTTTAGGACAGCAGCACGTCAAAAATTGAACGAATTTGCAAAATATGTCATTGAGGTATAAAGACCGTTAAGAAATAACTTCACGTCAAGAGTTTAATATCAAGATACAAACTTCCATTGCAAAATTACATCAGCAACACTAACAAAAAGAAATCAGAATAATGTCGTGATAAACACATCCTTAAAATTCCATTTGTCATCAACTGTTTAAAACGCCCAACATCGGTTGTACTACATGACTGAAATTTTTGGTGCAAGGATTTGTAGACAGACTGAAAGAATTCTTCTGTATCAGCGCATACGCTGCATTTATTTGATTTTTAAAACCTCTTGGATCGTCGGAACTTTTTCATTGACTTAATCTTTGAGTTTACTCGAGAGAAAAACGACCAGTGGCGTTAAAGCAGGTGAAAGTATAGGCCAATTGGTAACGCATTCACATCTTGTCCAGCGATCAGAAAAGAGCTAGGTGAGCGCTTTCTTAAGAACAATAGAATAGTGAGCTGGATATGCATCGTGGTGCTACCAGGTAGGTCTGTATATTTCAGGTGGTCCTTTCTCTAGGAGAGCCGGTAGTAGTTCGGTCAAACTCTGTGCGTTTGTTTTACCCGTTAAGGTTTCTTCAGTGAATTAATAACCAATCAAGTAGCCTCCAAAAATCGCGTACTAAACTGTTACACTCTGATGTTCTATCCGCCTCAAACAATGCGGATTCTCAGTGGCCGAATAACTCATACTCCTTACATTCAATTTTCCATGTTTCGTAACAGTAGCTTCATTGGTAAAGAGAATTCCTCGAAGAAAGGATCTATTATCCAAATGTCACTCCAGAACCAAGTGACAGCGATCCATGTGTCTTCTGCAGTCTCGCTGGTTAATCAGCTGGTGAAATGACAAATGATTCGGATGCAGGCTGTTTGCTCGCAAAATGTGAACAATGCTGGGTGGATTTATTCTGGAGGCACTCGCGGTTTCTCTGGGATTAACATGTGGATTACAAGCAACAGCAAAGAGAACATCTATTTTGTTCGCTCTGGTCGTTTTAGGCTCGCTCCTTACCTCCTGCTTATATTTCGACCGACCTCCCAATATATATATTTTTTTCATATTCGTTGAAATCTCGTTGTTAGGCACCGTCTGTCAGGATACCTTCGTGCGAACAACTCAGCTGTTTCCCGTACAGAAGCAGCATATCTAGTTTTTCTCGTATTGTGAAAAACATTAAAAAAGAAACAGCTCTCGACACACGTGAACGACACAGACGGGATGAAAGCGACATTTCCTCTGTGCCTCTTTTATACATGTATCGCGGCTGGGCAACACAGTGTTTCCACCTCATCCGAAGTGACGTATTTCCTTATGTGGATCAGAAATCATGAACTTTCGAGAAACACAGTAATCGGTTTCGTGTTTAAAACAGATCAATCCTAAGTTCTAAATGTTATAATTCCTCCTAAACTACTATTTAGATTTTGAAGTGTGAAACGTCGTTGAATACGTCTGTTTTAGAACCACGATACTAACAGCAGAAATTACTAGCGTTCCACTTGAAGAAGCGAATTTCACAAGGATGTCTGCAATTAATATAGGTATGAAAACAGGCTATATGTCTTTCATTGAAAAAATTTTCGCAGTTCATTTGGATCGTAACTAAATTATGATATCTCAGTATTATGAGGTGGATAGTTTAGCTGAATTATTCTGTATATTAGCTGTCACCTACAAAAATTGTATATAAAGAATGTAACTGTCAATAATGTTATAGTCATTTCTATTAATTATATTTAGCATAGTCTGTTCAGATTAAATACGCAATTTATTCATCTCTTCTTCTACAACGAAACCTAATTTTTATTGAAGTAATGCAACACAAAATCGAATGCAGTTTTTACGATAAATTTTGGTTTTGGTTGATAACAGGAAAGTCGATGGTAACTTATCAATTCTGCTGAATCTTTTTGTGCTGTAGATTCATGTGTACTAAATATACAGTGTGAGCATGATTTCTGTTATGATTATGGATTCAACATATAGAAGAAGAATAAAGATTATGTACTTACTGGAAGCAACTACCAGGAATGTTACCTATTTTACAAAGTAAATCTAAATATCACTATCAATACGTCGAGAACGAATATCCAAACCTGTTAGAGGACAGAAAAATAAAGTTGGAAATTTAAATAGGATCTGAATGGGGCATAACTTTCTTAATTCTTATGTGTCAAAATCATTGTGGCTTTTGTTCGATTATGGGGTAAAACCATGTAGAAGTTACCAATCGGTTTACTAGAAAAGTTTCTCTGTTTCAGTTTTTCCTGAAAATATTTATCATAAGTTAAAGACATATTTACTTATACCTAAGTAGACATTTACTTCAGGAACAAATTTCATAAAAACTGTCATTTGATTTCTCATCAGGTTTGAAGACAAGTTACATTGTGAATGAAGCAATAGATCCAACTGTAACGAGAAATATATCTTTATACATTTTCTTTTTTTTCCCTAAATTGTACATGACTTTCTTCATTCTCTGGACTAAATCTGTCGGTTATTTATTTCATTTTAAAAATTTTACAAATCGATATACATTTTTTACTAATCTAGAGGGTTAAATTTTATCAGTAAATGATGTATGCTATAACTTGAGGCCACTCATGAAAGGAAAATGATACAAACTGTACAAATTGTTACACTTGGTGATGAAAGATTATACTTCTCAATGAATTTTCTTTGGACCCTCTGTATATAACAGGATCTTTGAAATCTCAATCAAGGTATTTTATATTGCAGTGAAATCCATATTCTCCACGTTAGTGATATTACATTATGTTTTTAAGATGTATCTAAATTTCTTTGTAATGTATACTTTCTTCCTATTTGCCTTTCACAGTATGCAGAAAATACAAAGCGAATTTTCATTTTCTACAGATAGATCTGAATGTACTTTTCTCTGTGTTCTCTTGGTTACTCAGTCTTACCTGGTGTGCTCTAGATATTATATAATAATCTCTTCATATTTTGTTTTGAAAAATGTAGTAAACTTATTGCCCAATAAATTATTGTCTCTTATTTGTTGTTACCTTACAGGTGTCAGTCTCGATACCTCTCCAGTCAGAGAAGAAAATACACAGATCAGTTTGGGAAGAGGAGCCAAAACTCTTTGGTGGCATGTAGAAGTAGCTTCGTGTGTACCCCAGGGAAATGTGTTGAGACCGTTGCTGTTCATGTTGTATATTAACGAACTTCCAGACAATATTGATAGTAACCTTACACTTTTTGTAGATGATGTAGTTATCTATAATAAGGTACTGTCTGAAGGAAGCTGCGTAAATATGCGGTCAGCTCTTGATAAAATGCCAAAGTGGTGCAAAGATTGGCAATTTGCTTTAAATGTTCAGAAATTTAAAATTGTGCACTTCACAAAATGCAAAAATGTATTATCCTGTGTCTATAATATCAATAGGTCACAGCTGGAATCGCCAAATCATATAAAGAACTGGGTGCAATACTTTATAGAGATATGAAATGGAATGATCATGTAGGCTCAGTCGTGAGTAAAGCAGGTTTATTGGCAGAGTACTGGCTAAGTGCAAACAGTGCAAAGAGCCTACAAACAAGATTGCTTACGGATAACTTGTGAGATCTATTCTAGAATACTGCTCAAGTGTGTGGGACTCATGCCAAATATGACTGCCATGGGATATTGAACGTATACAGAGAAGAGCAGCACGAATGGTCACAGGTTTGTTTGGCCCCTGCGATAGTGTCACAGAGATGCTGAAGAAACTGAACTGGCAGACCCTTGAAGGTAGACGTAAGCTATCCCGAGAACGTCTGCTAACAAAATTAGAATAATTATAGCATGCACAGAGGCATTCCACCAGTCATTCTTCTTGAGCCCCAAACGTGAATCGAACGGGAAGAAACCCTAATTGAGTGTACAATGGGACGTACCCTTGCCACGTCCATCTCCGTGGTTGGTGAAGTGTAGATGTAGATGTAGATTCAGAATGTAAGAAACTTCTGATTACCTGTTAGGAAGATTTATGTCTGTATAAGACCATACATAATTATGGTGGTATAGTATCTGAAACATGTTATGGTAAGCGTAAGCAGTTCCTGAATAAGAAGTGAAGACACAAGTAGGATGATTTTTCTATTACATAGTGCAAAGGATATTTAGATAGAGAGATACAACATGCAATAAGTCATTTTAAAAATAAGTGCTTTTCAAAGAAACAAATTCCAACCTGTGTAACTGAAATATCAGAGGCTACTTTCACCACCTTCGATGTACTTTGATCTACAATTACGCACAAACTGTTAGAATCCTATCAGATGACAGAGCTGGAATGAGCTTCATTGTGGGAGGAACGCACAATAACGGGACTGGACAACACTTTTTACCAAATACTTTGGTACCGCCCAGCTACATAGAAAAACCGTTGCTTAAAGTGACAAATGCTATATCAATAGGGTACGTACTCACTAACTTGATGACAACAGCCAAGTTAGACGCAAATAAGAAACTTCAGTTTTAACTCAGAAATGAACATTTTAAAACCAGCTGTATACTGCGCTACACTGGCGGTTATCACTGAAATAATGGAACAGACTAAAACTGAGGTAAAGTTCGTTCACTTTACGGATCATCAGCACGTAGCTTATCACAATGTATAGGGATGTACAAGAATAGCAACGTAGGATACAAGGCAATGAATGGGGGGAGGGACCGCAGTTGAAATTAAACAATGTTTGTATATGATTTAGTTCACGTAACTTTATATTCAGCTGTTAAAATTGGCCCTTCGCTGATTGTAAGGCTAATGTGATTCTGTGTGGACCTCATCAGAACAGTCGATAAAATTCTTCTGGGTATCTGACCGCATTGTCAACATGTAAAATTCTCCGAGGTTTCGGCCAGTGTCGCAAATGCCCTTACTAAGGGTGTCCTTGCTAACTAACAACATCGGAGAATTCTACCCACTGAAAATGTTGTCAGATACCCAGAAGAATTTTATTGACTGTGACAACAACCGCGGAAGCCTGCGCTCGCAAATATATGTACTGTTCATATTATCACGTAATCTGTTACAGAAATATCTGCAGTCATCGTTTCGCATCTGGCTGATTATGAGTGAAAGCCTTCCTGTTACCTGAAACAATTTCAGGAACAGGCGTGACTCACTTTGGCCACTTCAGTTTCAGCAGAAAGGTGATGCGGAGCCAGCACCTGTTTCAGTCAGGTACTTCCAGCCTGTAACTTCAGAAACATTCATTCGTCAATCGTATTGCCAACAGCCTGGAGATTCTGTCGCATCTGGTGCACGTCTATTATGCACATGTTTTAACAATATACCATTTTCTTACATAACAATGGCTGTCTAACCACCCCCACACCAACGATAGCAATGTTTATATCACACAGCGGTTTTAGCTATCACGATGTCGTTCGGTAACCTCCAGTGGCGAACGCGGGAGGAGAGCAGGGAGGAGGGAGGGGAAGCTATGGTGTTGCAGACCCCCCCCTCCCCTTGGTCCCCCCTTCCCAATCCCACAGTACTACACCGGTTTCTTCTTAGTCTAAAAAAGAGAGATGGAGAGAGACGTATTTTTTGCAACACAGATTACACAATTAAGTCACGAAAATTACTTTGTTTACACTAGAGAATTTGGATATGGCGCGGTGATAGAAAATTTTTATGAGCTCAGCCACCCCCAGACCCATATACAGGATTCGATTCTGATCAAGGCCACGGATGCTCTTTATTCTGAATCACATTTACAGTCCTATCCTCTTCGATTTTCAATTTTAATCAAAAAGCTGAAACCCATCTTCATCGAGTGTTTCGTTAGATGCATTGTTTTAATTTAATGTATGTTTATAGTTTCACTTTGACTCCTTAAAATCAAACTAAAATATATTTCTTGGTTCCTAAACTGGGTCTGTTAGTTTCCCCGAGATTACAGTGCATTTTAATACCCTATTACCTGTCTACAATCTCTGGAAATGAGATACGAGTATTATTTAGTACTGCACGCAAAAGTCTTTTTGAATATGGCACGTATGAGAGGCGATTGTCCACAAGTGTACCTCTTACCGCCAAGGAAAGGCATGAGCTTCACCAGTAAACACTTTATGAGATATTGGACTGCAAATTAATGCTAGTGTTCTTTTTTCAGGTGAGCTCTACTTTAGGTTGCAAAGTGATAGCATGCTGCTTTGACTTGCCGATAAGCCAGAACTTTTGCATTGCCCATCAGACGTACGTGGAGGCCACAAAGAGTTATTCACAATTGCCTCCAGAGTTCAGAAGACGACTTCGAGAAAAATGCAAGACATACGTATTATAGACACATACCAGTGAACAAAGCATCTCTCCACCTATTTACACGTGATAATACGGGCACTATTTCTGATGTGGCACACCCCAGTACGTGTGTGTAATTTACTGTAGTCGCTGACACGAATTGCCCAATAATGTGCGACAACAGCCTCCTTCTGAAGTCTTTTCATTCAGTCGCCTGTCTACAGGCATGAACTAATTCGATGCCACAATACGGAGTGCCTGATTTGTGTACATGTCCTGACACGTTTATCGCTTAGACCAGCTACGCGCCTATGAAAAATCTCTATCTACATCTGCACTCCGCAAGTAACCTCACGGTGTGTGGCGGACGGAACTTTGTGCACCAATGTCACTTCCCTCTTTTACTGTTGTAACTGCGAACGGTTCGGGGGCGGAATGATTGTTGGTAAGCCTTCGCGTGGGCTCGAATCTCTCTGATCTTATCCTGATGTTCTTTTCGCGAGATATATGTAGAAGGAAGTAATATATTCTTTGACTCTTCCCAGAACGTACGCTCTCGGAACTTTCAGAGTAAATCACGTCAAGGTGCAGAAGGCCTTTCTTGCAGTGTCTACCTCTGGGGTTGGTTGAACGTTTCTGTTAAGCTTTCGCACGTACTAATTGAACGCGTAACGAAACGTATTGCTCTTCTTTGGATCTTATCTATTTTCGCTGTCAGTCCAATCCAGTACCGATCCCATAGTGACGAGCAGTACTCAAGTATTGCTCCACCGATATTTTGTAGGCTACCTCCTGTGTTGATGGACTACGTCTCCTGATGAATCTGACAATGAATTTCAGTCTGGAATCTGTCTCTCCCGCGATTAATACACACATCAAAAAAAGTTTTGCATCACCCCAGTTCCCAGAACACCTGAAGATAGACGTTGACTGTGGATATTTTATCACAGACACATACCCTTTGACTGTTCAGAGATGTCACAGAGGGGGTCCGACAGCCGATCAGTTCCAGTCATTCCACCAGGAAGGAGGTACACGGCTCGACGGTCATTATCGCGGTTCGATACCGTCGGCATTACTACTTTGTGCCAGCAACGACTCTCAACAAGGGAAGTGTCCAGGCGTCTCAGAGTGAACCAAAGCGATGTTGTTCGGACATGGAGGAGATACAGAGAGACAGGAACTGCCGATGACATGCCTCGCTCAGGCCGCCCAAGGGCTACTACTGCAGTGGATGACCGCTACCTATTGATTATGGCTCGGAGGAACACTGACAGAAACACCACCATGCTGAATAATGCTTTTCGCGCAGCCACAGGACGTCGTGTTGCGACTCAAACTGTGCGCAGGAGGCTGCATGATGCGCAACTTCACTCCAGACGTCCATGGCGAGGTCCACCTTTGCAACCAGGACACCGTGCAGCGCGGTAGGAATGGGTCCAACAACATGCCGAATTGAGCGCTAAGGATTCGCATCACGTTCTCTTCACCAATGAGTGGCGCATATGCCTTCAACCAGACAATCGTTGGAGACGTGTTTAGAGGAAACCCGGTCAGGAAGAAAGCCTTAGATACACTGTCCAGCGAGTGCAGCAAGGTGGAGGTTTCCTGCTGTTTTGGGGTGGCATTATGTGTGACCGACCTATGCCGCTGGTGGTCATGGAAGACGTCGTGACGGCTGTACTATACGTCAATGCCACCCTCCGACCGATAGTGCATCCATATCGGCAGCTCATTGGCGAGGCATTCGTCTTCACGGACGAAAATTCTCACCCCCATCGTGCACATCTTGTGAACGACTTCCTTCAGGATAACATCACTCGATTAGAGTGGCCAGCATGTTCTTTAGACATGAATCCTAATGAACATTCCTGGGATGGTTTGAAAAGAGCTGTTTATGGACGACGTAACCCACCAACCACTCTGAGGGATCTACGCTGAATCGCCATTGAGATGTGGGACAATCTGGACCAACAGTACCTTGATGAACTTGTGTATAGTATGCCACGACGTATACAGGCATGCATCAATGCTGGAGGACGTGCTACTGGGTATTAGAGGTACCGGTGTGTACAGCAATCTGGACCTCCACCTCTGAAGGTCTCGCTATGTGGTGCTACAACATACAATGTGTGGTTTTCATGAGAAATAAAACGTGCGGAAATGATATTTATGTTGGTCTCTGTTCCAATTTTCTGTACACGTTCCTATGCTCTCGGCACCGATGGAAAACCTTTTTTGATGTGTGAATTATGTGGTATTTTCTCTTCAGATCACTCTATACGCTTACTCCTAGAAATTTTAAGGAAGTGATAGCGTCCAGTGATTGTCCTCCAGTCATGTAAGAATACAATAAAGAAACTCGGAGAGATTACCTATCCACTGAGATGTGCCATTTTCCGTATGTCTTGCAGTTTCCGTGCAGTCGCCTTCTGAAACCCCGGATATACTTATATTTTTGTTTGGTGAATGCTGTATCTTCGAAAGATGCGCAGACCTCCATGTCTTTCTCTGGGAAGCTGTTACTGTGCTGGTTAATAATAACTACAGACGTGATGCTAAGGATAGAAGGTTAAAGTTTGACGTTCCATCAACGTCTGTATCTTCAGAGGTGAAAAAGATTTCGGAATATAGAAGGGTGAGAAAGGAATTAGGCTGTAGGCTTCTTTAATAAATAATTATGCGGTACGTTTGGAAAGAACTTGAGTGGTCTGTCGCTACTTGCATTCCTTCTACTCGGGCTCTTAACTTTTTGGGAAATTTGTGGTAAGATCCTATGGGACGAAACTGCTGAGATCATCGGTCCCTAAGCTTACACACAACTTAATCTAACTTAAACCAATTTACGCTAAGGACAACGCACTCACCCATGCCCGAGCGAAAAAATTTGGAAATTTGTGGTAAGGTCTTATGAGACCAAACTGCTGAGGTCATCGGTCCCTAAGCTTACACACAATTTAATCTAACTTACACTAACTTACGCTAAGGATGACACACACACCCATGTCCAGGAGAGGATTCGAACCTTCGACGGGGGGAGCCGCACGGATGTTGAAACGCGTCTTGTGCTCTTGCCCGGCTAAGTGTAATATTATAAACAGAATGGCATTCAACTTATGTTGTTGTCGTTGTGGTCTTCAGTGTGAAGACTAACCTGCTGCAGCTCTCCACGATACTCTATCCTGTGCAAGCCTCTTCATCTCCGAATAACTGCTGCAAGCTTCGTCCATTTGAACCAGTTTACTGTAGTCAAATCTTGACCCTCTCTATAATTGTTACCCCCAACACTTCCGTCCATTGCCAGTCTGACGATTTCTTGACGTCTCAGATCAACCGAGCACTTATTTTAGACAAGTTTTGTCATAAATTCCTTTTTTCCCCCAATTCCATTCATTTCCTCTTCATTAGTTATTTGGTCTACCCACTAGTCTTCACATTTCCTGTGTAGCTTCACATTTCAATAGCTTCTGATCTCTTCTTCTAGAAACTACTTATCAGCCACATTTCAGTTCCGTAGAAAACTACCCTCCAGGAAAATACTTGGAGGAAAGTGTTGCTAATACTTACGTTTATATTAAATGTTAACAAATCCCTCTTTCACAGAAAAGTTTTCTTGCTAAAGCCAGTAAGCATTTTATATCCTCCCTGCTTCATCCAACATTACGTTTATCTCACAGACGTAATTGTCTACAACATATATCGCTGTATTTGCTGCATTGTTGCTCGGGAAAACAACGGTAAGTATTTTAAACATGATTCAACTTTCAAGATAATGTGTTTCAATAAAGTCTTCGGACTGAAGGCCACAAAGCCATAAAATCGTTGTTAAAAGTATTTTCACATAAATTTATTTCTACATCTTAGGTACGTAGACAGCATTTCATTAAAATGCCTACAGAATAGGTATTTAGGACGTAGGCATCACATATTTGTAATTGTCTGTCTATTCGATCCTTTCAAGATTCTATAAAAGTCTGCTGAAACGTTCGCTGGTTTTCTCAAGCTGATTAATATCATTACAGTTTATTACAAAATGTAAAAAGTGTTGGAAAGATATTTTCTAGTTAAATAGTGGCAATAGTGGCAAGAAAATTACGATGAATTGAAGTTTACCTTTCCCATTAAAGACGAGTAACTGAAGTTGAGATGAAGTTTCAGTCTGGACACAATTTTCAGCGAGTGATATATATGACAACTGTCAAAGGAATGTGGAGGAATAAAATTTGGCCACAATATCCATATGAAAACAACCATGGAATATATATAAATATATTGTTTTATAGCTCTTCTAGGTACTCTTCTAGGTACAGTGCTGATGCCACAGAAGCGAAAAGGAGAACTGCAATTACTTCTCACGCGAATCCTGCAGTATTTTCATTCGTGGTATCCATCGCGGAATGTATTGATGTAAATGCGGTAGTGTGGTCTCAGAATGATCACAAGGAAAATTTTTATCGTTGTAAGATGACATGCCGGCCGGAGTGGCCGTGCGGTTCTAGGCGCTACAGTCTGGAGCCGAGCGACCGCTACGGTCTCAGGTTCGAATCCTTTCTCGGGCATGGTTGTGTGTGATGTCCTTAGGTTAGTTAGGTTTAATAATTCTACGTTCTAGGCGACTGATGACCTCAGAAGTTAAGTCGCATAGTGCTCAGAGCCATTTTTTGTAAGATGACATAATAACCCTTGCGAGCTGCTTTTCCAAGTTCCTTCAAAAAATTTATTTTTAGGATCAAATTGTTTCTTGAAATCCAGAAATGATGAAGAAGACGATTTATGGATGTAGCCCTGTCGTGAAAAACTATGAGGTTATATTGTGAAGATAAGTTTCAGTATCCCGTGCAGTTAAGCTATCTTAGGCATAATAAGAATTGCTTATTTAATGCAACATGAGTGCAAATTACACTGTGTGTTTACCGTGTGGAGCACATCAAAATAAATTCATAATCTTCTTAATTTTCTTTAGATCGTACACTTTTCCTTTGAGAAATGGGCTCTTAGAGTCGTTGCATAGATGTTTATCACTACGTCTATCTGTCGACGCGTAACACTCGGGCAATTAATGTCGTTGGAAACCCGCTAGCAGTAAATTATAGCCGAACACCGTAAACGAAGCGAAGCCACGAAGTACATGCTGAGAGCTGAGTTAGCACAGCTGTAAAGAAATGAAGGCGAAATACAGCTCTGACGACTGAGGCTTTCCGATGAGCATATGTGCCGGAATCCTAACAAAACACACAAACGAAGCTTACCAAGGGATAGTCATTAGAATTCGGTGCACTTTTCATTCTGGTAATCGTGCCACATCAGGTAATCAAATAAAGTAAATATGTGGTTAAAAAGTTGAACTCTTCATTACTAGAACTTTTCGCAGTTAGCATTCATAGTTTTAATCGCAAGTTAGTTTCACTTATTCATAATATTTGGTAGCTTTTATCGCCTTCATATTTTGACTCTGCTCCCGCAAATGATTTTAGTCGCATCGCAATCTGAGGCAGGAAACAGTCCATGCAAAAACATTTATATACTTACTCCGTCTATTAAATGTATGTAATTGAAGTTCTTTTGTGTTGCTGGGCACTATAAAAGATTAGGGTTTGCAATATTGATGTTTCTAGTTTATTCCTTCTCATTCGTATTTAAATATACCTTAGGAGACCAGAGGAATCTACTGTGAGGTTTTCGTCTGTAGAAGTTCACTGTCATAGGTCGTACATTCAAAAGGAATTAAGTTTAATCTTTAACGTCTTGTCTACGATTAAATCATTAGAAACAGACGGTATTCGGTCCGGAACGTAAATCGGGCGCTACCTTTTCGAAGGGGCCGTCTCTAAATTCTCCTTAATCGAATTGCTGAAACTACAACCAACCTAAATATGGACAAAAGGACGGCGATTTGAACCCCGCTCCTCCCGAATACATGTACAGTGACTTAATCACTGCAACGTTACTCTAGGTGTCTAGCGCATTAACATATGTCACATTGCTGTCTCACCCATCAGTACACCACTGTATGAGATGAATCCCAATAGCTTCTAGCCCCATCGATGGCGTAGATAGCACAGAACTGGCTTTACTGAAACATTTTCCTCTACAAAATTGTGGAAATTAACGGGATGTTGGCAATGAATGTGTAATTGACAAAATCAGTCTGAGATTCGGTTAAATAATAATTTATTTACTGAAACTGTCGATGAATCAAGCTCTAAAAACAGAGCTACAGAACTTCTGTCTAATTTCTATTCAAATGACGCTGCCAGCATGCAACCGAAATTAACATTTGCATACTAATTGTACTTATTCTGCATAATGCGATGTCTTTCCGTATCAAAAGCGTGACGTTTGAGACACATTTAAAGCCTGTCGTGTACTAGGTAGGCTCTTCTAGTAATCCGCCACGTAGAAAAGATACTCTACATTTTCAGTGAATATAATCATGCTCGGCTTTGTATAAATACACACAGTTTCGTTAACGTAAAGATACAATACCATAGTTCTTGTGCCCAGTGACAATAAATTGTCGTAGGAGGTGTTCGAAATTAAAGTGGAACGCTGATTTGGAAATCTTTCATGTAATCTATTACACACTTATAAACAAGATATCACTCATCACTCATCAGCCTTGCTCAATGAGCAAATTAAAAAGACCGCTGATAAAACTCATTGCCAATGTAACCATTCTTGGTTACGTCGTGGTACACTATATGATCAAAAGTATCCGGACACACCCAAAAACATACGTTTTTCATATTTGGTGCATTGTTCTGCCAGGTACTCCGTATCAGCGACCTCAGTAGTCATTAGACCTCGTGAGAGAGCAGAATTGAGCACTTCGCGGAACTCACGGACCTCGAACGTGGTCAGGTGATTGGGTGTCACTTGTGTCATACGTCTGCACGCGAGATTTCCACACTCCTAAACATCTCTAGGTCCACTGCTTCCGATGTGATGGTGAAGTGGAAACGTAAAGTGACACGCACAGCGCAGAAGCGTACATGCCGACCTCGTCTGTTGACTGACAGAGACCGCAGACACCTGAAGAGGGTCGTACTGTGTAATATGCAGGCATCTATCTAGACCATCACAGTGGAATTCCAAACTGTATCAGGATCCACTGCAAGTACTATGACAGTTAGGCGGGAGGTGAGAAAACTTGGATTTCATGGTCCAGCGGCTGCTCATAAGCGACACATCACGCCGGTAAATACCAAACGACGCCTCGCTTGGTATAAGGAGCGTAAACATCCGACTATTGAATAGTGAAAAAAGGTTGTGTGGAGTGACGAATCACGGTACACAATGTCGCAATCAAACGGCAGGATGTGGGTATGACGAATGCCCGGTGAACGTCATCTGTCAGCGTGTGTAGTGTGAGCAGTAAAATTCGGAGGCGGCGGTTTTATGGTGTGGACGTGTTTTTCATAGAGGGCGCTTGCATCCCTTGTTGTTTTGAGTGGCACTATCAGAGTACAGACCTACACTGATGTTTTAAGCACCATCTTGGTTCCCACTGTTGAAGAGCAATTCGGGGATGGCGATTACATCTTTCAACACGATCGAGCACCTGTTCATAATGCACGGCCTGTGGCGGAGTGGTTCCACGACAGTAACATCCCTATAAGAGACTGGTCTGCACAGAACCTTGAGCTGAATCCTATAGAATACCTCTGGGATGTTTTGGAACACCGACTTCGCATCATGCCTCACCGACCGACATCGATAGCTCTCCTCAGTGCAGCACTCGGTGAAGAATGGTGTGCCATTCCCGAAGAAGCCTTCCAGCACCTGATTGAATATATACCTGCGAGAGTGGAAACTGTCATCAAACCTAATGGTGGACCAACACCATATTGTATTCCAACATTACCGATGGAGGGCGCCATGAATTTGTACGTCATTTTCAGCCAGGTGTCCAGATACTTTTGATCACATAGTGTAGGTTGTGACGTCAGTATCGTGTGCCTCACATCTAAAATCTCAATCCAGGCTGCCCCTTACTCTGATGGGAACGTGTATTTTTCCAAAGACGTCTGTGATCATGTTTCACACATCAGTCGACATTATCACTAACTTAATTTTTGGTTGAACCTGAAAATTCAAATATTAATTAATATATGTGTATAGTGAAAGTAATCCATCACAAATGCTTGTTCATTACTGTAACGACCAACATAACTAAACAAAGTTAAATATAATTAACGTTTATTTATAAGTCAGTGAATCTGGCCCAACGTGAATCTGAAGAAAGATTCATCCAAGTAAGAATATGTAAAAAGTAATTAATATTGATGTGTGAAATAATTCATATTGATAAATGTATCTACAGAGTGAAAATAAGTCACTGTTCTAGGGTATTATGACCTTTTTTGAATAAAATATCTGAGTAACTTCGATATGCATCACTTTCGTGCACTCTCTTTCATAGAATTAGCTAATGTAAATCATCATCCAATATATTCATTATCCCACTGTAAATTAAAAGTAGTTGCCACTCCCAGCCGTTAGGCATTATGTATATCACAGGCAACCGTGCACCACGCTATGTGAGATCTGGTGGTCCAGGGATAAAGCGCGTGCCTGCAGTCCGAGGGATCGTGAGATCGTTTCTTGCTTGGACAGGGAATTTTCCAGTCTTCGTTTTAACCTAGCCTTCACCTCTCAGCTATGTGAGGAGACGCTAGAAGCAGTACGTGACTCGCAGTTCACGTTAAACTGCAGGTCCACTTTCCCCAGCTGGACAATTGGGATACATTTGGGACACGAAAGCCACCGAGATGGCGACTTTAAGTATAAAGACTTGCACCAGGCTAAGGAGCCACATGAAATAATAATAATTATTATTATTATTGTTATTTATAAATGTAACGCTAAATAGACAACTTTTGTGAGGTTGTAAACTGAGGCAAGAAAACCAAAATTGAATCAATCATCAGTTGTAGTTTATATATGCGCGATAGACCTTCATTAAAAGTAAGTATTCGGTAATTATCTCTCGCTCCTATATCTAGTGCCACAACAGACAGAAATAAAATAAATTTGAATCAGAAGTTGTGAGAGATACCAAGGCGTGCGAGTGTGCCGGGTCTTCCTCCACTCCACCGTTACTAGCATCACATCATCAAAATGCGTATGTATGTAGCACGCAAAGTATTTCGCCATAGTCTAAGAATGAAATTAAAAATTAAAATAACTTTCCAAAACTTTGTCTTGGTATGGTTCAGTATATTAACGTCAAAACTGTTAAATAACAGAATGATCAGGTGACTTAAGTTTTGCTAAACACATTATTTAAAGAAAAAAAAAGTGGCGCTAAATAAAGAAGTTAGAGAGATAAACATTGTTCGCAATATGAAGTTTACGACAGAATAAAAAGTTACACGTCTCAACTTGACCCGTGCAATATTTTGGTTTAAATCAGCAATCCTTTCGAAAAGCTGAAGGTGCTTAACATTAGACTCAGAAAGATGAAAATTCGTGTGGAGCCTCCATCTGAAGTAAAATCACTAAATAAATAACACCAATAAGCTACCCCTAATAATTTTGACGTTATTTATTAAAAGCTGAATTTGAAACGAAGATGTTCCTATTCATAATTTGTATTTGTGATAGAAAGTTCTAATTTACAGCACTTGACTATATTGATGAAATAATATAGCTGTACCAAGTTTCAAAACGTTACTATGAATAAGAAACATTTCAAGAAGTCTAAAAGAGGCAGTAGCGAGGTCATGTTCTACTGTCGGTTCTGTTCTAAAAATTCTAGCCATCAAAGTTTAAATGCAGTCGAGCTAAAACTTTTTCACTAACTAAAACAAACTTTACTCTAATTAAACAAAATTATGAAGATCGTAAATTATTAAACGGCAGAGATATTAATTGTTATGTGTTCAAGAAAGGAGCCATTTAGATGCTGTTACCTCTGCCTCTAGCGGTTGATAGCAGGTATTCTGTTCGGCGGTCAGCTGCGCCCATACATAAATACAGAGTGGCAGCGGGAAGAGACAGTTCGCATCGAAATATCAATCTGTCCGCGTCAACCAAACGCCTGCATATGCTTTGCCTCGGATGACGTCATAGCCAGGCTGCTACGAAAAAATGTTCTCGGGAAAAGTAAGTGAACTCGCGAGGACTGGATCTCTTAGATCTCACGGAAGTAACTGTCGGTGTGCCGCCCGTAATGTTGACAAAACCGAGTGGCAAGTGGGGCAAGTGGCGAAATTATTTTCCACTTTTAAGGCAAACAAATAACTTTCATGATTAGAAGTCGGGGCGATAGACCATTTCACTTGGAACGCCTCGTAGAGGTCGTCTCTGAACTGTTAATCGTGCTGTTTCCTATAGGGACATTATTATTACGATGAGGAATATTGTTATGTTTGTGCGTGTAAATTTTACTGAATGTATGAGTCAGTTACAACTCAAAACTTTTATTTATAGTCAAAGTTCCTGCTCCAACTGAGTAAATATCGGGTAGGAACATTTTCTTTCAGTGAATTCAAAGGGTAATGTGGACTTGCGGACTGGAAATAATGGTCAGTATGTTCTCCATCGCTTTATGGCTGACCGCAAAAATAGTTTTCAGGCTCTTGTAAACGGCGAAGAGTTTATTAAATTTACTCGTCACCCTCCTTACGGTGCACTGGTTGGGAAACTGAACTGTGAAAGAGATCGTCCAAAACAAGGAAGTCGGTAGGCACTAATAGGAAACAGAAGTAAATTTTGGAAATTTGTGTTAAGGTCTTATGGGACCAAACTGCTTAGGTCATCGGTCCCTAAGCTTACACACTACTTAATCTAACTTAACTTGCGCTAAGTACAACACACACACCCATGCCCGAGGGAGAACTCGAACCTCCGACCTCCGACGTGGGGAGCCACGATGGGCCGTGACAAGGTGCCCAAGACCGCCCGGCTATCCCGCGCGGCAGAAGTGAAATATGCCGAAACCAGTGTGAGAGTAGCGCTAAGATTTGCTCGCAAGTGTGGAAACTAAACTGTGTATGCTGGCCACAGTAATTTTGATCATGGCGGAAGGAGGTAAGAAGACGACACTACATCGTAGCCACCACCGGGGCTGAGGTTACAAGAAGACGGTGCATCATCACGAAGCTGCATGCATCTTCTAGTTACCTGCAATCTACTGCGCGCGCTCACCTATGCCGCCCCCTCCCCCCCCCCCCTCCTCACCAACACTTGGAGCTGCTGCAGTAGGCGAAACACGCCGCAATCCTCACCGCCACAGCTACTGCTGCTGCCTGCATTACGTCGCGACGAGTCACATTACGTTTGCTGGTACACCGCGCCGGCATTGCTCACCGAGGTCAAGCAATTAAGTCAAGAATATTTAAAGTATTTGTTAGCTGCTTCTTACAGGCTACTGAAAATGGAATCTAATGTTAAGGATGATGTGACAGTTAAGATGGAACCAGTCTCTGACGATGAAGATTTCTAAATAAAAATTAACAAGTATGGTTCGGTCACAGTAATAAATCCAAAACCTGAAGGCGATTTGCCCGAACTAGAAACGGAGGTAAATGTCAATGTTACTGCGAAGTTAGAACCAGTTTCTGATGATGGCGTAATTGTAACTGAAATAAAAATAAAAAGTAGAACTAATAGAGATATCAGATAATAAAACTGAGTTCAGTGTGTCTGAAATTTAGCTAAGCCAGGGAATGCTAGAAACTCCTTTTAAACCGGTGGAAATGCCAAGTGGCAAGCTAGAGGCACCAAACTGGGCGCAATTCTGTTTTCCAAAATCGACTCTCATCATAAAGAACTAAAGGGTAGTAATAAAGAACTTAAGGAGAGTAATAAAGAACCAAAGAATGAAATGATCTCAAAACTGAATAGCTTAAATTATGAAATTGATTCTAACAACCACGATCTCCAAGTCAAAGTATTTGGCAATAGCTAACTAAATTGCATAGTATTTTCAAAACCTAAATTGTTGAAGTTCGCAAAGATTCGAAAGACGCAGATGATTTTATGGAAGGGAGGCTGTCAGAAAGAGTAGGCATTGACTCCAAACTTTGTGCTAATCGATTTGAAGAAGTAAATAATAAAGTAAATGCTTGTCAGAGGGATAGTAAGGAAGTGAAATGCGACTGTGTGAAATGATGTGAGGATGTTGATAAAAAAATTTCGGACAACATGGAGGCATTAGAACTACAAGCAGAGGTACTAAATACTAGTATTACTAACATAGAAAATAGAGTAACCTCTGGCAGCCCTTGTAATACTACTGTACAGAAAGTTGCTTCGGTTGTGCGCCCCGTTCATCGGATATCATCAATTTTTACCTTTTCATCCAGACAAACAAGTTCACCCAGTAGAGTTTTGGAATGATTTTGAGGATGTTTTGCCAAGTGCACCCTCAGAATGTGAGAAAATTTCTTTCACAGGAAGTCATTTGTCAGGAGATTTTTTTTTGCGATGGTCAGCTGACATTATGATTAGATGAAAAAGTCTTTCTGAATTTAAAATTGCATTTCTTAACGAGAACTGCTTTCACAGCAAACAAAACGATGTTTTAAGAGAATTTTAGAGTGGTAAAAAGTTTACTTCAAATGGTTCAAATGGCTCTAAGCACTATGGGACTTAACATCTGAGGTCATCAATCCGTTGAACTTAGAACTACTTAAACCTAACTAACCTAAGGACATCACACACATCCATGCCCGAGGAAGGATTCGAACCTGCGACCGTAGCAGCAGCGCGGTTCCGGACTGAAGCACCTAGAAGCGCTCGACCACAATGGCCGGCAAAATGTTTTCTCCAGGTAGTGAATCAGTTAAAGAGATTTCTAGAAGGTGGGTTTCACAGCTGTCATAACTGACAAAAAGCTGAAACTGGAAATGATTATCGTGGAACTAGAAGGTAAGCTGCCTTTGTATTGTCAGAAAAGAGTCATCTCCGCACCTAGAGATAATGTGAATAGGTTCACTGAGTATCTAGAGCGAGTGGAAAGAGTAGCTGCTGTTGAGGAGCAGATCCAAATCAATAATAGGCCTTCTAACAGTGATGTAAAGACTCGACATAATGACAGTGAGAACGTGAATGTTAGAAGTGTGGAGGTTTAAAATACACGGCCTAATTATCGTGGTCAAGATCGTTGTAGATGAAGAGGAGATAGACAGCCACCGCAGTTTCGCAATATTATTATGAGGAAGGCGGAAATGTAATTAATGTGCCATTGATGCAAGACGGAGAGCCGAATGCTACCCGATATCAGTCTGAATCGAATGAACACAACAGGCCGCGTGTTCTGAACTAAGTCCCCTCTATGAGGAAACAGGCGTTCAGCAAGCGGAAACAGTAACACAGCCAATTACAAAAAGACAGACCACAGTCAGGCAGCACACGCAAATCGTTAACAGGAATAATGAAATAGGATCACACAGTACCAGTGATGTGCTAAACCACTCGCATTATACAGCTGACAGCATTTTGGACACATCAGAAAAATGGGTCAAGAAGGAGAAAGGAAATACTACAAATAATAGGGAGGAACAAATTAAAGAGTTTGAGTGAGACAAAGACGAAGATGAAGTAATCTAAAGGCTAAAATTTTCGCGAAAGGAGGTAGATTCAGTTCTGCAAGGTTTCGAAGAGGAGAAGTTGTTGGATGAAAAGGGTAGCAACAATAAAAAGGTCTAGGAACCTATTAGCTGTATTGACTAGCCACAAACTGTAAAAGCCGGCAACGGTGTAATAGATAGCAATGTTGTGCAGGGATGCAGTTGCTCAGAGGTAGAGAGTCGTTTAGCTGATGCAGGCACGGTAACTCAGCGTGGTCGGTCAGAGGGTTAGCTGCCCTCTGTAATAAAAAAACTGAGTCTACGGCTCAACATTGAACTTGAACGGGTATCATGGGACATCCGCACCGAACAAATGCGACGAGTAAAATCGAACAAAATGAGAACAATTTAAAAAAAAAAGCTGACATGCAGCAAATGAGAAGAGGAAGTGGTCAGGTGCTTTGATTTAAAATTGCTGGACGGGTTGGATCCGAGCGAGGTGGCGCAGTGATTAGCACACTGGAATCGGATTCGGGAGGACGACGGTTCATTCCCGCGTCCGGCCATCCTGATTTAGGTTTTCCGTGATTTCCCTAAATTACCTCAGGCAAATGCCGGGATGGTTCCTTTGAAAGGGCACGGCTGACTTCCTTCCCCATCCTTCTCTATCCGATGAGACCGATGACCTCGCAGTTTATTCTCCTCCCCCAAAATCAACCCAACAGGTTGGAAAAAGCAGCTGTGGATGTAGAAGCTAATGACCCCGTGGATCCAAGTGTAAACGTACTTGCAACTGAACAAAATAACTTTTGCTGGAAACAGACTGAAAAGGGTTTATTAGAAGACTTTTGTGAGGAACCTATCCAGACTAGACTAACTCACGCTATTATAAAAACTAACATCTCGGGAGTAACAGTGCGTCGTCTTCTTGATAGTGGCAGTGAAGCAAGTGCTTTTTATCCAAATATTCTTTGATTCTATTCCTTATAAGAATGAATTAATTGTCATGAAAGTAAGTGGTTTAAGAATAATAGGTGCTACTGGAAAAGTTTCTAGACCAGTATAGCACGAAGCTTTGATACCAATTGGTAGTGACATAATAATAGGTTTCCTTGTTCAATCGTGCTCGGTTTGAGTATCAAATCTTTTCTGATAAAAGCGCTTTGGACAGAAAAAGACGGCATGACGCAAAATCTTCCTCCACTAGTTCGACTATTGTTAGTAAAACAAAAGAAATATCTAAGAAAATCCCAGTGGAAACAAAGAAGTTTACGCATGTTAATCAAGGACCATTCAGCATAATAGGTAAGCCTCATGCAAACGCACACCGTTTGGACTGCCTGAAAAGTAAGAGAGAATTAGATCTACAAAAGATCGTAGACCTGCAGCTTTCAGAACTAACGGATATTAAAGTCTGTAGGAAGTCTGCCTCTCTTGGAAGATATACAGTTTGCAGTTCTGTGTGGTCCCTGCTGCATGACACATTATTTCCTTTTCAAGTTCCATTTTATTCTTCTGTCCTATCTATAGTAAGTAAGAAATATATGTTTCCATGTTGCACATATGCTGTTAGTTCGTAATGTTTTCCTAGTAAGTAAGAATGATTTCCGAAAATGACTATACTCAAATGATGACTTATAAGAAAATACGAGAGGTGCAGGGGATGGGCAAAATAATGTGAACACCTGTACTTACTTGGGAGGGGTTTATTAATAAGAGGTTGACCCTCATTTGCCCGTAAGACAGCTGCGATTCGTCTTGGAGTACTGCCATATAATGATTGTATAGTCTCCAGTGGAATGTTTTGCCACTCTTCGAACAGAACCTCTTGTAACTCCTGTAGTGACGAGGGAAGCGGAAATCTGCTCCGGAGTCTGCGCTCCAATACCGCCCACCAGGGTGCAATAATGTCCGGGGACTGTGCTGGCCAGGAAAGACGCTGTGGTTCAGTTTCATGCTCCTCATACCACGATTGTACGGTTCTCGCTGTGTGAGTGGGTGCATTATCGTCCTGAAATATGGTATCATTGTTGGTGAACAACATTTGAATCATGGGGTGCACCTGATCACCTAAAATGTTCACATAACCGTTGGTGGTAACACGGCCTTTGAGAGTAATGATGGTACCATCAGAATGCCATGATATGGCTGCGATCCCCGTCTCACTTTCACCGCCATGCTTAACGATGGAATCAAGCAATCAGAATTGTAGGTTTCTTTTGGCGTTCTCCAGACGTAACTCCGGCCCGATGGTGGAAGTAACGGAAACGCTGACTGTTCGGACTTATGACGTGTTTCCGCTGATCAGACGTCAAGGATTTATGCTCCTGACACCAAGTTTTACGATTCTTTGCGTTGGTTGTCGTCACTAATGGGTTCAGTATAGCAGCTTGTCCATGAATGATTTTATCGGCTAACAGTGTCGATAGATACGGGGTCTCGAAGATAGCTATTGAGTTCTGCAGTCACTTTAGCCGCTGTAGGTTTGTGTTATTTTTACACAATTCGTGTTAGGCCACGACAATGTCTGTCATTTACTTTTGATTTGCACCCAGTGTTACGTTTACACGATGATGTCTTTCCGTGTTTTGTGTAGGCTGTCATGACTGTTTGAAACAGTTGCTCTTGAAACATTTAGTATGTTGACTGTCTTAGTTATTCATGCTCCAGCTAGTCGGAACCTCACAATTTGCCCTCTTTGGGACTCTGTTAGGTCTTTCATTGCTCGTCGACCTCAGTCTCTGAATGGAAATACGAAGTGTGCACTACTCGTTAACAACTTGCACTGACGCCTAGTACATACCGAAAACGCACAGTCCATCGCGACACGTGCCTAACCTGCGTCAATGAGCGTCAAACACAACCATCCCATTACTACCACTGTTCACATTATTTTGACTATCCCCGCTAGTTTGCAGTAGCAAATACTAAATATTGAAATAAAAGTGGGTAACGTATAACCACTAACGATAGGAAAATAATGTCTGAAGTAAATAAATAATAAATGGGATACACAAAAAGGATCAGTAACTGTAAAATACAGATACTTTACGTTAAGAAAAGTAATTGAAGCTGGAAATTCCTAAAATCTGAAACAAGAAACACTGCACAAATTAATAATTTTCAGTTGGAAGTAAAATTGTCTATAGGTAAGAGAAGGTAATAAAATGGTGCCACTAGAGGCAAGCCAAAGCGTTTTGATATTAAATAAAGGAAATGTGACGAAGTGGTGTGAGGATCACAGCAAAAATATATGTAAATAATTATGTCTGTAGGCTGACGAAAATGAAATGGAGATGAAGTGTCAGAATATATGGGTAAAGGAAAATTGAAACAGGAGTAATGAAGTAAGTAGGCTGACATATATGGTAAAATCGAGGAAAATTTGATGAGTAATTCCCTCACCTCTCGTAAAAAAGATTAGTAACAAGTAATCTTGCTTAAGGCAGATGGTCAATTAACAGACAAATATTGACACATACAAACAACAATACAGGTAAACGAATTTGTTAAGAAATGCAGATTGTAGAGTATTGGTATAGTATAATAAAACAGCAATTTGATTATGTGGGTTGCAAGGCAAAGCAACTGCTATCGAACAAATGGCTTCTTTAGCATACTAATCCATACGTTAATTCAGCCATTAGGAAGATAGAACCTACCAAGGTTATTCAATTTTCTAAGTAAAGCAACCTCTAAGGTAATAAAGTACATTGCAAACCAGCCCAAAATGTGATTACTTTAAAAAACTACGTTGACTTTCAGAGCATAATAGCAATGGTTAAAAAAGAATTGTAAAGTTCGTAATTCACGCTAAATAATTAAGTAAAACGTCAAGATTTGATGAAGTGACGTAAGGCCAACATTCATTTTAAGAAAAGAAAAAAGATAAATTCTTTCTGATAACTTCTCAATTGTTTACTTAAATTAAAGAAAGAAAATAGAATATGGGATGTGTTTCGTCCTCCCTTAGATGTAAGTTGAGAGCAGAACCTGAGGCTATGTTATCTCAGGGACATAGAGGCTTCATGAGAAGCAGCTTACAAGCTGTGTTGGAGAAGGAAGCAAGAAAGACCCGTACCACAGTGACTTCTCCCCTTTGTCTTTCTGTAATGGAGTATCGTCAAGACCGGCGTAGTGGCTTCCCACCCTCTACTTTAAATGTTTTAGTGAAAGTGATTCGTATGGACACACATGCCATGGTGCCAACAATTGTGATTAAATGAGCGAGAGCAGAAAATCGAAATGATTTTGTGTGTTTCTCTTTCAGGTAAGACTGCAAAATGTTAATTACAAGATTAGTTTTATAATAATCGAAAATTTTATTTCATGCTCCTATGTAATTAATGGACATGATTTCTAAAACTGCGTTATGTCATGTTTCTCGAAGTGTATGTGGTTAATTCTGTGGGGGTAGTATTAAGGAAAATTTTACGTACATCAATTTCATTTAAAAGAGGTTAGCTATAGTAACACAACTTGTTTCTAATAATAAACGTAAAAATACATTTTTTCACAAAATTAAATAGGGGGTGATATGGTGAAACAAGCGCTGTATCGTTGTGAGAGATACAGAGGCAAGCGAGTGTGCCGGGACTTCACTCAGTTCACTGTTTGTAGCGTCACGTCATCAAAACGCGCCTGTGCGTAATATACAGAGTACTACGCTATAATCTAAGAATGAAATAATAAATTAAAATAAGTTTTCAAGACACTGTCAGGGTGTGCTTTAGTATATTAATGTTAAAACCGTTAAGTAACAGAATGATCAGGTGACTAAGTTTTGCTAAAAATATTATTTGAAGAAAAAAGTAAGGGGCGTTAAATAATGAATCTAGAAAGAAAAGATTGTTCATAATGTGCAAATGTATGTCATAATCAAAACAAGTCTGAGATTGATCGCTGCAATATTTTCGTGAAAATAGGCGTTTCATTCGAAGAGCTGATGGTGCTAAATATTTGACTCAGAAAGATGAAAATTCGTGTGTAGCCTCAGTTTGATATAAAACCACTAAATCAGTCAAACCAATAAGCTGCCCCTAATAGCTTTAAAGTTATTTACTAAAAAGTGTATTTGGAATGAAATATGGGTTAAGTATCACTTGCATTTGTGATGTAAAGTTCTAATTACAGCACTTGATTACACTGATGAAATAACATAGCTGTACCAAGTTTCAAGACTTTACTCTAAATAACAATCATCATAAGGAATCTAAAAGAGGTAGTTGAGAGGTCATGTTCCACTGTCGGTCCTGTTCTAAAAATTCTAGACATCAAAGTTTAAATGCAGTCGAGCTAAAACTTCTTCAGTAACTAAAACAAACTTTACTCTAATTATGTAAAAATTAAGAAGATTGTAAATTATCAAACGACAGAGATATTAGTTATTACGTGTTGAAGAAAGGGCCATTTAGATGATAATACCTGTGCCCACAGCGGTTGATAGCATGTGTCTGCTGCGCTCACATAAATACAGCCTGAGAAGCAGCGAGAACAGACACTTCGTACCGAGATATCAAGGTGTCCACGTCAGTCAAACGCCTGCGTATGCTTTGCTTCGGATGACGTCACAGCCAGGCTGCTACCAAAAGTGTTTTCGGTAAGGCAGTGAACTCGCGAGGTCTGTACATCGTCCTGGATCTCTTAGATTTCACGGAAGTAACTGTCGGTGTGCCGCCCGTAATGCTGACAAAACCTCTTGGCAAGTGGGGCAAGTGGCGAGATTATTTTCCACTTTAAAGGCGAGCAATTAACTTTGATGATTAGAAGTTGGGGCGTTAGACCATATTACTTGGAACTTCCCGCAGAGATCGCCACTGAACTGCTAATAGTGCTGGTTCCGACAGGAATATTATTATTATTATCAGGAATATATATATATATATATATATATATATATATATATATATATATATATATATAGGATGAGTCACCTAACGTTACCGCTGGATATATTTCGTAAACCACATCAAATACTGACGAACCGATTCCACAGACCGAACGTGAGGAGAGGGGCTAGTGTAACTGTTTAATACAAACCATACAAAAATGCACGGACGTATGTTTTTTAACACAAACCTACGTTTTTTTAAATAGAACCACGTTAGTTTTGTTAGCACATCTGAACATATAAACAAATACGTAATCAGAGCCGTTTGTTGCATTGTAAATGTTAATTACATCCGGAGATATTGTAACCTAAAGTTGACGCTTGAAACCTCCGACGTTCAGTTGCGTGTTGTAACAAACACGGGCCACGGTCGGCGAGCAGCATCTGCAGGGACATGTTTACGATGACGACCGTGTTTACGAGTGTGGCTGTAGTGCACTGTTGTGGTTTGGTCTAGCTGTGGCAGTGCCCGCATGTAGCGCTCGCTGCTATTGTCATTCTGCATTCGTCTCCGCACGCAGTCCAACTGTAGTACACCGTGTTACCAGACGTCTGTGACAGTGTAGTGTTGTAGGAACTGTGACCATGGTGTATTCGAACTCTGAAAAGGCGGAGATGATACTCATCTATTCCAAGAGTCGACGAAATGGAGCTGAAGCCTGCAGGATGTATGCAGAACGGAACCCGGACAGAGAGCATCCAACGTGCCGCACATTGTAAAACATCTACCACCAAATGTATGCAACAGGTATGGTCTTAGCACGCAAACGGGTCCGTAACAGGCCCGTCACAGGAGAAGCGGGTGCAGTTGGTGTGTTAGCTGCTGTTGCCATGAATCCACACATGAGTACACGGAACACTGAGAGAGCCGGTGGACTGAGTCAAAGTAGTGTCTTGCGCATACTGCATCGTCACCGCTTTCACCCGTTTCATGTGTCGCTACATCAGCAATTACATTGTGATGACTTTAATCATCGAGTGCAATTCTGTCAATGGGCATTAACAGAGAATGCGTTGCAGTTCTACCTGTTTACCGACGAAGCGGGTTTCACAAACCACGGGGTAGTGAATCTATGGAACATGCATTACTGGTCCGTGGACAATCCTCGCTGGCTCAGACAGGTAGAGCGACAGTGACCGTGGACTGTAAATGTATGGTGCGGAATCATTGGCGACCACCTCATTGGTCCTCACTTCATTGCAGGGACCCAAACAGCTGCAACATACATCGCGTTTCTACAGAATGATCTGCCAACGTTGCTCGAAAATGTCCCACTGGAGCCGGCCGCGGTGGTCTAGCGGTTCTGGCGCTGCAGTCCGGAACCGCGGGACTGCTACGGTCGCAGGTTCGAATCCTGCCTCGGGCATGGGTGTGTGTGATGCCCTTAGGTTAGTTCGGTTTAAGTAGTTGTAAGTTCTAGGGGACTTATGACCTAAGATGTTGAGTCCCATAGTGCTCAGAGCCATTTGAACCATTTTTGTCCCACTGGAAACGCGTCGACGTATGTGGCATCAGCATGATGGTGCACCTGTACATTCCGCAATTAACACTAGGCTGACCCTTGACAGGATGCTCGACGGGCGTTTCATAGGACGTGGAGGACGCATAAATTGGCTAGCCCGTTCTCATAATCTTACACCTCTGGACTTCTTCCTGTGGGTACGTTAAAGGAGAATGTGTACCGTGATGTGCCTAAAACCCCAGAGGATATGAAACAACGTATTGTGGCAGCCTGCGGCGACATTACACTAGATGTACTGCGGCGTGTACGACATTCAATACGCCAGAGATTGCAATTGTGTGCAGCAAATGATGGCCACCACATTGAACATCTATTGGCCTGACATGCCGGGACACACTCTATTCCACTCCGTAATTGAAAACGGAAACCACGTGTGTACGTGTACCTCACCCCTCATGGTAATGTACATGTGCGTCAGTGAAAAAGACCAATAAAAAGGTGTTAGCATGTGGACGTAATGTACTGTTCCAGTCTCTTCTGTACCTAAGGTCCATCACCGTTCCCTTTGGATCCCTAAGTAATTCGGTCCTCTCCGATACACACGATCGAACAGCGGAGGAGTGGTATTCAAGCGTCAAATTTAGGTTACACTATCTCCGGATGTAATTAACATTTTACAATGCAACAAACGGCACTAATTAGTATTTGTTTATATGTTCAGATCTGCTAGCAAAACTAACGGGGTTCCATTTAAAAAAACGTAGATTTGTGTTAAAAAACATACTTCCGTGCATTTTTTTATGGTTTGTATTAACCAATTACACTAGCCCCTCTCCTCATGTTCAGTCTGTGGAATCGATGCGTCAGTATTTGATGTGGTTTACGAAATATATCCAGCGGTAATGTTAGGTGACTCATCCTGTATACAGGGTGTTATAAAAAGGTACGGCCAAACTTTCAGGAGACATTCCTCACACACAAATAAAGAAAAGATGTTATGTGGACATGTGTCTGGAAACGCTTAATTTCCATGTTGGAGCTCATTTTAGTTTCGTCAGTATGTACTGTACTTCCCCGATTCACCGCCAGTTGGCCCAATTGAAGGAAGGTAACGTTGACTTCGGTGTTTGTGTTGACATGTTACTCATTGCTCTACAGTACTAGCATCAAGCACATCAGTACGTAGGATCAACAGGTTAGTGTTCATCACGAACGTGGTTTTGCAGTCAGTGCAATGTTTAACAATGCGAAGTTGGCAGATACCCATTTGATGTATGGATCAGCACGGGGCAATAGCCGTGGCGCGGTACGTTTGTATCGAGACAGATTTCCAGAACGAAGGTGTCCCGACAGGAAGACGTCCGAAGCAATTGATCAGCGTCTTAGGGAGCACGGAACATTCCAGCCTATGACTCTCGACAGGGGGAGGCCTAGAACGACGAGGAAACCTGCAATGGACGAGGCAATTCTTCATGCAGTTGACGATAACCCTAATGTCAGCGTCAGAGAAGTTGCTGCTGTACAAGGTAACGTTAACCACGTCACTGTATGGAGAGTGCTACGGGAGAACCAGTTGTTTCCGTACCATGTACAACGTGTGCAGGCACTATCAGCAGCTGATTGGCCTCCACGGGTACACTTCTGCGAATGGTCCATCCAACAATGTGTCAATCCTCATTTCAGTGCAAATGTTCTTTTTACGGATGAGGCTTCATTCCAACGTGATCAAATTGTAAATTTTCACAATCAACATGTGTGGGCTGACGAGAATCCGCACGCAATTGTGCAATCACGTCATCAACACAGATTTTCTGTGAACGTTTGGGCAAGCATTGTTGGTGATGTCTTAATTGGGCCCCATGTTCTTCCACCTACGCTCAATGGAGCATATTGTTACGATTTCATACGGGATACTCTATCTGTGCTGCTAGAATATGTGCGTTTACAAGTACGACACAACATGTGGTTCATGCACGATGGAGCTCCTGCATATTTCAGTCGAAGTGTTTGTATGCTTCTCAGCAACAGACTCGGTGACAGATGTATTGGTAGAGGCGGACCAATTCCATGGCCTCCACGCTCTCCTGACCTCAACCCTCTTGACTTTCATTTGTGGGGTCATTTGAAAGCTCTTGTCTACGCAACCCCGGTACCAAATGTAGAGACTCTTCGTGCTCGTATTGTGGACGGCTGTGATACAATATGCCATTCTCCAGGGCTGCATCAGCGCATCAGGGATTCCATGCGACGGAGGGTGAATGCATGTATCCTCGCTAACGGAGGACATTTTGAACATTTCCTGTAACAAAGTCTTTGAAGTCACGCTGGTACGGTCTGTTGTTGTGTGTTTCCATTCCATGATTAATGTGATTTGAAGAGAAGTAATAAAATGAGCTCTAACATGGAAAGTAAGCGTTTCCGGACGCATGTCCACATAACATATTTTCTTTCTTTGTGTGTGAGGAATGTTTCCTGAAAGTTTGGCCGTACCATTTTGTAACACTATATATATATATATATATATATATATATATATATATATATATATATATATATATATATATATATATATATATATATATATATATATATTAAAATCCACACACACACACATACATATATATGTGTGTGTGTGTGTGTGTGTGTGTCTGTGTATTTTAATAAATATGTTACACAGTTGTTACTCAAAACTTTTATTTATGGTCTTAGTTCCTGATCCTGCTGAGTAAATAGCAAGTAGGAACTTTTCCTTTCAGTTAACGCAACGAGTAATGTGTATCTGCAGGCTGGATATTATGGTCAGTATGTTCTCCATCGCTTTGTGGCTTGTGAACGGTGAAGATGTTATTCAGATAGATTATTAATTCCCCCGCCACCCTACAAACATGCAAAGTAATTTACGTAAGTGTCCTTATGCGTATCTAGTGAAACTTAGTATACGAGCAACACTCAGTGGTAAGAATGCAAAATCCAGGAAACTCGTAACCATATTTAGCTTTTAAGGTTCTAAACATAAATACAGGACAGTTATGCTATAACGGCAGTTGTAAGCCTCTTTCTGTCTACCGCTGTAAATCTTTGATTTTGCAGAGACAGTCTCCGATCAGAGGATGTTAGTGACTGTTCCTCGAATTCACACTGCTGCATGAAAGTATGTTCGCGCGTGCGTGCTGGAGTTGGTGTTATCTCGCAACAGGGCTGGTGCCAGCTGCTGACCGCAGGTCAGCGGTGCTCACGGGGAGAGTAGCTGCAACTGTGGAAAGCGTGACACTGCTTGCCCGTCATAAAAGTTTACGGTGCTCCAGCGAAAACGGCCGTTTCAGGTGCACTCCGCTCCTGTACGACTACAGCTGAAACGCCGGCATTGCACATCCGTGTGGCAAGGGCACACAGCCAGTTGCTGAACTACTGTCACGCGACCACGGAGACAATGTCTTTTAGCGAAGACAGAACGTCTTTGTCAGTTTCGCAGAGAAACTGCATGAATGGCTAGTTAGTATTATTGATAAATGAGATGACATTGTCAGTCAATAGTCAGAACTACTAGGCCCTTATTGCAATGGAACATCTACAACGAAATGACACACAACGGGAAGAGTAAAATTTGACTTGTCATAAAGTTTCGAACCCAGTTAAATTTGCATCCATAGCTTTAATTTTTTTTCGTATGTGGTGTAACCATTAGTAATGGGAATCATATTACTCCCATAAATTTTCGAACTTGCTGGAATTAATAATATACAATAAAAAATCCAACAGAAATGGAACTGTCAAGAATTGTTAGTTTGTTTTATCACTTGGTTTATCTATTTCGTCAGAATCTGTCCCAAACATAATGTTCACTGAAGCTTCCATGTCACGTTCATTCTGTAAGTAGTAGAGTATGAACTGTGTTATGTCTTATTATATAGTAATGAAAACGAATAACACGACTGGTAGCGATATATTTCAATTACTCTATTCTATATTAAATAAAAAATGCAGTTTATTCAATAATATCGAACTAAATTTTTGTTTTGCCTGTCTGTAAGCAGACATCCGATTACATGTTATTTCACGAAACCGAAAAATTTTGGATACGAGCGTAGATTTCCTCTGTGATTCATTATAATGGTGTGTAACTATGGAGATACGAGCCTTCCTTCTCTGACACATTCAACGACTTTATGCGTGGTGCTAAAAATTGCTTAAATATTCTGTAACTTACTGGATTAACCATTAATATTCCATAAAAAAGACAATATGCTGCAGATACCTTACGTAAGTACAGTGGACCATCTTTACTTCCGTTTTTATATGTGATCAGCAGAGACTTCGTCCTTTGTGGATTAAAGTAATTTTTTTATCTTATATTATCAGAGTTATGGTGCTCATCCATAACTAGATTTCTCAGTATGCTGTCGATGTCCATCTCAAGCCTTCCACACTTGTGCACTGCAGTAATGAGAACTTCCTGAATAATTCATATCCACCTGTCAATGGGGCTAGAGGCTTCCATCTATCCTGTCAAGCAACATAGTGAACAGTGTTAGTAAGGTTAATGAATGCGTTCCAGAAATACTGATATTAACGGGAATTGAATTATGTTTGGAATTCGGCAGATTTTTTGCATAAGTGTGTTTACGAAACGCTTCTTTTCACCTCACGAAGATAACATGATTACATTGAAATGACAAATTTGGTTATGGTTAAGATAATTTTCCTAAACTTGTGGATAGACTGGAAACTTAATAAAATCATCTACATTCCATTCAATAGCAGTTTTACTGTACCGACTGTCAGGTGACGGTTGTGCTGTTTTACATACCCCTATGATGCTAAAATCCTGTTTCTGGTAACCTACAGAGAAGGGAAGCACCCCATATGGTCATACAATTTAACAGAAGGAATAATAATGTCGAGCAAAGGAAACGTCTTACAGGATGGAAATTAACAGGGGTGACCCAGTCAAACATGGCGACATAGGTACCACACCAAACATATAGACATATTAATGAGACGAGGGATCATCTAATCCATAACAAAAACTAGTAGTCACTACAACAATAAGATTTATTCTCGTAAAGAAAAACACATGAGTTTACCACTGATATAAACCACTGAATATTAAAACCTGAACAAGTGGGTTCTAGTAGAGAACTGCAACCTTGGCACAGGCAGCTGGGCACGATAAACACAAAGTTATGCAGCTAATATTACGAATACTACCAGTGACTGTAAGCATGGTTAGTAAATTACAGGAAGAACATGGAAAAATAGTATCGAACACCAGTGAGATCGCCAAGCGCGTACTGAAAGCAAATTAACTGGCAGCCAAGCATTAAAACGGAATAAGTGGCTCCTGAAGGAAGTGGATTATTATCGCGCATTTACGGAACTGCCGATTGCAGCGATGAAGCATCTTACCGTACTCGCAATAGAGTGCGTAATGTTGCAGCAGTAGCGGCTGGCTATTCAATGTTTAGGTCTTTCTCTGCCCTCGGTAATCAAGTGGAAACATCTCTCCGTGCATCCATAAGGCTCGGCTCGCCAGTCGTACAGTAGAGTCTGTCCAAAACCTAACTAGAAGTTTTCCTTTGCAACTTGGCTAGTTTGTCGCCAGAATAGAAACTCCCTGGCCAATAAAATAAAATTTAAGTAAAAATGTTAAAAAACCTCCTACTCATGCGGATTTACACTATTTTCTACCAGTAGTGGTTTGAGGTGGGGAGGAGGGCAGAAAATCTGTCCACTACATGGTACATGGTACACTACTCAAAAGAACGTGTAAGAAGCCTGAAATGTAGGCGCGACCGACAAACTGCTTGCTCTACGAAAAAATACAAGAACCAACGAGAACGCAGGATTCTTAAAGCTGAAACCGAAAATTATTTCGAGTAACGAAAACTCACATGGGCCTCTGCGAAGCGATACCTGGTTAGAGATCTCTTATCTTTCTAAAACGCTTCAGCGAAGAACAGACAGACAGCGGCCTTCCCAAGTTCTGTCTGGGTAGCGAGCAATGAGAGAGAACGGAACGCTCGTTCTGCGACTTCGACTCGGATTTGGAACATTTTTATGGTAGTCAACTCCTCCTTATCTTTCGCTAGTCAGCGCGTAGGCTTCCAACTGAGTAGTCCCCTCACCATATTAGAAAAGAGATGTGAGCAAACAGCAGCAAATGGAATAGTCACTAGAGGTACTGGAGCTACATAGCAGTTATTATATCCACCGTCTGTTATCGTACTTGTGATCAAGGGAAATGACTATCAAATATTCTGAAATATGTTTCAGAGCAGACTGGTCACGTGACACAACGCAACTCTGGAAGTCGTAGGTTCATCCTCACGTATGTGAAATGGTTTCACATTTGTGAATACGGACAACCATCAGCTGTATAATGGAATGACGACAGTGAAAATTTGTGCCGGAATGGTACTCGAACCCGGATTTCACGCTTTAAGCGAGCGGTCGCCTCAACCGATTTGGCCATCTATGCACTATGCACAGCCAGATACAAACTTCCATATGACGACATTCATGCGTCACAACTTGTACTCGTACACATTATGTAATTCCGGCGCAGGGTTGAACACGTTTTTGAAAGTCAATGCTTGGTAACGGTGAATAACTATGACATTGAAGTGATGGGGATATTAAGAAGTACTGTGAGGTGTTACTACGGACTTGCATACATGGAACGGAATGGAATTACCACGATGGAATTAACGCAACGGTCCAACAGCGGCAGCTTCTCATCTTTCACCGTACGAAGCCTCTCAGTCAAAGTTATATTGCTGCTTTGCTGAATGTATGCAAAAGTACGGTTGGGGATGTTAAAAGAAAGATTAAGCGTAATCCTCGAATGCGGTAAGCAGGAAAGTGAATCAACTGTATAGTGAGTTATCAGAGAAGGGTGGCAAGAAGAGAGACATACATGACCAAAGTGAACCGAAGCCAAAAATTCCCATTCGCGTAAGATCACGTTAAAAAAGTAAACGATCAGAGTCCTTCAATGACATTTTATTTACTGAAGGGATCCAGTTCAACATAGTTTGAACAGACGGAAAAACTATGGTGCGGCGAAAGACTAAATAATCGTCTTAGTTGTGCGACTGAATTCGCGATTTCCTCTCGGGAAGACCACGGTTTGTATTAAAGGACGGAAGTCGTGGAGTAAAACAGAATTGATATTTGACTTTCCCAAGGGAGTGTCATAGGCCCTCTGCTCGTCCTAATCAATAAAAATGATTTAGGATACAATCTGAGCAAACATCTTAGACTGCAGATGATGCTGTCATTTACGGTCTAATAAAGTGACTAGAGAATAAAAACTAATTGCAAAATGATTTATACAAATACCTGCATGGTGTAAAAAGTGGAAATTGACTCTAATTAACGAAAAGTGTGAGGTCATCCACATGAGCACTTATAGAAATCTTAAATTTCGGTTACGCGATGAATCATACAAATCTAAAGGCTGTCAGTTCAACTCAATACCTAGGGGTAACAATTACAAACAGCTTAAGTTGGAACAGTCACACAGATAATTTTGTGAAGGAGGGGAACCAAAAACTGTGTTTTATTGACAAAATACTTAGAAGATACTACAACCCCAATGGGCTCCCTACCCTATGCTTGTCCGTCCTAGGGTATTGCTGTGCTGTAAAGGATTCTTATCGGAAATTATTGACGGAGCCATGGAAAGGGGTGCTCGATTTATATTATCGCGAAGCAGGGGAGAGAATGTCACGGATATGGTACAATAATTGGGGTGGCAATAATAAAAGTAAAGGCGTTTCTCGTTGCGGTGAAATATTTTCACGAAATTTAAATCACCAACTTTCTCCTCTGTTGACGCCAGCCTACATAGAGAGGAATTATCATCCTGATAAAATAACAGAAATCAGAACTCTTACGGAAATATTTGTGTGTTCATTTTTCCCACGCACTGTTCGGGAGTGGAAAAGTAGAGAAATGGTGTGAAAGTGGTTCGATGAACCCTTGGCCAAGCACTTAAGTGTGAATTGCAGTGTAGTCATATACAGGGTGTTACAAAAAGGTACGGCCAAACTTTCAGGAAACATTCCTCACACACAAAGAAAGAAAATATGTTATGTGGACATGTGTCCGGAAACGCTTACTTTCCATGTTAGAGCTCATTTTATTAGTTCTCTTCAAATCACATTAATCATGGAATGTAAACACACAGCAACAGAACGTACCAGCGTGACTTTGTTACAGGAAATGTTCAAAATGTCCTCCGTTAGCGAGGATACATGCATCCACCCTCCGTCGCATTGAATCCCCGATGAGCTGATGCAGCCCTGGAGAATGGCGTATTGTATCACAGCCGTCCACAATACGAGCACGAAGAGTCTCTACATTTGGTACCGGGGTTGCGTAGACAAGAGCTTTCAAATGCCCCCATAAATGAAAGTCAAGAGGGTTGAGGTCAGGAGATCGTGGAGGCCATGGAATTGGTCCGCCTCTACCAATCCATCGGTCACCGAATCTGTTGTTGAGAAGCGTACGAACACTTCGACTGAAATGTGCGGGAGCTCCATCGTGAACCACATGTTGTGTCGTACCTGTAAAGGCAAATGTTCTAGCAGCACAGGTAGAGTATCCCGTATGAAATCATGGCGGTGAATCGAGGAACTACAGTACATACTGACGAAACTAAAATGAGCTCTAACATGCAAATTAAGCGTTTCCGGACACATGTCCACGTAACATATTTTCTTTATTTGTGTATGAGGAATATTTCCTGAAAGTTTGGCCGTACCTTTTTGTAACACCCTGTAGATGTACGAGGGTGTGCTGAAAAGTAACTCCTACGAACTCTATGTAAAATCTTTTAAAGCTTTTTAAATGAAACAAGCGTTATTAACAATCTACATCTTTATTCTTCTTGTGTATATGTTTATTTCTCAACATAGTCAACATGACGACGAACACATTTCACCGAGACCAATTGGTTGAGACGGTCAGTGTCGAATGTCTGACTTTCTTGACGGAGACGTAACCACATCTCTGCTTGCACCGATTCATCACCATCAAAGTGAAGCCCTCGAAAGGGTTCTTTGAGTTTTGGTGACAGATGAAAATCGGATGGGACAAGTTGGGACTGTATGGAGGATGAACGATGATAGTGAATCCGAGGCCTCGGGTTGTTGCGTACGTCGCAGCGCTCATGTGTAGGCTGTCAACGCCATACTGAAGGAGAGGGTAAATGATGTCTTCGAATTCGAAACTCGATTACAGCACTCTGTTTTTCACGCGCAGACATAGTTACCTTACACATCGTCATGTTACAAGTTGCAGTTCGGAGCCCTCTAGCGGAAGAGGGCTCCAAACACGTAGTTATGAAGACTAAAGATACAGAATGTTAATGAAGTTTGGTTTATCTGAATAGCTTAAAGAGATTTCACAGAAAAAAATCCGAGGCATTACTTTTCAGGACGCCCTAATAGATGTAGAGGCGAGCTGCCAGCTAAACATTTGTAAACTACTGTAGAACACGGGGGAAGGAGTGTTTGTATATGGGACTGAATATCGTTACTTGTAGGAGATATTACTTTAACTGACACCGCGTAAACCAGAAAGAGATATCTTAAAAATTCTCTAGAAAAATTTGGGCAGAAATAGGAGATTAGATTTACACTGAAATCTTTTCAGGACAATGACACATTGTTATCTGCAAATTATTGGTTTTCTGATAACTGTCCTAAAGTTATTTACAAACATCTTCAGTCGCCAGATTTTAGTGCGTTATAGAATTAATGGTGTGGAAACTCGATAGACGGATCAGAGGCACGGCGATAGACTTGAAAGAGGATGTGAAAAAGAGGCTGAAGAAGGAATGAGAAGTAAGAGGACCTGAGTACGTCGCCAAATTCTTTGGTAAATTGCAAGGACGTTTGAAAACGGTTCTAAAACAGAAGTGACATCTCATGATGTATTGATCCAATATTACCTCCGTACTCAAGTGCAGTTATATTGTGATGAAATATTAAGGACGCTATAGTGTTAAGCTAGGCAGTATTGTGTAAAGAAACAGTCTTATTGTGTTTCTTAAGAAATTATATGATATAGTTTATATTCATTGTGATAATGCATCTTCCATTTATTGAAATTTCCCTTGTTGCTTGAATGTACAGTTACTGTACAAAAATATGGAAACAACGCGAGAAATGTATGCTTTAACATAAATGCAGGTTGCGCTGTTGTATTTGTCCACTTAAGGCACCTGTACGATGTCCTCAATACGTTGGAAGTGTCAGTCGTGGTCAGAATAGTATTCTGTGTAGCTGGGAGTGATTTATGTCGGACCTAAGCGAGTTCAAACATAGGTAAATTGTTGGTGCTCGTGCGGTGGGTGGGTGCTTCCGTAATCGAGGTAGCCGAAGTGCTGCCGGCACGGTAGCTCAGCGTGTTCGGTCAGAGGGTTAGCTGCCCTCTGTAATAGAAAAACTGAGTTAATGGATCAACGACGAACTGAAACGGGTGTCTTGCGACTTCCGCCCCGAGCAGATGCAACGAACTGAAACGAACAAAATGATATTAAAAAAAAAGTATTTGGCATTTCAGAAGGCTTCGATTGAAGATTTATATCGCATACAGGGGAAGTCGAAAAACGTCATCCACTAAGTCATAACGTGAACGAACGTGTCTGTTGAGTGAAAGTGACAGACTGTCATTTAAGACGATTGTGACGAAAAAGAATAATGGTTCAAATGGCTCTGAGCACTATGGGACTCAACTGCTGTGGTCATAAGTCCCCTAGAACTTAGAACTACTTAAACCTAACTAACCTAAGGACAGCACACAACACCCAGCCATCACGAGGCAGAGAAAATCCCTGACCCCGCCGGGAATCGAACCCGGGAACCCGGGCGTGGGAAGCGAGAACGCTACCGCACGACCACGAGATGCGGGCATGAAAAAGAAGAGCATGACAGCTACAAAAGTCACTACAGAACTTAGTGTCGCTCTTGCGAACCATGTCAGCCTGAAAAGAATATATTCGGGAACTGCAGGGCGATATGAAATTCTAAAACCACTCGTCAGTCATGGAAATGCTTGTAACAGGAAAACATGGTGCTGAAGCCATAAAACCTGGTCTATGAAGTAATAGAAGAAAGTCAGTTGGTCAGATGAGTCTTGTTTCACAGTGTTCTTTACTTCTGACCGAGTTTGCCTCCCAAGGGTGAAATATTACGGGGGTTCGGTAATGATCTAGGCAGCCATATCGTGATATTCCACGAGTCTCATTGTTACTTTGCAAGGTTGCATTACTGCCACGATTATGCGACCATTTTGTCTAAAGAGACCGATCACGTCTACCCTAGTGTTTGTTTCCCAGTGGAGAAGATATGTTCGAAGACGACATGGCTCCTGATCACACAGCCGCATCGTTCAGGAGTGAAAACGAGGAGGAATTGTCGCATCTCCCCTGGCAAACAAAAGTCAGTAAATCTCAGTATTATTGTGACTTTTGTGACCTTGTTTGGAGATAAGGGTGCGTAATTGCTATCCTCTCCATCATCGTTACCGGAATTAGTCACTATTTTGCAAGAAGAATTGTATAAGATTCCCTTGAGACCATACACGACCTATATTTACCCTTTACAAGACAAATGGAAACTGTTCTGAATTCCAACAGTTTTGCTACACCACAGTAGACATAGCAATAAATTTTTTTGACGTTTCCATATTTTTGACCACACACTGGATGTTGTGACCACCATTAAGAACGCTATAGCGTCAAGCTGACAAGTGTGATGTAACGAGTTAAGTGTTTCTGAGAAAGTACATGACATAGTTTATAAACTGACGGACAAAATCTCAAAACCAAGAAGGAGTTGTGTGACATAAAAGAAAGTTAGTAGGTGTGTTTCTACATGTGAAAGATGATATCTATTCAGATTTTGTTCCAGTCGCATAAGACTATAAGGGTGCAAATCAGGTTCGCTTTAAATTCACGCTGTAACTTAGTTACATTTGGGGTTGGACATGGTGAGCTGATGTTAGTCAAAAATCCCTTTAAGGCGACAAAGACGCCATTATCAACACCTTACTGAGTTTGAAAAAGTTTGTTTCATAGGGCTACGAGAAGTCGTAATGTAGCCACTGCACATGATTGTTGGCAGCGGTGGTCACCATAATGTGCGGTCGCCAGAAGACCAGACTCTGGACGGCCACGTGGCACTACCGAGAGGGAAGAGCGTTGTGTTCGACGTGTGGATCTGGCGCATCGTACTGCGTATGCAGCAGCAACGAACTGTTACACATCAATTACTTCAAGTACAGCTCCGAGCCAGGCGTCCTATAGCGTGCGTTCTACTGATCCAAAACCATCGCCATCTACGACTTAAGTAGTGTCGAGCGAGAGCTCATTGGAGCGCAGGGAGGAGGTCTTTAGTGTTTTGTGATGAAAGCTGGTTTTGCCTCGGTGCCAGTGACGTACGTGTGTTCATTAGAAAGATGCCAGCTGAGGACTTGCAACCAACCTGTGTGCGTGCTAGACACCCTGGACCTGCACAGTCATGGAGTTATGATAAGGGATGTGATTTCAAACGGTTCAAATGGCTCTGAGCGCTATGGGACTCAACATCTGAGGTCATCAGTCCCCTAGAACTTAGAACTACTTAAACCTGCCTAACCTGAGGACATCACACACATCCATGCCCGAGGCAGGATTCGAACCTGCGACCGTAGCGGTGGCGCGGTTCCGGACTGAAGCGCTTAGAACCGCTCGGCCACACCGGCCGGCGATGCGATTTCATATGACAAGAGAAGCACTCCCTTGATTATCCTACACGCCCTGAGTGCAAATTTGTACGTCAGTCTCGTGAATCGACCTGTTGCGCTGCCATTCATGAACAGCATTCCAGGGGGTGTTTTCCAACAGGATAACGCTCGCAAACATACTACTGTTGTAACTCAACATGCTGTACAGAGTGTTGACATGTTTCCTTGGCCTGCTCGTTCACCAGATCTGTCTCCAAACGAGCACATACAGGACATAATCGGACGACAACTCCAGCGTGGTCCACAAACAGCATTAACCCTCCCTGTACGGTCAGGAAAAATGCAACGGGCAAAGAATTCCATCCCAAAAACTGACATCCGACACATGCACAACACAGTGCATTCACATTAGCATGCCTCCATTCAACGTTCTGGCCGTTACACCGATTATTAATGTACCAGCATTTCGCTCTTGCTATTGCTTATCTCGCGCTTACCTGTGATCTTGCAATGTTAACCTCTTCAGTATATTACCTAGACAAATGTATTCCCGAAATTTCATTACTCTACATTAATTCTTTTTGGTGTTCTGATTTTTTATCCGTCAGTGTATTTATTATGCGAAGACATCTTTAATTTATTGAAATTTCATTTGCTCGTTGATTGTATTATTCGAACATAAAATGGGTAGTACTGGAAAGAGAGAAGTGAGCGAATATTAATGATATGGTGTGTTGGCTTGCCGTGTGAGTGATGAGCGCGGCTGAGCGCGGAGAGGACTGCTGACAGTTCCCAGAGGCTGGCAGCTGGGAGCAGGGCGCGCCGTCATCTGCCACGGTCCACTGAGTAAAAATAGGCGCCGCGGTTAGCGCCAGCTGTGCCCGCCGGCCACGCCCCATCAACATTCTTTGTCGCAGGTCAGACGCTGCCTCCTCAGCGTCGCCACAGCCCGCGATTGCATCCCTCCTTCTTGCAGCAGATGTACACTAAGCGAATATGTGTATTCCAGGTATCTGAAACATTTGCTATTCGTGTAGTGTTTTATATAGGCATCTGCTCTCCGAAAGCAACCGTAGCGTGTGTGGTACGCGGTACATAGCGCCCTCCTGCTTAGGTGAGTGACGCCGGCACTGTTACTCAGCGTGTTCGGTGTCTCAGGGCAGACTGCTCTCTGTAATAGAAAGTGTGAGTGAAGTATTCAACGATCAACTTGAACATGGGTCACATGACGTCGGCCGAGACCACACGCCGAGAACAATACTGATCAACACTACAAAACAAAGAAAACTGGTCCGCCCATCTGACTGACATACAGTGGGCTAGGTTTCGATTCCTGACCAGGTTGGAGATTTTCATCGCCCAGGAACTGGGTGTTGCGTTGTCCTTATCAACATTTCATCATCTCTACACGCAAGTCGCCCAATATGGCGTCAACTGAAGACATGTAACTTGGCGGCTGATCTTCCATTGGTAGGGACTTGCGGCCATCAATCCCATGCGATCATTTCATTTCATAAGGGACATAGCGTGTTGGATTAATTTTCCTAACTGCTATTCCAGTGATGATTTGGATACACACTCACTCTTTGCTCTGCTTACGATTTCTATGTTCAGTTGATAAACTGCCACCGAAGGTCTAATCTTGCGAACTTGAGGATAATGAGGAGGACCTCTTCCGGTTTCTTTTCTCCCTAAGTTCTGACCGAGATTGACACATTCTTCAGTTGGGCCATCCGAATCATCAGTGGGTGTATTCGGGCAGAAACACGCAGCCGGCCGGAGTGGCCGAGCTGTTATAGGCCCTACAGTCTGGAACCGCGCGACAGCTACGGTCGCAGGTTCGAATCCTGCCTCGGGCATGTATGTGTGTGATGTACTTAGGTTAGTTAGGTTTAAGTAGTTCTAAGTTCTAGGGGACTGATGACCTCAGAACTTAAGTCCCATAGTGCTCAGAGCCAAAAACACGCACTCGGTACCGGTTTTTAATAATATTCCACCTTGATTGAGTCGTCAGCGTGACTGACTGCAATGTGGACGACCCGTATTCGATTCCTTGTACAGCCAGGGATTATTAATTAGTGGGAGGACTGGAAAGGAGTTCACTCAGCCTCGTGATATCAGTTGAGGTTTTACTCGGCAGAGCAGTGGCAGCTCCAGGTTACGGAAACTGACTACAGGTGAAGGAGCGGTGTGCTAGCCCACCTACCCTCCATTACATGGTTATTGGTGCCATTGACAAAGAATGACACGGCGGTTGGTGGGTGCCGATGATCCTGCTAGAGTTGTTGACGGAGTTTACGTTTTTACCGTCCACAACAAGATTACACTCATCGCTGAATGTGTGGACAAGACTAAAAAACAACCAAGAATTGCCAATTTATTCATAAATCTCTTTATTGGACACGCCCACGACTAAGGTCTAGAAAACTATCGTGGTGTGCTTCAATCTGTCTGCGCAACAGTCATTTCAACATGAAAGGTACCTAGAACAATCAGTGTTAGGAGCAAACTTCCCTGATGCATTACTAACTAATTAAAACTCCCTGGGAGTGGCTAGCAGGATTTTCTTACAGCCTGAAGACCCTGGTGCACACTGAATCGGACCAGAACTGCCCTGGAAAGATGTGGAGCATTGCTGCATTCATGAGTTGACTTCGATGATTAATATCAGATTGTACATCATGCAACGTTTGAGCGATCCCACAGAGCATTCAGAGGAGTAGTGGAAAACTGCCACTATTTGTCTGAAGCAGCTGCTGACTGGATTACAAACTTGGACTTTTGGCTATGAATCCATTATGAAATTCAGAATGTGTATGTGTATCTCTCTCTCTCTCTCTCTCTCTCTCTCTCTCTCTCCCCCTCTCTGTATGTGTATATGTGTGTGTGTGTGTGTGTGTGTGTGTGTGTGTGTGTGTGTGTAGAAATGCATGTATATCTTGTGAACAGTTGACTAGTATATTCTCCTGTCATTATTCGAAACATAAATAACTACTGTGGTGGGTAGTGAGTGGTTAGAATTGTAAGTTGTCTATGTAAACACTGGGATTTCTATAGTTCCTCTGCAATGAAACACGTGTGCCCATAGTGACCACATATTGTCGAAGCGATTAGGGAGCTGAAATTAAATGGGCACTGGACGGTGATATCAGTGGGCGCCACTTGCCCACATCTCGTTGAGACGACTGTCGGGAAAGTCAAACAGCACAGCGTGAACAAAGTTGGCTTAAGCCTCGCTGGAAATGTACAGACTGTCGTAATTATTTAATTCGGTTTGTTGCCCCTATTGCCTTCGTTTATGCGAAAAAAACTCAGTAATATTCGATCACCGTAGTGTGCACCAGAAAACGCATTGTAAAGAAATAACCTCAGACTGGAGACATACATTTTTATCAGTGTGTGTTCAGTCTGTTCTGACAGAACACATTACACTACAAAAATAATGCAGAACTATTCCCATATACACTGACGAGGCAGAGAAACTTGTACACCTGCCTTATATCGTGTAGCTGCCCCCCCCCCTCCCCCCACCATCCCACGAGCACGCAGGAGTGCCGCAACACGACGTGGCATGGACTCGACTAATGTCTGAAGTAATGCTGGAGGGAGGTGACACCATGAATTCTGCAGGGCTGTCCATAAATCCGTAAGAGTAATAGGGGGTGCAGATTTTTTCTGAACAGCACGTTGCAAGGCCTACGAGATATGCTCAGTAATATTTACGTCTGGTGAGTTTGGTGGCCAGTGGAAGTGTTTAAACACAGAAGAGTGTTCCTGGAGCCACTCTGTAGCAACTCTGGTCGTCTGTCACAATGTCCTGCTGGAATTGCCCAATTCTGTCGTAATGCACTATGGACATGAATGTACGCAGGCGATCAGACACTATGCTTTCGTGCGTGTCATCTGTCAGAGTCGTATAGACGTATCAGGGGTTCCATATCACTCCAACTGCACACGTACCACACCATTACAGAGGCTCCACCAGCTTGAACAGTCCCCTGCTGATATGCAGGGTCCATGGATTCATGAGAATGTCTCTTTACCCGCACACGTCCGCTCGATACAATTTGACTCGTGACTAGTCAGACCAGACAACATGTTTCCAGACATCAGTAGTTCAGTGTCGGTGTTGACGGGCCCAGGCGAGGCGTAAATCTTTGTGTAGTCAGTCATCAATGGTGCACGAGAGGGCCTTCGCCTCCAAAAGCCCATGTAGATTATGTTTCGTTGAATGGTTCGGACACTGACACTTGTTGATGGCCCAGTACTGAAATCTGCAGCAATTTGCGGAAGGTTTCCTGTTGTGTCACGTTGACCGAGTCTCTTCAGTCGTCGTTGGCCCCGTCCTTGCAGGATCTTCTTCCGGCCGCAGCGTTGTCGGAGTTTTGATGTTTTACAGGATTCCTGATATATACAGTTTACTTGTGAAACGGTCGTACGGGGAAATCTCCACTTCATTACTACCTCGGCGATTCTGTGTCCCATTGCTCGTGCGCCGACTATAGCACTACGTTCAAACTTACTTAAATCTTGATAACCTGCCATTGTAGCAGTAGTAACCGCTCTAACATCTGCGCCAGACACTTGATGTCTTATAGAGGCGTTGCCGAAAGCAGCGCCGTATTCTGCCAGTTAACATATCTCTTTATTTGAATATGGATGCCTATACCAGATTTTTTTTTTGCGCTCCATTGTAGGTTTTGTTCAAAATGGCGATCAGCCTGATCAAGCAATTGTGCACAGCTACATAGCATCGACAGTCTTACACACTCAACAATCCTAGGAGTCTGACGTACTACTTCCGCGGATGCAGCTGTCCTAGAAACCAGGTACATATTTCGACCTGAGTCTCGTAAACCAGGCCGCTTAAATACATCCTGAAGAAGACATCCTTTGGTATCTTGATGGTGCCCAAAACTGACCATCTAACAGGCCCACCGTGACCAGTCCACTGTAGTCCTAAATGTAAGTGGACATTACAGTTGACAGCAGAATGTAGTGTCACTGAATAGAACAAGTTTCTTCCCAAACAAGACACAAGGCACATACGTTGACATTAGGGTATTCATTGAATTACACATACAAATACACTTGGGGGTAAGAAAACAAGCAAAATGCAATTACTCTGCAGAGACCACAGATCCCTTCTACCAAATTTTGCAGACTACCCCCTTAAACTATCTGTGCTACTTTTTGTTAGAATTAGGGTTCACCCTGTAGATCAGAAGTCCGGTGAACGAGGTGATTTAAAAAAATGGGTTCGATATTATTGCACACATATAAAAAAAGTTATGCATCTCCCGAGTTCCCAGAACCCTTGAAGATAGACGTTGACAGTGGATAGTCTATCACAGGCACAGTCCCTTTTACTGTTCAGAGACGTCACTAAACACGCACAAAGATGTAAACAACCATTCATGAGCAGCGGATATTAGACGGAGGGGGTCCGACAGCCGATCAGTTCTAGTCACTCCACCAGGATGGAGGTACACGGTTCATGTTGTCTGTACATAACCATGTCTAGACGGTCAATACCGCGGTTCGATCGCGTCCGCATTGTTACTTGGTGCCATGAAGGACTCTCAACAAGGGAAGTGTCCAGGTGTCTCGGAGTGAACCAAAGCGACGATTTTCTGACATGGAGGAGATACAGAGAAACAGGAATTGTAGATGACATGCCTGGCCCAGGCCGCCCGAGGGCTTTTGCTGCGGTGGATGACCGCTACTTATGGCTCGTAGGAACCCTGACAGCAACGTCACCATATATATAACGATTTTCGAGCAGCCACAGGACGTTGTGTTACGACTAAAACTACTCACAATACGCTGCATGATGTGCGACTTCTCTCCCGACGTCCATGGCAAGGTCCATCGTTGCAACCACGACACCATGCAACGTGGTACAGATGGGCCCAACAACATGCCTAATGGACCACTCAGGATTGGCATCACGTTCTCGTCTCCGATGAGTGTCGCATATGTCTTCAACGAGAGAATCGTCGGAGACGTGTTTGGAGGCAACCCGGTCAAGCTGAACGCCTTAGACACACTGTTCAGCGAGTGGAGCAAGTTGGCGGCTCCCTGCTGTTTTGGGGTGGCATTATGTGGGGCCGACGTACGCTGCTGGTGGTCATGGATGGCGCCCTAACGGCTGTACGGTACGTGAATGCCACCATCTGACCGATATTGCAACCATATCGGCAGCATATTGGCGAGGCATTAGTCTTCATGGACGAAAATTTGCACCCCGATCGTGCACATTTTGTGAATGACCTCATTCAGGATAACGACGTCGCTCGACTAGAGTTGCCAGCATGTTCTCCAGACATGAACCCTATCGCACTTGCCTGGGATAGATTGAAAAGGGCTGTTTATGGACGACGTGACCCACCAACCACGCTGAGGGATCTACACCGAATCGCCGTTGAGGATTGGGACAACCTGGACCAACAGTGCCTTGATGAACTAGTGGATAGTATGCCATACGAATACAGGCATGCATCAGTGCAATAGGACGTGCTACTGGATATTAGAGGTACCGGTGTGTAGAGCGATCCGGACCACCACCTCTTAAGGTCTCGGTGTATGGTGGTACAACATGCAATGTGTGATTTTCATGAGCAATAGAAAGGGAGGAAATGATGTTAATGTTGATCTCTGTTCCAATTTTCTAGACAGGTTCCGGAACTCTCGGAACTGAGGTGATTCAAACATTTTTTTGATGTGTGTAGCAGGCCAAGTAGCTTTTATTGTGTGCTGTATTACATTTCAGAGCGACACAGTCAGCAAGTCTTTATAAACAATAGTCGGAACGTTCTATCAATCATTCAATTTCTCGACCGTAAATTTCCGCTCGTTATACACGGAGCCGATCGAGAACCATTGTGTGAACGTACGCGATGTTGGAAAATTCTTCTTCCCCATGTGTTATTCGAGCTCGCTGAAAAGACGAAAATGACATGGCGTAAGACCTGAACTTAATAACCAGCCTGTGCTGCCTTGGTCAAATTGTAGGTACCATTTCACTTTGGCTGGACGTAACGACGCATTTGGTCCAAGTACCCCCAGAATTTGGTAATGAATCTGTGTGCGAAGACGTTTTGCCCACGAGAGTCCTACTGCCCTTCGTACTTGCACGTTGGAGAACGTCTCAAATTGGCACGCTATTTCAGTCGCAGGCTGTAACGCACCTATTATCCGTACTGCAACAGTACTCTGTCCGCAGACAACTTGGGACATGTACACTCTTCTGACAAAGTACCCCTCTTAATTGTCTTAGTATGGGACAAAGTGCGTAAGCTACTTTCTGAAACGCTTACATACAATTTAGATCCCTGTAGATCAGAAGTTGGCTGCGGAATAGGGGGTGAATAAGAGCAAACACTAATGGCAAAAGAACTGCAAGGATCTGGGAGTTTGGCTACACATCTGCGGAAGTTGGCATTGTGATTCACCACAACAAGAATCAGAGGAAGATCCCAACATATCAGAAGAAATACGGTAAAATGGGAATGAACAGAAACAATATGGTGAATAGAAACGAAACTTCAAAAAATTCTATGCTATAGTGTTGGAAAACAAATCAGACTGTAATAGAGAGGCTTGGTTGTCTAGGCTGGTAGCGAAGCAATGTAATTGTTTTACTGTGAGAACCGATCATCTGAAGAGTGGTGTAGGTATGGATGTACATGACCGAACAAAAGGTTCATGTATCACAGGTGAGAAACATGGAAAACTTACCAGGGACTCCAGTTTATATCATATAAATATTGTCAACACAAGAGTTATACCACAACAATTCCGTACGTTACCATGCTGGAAAGCGTTATTAAATGGATGATACCGTTTTCAACCAGCTCGTACCTTGCCATCCGCGCGGAAAAATGTCGCAGAGAAATGGATTAGCCACAGCCTGTCTAGGAAAATCTTTCCAGAATGAATTCTTCATGGGCGTCGTGCTCTTTTTAAAATTCCCTGGCAGTCCCAAAAATAATTATCTGTTATTCGAGGCTCAGTGGTCGGGATTCTCCACCTTCAGTACTCTCTGTATTCTATGATGTGCCGTGAGTGGCGGTAGAATTGTGGGGCAGCGTCTTCTGTTCTTCAAAGCATGGAGATGATTGCGCATGGCAGGGATGCTCACCGACTGTTGTCCAGTATTGAATCTGTGATTGGTTTGCTGAATTGTTGCCCATCTTTAAGCCGCTACAGTCCTAAATAGTCAATGTCATCAAGAAGCTGTTACCCACAACTGTTGACGGCGGCAGTTTTTCCCGAAGCGACGTACTCAGGCTGTATCCTTAATACGGTGGTACGTGAAATACTCAGACCCAGCTCAAGCTAACGGGTGGAGTGCTCCACGTACTGTGTACCGAAGATCTGGCCACAATGAAATACGCTTATATCGGGCGTCTTAGACATCCTACCTTAGACTGTCAACTAGTAGTCAATACTAGACCACACAACATCGAAGCTATGTGATACGCTAAAATATTTTATTTGTATTGGTAAGAGAGATACTCCTTTTACAAAAACATCAGGTATCTCCAGTTAAATTCCTCACTAATTTGAACTGTCAGCAGCAATATGTCGGACTCTTAATTTAACTTCTGACGACATCGTCTCATTGAGCAAGACATATTTAGCTTTATTTCCCTAGAGCTCTTTATCCACCGGAGTATTTAGTTAGGGACTAGGTAATGAACTATTTTGTTTACTTCAGCGCTAGGCCGTACTCTGCCATCAACCGACTTCTAAAACGGAAAGAAAGCGCTTGGTCTGCAGAAGTCTGTGTTTGCGGGGAAATGGTTCGATCTAGGAAAAATTCATACTTGATCACATGACACATTCGGAAAATTGTCACGGCGTGCATCTATCCTCAGTGCGTTCCTGCAAACTGGAATGACCAGTACTTTTTCCATCCTGAGTGACATAGCGCAACGGTTAGCACACTGTACTCCCCTTCGAGAGGACGACGGTTCAGTTTCCCGTCCAACCATCCTGTTTTACATTTTCCGTGATTTCCCTATATTGCTTAAGGCAAATGCCGGGATGGGTCCTATCAAAGGACACGACCGACTTTTCCCCCATCCTTCCTTAATCTGAACTTGTGCTCCGTCTCTAATTACCTTAATGTCGACAGGGCGTCAAACTCTAATCGTCTTTTCTTTCTATTTGTTTCTTATCACATCAGCTGATTAGTCGGTAATATTACAGAAAATAATCTACGAACCCTCCATCTCCGCAGCTAAGTCTAGTGTCAGTGTCGTCGTAACTGCCGTCTGCTTCACGTCTGCTGTGCAGCGAGCTACCTTAATTTAAGTATTAACTGTATTTTTCTTACTTGTCACTTCTTCTTCCGTGTGTATTTGCTTTTAGGAAGCTTTACTTGTCTGGTGCTATTAATAGTGTTCCATAGATTTCGTGTTTGTTTTGAATACAGTCAGAGAGAGTCCCTTTAGTCAACCATAGTGCCAGTAGTGCTAGTGTTTGTTTTCAATACAGTCCAGAGGCAGGTAGTGCAATTTTCATTGTTTTCTACAAGAAGTGGCTAGCAACCCCAGTTTAGTGAATAAACAGCCGCCTTTAGTGAATTAGCAGTCTAGTTAAAGGTTGAACAACTCTCTTCAGTAAATTGATTCCTTAGGATGGATAGGATGTGTGACTGCTGTGTGCGGACGCAGGAGGAGCTGGCCACTGTTCGCGAACAGCTGAGCGTGTTGATGGCCGCGGTCAGCCGTCTTCAGGCTGCTGCCTCGGAGTGTAGCGGCAGTGGGGAGTCTGGTGCGTCGCAGGGTACACCCCAGGTGTTACATGCTTCACACACTGTCCCTGCTGTCGAGACATCTTCGCGGGTACCGGGCGCGGTTGGGCCACCCTCTCCCCAAGGGGAGTGGCGGGTTCAGCGGCGTTCGCGGCGCACGAGGCGGAGGGTCAATGTGGAGGCTGGCCGTGTGGCATCGCCCGCTCTGCCTGTGAGTGGACATGTGGCTGCTCCTTCAGCAAGGTCCGAGCAGGCACACGGGGGGAGGGGTTTATTAGTTATTGGGAGCTCCAACGTTAGGCGGGTGATGGAGCCCCTTAGGGAAATAGCGGGAAGGTCGGGGAAGAAGGCCAGTGTTCACTCTGTCTGCTTGCCGGGGGGCCTCATCCGAGATGTGGAGGAGGCCCTACCGGCGGCGATAGAGAGCACTGGGTGCACCCGACTGCAAATTGTTGCTCATGTCGGCACCAATGACTCCTGCCGTCTGGGTTCAGAGGTCATCCTCAGTTCGTACAGGCGGTTGGCGGAATTGGTGAAGGCGGAAAGCCTCGCTCGCGGGGTGGAATCAGAGCTAACAATTTGTAGTATCGTTCCCAGAACCGATCGCGGTCCTCTGGTTTGGAGCCGAGTGGAAGGCTTAAACCAGAGGCTCAGACGATTCTGTGGAGATCTGGGGTGCAAATTTCTCGACCTCCGCTATATGGTGGAGAAATGTAGGGTCCCCCTGAATAGGTCAGGCGTGCACTACACGCCGGAAGCGGCTACAAGGGTAGCGGAGTACGTGTGGAGTGCACATGGGGGTTTTTTAGGTTAGAGAATCCCCTCCCTAGGCCCGACAAGACGCCTCCTGAGACGCGGCAAGGTAGGAGTAGGCATAATGCAACAGGGAATAACGATATTAATGTGCTAATAGTAAACTGCAGGAGCGTCTATAGAAAGGTCCCAGAACTGCTCTCATTAATAAACGGTCACAATGCCCATATAGTACTAGGGACAGAAAGTTGGCTGAAACCAGACGTAAACAGTAATGAAATCCTAAACTCAGATTGGAATGTATACCGTAGAGACAGGCTGAACAGTGAAGGGGGAGGCGTGTTTATAGCGATAAGAAGTGCAATAGTATCGAAGGAAATTGACGGAGATCCGAAATGTGAAATGATTTGGGTGAAGGTCACGGTTAAAGCAGGCTCAGACATGGTAATTGGATGTCTCTATAGGCCCCCTGGCTCAACAGCTGTTGTGGCTGAGCACCTGAAGGATAATTTGGAAAATATTTCGAGTAGTTTTCCCCACCATGTTATAGTTCTGGGTGGAGATTTTAATTTGCCAGATATAGACTGGGAGACTCAAACGTTCATAACGGGTGGCAGGGACAAAGATTCCTGTGAAATTTTTTTAAGTGCTTTATGTGAAAACTACCTTGAGCAGTTAAACAGAGAACCGACTCGTGGGGATAACATATTAGACCTTCTGGTGACAAACAGACCCGAACTATTTGAAAAAGTTAACGCAGAACAGGGAATCAGCGATCATAAAGCGGTTACGGCATCGATGGTTTCAGCCGTAAATAGGAATATTAAAAAGGGTAGGAAGATTTTTCTGTTTAGAAAAAGTGACAAAAAGCAGATTTCAGAGTACCTGTTGGCTCAACACAAAAGTTTTGTCTCAAGTACAGATAGTGTTGAGGATCAGTGGACAAAGTTCAAAACCGTCGTACATTATGCGTTAGATGAGTATGTGCCAAGCAAGATCGTAAGAGTTGGAAAAGAGCCACAGTGGTACAACAACCGAGTTAGAAAACTGCTGCGGAAGCAAAGGGAACTTCACAGCAAACATAAACATAGCCAAAGCCTTGCAGACAAACAAAAATTTCGCGAAGCGAAATGTAGTATGAGGAGGGCTATGCGAGAGGCGTTCAATGAATTCGAAAGTAAAGTTCTATGTACTGACTTGGCAGAAAATCCTAAGAAATTTTGGTCTTCTGTCAAAGCGGTAGGTGGATCAAAACAAAATGTCCAGACACTCTGTGACCAAAATGGTACTGAAACAGAGGATGACAGACTAAAGGCCGAAATACTAAATGTCTTTTTCCAAAGTTGTTTCACAGAGGAAGATTGCACTGTAGTTCCTTCTCTAGATTGTCGCACAGATGACAGAATGGTAGATATCGAAATAGACGACAGAGGGATAGAGAAACAATTAAAATCGCTCAAAAGAGGAAAGGCCTCTGGACCTGATGGGATACCAGTTCAATTTTACACAGAGTACGCGAAGGAACTTGCCCCCCTTCTTGCAGCGGTGTACCGTAGGTCTCTAGAAGAGCGTAGCGTTCCAAAGGATTGGAAAAGGGCACAGGTCATCCCCGTTTTCAAGAAGGGACGTCGAACAGATGTGCAGAACTATAGACCTATATCTCTAACGTCGATCAGTTGCAGAATTTTGGAACACGTATTGTGTTCGAGTATAATGACTTTTCTGGAGACTAGAAATCTACTCTGTAGGAATCAGCATGGGTTTCGAAAAAGACGGTCATGTGAAACCCAGCTCGCGCTATTCGTCCACGAGACTCAGAGGGCCATAGACACGGGTTCACAGGTAGATGCCGTGTTTCTTGACTTCCGCAAGGCGTTCGATACAGTTCCCCACAGTCGTTTAATGAACAAAGTAAGAGCATATGGACTATCAGACCAATTGTGTGATTGGATTGAGGAGTTCCTAGATAACAGGACGCAGCATGTTATTCTCAATGGAGAGAAGTCTTCCGAAGTAAGAGTGATTTCAGGTGTGCCGCAGGGGAGTGTCATAGGACCGTTGCTATTCACAATATACATAAATGACCTGGTGGATGACATCGGAAGTTCACTGAGGCTTTTTGCAGATGATGCTGTGGTGTACCGAGAGGTTGTAACAATGGAAAATTGTACTGAAATGCAGGAGGATCTGCAGCGAATTGACGCATGGTGCAAGGAATGGCAATTGAATCTCAATGTAGACAAGTGTAATGTGCTGCGAATATACAGAAAGATAGATCCTTTATCATTTAGCTACAAAATAGCAGGTCAGCAACTGGAAGCAGTTAATACCATAAATTATCTGGGAGTACGCATTAGGAGTGATTTAAAATGGAATGATCATATAATGTTGATCGTCGGTAAAGCAGATGCCAGACTGAGATTCATTGGAAGAATCCTAAGGAAATGCAATCCGAAAACAAAGGAAGTAGGTTACAGTACGCTTGTTCGCCCACTGCTTGAATATTGCTCAGCAGTGTGGGATCCGTACCAGATAGGGTTGATAGAAGAGATAGAGAAGATCCAACGGAGAGCAGCGCGCTTCATTACAGGATCATTTAGTAATCTCGAAAGCGTTACGGAGATGATAGATAAACTCCAGTGGAAGACTCTGCAGGAGAGACGCTCAGTAGCTCGGTACGGGCTTTTATTGAAGTTTCGAGAACATACCTTCACCGAAGAGTCAAGCAATATATTGCTCCCTCCTACGTATATCTCGCGAAGAGACCATGAGGATAAAATCAGAGAGATTAGAGCCCACACAGAAGCATACCGACAATCCTTCTTTCCACGAACAATACGAGACTGGAATAGAAGGGAGAACCGATAGAGGTACGGAAGGTACCCTCCGCCACACACCGTCAGGTGGCTTGCGGAGTATGGATGTAGATGTAACGAGTGCCTGTACTGTCACGCAGACCTGTTGCAAATTGTATCTACACTCCTGGAAATTGAAATAAGAACACCGTGAATTCATTGTCCCAGGAAGGGGAAACTTTATTGACACATTCCTGGGGTCAGATACATCACATGATCACACTGACAGAAGCACAGGCACATAGACACAGGCAACAGAGCATGCACAATGTCGGCACTAGTACAGTGTATATCCACCTTTCGCAGCAATGCAGGCTGCTATTCTCCCATGGAGACGAGCGTAGAGATGCTGGATGTAGTCCTGTGGAACGGCTTGCCATGCCATTTCCACCTGGCGCCTCAGTTGGACCAGCGTTCGTGCTGGACGTGCAGACCGCGTGAGACGACGCTTCATCCAGTCCCAAACATGCTCAATGGGGGACAGATCCGGAGATCTTGCTGGCCAGGGTAGTTGACTTACACCTTCTAGAGCACATTGGGTGGCACGGGATACATGCGGACGTGCATTGTTCTGTTGGAACAGCAAGTTCCCTTGCCGGTCTAGGAATGGTAGAACGATGGGTTCGATGACGGTTTGGATGTACCGTGCACTATTCAGTGTCCCCTCGACGATCACCAGTGGTGTACGGCCAGTGTAGGAGATCGCTCCCCACACCATGATGCCGGGTGTTGGCCCTGTGTGCCTCGGTCGTATGCAGTCCTGATTGTGGCGCTCACCTGCACGGCGCCAAACACGCATACGACCATCATTGGCACCAAGGCAGAAGCGACTCTCATCGCTGAAGACGACACGTCTCCATTCGTCCCTCCATTCACGCCTGTCGCGACACCACTGGAGGCGGGCTGCACGATGTTGGGGCGTGAGCGGAAGACGGCCTAACGGTGTGCGGGACCGTAGCCCAGCTTCATGGAGACGGTTGCAAATGGTCCTCGCCGATACCCCAGGAGCAACAGTGTCCCTAATTTGCTGGGAAGTGGCGGTGCGGTCCCCTACGGCACTGCGTAGGATCCTACGGTCTTGGCGTGCATCCGTGCGTCGCTGCGGTCCGGTCCCAGGTCGACGGGCACGTGCACCTTCCGCCGACCACTGGCGACAACATCGATGTACTGTGGAGACCTCACGCCCCACGTGTTGAGCAATTCGGCGGTACGTCCACCCGGCCTCCCGCATGCTCACTATACGCCCTCGCTCAAAGTCCGTCAACTGCACATACGGTTCACGTCCACGCTGTCGCGGCATGCTACCAGTGTTAAAGACTGCGATGGAGCTCCGTATGCCACGGCAAACTGGCTGACACTGACGGCGGCGGTGCATAAATGCTGCGCAGCTAGCGCCATTCGACGGCCAACACCGCGGTTCCTGGTGTGTCCGCTGTGCCGTGCGTTTGCCTGTACAGCCCTCTCGCAGTGTCCGGAGCAAGTATGGTGGGTCTGACACACCTGTGTCAATGTGTTCTTTTTTCCATTTCCAGGAGTGTATGTATGTAGTGGCCGCGCGGTTTGAGGCGTCATATCACGGGTGGCGTCGCCCCTCCCGCCGGAGGTTCAAATCCTCCCTCGGGCATGGGTGTATGTGTTGCTCTTAGAATAAGTTAGTTTAAGTTGTGTGTAAGTCTACATCTACATCTACATGACTATGTGCTTGGCAGAGGGTTCATCGAACCACAATCATACTATCTCTCTACCATTCCACTCCCGACCAGCACGCGGGAAAAACGAACACCTAAACCTTTCTGTTCGAGCTCTGATTTCTCCTATTTTATTTTGATGATCATTCCTCCCTATGTAGGTTGGGCTCAACAAAATATTTTCGCATTCGGAAGAGAAAGTTGGTGACTGAAATTTCGTAAATAGATCTCGCCGCGACGGAAAACGTCTTTGCTTTAATGACTTCCATCCCAACTCGTGTATCATATCTGCCACACTCTCTCCCCTATTACGTGATAATACAAAACGAGCTGCCCTTTTTTGCACCCTTTCGATGTCCTCCGTTAATCCCACCTGGTACGGATCCCACACCGCGCAGCAATATTCTAACACAGGACGAACGAGTGTAGTGTAAGCTGTTTCTTTAGTGGACTTGTTGCATCTTCTAAGTGCCTGCCAATGAAACGCAACCTTTGGCTCGCCTTCCCCACAATATTATCTATGTGGTCTTTCCAACCGAAGTTGTTCGTGATTTTAACACCCAGGTACTTAGTTGAATTGACAGGCTTGAGAATTGTACTATTTATCGTGTAATCGAATTCCAATGGATTTCTTTTGGAACTCATGTGGATCACCTCACACTTTTCGTTATTTAGCGTCAACTAGCACCTGCCACACCATATAGCAATCTTTTCTAAATCGCTTTGCAACTGATACTGGTCTTCGGATGACCTTACTAGACGGTAAATTACAGCATCATCTGCGAACAACCTAAGAGAACTGCTCAGATTGTCACCCAGGTCATTTATATAGATCAGGAACAGCAAAGGTCCCAGGACGCTTCCCTGGGGAACACTTGATATCACTTCAGTTTTACTCGATGATTTGCCGTCTAGGGACTGATGACCTCAGCAGTCTGGTTCCTAGGGAATTCACACACATTTGAACATTTTCGTCACTGAGTAGCTAACATTTCAAAAGACTCGAAATACTTATTCCGTAATCCCTAAAACATTCCGTTAGTCTCATGTAGTCTTTCCCGTAGTCAAATTAGTGACTGGCTATTTGTAGTGCAGCAGTTCCTGCTATTAGGCCGAGTAGGTAACAAGTAACGGAACGGCGATCGTTTTTCACTCCCGACTCGTGCCAAGTTGGTACTTTCCGGTAGCGGCATGGAGCAACGAATGCGTTTCTCACTTCGTTATTCTTGATGCGGAGCTAGTCGGTGACGTATATCGACACGACACATGCTGTTTGTGCCGACTTGTTCCGACTCGGTAGCGACACGCAGTAGAGATCACGTATCCCATTTCGTTAGCCTTGCTGCGTTTCTTTATTCTCGTCAAAACACTCCCGCAGGTCGCACCTTGTCATCAAAGAAGGTGAGTGATTTGGGATACTGTCTGCATTTCAGATGGCAGAGATCAGATCGACACTTGAACTTCATTTCCTTTCTGCATCTTGTTGAATACAGACAGGGTTGGTACTGTAATCATAAGTTCTTTACTAAGTTAGAGGGCTTAATGTATCTGTTTGATGCAACATAAAATAAATACAGATTCTATAAACAGTGATAATACTTGGATGAAAGTGACAGACATTTTCGCCACCGAATAGGGACATTGCCTTTGGTGGTGCATCTCCCTAAAAAAAGCAATTTGCTGGCGAGCAAGGATTATCGACAAGAAGCTAAGGAACTACTCAATAGTGTACCGGATTGGTGACGAGAAGAAATTTTAACATATAAATAAATAATCTTACCCAACAATTTCAGAGCATCAGCAAAAATAATATATGCATAAATAGTTATTCATACGCTATAAAGATTTTGACAGAGCACTGAAAGACCTGAGTCAAAACAAGGCCCCGGGAGTAGACAACATTCCATTAGAACTACTGATGGCCTCGGGAGAGCCAGTCATGACAAAACTCTACCATCTGGTGAGCACGATGTATGAGACAGGCGAAATACCCTCAGACTTTAAGAAGAATATAATAATTCCAATCCCAAAGAAATCAGGTGTTGACAGATGTGAAAGTTACCGAACTATCAGTTTAATAAGTCACAGCTGCAAAATACTAACGCGAATTCTTTACAGACGAATGGAAAAACTGGTAGAAGCCGACCTCGGGGAAGATCAGTTTGGATTCCGTAGAAATGTTGGAACACGTGAGGCAATACTGACCTTACGACTTATCTTGGAAGAAAGATTAAGAAAAGGCAAACCTACATTTCTAGCATTTGTAGACTTAGAGAAAGCTTTTGACAATGTTGACTGGAATACTCTCTTTCAAATTCTGAAAGGTGGCAGGGGTAAAATACAGGGAGCGAAAGGCTATTTACAATTTGTACAGAAACCAGATGGCAGTTATAAGAGTCGAGGGGCATGAGAGGGAAGCAGTGGTTGGGAAAGGAGTGAGACAGGGTTGTAGCCTCTCCCCGATGTTATTCAATCTATATATTGAGCAAGCAGTAAAGGAAACAAAAGAAAAATTCGGAGTAGGTATTAAAATCCATGGAGAAGAAATAAAAACTTTGAGGTTCGCCGATGACATTGTAATTCTGTCGGAGACAGCAAAGGACTTGGAAGAGCAGTTGAACGGAATGGACAGTGTCTTGAAAGGAGTATATAAGATGAACATCAACAAAAGCAAAACGAGGATAATGGAATGTAGTCAAATTAAGTCGGGTGATGCTGAGGGAATTAGATTAGGAAATGAGACACTTAAAGTAGTAAAGGAGTTTTGCTATTTAGGGAGTAAAATAACCGATGATGGTCGAAGTAGAGAGGATATAAAATGTAGACTGGCAATGGCAAGGAAAGCGTTTCTCAAGAAGAGAAATTTGTTAACATCGAATATAGATTTAGGTGTCAGGAAGTCGTTTCTGAAAGTATTTGTATGGAGTGTAGCCATGTATGGAAGTGAGACATGGACGATAACTAGTTTGGACAAGAAGAGAATAGAAGCTTTCGAAATGTGGTGCTACAGAAGAATGCTGAAGATAAGGTGGGTAGATCACGTAACTAATGAGGAGGTATTGAATAGGATTGGGGAGAAGAGAAGTTTGTGGCACAACTTGACTAGAAGAAGGGATCGGTTGGTAGGACATGTTCTGAGGCATCGAGGGATCACAAATTTAGCATTGGAGGGCAGCGTGGAGGGTAAAAATCGTAGAGGGAGACCAAGAGATGAATACACTAAGCAGATTCAGAAGGATGTAGGTTGCAGTAGGTACTGGGAGATGAAGAAGCTTGCACAGGATAGAGTAGCATGGAGAGCTGCATCAAACCAGTCTCAGGACTGAAGACCACAACAACAACGCTATAAAGCTTCATACTCACTCTCTAGCCGAAGAATATTATTCTAAAAAATGTATTATCATATCTTCTTAGAGGAGTCTTGAGCAGGTATAAACAAATCGACTATCACTTTACCTCAATTACTTGCTTCAAATGGCTCTGAGCACTATGGGACTTAACTTCTGAGGTCATCAGTACCCTAGAACTTAGAACTACTTAAACCTAACTAACCTAAAGACATCACACACATCCATGCCTGAGGCAGGATTCGAACCTGCGACCGTAGGGGTCGCGCGGTTCCAGACTGTAGCGCCTAGAACCGCTCGGCCACTACGGCCGGCACTTCAATTACTTGTTCTTAGTTGTATTACACTGGGTTTCACCACTTTGCAGCAACATAAATAAAGTTAGAAGTTCTGTGTGGCTTATCTCCACTGCATGTTAGTTAGTACTGGCAAAAGGGCTTCCTTAAATTTCTATGACAGTTTTTCTTATATTTTTAGAGCAAACATGCTGCCTTAGCTTTGACAATAAGATCTTGGTATGCACCTTTCATGAAAAACTAGTAACCTTTAAAACATTAATAACTGGAACGTAGTGGAATTGTGTATGCCAGCTTAGCTGACTGCCGGCACGGTAGCTCAGCGGTCAGAGGGCTGCTTGCCATTTGTAATTAAAAAAAAAAAACAAAGTGAGTAAAGGAATCAACGACCAACTTGAATGGATGTCTCGTGACGTCTGCCCAGCCCAAACGCAACGAACAATACCGAACAAAATTAAAAAAAAAAGTAGTAACGTGTTTGCCTACCATGCAGTGGGCCTGGGTTCGATTCCTAGTCAGGGTAGCTATTTTCTCCGCCCGTGTACTGGGTGTTTTGTTGTCCTCATTATCATCATTTCATCATCACCGACACGCAAGTCGCCCAATGTGGCGTCACTTGAAACAACACTTGCAACCCGGCGCCAAAAGCTCCTCGGTTGGGGCCTCCTGGCAGATATTATAAACTATGAAGAATGCTTCGTAAATCGGATGAAGCTGCCTTTAAACACTGTGATAGTTGAAAAAAAAAACATTAAGTGGCTGAGAAAACTTAGGTACGTCTGGTCATCAAAACCAAGACTTCTGATTTTGTAGTCTCTCAATTACTTACATTCTTTTGTACTCCAACCATCTCTTTTAGTCTTGCTTCCATGAAAAAGAAAAATTTTGACCCCTTTCTTCCTGCTATAATCTTAAAATCTTCTCCCATAAATTATAATTTTGATCAATCATAAACTTGAGGGAGGAAGAGTCACTCTCTCACTATTCTCCATATCCAAGGGTACAATTTAAAGTTGAATTTTCGCCCAAGACATCATGTTTCTGAAGCGACAGGAAGTTATCAGCATGAGCAGGCATTGATGGAGGCAAGTCCATTGTTGATGTATGTGGGATCCCTATGGCTGCTCTCCTTCAAATAGTATTTTTGTGGAGTTGAGAACAAGCAAGCAGTTTTGTCATTTAACAGTAAATATTGCAGTGGACATTTGGGGCTCGAAAGCCACGTGCAGCTATTAAGGAAAGGAACATCTTGAAGCACTGAGGTCTGAATTCTGGACCCAAGAGTTTCTCCCACAGTGTGCAGACAGTGCGTTTGGTCGAAGAGGCGGAAAAAGGGCCTACCTCGACCTACGTGTTAGGAGCCTGTTGCCATAGCAGGGACTGTGGGCGCAAGAGATGTCTAGATCGCCCAGCCAACGCATTACGACAGTGTCTTAAGTGCCTTTTGTGAACAGGAATGGCAACCATAAAATTTCGTGAGTTGCCATTTTCACCGTGGACCAGATACTACTGAAGGAGCCACCATGTAGTGTCATCCCTCGGCCCGCAGAGTTTTTTAGGAAGCCTCTGCTCTTCAAAACAATTTGAGAACGAACGCTACATTTATGGTGGCTCGGAAATGGTCTATGTTCGGACACGAAAGCATTCTCTTAGTTTAGTCGCGGTCCCTGGTACGACACACAGTAACGTCCAGGCCGTCCAGGTAGTGAATGATCTTCAATGACAAATGTGTTGTTCACTTTAGAGCCGTGCGGAAACTCAAAATAATACACTGTCAAAAGTGGCCGAGGAAAAACGTAAGTCGGGGACACAGCGCCTTCTCCTCTCTACGCAGGAATTTTTGAGTCATGGACTGGCCGCTTCTCCTGAAAAGAGAAGAATATTGTTAACTTCGATTTAGATTGGCCAATGAATAGAGCAGATGAGTTGGAGGGGGGACAGGGAGCTCGTGGCGTTTTGTGACTGGCACGAAACCGTTGCGGCGACAGTTGCAGGAGTGTTTTTGTGGAGTTTACCAAGGTCTGATGGAAGTGAGGGGAGGAGAGTAGGAGAAACCTGGCATTCCGATTGAGACATCGGGCTGGACTGTGGCTTCCGATTCAGACTCTGGGATGGTGTGGGTATTCTGATTCACACTCCTGTCTGGAGAGGATTCTGGTCTTGACTTTTGTTGTGAGTGGGTTCCACAGGAGACACTTGTCCTGGACGTGACTTTGCACAAGCACTGGTCTTGACTGGGAAAGCCTGTGGTGAGGACTCAGCTGTACCGATAGTTTAGACCTCAGTCGTCTTGGACAACTCTTATTTGTCGTCTTATTTGTGACAGGTCTGCCGATCTGACGTTCGATCTCCTTGTGCGCATTGCCTTATAAGTGAATCAAATTGGTCCATGGTATGACCGGCGAACCGCTGTGTCACACTTTGGTATTCACCGAAATGTCAGGGCTTCGTCAGACAATAATTGGGATCCGTCTAACAGATCGCCAGCCGCGACTTTGCGCATTTCGTGCCCACGTTACGGAACCACAGGCGCCGCACAACGCTGCTCTGCAGACGCTTGAAACATGACCGTCAGCTGAGACAGCGCTGCACATCGAGAAATGGGGTATTGTATTGCTGCTCCGGCTTATTATGGCAAATAAGATCACAATCTCGCCGCTTGTTCTCAGCTGCACCATCGTAGTATAACATCTGCGTAAAATAAATCCGTCAAGGTCTATTCAATGTTAGAAAATTTCAGATTGCGTTATCCATATTCTGAGACAAATCAAATACACTCCTGGAAATGGAAAAAAGAACACATTGACACCGGTGTGTCAGACCCACCATACTTGCTCCGGACACTGCGAGAGGGCTGTACAAGCAATGATCACACGCACGGCACAGCGGACACACCAGGAACCGCGGTGTTGGCCGTCGAATGGCGCTAGCTGCGCAGCATTTGTGCACCGCCGCCGTCAGTGTCAGCCAGTTTGCCGTGGCATACGGAGCTCCATCGCAGTCTTTAACACTGGTAGCATGACGGACTTTGAGCGAGGGCGTATAGTGGGCATGCGGGAGGCCGGGTGGACGTACCGCCGAATTGCTCAACACGTGGGGCGTGAGGTCTCCACAGTACATCGATGTTGTCGCCAGTGGTCGGCGGAAGGTGCACGTGCCCGTCGACCTGGGACCGGACCGCAGCGACGCACGGATGCACGCCAAGACCGTAGGATCCTACGCAGTGCCGTAGGGGACCGCACCGCCACTTCCCAGCAAATTAGGGACACTGTTGCTCCTGGGGTATCGGCGAGGACCATTCGCAACCGTCTCCATGAAGCTGGGCTACGGCCCGCACACCGTTAGGCCGTCTTCCGCTCACGCCCCAACATCGTGCAGCGCGCCTCCAGTGGTGTCGCGACAGGCGTGAATGGAGGGACGAATGGAGACGTGTCGTCTTCAGCGATGAGAGTCACTTCTGCCTTGGTGCCAATGATGGTCGTATGCGTGTTTGGCGCCATGCAGGTGAGCGCCACAATCAGGGCTGCATACGACCGAGGCCCACAGGGCCAACACCCGGCATCATGGTGTGGGGAGCGATCTCCTACACTGGCCGTACACCACTGGTGATCGTCGAGGGGACACTGAATAGTGCACGGTACATCCAAACCGTCATCGAACCCATCGTTCTACCATTCCTAGACCGGCAAGGGAACTTGCTGTTCCAACAGGACAATGCACGTCCGCATGTATCCCGTGCCACCCAACGTGCTCTAGAAGGTGTAAGTCAACTACCCTGGCCAGCAAGATCTCCGGATCTGCCCCCCATTGAGCATGTTTGGGACTGGATGAAGCGTCGTCTCACTCGGTCTGCACGTCCAGCACGAACGCTGGTCCAACTGAGGCGCCAGGTGGAAATGGCATGGCAAGCTGTTCCACAGGACTACATCCAGCATCTCTATGATCGTCTCCATGGGAGAATAGCAGCCTGCATTGATGCGAAAGGTGGATATACACTGTACTAGTGCCGACATTGTGCATGCTCTGTTGCCTGTGTCTATGTGCCTGTGGTTCTGTCAGTGTGATCATGTGATGGATCTGACCCCAGGAATGTGTCAATAAAGTTTCCTCTTCCTGGGACAATGAATTCACGGTGTTCTTATTTCAATTTCCAGGAGTGTAGTTCAAACATACAAACCTTAGTGTTTTCGAACCAGGCGCCACAAGGGTTGTTAACTGTTTGTTTCATATTTGTGCTGCCATCAAATCACGTTCCATTTCTGTCATCACGCTTACCATGTATTTTTGTTCTATTTTAAATCAACAAACATTTACCATAACTTTTGCGAAATATCAGTCCCGTGTTGAAATATTAATCCCCCATCAACAATGCACAAAAGAAATGGCAGGACCACCATTTCATTAGTACTACGCTGAAGAGCCAAAGAAACTGGTACACCTTCCTAATGTCGAGTAAGGTCCCAGTGAGCACGCAGAAGTGCCGCAACATGACATGGCATGCACTCGAATAATGTCTGAAGTAGTGCTGGTGGGAACGGACACCATGAATCCTGCACAGCTGTCAATAAATCCTTCAGAGTACGAGGGCGTGGAGGTCTCTTCTGAACAGCACTTTCAGAGAGATCGCAGATATACTCAATAATGGTCATGTCTGGAGGGTCTGGTGGCCAGCGGAAGTTTTTAAACTCAGAAGAGTATTCCTGGAGCCACTTTGTAGCAATTCTGGTCGTGTGGGGTGTTCCATTGTTCTGCTGGAATTGCCCATGTCCGTCTGGATACAAAATGAACATGAATGGATGCAGGTGATCAGACAGGATGCTTTCGTACGTGTTACATGTCACGTCGTGTCTATATGTATCAGGGCTCCCACATAACTCCAACTGCACACGCCCCACACCATTACAGAGCCTCCACTAGCTTGAACAGTTCCCTGCTGCCAGTCACTGTCTCTCTTATATAGGCGTTGCCGACCGCAGCGCCGTCTTCTGCCTGTTTACATATCTCTGTATTTGAATACGCACGCCTATGTCAGTTTCTTTGGCGCTTCATTGCATTAAAACAATGTGTTTTCGATGAGTCTTCATGCGTCAGTGGCTACAGACAGTTTTTATGCACACAAGCCTTAAAACAAAAGTCAAAGAATACAAAACTTTACCTCAGAAACCATGAAATGAGATATGGAGTGTTACCGTCTGTGTGTATCTTTGTTCAGAGCGATCAGTAACAAAAGTAGTTGTTAATACATACGGTTTAAATTGAGGTCTATAGTTTTAAAAATCTAGTGTCACTTGACTCGGAGGTAGCCAGTTCAAATCTTGGTAGTGGAAGAATATATCATTGTTATTATTTATCTGTCAAGTGGAGCCATAGTGATGACTTAGAGTACATGATTGCCAGATATAGAAATTTGTCCTGGATTGAATTTCAAACCTCCCTCCAGTATGTAATGGAGTGAGGGTATGTGGCAGTGTTGATGGCGATCCGTTCGTCGGAAGGTGAGGATAAACTCGGAGGTCCCCTTGGTGGTATACGAGAGGAGTAGGCTAAGTGCCACCACCGGGTTTTAAGTTATCTCTTCCCATCATCCACACGAATAATGTGCTTTACGTTCATTCATCAGTCATCCACACGGAACGCTTGTCACTTCATAAAGATTTAAGGGTTGGACAAAAATATGGAAACACCAAAAACACAACATATTACTGTGCCTAATATGGTGTAGGGAAACAGATGGCCTTCAAATCCGCTTCCAGTCGTCTTCAAATGGCTAAATACAAGTCCAGCATGGTTTTAAAGGGATCCTTGTACCATTCTTCCTGCAAAATAGTGGAAAGTTAAGGTAGCGATGATGGAGGTGGATACCGATCACGTACCCTACTCCAGAGCAGACAGCAAAGGCTCAATAGTACTGATATCTGGTGACTGTGGTGGCCAGGGGAGATGCAAAAATTTATCTTCACGCTCACTAAATCAGTCCTGGACGTTGTGAGCTGTGTCGTCTTGGAACACAGCATCACCATTCCGGGAAAAACTTCGTACCGTGGGATGGACCTGACTAGCCAAAATTGTCACATAATTCTTGGTAGTAATGAGGTCTTGCAGATCAACCACGGGGGCTCATGGAATCCCACGATATGGCTGCCGAAATCACTAAACCCATCCGCACTACGTTTTCCTGTTACGGGCATTTGCATCTCTGATAAGTAGTTCAGGAATACCACTGCAGTTTCCTCTGTCTGGAGCACCCTTCGTGTTGTTTTGCTGCTGACATGGTTCGCGAGTGAGGCATTCACTTCTTATGTGAGTTTTGCAGCTTCTGTTTTATCATATTTCATCACAAGCCTCAATAACGACCGTCTGTTGGGGGTTGGGTTATCTGGGGGAGGAGACCAAACAGCGAGGTCATCGGTCTCATCGGATTAGGGAAGGACGGGGACGGAAGTCGGCCATACCCTTTCAAAGGAACCATCCCGGCATTTGCCTGGATCGATTTAGGGAAACCACGGAAAACCTAAATCAGTATGGCTGGACGCCGGATTGAACCGTCGTCCTCCCGAATGCGAGTCCAGTGTGCTAGCCACTGCGCCACCTCTCTCGGTAACGACCGTCTGTCCTGATCAATCTACATACATTTTCGTCCGAGTTGTGACTTAGCGGACGATGTTTTTCGCTTAGCCTGTATGTGGAGTAAATCTTCGATACGGTGTCTCTCGAAACATATCACGATTCGGCTATGATGGATACGGAAGCACGTACCAAACGAGTACCAATAATTTTACTAGGTTAGAATTCATTTAACTACGACATAATGCACTCACAAGTACACAGAAAAGTATTCGGAGCATGATTCACACACCTCCTGTAGAAGGCAACGGCAAACTATTTCTACTTTAATCACTCGTTTTCTGAGCGAGGGAATGAATTGGCTTTTTTGAATTTCTACGAACCAGACTATCCACAGCGAAACATGTGACATTAGGCAGCACTATGATGCTAGTGTTTCCGTTTGTACCCAGCGACCACGTCAAATCAGTTCCCTACCTATTTTCTGCGCGCACTAGCGCTGCCGCATTCATTAACCTTATAGCAGACGTCTGTTCCGGCCTGCAGGCAGTACCATCCCGACTCTGCTATCTCCACACGCCAGGAATCGTTCCCCCGCCGCTCACCTAACGATCCGTGCACAACAGATGGGGCAGTGTGTCTTCTTTCAGTTGTAATTCCCGCGATGTTACCGCGTGATAAATTTTTGTTTATACTGCGAGAATACATGTTAGTAAAGCCTGATGTAATGGAACATAAATCTTTTGAACACATGTTACAGAAATATTTTACTAAAATTAGGAACTGGATTGTAAAAGAGATTTTTGCATAAAAGTCAAACATATTACGAGTGGAGAGGTCTCCGCTGCAAATGTTGTTACACTTGTAATTGGAATTGTGATTGATTTAATCTATAAGTAAATTCAGTAAGTTAAGAAACACACCTGTCGGTACATGGCAGACATATTTAGTTTAAATGAGTTGGCAATAAAGACATGGCACTTTCAAGTAATATCGTGGGGTCTATATGACAAATGAGAGTTACAGATTGATTGGGTACCATAAAAAGCGTCTTGATTTCTTCTGACGGCGAAGGTAGTAAACTACAGCACTTTCTGCAAATTTTGAGTGAAAGAGGAGCACCATACTCTATCCAGGAATACAGGCTGAAATCCCCATGGCATCGGGCACGAAATTATGAGATGCGACTGCACTGTTAACCGCATCCCACAGATATGCATTACGTACCCTCCGCTGCTACTGCTGCCATATGCCGTCTGTCCGTCTGCGAGTGTTTATTGCACGTTGACGTCGAATGTAGGCGTTGGTCACATTAATGTTACTGGATCGTGCATAAGAGTGAGTACGAGTTTTGATGCTACTACAAGCTTACTTTCAGAGTTATGTAATGACTTAGTATTGAATATTAAAACTACGTTGTAGCAAAGATAAAAGAAGCCCCTTGTTAAACTGAATGTGCTATTTCAAGCCATCGGAGTGTTGTTATTTCTTAACGCTAGGTCGGCGCTCGACCGCGGTCACGTGATGTTGAGTGGCGATTTAGTGATCTGTATTGCGTTTTCAGTAGTCAGTTTGAATCTTGTTGTAATACAATTCTGCAGAATGCTTTCCTCAGTCGAACAAAGACTATTTATTATTGAAATGTTTTTTGGAAGTAAATCGTTTAAAACGTTGGATGTAAGATTCACGATAAAATACCCAGAGACAGCTGCTCCTGCAAAAAGTGTTGTGCAGAAATGGATCACTAAATTTAGAGCAACAGGTTCAGTCGCTAGCCCAAAACGGGAACGGTATAAAGAACGTTTTTTCGCCGCAAAATAGTTGGATGTTTTCACGAGACTATGGAAATCAACTAGACGTTTATCCTCCCAAATAAACATCAAACGAACGTCATGCCACAACATGTTGAAGCTGTTATATGTGCGAGCAACCAGAGTACTAGTTATACAAGCAGTGAAACCAACGGATTATTCACAACGACAATACTACTACGAATGGTTACTCACGCACTTCGCTGGTGGTTAACTGGATCCGAATATTTACTACGACTCAGAAGAAGCGTGGTTTCATCTTAGCCGATACGTGGACTCTCAAAACTCATGCTGTTGGTCAGCAGACGATTCCAGGAAACGCTTTGACGTGCTCCTGCATAATCTGAAAGTAGGGGTTTGGTGTGCGTTTCAGGCCAACTCATTATAGGCCCAAACACCGTGAGCTCTCAAGTGTATGTAACGGTATTGTTGCAACCATTCATAGGGAAGCTAACGGAGGAAGAACGAGAGTATAAGTTTTTTCCAGTAATGTGACACTAAGGTGCAGACTACACGGATTTCAATATCGTACATCCATGAAGCTTTTGGAGAAGAATGTACACTTTCTGCAGATGACCCAATAAATCTACCTATGATTTTAAGTTGTGGTGCAATTGTAAGGGTAAAGTCAACAGTAACAACCCGCATACAGCTGACGAGTTTCAAAGAAACGTTCGCCGTGAGGTTGTGAAAATCAAACCAAATTAATTGGCAAAAGTTTCCAGAAACATGTTCATACATGCTGAGTTGTGTATCAAACTATATAGTGAACATTTTCAGCACCTCGTGTGAAATATTGTTCTATTGAATGAGCAGTACGTTGTTTTTCATAATAATGATTTACTTCTCTGTTCTCTGTATTTACAATAAGCCAGTGAATCGCCTCTGTGTTGTTTGTAAGACGTGGGGCCTCTTTTATTTTGGCCTCCCTGTGAATGACTATAGCTATCAGAAAAGTTGTCAACCAATTGTTCAAATGGTTCAAATGGCTCTGAGCACTATGGGACTTAACATCTGTGGTCATCAGTCCCCTAGAACTTAGAACTACTTAAACCTAACCAACCTAAGGACATCACACACATCCATGCCCGAGGCAGGATTCGAACCTGCGACCGTAGCGGTAACGCGGTTCCAGACTGAAGCGGCTTTAACCGCACGGCCACACCGGCCGGCAAACCAATTGTACGTATACTTACTGGATAGTCATACCCTGAAACATGCACCATCCGAAAGAGAAATCATTAGAAAACCACACAATTCCGTAAAAGAATGTATTGTATCTGTCGCTGCCTATTAATTATTCTGCCACAAATACCGGCATCAAAACAACAAAAATAGTGGTACCAACGAAATCAGCTTCATGATAATTAACAGACCGTCATTTGAAATCAGAGCACGTTTTCGAAGCACTCATCAAGCTTGTTTATTTTTTGTAGGGAACTATACGAACGTTGTGATTCTGCGACTACTAGCTTTACATATGATATTAGACATGCAAATTTTTCTTCCACGCTCATGCTTTCAAAACCATTTATGCTATGATTTTCAAAATTTTATGCGAAATTTTATGAATATGTAATTATAACGCATTGTACAGTTGAACTATCGTCTTTCAGTAGAACGAAGTGCATTGCAAGCGCCAATGTCAAATGTCTACACACCACCAACTTATGCAGCAAGAGAGCCAGGGCGGACGCTGCGTTGAGAGTCATGGCTGCGGGAGAGCAAAATTCTGCAGTTTGTGAGCAAGTAAAGAGGTATTTCATGCCGGCCGGGTTGTGTATGAGATGGTTCAGTTTGCTTACAGACCGAGCACGCAGCTGGAACTAAAACAAACGCGGATACCGTCATCTCCTTGGGCGGCACGTCAGCTATTAAAACAAGCCAGAGAAGTGTGAGAGCGATCCACTGTGTCAGGTATGGCGTTCAAATTAAGACAATGAAGATCAAGTTTTACAATTTCGGACGGGCCGTTTGCAAGTGCAAATTCATCAGAGTTCTTTCAACAGCGACGTGTGTTTTATCTGATGTTGAGAGATACAACAAACATGGAGACCGAATTATGAAATGTTTAACACCTTTTAGGCAAAGGAATCAAGATAAATTCGCATATTACAATAATAGTGTATCTATGGGCACACGAGTGCAGTCTGTATTGTTTCCACATCTCTCTTAAGGTTATGGTTCAATGTTATATTATTGCCAGCTCCCCTAAAAAGGTCGATGTCCTCCTTGGTCACCAACCTGAAGCAGTTCTCTTTCAAGGTCGTGGGTCAGAATCCTCCTTTGGTCGAAGTACTGAGACATTTGTCCTCGTTCAAGGTTGTGGGTCAGTGTCCTTCTCAAATTCCTGAGACAGGTGTGTTTCAAGGCCATAGGTCAATATTCTGCCTCCTAAGACAGGGGGTCATTGTTCTCTACAAGTCAGCCACTTGGCTTAGCCTCTTCATCTCACATAAAAATATGTCCATAATTACTTATTACCTGTCACACTTATCACCATTATTTATGGGTCAACTATGATGGTGATATTGTCACTTTTTATGTGCACCACAACTACCAGTGTGAGTGGGAATGAGGACTGAACATCTGGTTTCGTAAATAATAACAAGGAAATAGAGTAGCATATTTTTCTATATTTACTCGCAATACTTTTTCTTACTATGCTTCTTGGGTACAACCTAAAATACTCTTTGGTAGCACTTTTTTTTCCAGAGAGCTATTTCGATAATGATACTCACCAGACACTAATACAGAGATTGTTTTCTTTTCACAGTAATAATGACTAGTAGCATGAAAATATACAGATCAGTATGTTTCGCATAAAAGTCTTTACGACTGTCATTCTTTGTTACAATGGAACAAATCTTTTCAATGTCATTTGAATTTTTTTATCGGTGTCAGCAGAAAGGTAGACCTAGTATGAAAAACTGTTTCAGTAAAAACTAGAGACTTTAATGGCTAGCAGCGGGTGAGAAAAGTAGTATAATACACAAACACACACACACAGACACACACGTCCTCAGATGTGCACACAGTACACATATACCACTTATGCGAGTACATGATGTCAGTCACTCCATTCACACACCCATATACACGCACTTATTTACATTATAACAATCGGCTCATACTACTGTTCCACATACACATAAGCAATTTCACTCTGTATACAGAAAATAACTGCATCCTCTCTCTCTATCACCTAAGAGAATAGTATCAGAACGGTATGGTCTGAATGTCGTTGTCACAAATGAGCCGTTTGCCGTCATGACTAACAGATCGACTTTCAGATCCGATACAGTGTGTAGCACATGACTCCACTATCGAAAGTTCACCTGGTACACCATGTGCTTGCTGGTATCATAACCCGTGAGCAGGCATTCCTTGTAACTGTCTATCGTTAGAGCCATTCAGTCCATGCACACCCTTCGCCCGCCTTTGGGTGGCAACTGTTGACCTGAGGCCTAAAAACTCCACGATCTGCGACACATTTGCCTCGTCTTTTATCAGACCGATAATATTATTGTTTTGAGGAATTGTACCATAACGATCATCCGCCACATATCCAGACGAATCAAATCTATCGTGCTGGCTCCTTATTACTTCCTATGGAACATATCCCTTCATCCAAGTGATTAAAGTGTCTGCATCCATTTGAAGTGAGTTTTCACATGCTCAAAATGAAACTGGTACATATGGAGTTTTGATAGGTCTAATATACACACACCGATACAGACGGTTTCATGAACACTACCGTAAGGTTAGCCATTTCCAGAGCGATACATCCTTCTTTGAAGATAGTGCCCAGTTGAAAATTTGACCTGATGATAATTATAATCCCTTGTGCCATAAAGCCCCTTCTCAAATTCTTCATTGTTTTGCCGAAAATTGTGTTATTCATTAACGTAAAAGAATCTTTCTTAATCTCACGCCTCACGAGAGCCCACCGTTTGGTATTAACATCAATTTACTCCTGCAGCCAACATGAGTGCTTCAAGGAGACAGCGCAAGTGGCTCTAATCAGTTCCATTCCCAAACTGAGATACTGCTGGAGGTTTTTATAATGCATTACATTTCTCTGTTTAACCCCAGCGTCGTCATTAGCTTAGTGATGGAACCGTCATGTGGGACTAGGTGCTTCGGATGTAGTGTGTTCAAAAAATCGTTCAAATGGTTCGAAGCACTATGGGTCTTAACATCTGAGTTCATGAGTCCCCTAGACTTAGAACTACTTAAATCTAACTAACCTAAGGACATCACACACACATCCATACCCGAAACAGGATTCGAACCTGCGACCCTAGCAGCAGCGCAGTTCTGTACTCTAGCGCCTAGAACCGCTGGGCCATAACGGCTGGTTTATAGTGCGTCACACAAACTATCAGGATATGTCAATGCTACCTCCACGATGTACCGTATCCATCACCAGAATCACCACATCCGACTGTGGGGCTGATCCCAGCGGAGGTTCGAGTCCTCCGTCGGGCATGGTTGTGTGTGTTTGTCCTTAGGATAATTTAGGTTAAGTAGTGTGTAACCTTAGGGACTGACAACCTTGGCATTTAAGTCCCGTGAGATTTCACACACATTTGACTTTTTTGAACCACATCCGAAAGTTAACCTAATCCGGCTATTTCCTTATCAGACAGCGACCGAAACTCTCCTATTTGCAGACACTCTTCCGTGGCATGTCCATACAACTTGTTTACACCTAGGTAGAGGATGTGACTCAAATCGTCGAATCTTTTTGCACACTGGCAGTCCCCCGTGAATCCAGCATTCGAGATAGTGCAGCATATCGACATCGGCCAACAGTTCGAGGCTGAAAGGTCTCCTTTTCAACCTGGCATCGCAAGAAAGCCCAGGTGCTATGTTATATAAAGCAGGAATCGGAGTGTATGCGCAAAAACTCTGCATACACACCGGAATTTCTCGAAAATAGTCACAAGTAAGTGTACATCGGTGTTCAGATACATATATTGGGCAGTCAAATGAAGATAAGACAGATGATATGAAAGTAAAGAAACTGTTTATTATTTCAAAAGTAATCACCATAACTGTAAATACATTTATCCCACTGTGTGGCAAGATGGTCAATGCCTTCACGGAAAAATGTCTGTGGTAGCCATGATTGTACCCAGGTGTAAAATGATTCGGCCGAAGCAAATCGACGGCCACAAATGTCTTTCTTCAAGGCTCCAAAAACATGGAAAGCGCATGAGTAGGATCGGGACTGTACGGAGGGTGTGTAGGGGCTTTCAAGCGAAGCTTCTGCAGCGTATACGAACTTCGTAACGTTTTATTTTCCATAGATAATGATCTGGCTCCATGTTAATTCCCTTTTTCACTTTGGCATTGATAATTTCTTTGATTTGGTTTGGATATAGCCACAACGACTATTTGAAATTCTCCAAGTTCTGGACTTTCTGATCTCCGTGTCTTCTGTTTTTGGGAAGTTTTGTTGAAGTAGGTTGACAATAACTTAAAGCTAAAGGTCTTGTAGAGCTCTACGTGTTTATACTATTTCTGTTTCTCCTTTGTGGATAGGATAGTCACCCAAAATCTTCCAAATTATTTTTATTTTTGTATTTGCGTGTTAAAAATCACCCAACAGTATTTTTATATTTTTATTGGGGACTTTATTTATTTCATATTCCAACTGTTCCCAAAATGCTCCAACTTTTTGGCGATATTTTTCTATTGCCTGCGTTGATTGGGGTATGACGGTTGATTATTGTATAGACCCTCTTTGTTCATTTAACTACTAAAAGTGATAAGCTTCCAAATATGTGGTGGAACTTAGTGATGGTGTTTATTATTGTTCTACGCAGACAGAATGACGAGGTGTGTTCTTTATAATCCTTTCTCTGGACTTCTCTTTGAAGAATCTGTAGTTTCAGACTCTAGAACGTTGTGATCTGTAAATCTTGTTTCTTACATTGCAAGGATTTAGATTTTTTCCTTCTTCCGTCATTTTATTTAGTTCCTTCAATTCACCAACTTTTAATATGATGTTGACATTCAGAGCTCCTAAGATAGGTTTTTTCCTTGGATTGCTTTTAAGGTATTTAAGATGGTGCGATAAATTTTTGCACTGTGTTTCGTGGTGTTTAAAATCCTTAGCCTCAGTTGCGCTGCCTATGGCAACAATGGATTTACCTATACGGCTGCCACATGGAGTAGTCTTTCCTTTGAGCTTTTCCATCACGCATAACTGTTTGAAATTTGCTTTGCAGAAGCAATGACATTTTCCTGGTTGAACACTTACAATTAAGGTTGGCAAGTCCTAGACGATTTTTCACAGCAGCACTTAACGCGTAGAACGGACGCTGACCGAGTATGGCTCACTGCGAGAACTGTCTTGTCTGTATTAGAATCCGGTAACAGCGAGAACTCTTCGACTTCTTCACCGGTGAGACGGTTTTCTTCATCCGCCGTTGATGCCGTCAGTTCTCTTCGAATATAAACCTAGGCAAGGGGCAGGGCCCTCTACAGGGTGCTATCTGCTATCATCCGGAGCCAAGAAGGCGTTACTCGTCCCCCTCCCCCCCCCCCCTCGTTTTTCAACCCTGCTTGGGACTGGCTATGATGGAGTTCCTGCGGTTACTGCAGTGAATGATACGTTGTGAAACTCTACTTCTCTAACACATAATTCACACTGCTGCACTGAGGGAAGTTGATTATTATTCCTATTCTTAAATGTGTGTCAGATTTAGATGAATGATTCACCTTCTTCCATCTCCGTACATATTCTACAGAAGTAAATTACTAAACTACATCGTGCAGTACTCAACGTACCTGTAATAGTGATCACTAGATGTTTAAAGAGATGGGTTGTATTATCTGGGTTTGTGGTGTAGTACGGTACTCAGCATTTAGCACTCACTGAAAGACAGTATACTAGAATTGAGCGTTTGGTTATTTGTCCAAAATAAATGCTGCTCTGACACCCGCAATCATTGGTATTTTGCCACAGATGACCGTGCCTTCCACCTTAAGGTTTTACATTTAACTTATCAAGTTTTTCCTTCTTTTCTCTGTTGATGTGAAGGCTATACCTAGCGTATTTTCCATCTACTTACAGAATCAACCATAATCTCACCAATATCTGAATCTGGAGCCAACAGAAGCAGCCTTTCCATCTCCAAATTAATTCTCTTGGCAAAAGAATTCAAGTAGGGTCGAATATGACGGCTCAAAAGAGATATAAACTCCACACCAACATGTCTCGATACCGACGCTATCTTCATCAGGTGACAATACTTAGGATCCCTATTATTAACAGCTCAGTTAAGCGCAGGTTCATTTAATAAGCATAAAAACATCATGGAAATGCTTATCCATCTCCACTGGCAGATGATACAAAAGAAACGTTGTGCATCATTCTGTAATTAGTTATTAAAACTCCGAACGCGTACATTCCTAGAAAAGTCAAGCGATACATTTCTTCCTGCCCCGTATATCTCGCGAAAATATTGTGCAGATAGAATTAGAGAGATTGTTAGGAGGTGTGCATTACACTGCCCAACCCGCCCATTACCACCGAGTTGTCGTCCTCTGAGGAAACTCTTACCCTATATCCTCTATCGCCTCACTGGTCAACGACCTGATACTGCGACCTTTGTTTTTCCTACAACAGTTTGCCCACATATCTAGCACAATAACTACCTGACAGTAATTTCTCTGGGATTTTTAAAACCTTTCTAGAAGTTTTCCGAGCCCCGTCAACACTTACATCTACCGTTGGCTCGTCTGTTTCTAACAGAAGCAATAAGTCAAACTTACCTTGCACATTTACAACGAAGCTCTCTGAAAAGAGTTCAATTACCTGTTGGCACTTCCAACCACTTTTTCTCATTCTCGTTTCTTAAGATCCCAAATGTTTTCTAGGTTTATCCAGTTAATCCTAAAAGGCAGCAGTCTACCTCTCCTGCCTCTACTGCGTATCTCACATTACCACGGAACAGTCTCATTTACTTCTCCAGTGCTCACGCCACTACAGTCACCCTAATGGGAAAGAATAATCTCAACCATCACACCAAATCCTGGAGATAACAATCTTACGGCCAATCAAGCAATTTTCGTTTTTGGCAGACAACAACAATTCCAAAAAAATGCTATAATAGATTATCAAGTAAATAAAAGAGCCCATTTAAAAAAATTAAGCCCAGAAACGACGCTAAGTTTACAAGCTACAACGTGTACCGATATGGCCACTATGGAAAAATAAAACTCTTACAATGTTTCTAAAATTTTTATAGTTTCTAGGATGCTAGATCCAATTTAGTTACTCTGCACCGAATAAAAATTTAACAAAAGTGCCCCTATTTACTGCGACTAAAGTGTAAACAAAAATTACTCTACAAATCAGTTTAAGAACATGAAGCTCTGTTTTGAAAAAAATGTAAAGAGTGGTGAGGTCTTCAATATGGCTGTTATAAAATACAGTAACATACGTATTTACGATGCATACTTTGCTAATGTAACTTTTACTACGAGTTAAAGAACTTACATCCTACAGAGCGCAGTAGCATTCCTCTCGCCTTCCGCTGGCGGAGCTGTCAATGGAGTTCTTGAAAATGAAATTGTAGTGTTGTGTTCATATTAGTGAGCTCAGTACTATACTGGTGAGACTACTGAAAGGGGTCTCTACATAAAAAGCTTCAATCATCTTCGGCGGATTCGCCACATTGGTGAGTAGAGAGGGAACGGAGGGGGTGATCGGTGTTCGTATTATTGGTTGTGCGTGCGACTTTCGGTTGATCCCTTCAGTGAACTACAATCAACCTAGACAGCATCATTTAACATCGGTAAACAGTAACATCGTTTCTCCAATTTAGCTTCCCGCGACCTACCATGGTGGCTGTACTGTATAAATGACAGGACCTATTACGATAATGTATATTTGTACGTTTTGTCACTTTTTCCCCAATCGTGTTTCTTGTTTATGGCTTATAGTGCATCTTTAAATGTCACCAGCTTAAGTCTGACGTTTACAACATGTTATTTTATACTGCTGAGGTCCGTTGGTACATTCCGCATTGCGTCCGCGTGCTAAGAGTGTGTGTTTACTGGAAGCCCAATAAATTTTTTGTTCCCTTTCGGACACGACAGTACTAGCAAATCCATCAAAACTATTTTCCCATCTCAGTGATCTGCTGTCCAGATTTCACTTTAGACTCAGTAAGTACGTGTCTCTACTTATGAATTTCCCACGGGTCGGAATGACTCGCTTCTAATCTACTAAAAGAAAGCCGCCAATAGAGTAAAACTACCAAAATCACTAACTGGCCGAACATGGGGATTAAATTATCCACCCATACATATAAAACGTCCCATTCTTACCTACGTCAATGCTACATCACTCATTCCACATCCAGAAACCTCATCGCGTTCACTATCTGAATACCTTCTTCTAGTCGTATCCTGTATCGGCTCATATAGTATTCACTCCTCAAACACGTACAACACTGCTTCTCCTACATCTCCCCTAAACCTTAGTCGAAACACCCAATGCTGTCTCCCATACCTGCTACCACACCTCTATCAACACGTCCAAGCTTCCCTGCATCCCCAAATGCTCCAAATCCATTCACAGAGTGATTTCAATCACCTATCCCATCCAGACCATGAACTCATCCCTTAAATTTACCCTTCCTTCCAACAGCGGCCCCATAAACTACGCTAACCACTCCAAATGAAGTTCGAATCCATCATTTCCTTAGCCAGGTGGCATCCTACTCATCTACTAAAACCTACATTCCACCTATCAGTTCCCTTATAGAAAGATACCTCGCACCCTTTCCCAAGTAATATGCTCTCCAATACTGCCTACTTCACAATCCCCACCGCCGGCAGCGGTGGCCGTGCGGTTCTAGGCACTTCAGTCCGGAACCGCGTGACTGCTACGGTCGCAGGTTCGAATCCTGCCTCGGGCATGGATGTGTGTGATGTCCTTAGCTTAGTTAGCTTTAAGTAGTTCTAAGTTCTAGGGGACTGATGACCTCAGATATTGAGTCCCATAATGCTCAGAGCCATTTGAACCATTTTGAACCACAATCCCCACTCTTCGTTACCAGGAGCCCACACTGTATCATCCTCAAAATGATAAGACTATACACTATCAGATCAAACGTACCCGAATACCTCCATGTAATTCTTAATTGACCACTAGATGTCACGAAAGGCGGACACGCCAGTATGAAAGGGATAGGGAGTATTTTGTTGTCAGTAGAGAAGCACTAAAACAGAATGGGTCGGTTAGAAAAGCCCAGTGACTTCGTGTACTAGTCATTGAATGTTTTCTGAGTAACATATCAATTAGTGTCGTTTCAGGCCTTCTCATGTTGACCAAGATGACTTATGGTGATGTGATTGTGAAGTGGAAACGCGAAGGAACAACCACAGATAGCCCTAAACCAGGCAGACTTCATGTACTGACGGATAGCGACCGTCGAGCGATGCTGTGGGTGGTTGTAAAAAATCGCATGAAATCAGCGGAAGGAAGCGCCCATGGCAACGGACTATCAACAGTCCAGCTACCACAATGACTGTGTGTAGGAAGTTAAAAGGAATGGGATTCAACGCTCGAGCAGCTCCCACACATTCCTGTATTAAATGCTAAGTGACACTTGAGATGGTGTAAAGAGCAATTCCTCTAAAAAGTGGATGGCTGGGAAATAGGTTTTGGGTGTGATGAATGCAAGGAGAACGTCATCTGCCATCATGTGGACTGCCAACAATGAAGTACGGAGGAGATGGTGTTACTGCATGGGAGTGTTTCTCGTAGTCAGGGTGCGACCCACTTATTGTGCGTAGTAAAACCGAAATGTGGAAGGATATGAACAAATTTTACAGCTTTGTGTACTGGGTACAGTAGAGGAACAGTTCATAGACGATGAGTGTTTGCCTTGATATGACAATTCACCCTGTCATAAAGCAGCATCTTTGAGGCAATGGTTTTGGACAATAACATGCCTGAAATAGATTGGTCCGACCAGAGATCTGACCTGTACCCAATGGAACAGCTATGGGATGAGTTAGAACGTCGACTATGCTCCAACATGATTATTTTCTCTGGCTTCGCGTCTTGAGGAAAAATGGGCTGCTAATCTTATACAGACATTCAGACGTCTCACTGAAAGTATCTCCAGAAGATTTCAAGCCGTCAGAAAGGTAAACACATGTTATGTAAATATCCACTAAACGGTGCCCGGATACTTTCGATGAGATAACGTGTACTGAAGCACCATCACCTTGTCGTAAACATCATCACCTATTTTAAACTCTTACGTTTTATAAATATGTAATGAATTGGGCGAAGAGTGGTGATTTTAGCGCTGCCAGCCCGTCCCCCGGAACTGCGAACGTAAATAACACTTAAATTAAAGAAGGGGAATGACCTTATATGATCCATATCAACTGCCCATTACTCAATTTGGAAAAACTAGAGGTAAGTGGTAATGTTCCATGAGTTCCCCAGAGAAATGTCTCTGAAACCTGTATGCAGAATGAACGTTGGGCAGTGTTTAAATTTAAACATAGATGGGATCTCCGATTTTTATTACCATGAAAGAATTTGTAAATGACTTAAGGTAACAGAAAGTGATAAAATAGGTATTCAGCTACATTTTGTCCAGAATTGGCTATTTTTGAAGCTAGCTACTGCGGAAAGATACAAGAATTAAGTAGCTGCTAACGTCAGTGTCAGAAAATTTCAACATGAAAATTGCACGGAAATGCATGTGTCAACTGCTCCTGCAGCAAGCGGTATGAAGAATATTAAAGAATACGCAATTCCATTAGATTAACATATATCTTGAAATACAAATCCATTGCACACTTACCATTATTAGCTTCCAACCAAAAGTTACTTTAATGACGGAAAATATAACTGCAAATAACTTTTCCCAATTGTCTTAACGAATATGTACAAGCGCTGATTTATTTTATGTACAAATAGCGTTTTAGAAACGCCAGAAAATGTTGAATTATGGTATTGGGAATAAACGAATTAAGTCTCCTAATTAAAACATTATTGCTTGTGATATAGTAATAAATTAAATTTTTCATTCACGAAGTAGACGTAAGACCATAAGAAGAGATTTGTTTGCTTACAACTCAGCCACACTGACCTGTGAAAGCCTGCAGGAATAGCGGTGCTTATGTCTCCACGCAGCACAAATCTTGGACTATTTATATAGGCAACTTTTTTTGTGAGAGCGTATAATCTGATAGGGTAATAGAACGTTTGTCCCCTCAACCCGTGTTTGGTGCCTCATAATGCGCCACCTACAGTCTGCTGTACTATATCTCTTTCTGAATTTTTTGAACATGCGTTCCGTCTGTTCGTCGGATATTCATTATGCTAATGAAGTAAAATACGCAATTCTAGTTAGAAACTTTGACAATACTAGGAGAAAGAGAGGTGAGGCACTGATTTACTTCATTCTACTTCTATTTGCGTGGAGCGTATTTGAATTAGGTCGTTTGGGATCCTTCTGAGTAGGCAGGGTAAAGTGTCCCTTTTCTATTAAACTTATTTGAGGTAAGATTTTTCTAGATGTTTCAAGCATTTATTTATTACATTAGAAAACTTCGACTTCGCTCATCATATCGACACAAACCTCTTTCAGTGCCTGATCGTTATAAAACTGCGTACATCCCTGTAGGAACTGTGAACTGTCGTCGCCATTCCGACGCACCTCCACACTGGTCACAGAATTCGCAGCAGCTCGTCTTGTGTGTACCTTCCGATCAGAGATTCCTACAAATGGAACGGGTGATGTATGGCCTTGGCGCCACATCACCCTGCCTCCAGTATCGTTTCGTCTAGATGACTTGCCAGGATCGTGAAATTGGCTGGGTACATCGACATCGACTGTCCAGGCTGCGGTTGGGCTCTCCTTCGAAGATTTTCATATTTTTGTTTTTATTTTATTCGTATAATTCCGTAGGACCGAACTGAGGAGCAAATCTCCATGATCATGGAACGAGTCAACATTAAATTAACATAAAAAGAGTTATAACAGATAAAGTAAAATGTACACGAATCCTACTCATATACAGACGATAAGCTGCGAGTATGTACAGGGTGTGAGTATAAATCTGGAAACATCACAAACACAATACATTGCCGGCCGGTGTGGCCAAGCGGTTGTAGGCGCTACAGTCCGGAACCGCGCGTCCACTACTGTCGCAGGTTCGGATCCTGCCTCGGGCATGGATGTGTGTGATGTCCTTAGATTACTTAGGTTTAAGTAGTTCTAGGGGACTGATGACCTCAGATGTTAAGTCCCATAGTGCTCAGAGCCATTTGAACCACAACACATTACAGTGCCTAATACGGCATTCTAAATAGGTTCCAGTCGTTTCGAAATGGATAAATATAGACCCTGTATGGTTTTCAAGGCCATCTTACACCATTCTTCTTTCAAAATAGTGACAAGTTCAGGTAAGGATGATGGAGGTGGGTAGCGTCAAAAGCAGACCACAAAGGCTCAATGATAGTGAGCTCTGGTGCCTATGGTGGCCAGGGAAGATGCGACAATTCATCCTAGTGCTCACAAAACTAGTCCCTGAACGGTGCAAGCCGTATGAATAGGGGCCCTGTCGTCTTGCAAAACAATATCACCACTGATGTATCTGATAATTAAAATTTTTTAAGCATAATTCCCATGGAATACCACGGTACTGCTGCTCAAATCGTCACCGAACCCTTCGACACCACGTTTTCCTCTTACGGGAATTTGTATCACTGATGAATGGTTTTGGAATTCCAGCACGCTCTACAGTTCCCTTCGTGCTGTTTTGGTGCTGACAAGGTTTGCTAGTGCGATATTCAGTTCTATAGCCACTTTTGCAGCTGTCGCCCTCCAAGTTTTTGTCATAATCCTCGTTAATAACCGTCAGTCACGATGCTTAACACACACTTTCGTCCACGATGTGACTTAGCGGATGATGTTTTTCCTCTTACCCTATGCGGTATACATCTTCGATACAATGCCTCCTGAAACACCCAACACTTAAGCTGCCTTGGTTACGGATGCACTCACCATAGGAGCACCAACAATTTATTCACGTTTGAATTCACTTAGCTCCGGCAAAATTCACACACAACTACACGGAACACTGTTCTCACCATGATTGACACTTGCAACGTGTTGAGGACATTGCACAGGTGCCGTTCCTGGACAAATACAACAGCGCAACCTGCAGGCGTGGCTACCATCTGCATTTATGTTCAGGCATGCATTTCTCGCGGCGTTTCCATAAATTTGTCTACCCCCTGCTTAGTATAATCAGCAATATGACACAGGAATTACGTTAATTTTCTTCAGGATGTATCCGACTGAATAGAAGGAGGGAGCTACGAGGAAATTTCTCATTTTAGACTTGAAAGTTCGAAATTTTTTGATTATTGCGTTATATTATTGAAAATGGATGTAGCAGTATACTGCACGCGTTGTGCACAAGAGTGAAGGAGGTGTGATCGAAATGCCGATTGAATCTCTTCCTAGTATTAACTGAGTGAAAGCTGCTGATTCTTGGGAATACGCATATACTGTTAACAACAAACGTCATTAAAGAAAATAAGTACTGAGATTTCCCAGATTACTGAACAGGAGTCGAAAATAGGTCCGCGAACTTACGCCAATATTGCTCGTACTGCCTGTTTCTGAGCCAAAAATACCCTTTGTGAATAGGAAGAATTAGCCCAGTATATAATGCCGTATGTGATTGTCGAACATAAATAAGCAAGCAGACTACTTTTCGTCTTGGACTAACAATTACTGCAGATACTGTCATTCTTAGATCAGTCTACGTAGCTAGTAAGCTTTTCTTAAAATCTTGATAAGAGGTATCGTCTAGTCTCGTCACTAGAAGCCAAGTAACCTTCTCTCACTACAACGCCTGCTAAGCAACCAACAGTTTGTTGCAGTCAGAAAAGCCTTTCGTTCAGATGTTTTTTTTTTTTTGCTGCAACAAACTTTTGGTTGCTTGGCAGGCGTTGGATCTAGAGAATGTTACTTGGCTTCTAGTGACGATACCAGACAGTGGGCAGCCACAGACGTTTTACCGGTACGTAAATGCTATTATAGGCAAAACTCCATGACTGAGAGTGTGGCTCACAACGGAACTCATCGTTATTGTCAGTCAATCTCTGAGCTTAACACGGACCACAAAGGCGATTCCATGAAAGACCACTCAACCGAATCATTTCCAAGTGATATTCCATCTGCCTATGGCGAGTGAAATTAGTCCTAGCTGTCGCGTTATTTCAGTAAAATAGATTATTTCGGTTTTAATGTACGATCATAAATCAGTGGCTCACCATGAAAATTATAAATCTGACGCTTGGTGATGCTTTCTTGTTGAAGGGGGTGGTAAATACATTAATTGTGGATTTTCTGTGATCCCTTTTCATTGATAAAAATTGTGGAGTAGCTGGGTTCATATACGCATCCGTGTATACAAATTTAGGTTTTTGATGTTTTGCCTAAATCATTTAACGTAAATTTTGATATAGCTCCGTTGTAAAAAACACATCTGAATTCTTTCCACATCATTTTCCTACAAAAGTTATGGTCCGTCTCTGTTTATGACCTCGCAAACGGGACGTTAACTCATTATCTTCCTCATTTGAAATGACCGCCTTTGGCAACAAGGCGTTTAACTGTAACCTTTCTTCCTTCAGATAAGGGGCAGTACGCTACGAAACATTTTCTTTCGTATTCTTCTGTGTGAGGCAACGCCAGTTTACCGACGAGAAGGAAGATGATTTTGGCACTGGCACTGTAGCTACGCTCTGTTGATGGCCTTCCCAGTGAGGTAAGCTTCTTGAACCGAAGTTGGGGAACAGGATGAACAAAACTGAATTAAATAGAATTGACAGCTAAACAAATGATAAATAAAAATATGAAGCAATAACTTGGTAGAAAGCTTGTTGCCGGCCGGTGTGGCCGTGCGGTTCTAAGCGCGTCAGTTTGGAACCGCGTGACCGCTACGGTCGCAGGTTTGAATCCTGCCTCGGGCATTGATGTGTGTGATGTCCTTAGGTTAGTTAGGTTTAAGTAGTTCTAAGTTCTAGGGGACTGATGACCTCAGTAATTAAGTCCCATAGTGCTCAGAGCCATTTAAACCATTTTTGAAAGCTTGTTACGCCAGTTTCTGCCTTTCGATGAGTTTTTACATTGGTTGAACTAAAGGCCAATGATTTGTGGGTCAATATTAAAAGTTATCCATTTTGGTTAAATTTTCCCCGAGACATTTAAGTCTCATCCTTATCTACGAGAATGATAACCGTAGTGCTACGATGGTGTAGTGGTCAGCATTTCTGGATAATCAGCAAGGAGACCCGGTTTCGAGTCCCGGCCGCGGTAGAACTTTTGATTCATATTTTCAGCTTCCAACATTATCCATTTTGATTTGAGCTTCGAAGTTACGACAGGGGCACTGGCACACAGTATGGTGATTAGTAATTTGCGGCCGCTCAGAGTGGCCGCGTGGTTTGAGGCGTCATGTCAAGGACTGCGTACCCCTCCCGCCGGAGGTTCGAGTCCTCCCTCGGGCATGGGTGTGTGAGTTGTTCTTAGCATAAGTATAGTTTAAGTAGTGTGTAAGTCTAGGGACCGATGACCTAAGCAGTTTGGTCCCTTAGGAATTCATACACATTTGAACATTTGAGTAATTTGTGACCGCTTCGTCTCCTACCGTGATCGTGCACTCTGCGGTGACGATGATGGTTGCTGTCGACACGATTCCGCCAGGCTACCGTCTGGGCGAGCAGTACTCCTTTCACACAATTTGACAACCTCTTACCCGCAGACGCTCGATTTCGGATTTAGGATTATAAGCTGAACTTCGGTAAACGGAGTATATGTGGCGCACAATCAGAACCTGTAACACGCTAGACCTCTGCTACTTAATAGCCATAGCAGCCGGGTCCCCAGAAGTTCCTTCCAAAGTGTAATTAGTTGGCAAGCGGCGCGACAGCTGGCCAGAGGCGGCGCCCTATAAACACTCCGTACTGCCCGCTGCTCGCAGCTGCCGACCACACCACTTGTTGGCATTATTTACGTGCCCACTACACAACTTCAGTATTTACCAGCTCTCAGCAACTTACGTTTAACGTTTTCTATTTGTGAATATAACTTTTTATTGGTGGTCAATTTTATGGGAAGCTAATCTCCGAGTAAGTGTAGAAACGGAAGCTGAGAGGAGACTGAACAGTGCATCATATGGATACATGTAACTTTTTTTTGCACCTACGCGCTTGTCAAATAATCTCCCTGAAGTCATCTTAAGGTGAGTAGAGTTTTGTGCGCCATCTCTACAAGTCGCTTGAACCTCCTTCCATGTACTTAAGTGTTTCAACTATTAAAACTCTGCTCCAGAGTCGAAATCGAGTCCCTATCCCTTCCGTCTACAAAGCATCAGCTTGCCCTATTCTTATGCGATATCCTGAGAACCATGGATGAAGGGCAACAGACGGATTCCGTATTCGTAGTCTTCTGGAGAGCTTTTAACATGGCGCCCCACTGCAGACTGTTAACAAACGTCCAGCAATACGGAATAGATGACGAGACATGTGAGTGGCTCAAAGACGTCTTAAGGACGTAATCTTTAAGGCCGAGTGTTCATCAGACACAAGCTTATCGTTAGGAATGCCTCACAAAAGTGTGATAGAACTTCTGTTTGGTGTGACGAATGACAGCGTGCTCTAAATGTAGAAAAATGAAACTTAATGATGACTAGTAGGGAAAACAATCCTGTAATGTTCGATTAGAACATTGTTGCAGAAGAAGCTGACTAGCACTGTGGTGTAGTGTTTATGATATTAGACTGTTGCAGATCAGATAAGTTTTGAACTCACAATCCTCCACGCAAAACACTAGTATCAAACCACTACACCAAGCTGACTGTGCTACTCAGATTCTTTTGCGACATTGCTCCCTCCTTAAGAGAACAGCGTCTCGGTGTTACGTCCTCCTACTCCGGGAAGGAGTCATAGGTCCTGCATACTCGGACTCCCAATGACTGATGTCCGCTCTAGCGGTGGTCGTCTTAGAACTTCCTTTGTCCCTACCTTCTTCGTCACCTTTCCGTTTGTTGCCTGTCGCTGGAGCTTCGAATTCACCCTAGGTTGCAGGATCCTTATAGGGCTTCATTCGAAGGACGTGGCCCGTATCTCTGATCTTTCGTCGTCTTTTGTCGGGGTCGAAATTTTCAACTACATAAGTAACGTCAGACAACTGGCTTACAACATAATAAGGTACAAAGTAGCGCCTGAGGAGCTTCTCAGAGAGACTAACCTTCCGAACAGGAGTGAAGATCCAGACGAGATCACCAGGCTGGTAGACAAGAGGGCGGTGGCTCGCGTCATACCTTCGGCGATTGTTTTCTTGAGCCTACAGGGTGCGGAGTCAAGCTAATTTCCGAGCTACATCAGCTCTGGTTAACACGTGGCCGATGTTGTCGTCATCAACGTCATCAGGATGTAACAGAAAAACAGTGTCCATCGTCGTAGTCGCCTCACGCCCATGCACCAGGAAAAATGACGTAAATCCTGTGGTGCCTTGTTTGGCGGTGTTGTAGGCAAACGTCACAAAAGGTAGCACCTCATCCCATTTGTTCTGCTCAACATTGACGAACATTGATAGCATGACGGCCAAGGTCTCATTAAAGCGTCCAGTAAGCCCGTTAGTTTGCGGATGGTAGGCACTCGTCATGTGATGAGTAATGTTGCACCGACGAGTTATCTCTGTCTCAAGATTCGATAGAAAAACTTACCCTCGATCCGTAATTAACGACCTTGGGGCACCGTGTTTTAATACAATGTCTTCCATGATGAATTTGACTACCTCGAATGCTTCCGCTGTTTTCACGGCTTTTGTAAAGGCATAGCGTGTCAGATAATCAGGCGAAGGTATAACGCGAGCCACCGCCCTGTTGTCTACCAACCTGATCTACATCTACATCTACATGATTACTCTGCATTTCACATTTAAGTACTTGGCAGAGGGTTCATCGCACCACAATCATACTATCTCTCTACCATTCCACTCCCGAACAGCGCGTGGGAAAAACGACCACCTAAACCTTTCTGTTCGAGCTCTGATTTCTCTTATTTTATTTTGATGATCATTCCTCCCTATGTAGGTTGGGCTCAACAAAATATTTTCGCATTCGGAAGAGAAAGTTGGTGACTGAAATTTCGTAAATAGATCTCGCCGCGTCGAAAAACGTCTTTGCTTTAATAACTTCCATCCCGACTCGCGTATCATATCTGCCACACTCTCTCCCCTATTACGTGATAATACAAAACGAGCTGCCCTTTTTTGCACCCTTTCGATGTCCTCCGTCAGTCCCACCTGGTAAGGATCCCACACCGCGCAGCAATATTCTAACAGAGGACGAACGAGTGTAGTGTAATCTGTCTCTTTAGTGGACTTCTTGCATTTTCTAAGTGTCCTGCCAATGAAACGCAACCTTTGGCTCGCCTTCCCCACAATATTATTTATGCGGTCTTTCCAACTGAAGTTATTCGTAATTTTAACACCCAGGTACTTAGTTTAATTGACAGGCTTGAGAATTGTACTATTTATCGAGTAATCGAATTCCAACGGATTTCTTTTAGAACTCATGTGGATCACCTCACACTTTTCGTTATTTAGCGTCAACTGCCACCTGCAACACCATACAGCAATCTTTTCTAAATCGCTTTGCAACTGATACTGGTCTTCGGATGACCTTAATAGACGGTAAATTCCAGCATCATCTGCGAACAACCTAAGAGAACTGCTCAGATTGTCACCCAGGTAATTTATATAGATCAGGAACAGCAAAGGTCCCAGGACGCTTCCCTGGGGAACACCTGATATCACTTCAATTTTACTCGATGATTTTCCGTCTATCACTGCGAACTGTGACCTACCTGACAGGAAATCACGAATCCAGTCGCACAACTGAGAAGATACCCCATAGGCCCGCAGCTTGATTAGAAGTCGCTTGTGAGGAACGGTGTCAAAAGCCTTCCGGAAATCTAGAAATACGGAATCAACTTAAGATCTCCTGTCGACAGCGGCCATTACTTCGTGCGAATAAAGAGCTAGCTGCGTTGCACAAGAACGATGTTTTCTAAAACCATGCTGATTACGTATCAATAGATCGTTCCCTTCGAGGTGATTCATGATGTTTGAATACAATATATGCTCCAAAACCCTACTGAAAACCGACGTCAATGATATAGGTCTGTAGTTCGATGAATTACTCCTACTACCCTTCTTAAACACTGGTGCGACCTGCGCAATTATCCAATCTGTAGGTACAGATCTATCGGTGAGCGAGCGGTTGTATATGATTGCTAAGTAGGGAGCTATTGTATCAGCGTAATCTGAAAGGAACCTAATCGGTATACAATCTGGACCTGAAGACTTGCCTGTATCAAGCGATTTGAGTTGCTTCGCAACCCCTGAGGTATCTACTTCTAGCTACTCCTGCTAGCAGCTGTTCGTGTTTCAAATTCTGGAATATTCCATTCGTCTTTCCTGGTGAAGGAATTTCGGAAAACTGCATTCAATAACTACGCTTTAGCGGCACAGTCGTCGGTAACAGTACCATCGGCACTGCGCAGCGAAGGTATTGACTGCGTCTTGCCGCTTGTGTACTTTACATACGACCAGAATTTCTTCGGATTTTCTACGAAATTTCGAGACAATGTTTCATTGTTGAACCTATTAAAGGCATCTCGCATTGAAGTCCGCGCCAAATTTCGCGCGTCTGTAAATTTTAGCCAATCTTCGGGATTTCGCATTCTTCTGAACTTCGCATGCTTTTTCCGTTGCCTCTGCAACAGGGTTCGGACCTGTTTTGTGTACCATGGGGGATCAGTTCCATCTCTTATCAATTTATGAGGTATGAATCTCTCAATTGCTGTTGCTACTATATCTTTGAATTTGAGCCACATCTCGTCTACATTTGCATAGTCAGTTCGGAAGGAGTGGAGACTGTCTCTTTGGAAGGCTTCTAGTGACACTTTATCCGCTTTTTTAAATAAAATTATTTTCCGTTTGTTTCTGGTGGATTTGGAAGAAACGGTATTGAGCCTAGCTACAAAGACTTTCTGATCAGTAATCCCTGTATCAGTCATGATGCTCTCTATTAGCTCTGGATTGTTTGTGGATAAGAGGTCAAGTGTGTTTTCACAACCATTTACAATTCGCGTGGGTTCGTGGACTAACTGCTCGAAATAATTTTCGTATAAAGCATTTAGGACAATCTCGGAAGATGTTTTCTGCCTACCATCGATTTTGAACAAGTACTTTTGCCAACATATCGAGGGAAGGTTGAAGTCCCCACCAACTATAACCGTATGAGTGGGGTTTTTATTTGTTACGAGACTCAAATTTTCTCTGAACTGTTCAGCAACTATATCATCGGACTCTGGGGGTCGGTAGAAGGAGCCAATTATTAACTTAGTTCGGGTGTTAAGTGTAACCTCCACCCATACCAATTCGCACGGGGTATCTACTTCGACTTCACTACAAGATAAACCACTACTGACAGACACAAACACTCCACCACCATTTCTGCCTAATATATCTTTCCTGAACACAGTCTGAGCCTTCATAAAAATATCTGCAGAACTTATTTCAGGCTTTAGCCAGATTTCTGTACCTATAACGATTTCAGCTTCTGTGCTTTCTATTAGCGCTTGAAGCTCAGGAACTGTCCCAGCACAACTACAACAATTTACAGCTACGATTCCGACTGTTCCTTGATCCAAGCATGTCCTGTATTTGCCATGCACCCTTTGAGATTGCAGCCCAACCCGTACTTTCCCGAGGCCTTCTAACCTAAAAAACCGACCAGTCCACGCCACACAGCCTCCGCTACCCGTGTAGCCACCAGCTGAGTGTAGTGAACTCCTGACCTATTCAGCGGAACCCGGAACCCCACCACCCTATGGCAAAAGTCAAGGTGTCTGCAGCCAACACTGTCGCAAAACCGTCTGAGCTTCTGATTCAGACCCTCCACCCGGCTCTGCACCAAAGGTCCGCAGTCGGTTCTGCTGCAGATGGTGAGCTCTGCCTTCATCTCGTAAGCAAGACCGGCAGCCTTCACCAAATCAGATAGCCGGTGGAATCCAGAGAGTATTTCCTCAGATCCAAAGCGACACACGTCATTAGTTACATGTGCCTCCACCTGCAACTGGCGGCACCCTGTGCTCTTCATGGCATCAAATGGTTCAAATGGCTCTGAGCACTATGAGACTTAACATCTATGGTCATCAGTCCCCTAGAACTTAGAACTACTTAAACCTAACTAACCTAAGGACATCACACAACACCCAGCCATCACGAGGCAGAGAAAATCCCTGACCCCGCCGGGAATCGAACCCGGGAACCCGGGCGTGGGAAGCGAGAACGCTACCGCACGACCACGAGATGCGGGCTTCATGGCATCCAGAAGGACCCTTTCCACATCAGGAATGACTCCATCCGGAATGCACACGGAGCGCTCACTGGATTTCTTCCCCTCCTTAGCCGCCATATCCCTAAGGGGCCCCATTATGCGCCTAATACTGGAGCTCCCAACTACCAATAAACCCACCCTCTGCGACTGCCCAGACCTTGAAGGCTGAGAATCATCCTCTGAAACAGGGCAGGCAGCTGCATCTGGCTCAGCCAGAGACAGTACCTGAAACCTGTTTCTCAGACACACCGGGGAGGCTTTCTGATCAGCCTCTGGGGACGTCTTTCACTGCCTGCCACGCCTTGGAACGACCTCCCAATCAGCCACAGGCGAGGGCTCAGCCCCACTGCGGACAGCAACCTGGGCAACCACAGCGGCAGACCGATCTGGGGACAGACGGGACGAGGTTGACATCCCCGTGATATCCAAGTCCGGCTCCCCACAGTGGTGCCCATTGGACCGAAGTCAGCGCCGCCTGCGGCTGTGAGCGAAGGGATGCCAACTCAGCCCTCATCCGAACACAGCAATCACAGTCCCTGTCCATTCTAATCGATGTTGAACAACAGTTACTGAAACACGAGTCCGTGCCTAGATAAAGCAAGGGAAACACGCAAAGAATGTATGAACTAACCTGTACAAATGCCTAACGACTGCGCTACAATCTGCCTGAATTTACGATTACAGTAACTAAAACTCGAAATTACACCTCCTATACGAAACTCACACGCAATTTAAGTTAGAATCTACGAAGTAAACACAGAAAAGAAGCTATATACGTATCTTTCTGCGCTGTCGATGTGTACCAACTGGGATCTCAGGTCACACACCTCGTCTGGATCTTCACTCGTGTTGGGAAGGTTGGTCTCTCTGCGAAGCTCCTCAGGCGCTACTTTGGAACTTATAGGATTGTAAAACAGTTTTCTGATTTTACTTATGAAGCTGAAAATTTCGACCCCGACACAAGACGACGAAAGATCAAAGATACGGTCCACGTCCTTCGAATGAAGCCCTATAAGGATCCTGCAACCTAGGGTAAATTCGAAGCTCCAGCGACAGGCACCAAGCGGAAAGATGACGAAGAGCGCAGCGGCAACGGAAGTTCTAAGATGATCACCGCCAGGGCGAACATCAGTCATCGGGAATCGGAGTATGCAGGACCGATGACTCCTTCCCGGACTAGGACGTAACACCGAGACGATGCTCTTAGGCAGGGAGCAAATGTCGCAGAAGATGCTGAGTAGTGGTTATAATACTAGATTGTTGCATGGAGGATCGTAAGTTCAAAACTCTCCTACACTGTAAAATTTTAATATGCATATTCGGTTCGAGTACATTCTAGATGTATCCATAAATGTCAATAATCATTGTACTGGAATGTTTTGTACCTGTATATATACCGTATGTGTTCTCGCCGGAGGCAGTTCGCTCCATAGTCTGGTATGTGCAAATGCTGAATAAACCTTCGTTGAGTGACGTTAGTGTTCGTCATTCATCTAATTACACCTTCTTCTACATGACATTATTCAGCCACCAGACCAAGCTCTTGTGGACTCTGGAGTATCATATTCAGTCATTTCGGAGAAGTACTGTCGCCAGTTGCAGAAAATCGAACTCGTCGACAGCAAAACATCTGTGCTGAAGGTGGCTAATGGGAAATATGAAAAACCTACAGGAAGATGTGTCATTCGTGTGGGTATAAGTGGATATACACAGCCCTTAGAATTAATCGTCTTACAAGTGTGTAGTTATGACGTCATTCTCGGTTGGGACTTTATGAAAGCTACTCAGGCAATTATAGATTGTGGTCGCTCGAAGATTATGCTAGACGAGATGAGATACTGTGGACAGGAAGTTGCGCATCCGAGTGTGTGAAGGCTATGTGTGCTGGATGAAGTGATCATTCCTGCAGTCAGCGCTAGAAAGGTAACTGTCATGCGTCATGCCATGCATAAACCCATGGATCTTGTAGTGGAATGCATGAGGAGCATACCACTGAAGAATAACTTGGTCATCCCAGCCTCTGTCGTCTCTTTTAAGAACGGATTGGGTGAATTGTCGATAGTTAACTGTCGCCGAGAAGCGTAGATCCTTTCAAGATCCGCGTGCGTAGCAAACGCTGAGCCGTTAATTGCCAAACAGCTGAGCGTCATAGAAACCACCCATGCCGAGTCTGTGGGTGACATTTGCGCTACCACTAGGAGACAAGATCCTCTAGCTCGACCATCACCTGATCTAACTAAGGAACACCAGAAGAAGCTACATGCCATTCTGCAAGAGTTCTCTGAATGCTTCAGTCCCTAGGTGAAGAAAAAATTAGACAAATCGAAGGTGAAGCACCGGATTAGCACTGGAGATCATCAACCAATAAGCCAGGGAGCATACCGTGTGTCAGCAACGGAACGTCGAATAATTCTCGACGAGGTAGGGAAATCATGAAGAATGACATCACTCAGCTTCTTCTGGGACAATATTAGTGATATGCTGCTTGACACAGTCATGCCTGTTAAATATTTAGGTGCAAATTTGCAAAGCGATATGAAATGGAACGAGCACATAAGAGCTGTAGCAGTGTAGGCCAGTGGTTGACTTCGATTTTCTGGGAAAATTTTAGGAAAGTGTAGCTCATCTATAAAGGAGACAGCGTACAGAACACTAGTACGACCCATTCTTGCGTACTGTTAGAGTTTTTGGGTATCCGCCGGATCGGATTAAAGGAAGACATCGAAGCAATTCAGAATCGTGCTGCTATATTTGTTAGCAGTAGATTGGATCAACGCGGGAATATACGGAGATACTTCGTGAATTCAAATGTGAATCGCTGGAGAGAAGACGACGTTCTTTTCGTGAAACACCATTGAGAAAATTTAGAGAACCGCCATTTGCAGCTGACTGTACAACCATTCTACTGCCGCCAACATAAATTACACGTATGGATCAGGAAGAAAAGATAAGAGTAATTAGGGCTCATGCCAAGGCATATAGACAGTCATTTCTCCATCACTTCATTAGCGATTGGAGAAAGGAAGGAAATGACTATTAGTGGCATAAGGTAGGTGTAAATGTGTTTACGAGGAGTGTGCTACCCATTGCTATTTCCGAGCCTGTTCAATGAGCAGAATCACAGTTTCAACAAAGTAGTTCCTTTCCTCCAGAAATTTCATGCTACAAAGAGACTTCCCTATTACGCTGCAAAGCTATCGCCTCTGTGGGAAAGAATTCAGCAGAGAGTTCGGCTTAACCACTGTCTCAGGGCTATTCCGTAACGACATTTTTCTTCTCTGTAGCCGAATATATGAAATTAGGGTGGCGCACAATTTTAACTTTTTAACAGATGTTCATTACAGAGTAGCAAAATGTCAGATAATTCTCAGTTCGGTATGTTCGTGTACGAAACCAGGCATCGGTTGTATTATGTGCGCGGATTCGATACGGATCTGGTACACCTTCCAAGAAAGATAACGCTGTATGTATTACACTACACGACGCTGGAGGGCACAGATTTATCTCATAGTAGAGTATAACATTTCTGGTAAACAACAAGTAGAAGACCATCAGAAACAGTCTTATTTGATTGATGAAAAATAAATGTGAATTTTGTTTTAAATTTTTTAATTTGTTGGGGAATCTGAATCGTCAGCGTCTCAAATCGTTTACCTATTAGTGCCATCATGAGTGGGTCAAACGGAGATAAAATTCGCAGTGAGTTAATAGATAACGAAGACTGGAATACTTCCAGATGTATTCTTATGCGTAGCTTTGGCATCATTCCCACATTTTTGTTGCCACGAAAACTCTTTGATAATGTAATTAAATGAATAAACGACCCTCTCGTACAATAAAATTCGTAGTGTGTCTCTTTAAAATAGAGAGAAGTCCTACATATCAGATCGAATCCCCCCCGTCTTTCACCAGCATTCGACTCACTATTTACCATCAACAGCCTTTGATTAAGAATATCGACCAGTATGTGGTTATAAACAAACTCCACTACAAGTCAAATTTACACAGAAAACAACGCAATTCATACATATCATCCGCCCCCACTCCTTCGACTTACGTTAGGTTGACATTTCGGAAAAAAAATAAAGAAAAAAATTGTATCCATCTTCAGAAATACCTGCAGAAACTCATGAAAGGAAAATGTTTATTATAGAGCGAAATGCACAACCCATAATGTTAAAGCTAAAGCCAAAAAGTGGAGGAAAAATAATTCAGAATAATCTTACTCGTTGTTTCGAAATCTCTGTATTAATCAAGTAAGAAGGTGAAAAAAAGCACCTAAATAACTATTTTATAAAAATACTTCTTTTCTCAGATAGAAACCAGTTTCAGACAGCAATTCTCATTATTATTTGTCGGCATTCATCTCAATTAGTACATTATATCAGCGAATTTCGTTTGCTTATTTATGGCATGAATCATAATTGTGAGGTTAAGGTAACTGTTCATGAAACAAAACGATCACCAAGCGAAACTGCGTGTGTTACTAGGGAAGCTAGTTGGTCCCTCTACCCTCTCCATCCATACACACACACTTACACACACACACACACACACACACACACACAGGCACACAAACAATTTAGTCACATTTACTCAGCCAACATGCACATATTTATTTGTGTTGCACATACACACTCCACTGCAAGATGTACTGTTAAATGCGAAATGTGACGCAGCTGAAAGGGTATGATAACGGAGGCAAGAAAATACAAGTATAGACTTTTGTGGAAAGGAGCGGTTAGTTTATAATTGTGAATGTGTGGTTATGAGCTGTTACTGGCTACTATGAAATATAGTCTTTCTTAGTAAAAGTACATGTGAAATGTAAACTATTCCGATAAGTCTACTTGGTTCCACATACCACTTGAAACTACAGGGGATAGGCAAGATAATGTGAACAGTGGCAGTAATGGGATGGTTGTGTTTGACGGTTAACAATGCAGGTAAAACATGTGTTGCGCTGGACTGTGATTGCTCAATACGGACTAGGGATCACTGCAAGTTGTTTACGAGTGGTGCTGACTTCGTATTTATATTCATAGGCCGAGGTCGACGTGCAATGGAAAACCTAACAGAGTTCCAAAGAGAGCAGATTATGGGGTCCCGATTAGCTGGAGCATCACTAACCAAGATAGCCAACTTACTAAATGTTTCAAGAGCAACCGTGGCCGAGCGGTTCTAGGCGCGTCAGTCTGGAACCGCGCGACCGCTACGGTCGCAAGTTCGAATCCTGCCTCGGGCATGGATGTGTGTGATGTCCTTAGGTTAGTTAGGTTTAAGTAGTTCTAAGTTCTAGGGAACTGATGACCTCAGCAGTTAAGTCCCATAGTGCTCAGAGCCATTTGAACCATTTTTCAAGAGCAACTGTTTCAACAGTCATGACAACATACACAAAAAAATGGAAAGACGTCACCGTGTAAACGTAACATTGGGCGCAAAATCAAATCTAAATGAAAGAGTTCCTCGTACGCTAACACGAATTGTGTCAAACCAACGAAAAACTTAAGTGACTGCGGAGCTCAATAGTTATCTTCGATAACACCGCATCTATCGACACTGTCTGCCGAGAACTTCATAAAGCGAATATTCACGCACGAACTGCTATACCGAAACCCTTAGTGAAGACAACCAACGCAAAAAAGCGTAAAACACGTTTCAGGAGCATAAATACTGGATGGATGATCAGTGGAAACGTCTCATATGGTCCGACGAGTCATTGTTTTTGTTATTCACAACACCGGGCCTGGTTTACGCCTGGAGAATGCTAAAAGAAGCCTACAATCCTGATTCCTTGATTCCAACGGTTAATCTTAGAGGTGGAAGTGTGATGGTGTGGGCAGCCATATCATGGTATTCTGCTGGTTCCATCGTTACTCTCAAAGGCCCTGTTACAGCCAACGATTATGCGAACATTTTAGGTGAGCAGGTGCACTCCACGATTCAAATGTTGTTTCCCAACAGTGAGCCCATATTTCAGTCCGCAACCGGTAGCTGAGTGGTCAGCGCGACAGAATGTCAGTCCTAAGGGCCCGGGTTCCATTCCCGGCTGGTCGGAGATTTTCTCCGCACAGGGATTGGGTGTAGTGTTGTCCTAATAATCATCATTTCGTCCCCATCGACCCGCAATTCGCCGAAGTGGCGTCAAATCGAAAGACTTGCACCCGGCGAACGGTCTACCCGACGGGAGGCCCTAGTCACACGACATTTTTAAGTAAATATTTCAGAACTGTAATGCACCCATTCAGACATCCAGAACTGTACAATCGTTGTATAATGAGCATGCAAATGAACTGCAGCGTCAAAAATGGTTCAAATGGCTCTGAGCACTAAGTGACTTAACTTCTGAGGTCATCAGTCGCCTAGAACTTAGAACTAATTAAACCTAACTAACCTAAGGACATCACACACATCCATGCCCGAGGCAGGATTGGAACTTGCGACCGGAGCGGTCACTCGGCTCCAGACTGTAGCGCCTAGAACCGCACGGCCACTTCGGCCGGCTAACTCTAGCGTCATCCGTGCCCAGCACAGTACGTTGTGGGAGGTAATGGAGCAGATTTTCGCTCCCCTCGCCACCACAGGATCAGAACGATCGAAGAGTGGCATAACATTCCACTGGAGACTATACAATCATTATATGCAGGTATCGCAAAAAGAATCGCAGCTGTATTAAGGGAAAATGGGGGTCCTACACCTTATTAATAAACCACTCCCAAGTAAGTACAGGTGTTCACATTATTTTGCCTATCCCCTGTATATGCTATTCATGAGTCACCACATCAGCAACATTTCTCACTGAATGTGTAGTCAGGGATATTACATGATCGTCTAGTTGAGCCACACTTGATTGCAAGAAAACTTGAAAACTTGGTGGATGACGATACCACAGGTTTTCGCTGCAGAATCTTCCAGTTTTGGGTGAGAATGATCCCCAGACGCGAAGACTGGAAAATGTGGAGCACACATGATGCGGCACCAGCACGTTTTGCTACTAATGTATGATAATACCAATGCCCCAATATGGTCCAAGATGGGCAGGACAAGCCGAGTCTGTGTCTCTGAGGTGGCACAGTGGTTGTCACACTAGACTCGCATTCTGAAAGGACAAACGCGATCACTTATCAGCTCCGCATCATCAGATTTGGTGCAGAAAGCTTATTAATCATGCAGATATCTCCAAGTGTGCACCGGAATGAAAGTGGTGTATACGATATGGCAATGTCTGTATTATTCTGAACTGCGATGCAAATATCCTTCGGACATGCATCTGTGTCAAAAGGAACAGCCACTGCTCCGTCTACATCACTTATGAAATACATTAAATGTCTTCGTAATTGCGAATATGGACAACAATCAGCTGTAGAATGCAGTGACGACAATGAAATTTGGGACTGGTCGTGGGTCGTGCTCGGATGACTAAATAGTAAGGCGACCACTTGAGATAAGTGGGAAATCCGTGTTCGAGTCCCGGTTCGGCATAAATTTTCAGTGTCATCGTTGCATTTTATAGCTGATGGTAGTCCGTATTCGCAATTGCGAATACTGTTAATGAAAGTTATTTAGTGCAGACATGGAATAGGTTACAATTGATAGGTACTGTTGAGGACTTACACCGCACAGGCCATTCGCTTTCGACAGGTGCAAAGAACGTTCGATATCTACGACTTTTGAGTTAAAGAAACTGTGGTCTGACTGCTCCAGACCTGTATTCGGGCCGGCCGGAGTGGCCGTGCGGTTCTAGGCGCTTCAGTCCGGAACCGCGCTGCTGCTATGGACGCAGGTTCGAATCCTGCGTCGGGCATGGATGTGTGTGGTGTCCTTAGGTTAGTTAGGTTTAATTAGTTCTAAGTTCTAAGCGACTGATGACCTTAGAAGTAAAGTCGCATAGTGCTCAGAGCCATTTGAACCTGAATTCATCGTTCGAAGAGGCTATAGGTCGTCATGTTTCGCATCAAACTGTTAGGAGACGATTGCATGATGGGAATGTCCATTCCCGATGGCGATGTCAATCAGCACGTCGAACGTCACAACATCATGGACTCCGTTACAGTTGGGAAAGAAATAATGCAGAAGGGATGCACCAGGATTGGTGACAGGTGATATTTACGGACGAAACTCGGTTCAGTTTGTACCTTGATAATCACAGACAATGTGTTGAAGACAACCCTCTAGTATCAAAGACCTCCAACACTATGTCCCATATGTGCAACAAGGTGGAGTGATATTGTGGGGTGGCATTACATGCAACCATCGTACACCCGTGGTTGTTGAGGAAAATCTCCGCGGTCAACAGTACAGGAATGAGATTCTGCAACCAATAGTGGGTACCATGTCGCCAACATTTTGGTGAAAATTTGTTCTTTATGGACGCTTACTCCTGTGCTCACCGTGCTGTTCTCGTGAACACGTTCCTTCAGCGTTCTAGGATCGCCTTCCGGTTCCTCGGACATAAATCCAATCGAACATGTTCTGGATAGATTGAAACGAGCTGTTTTTAGACGTTAACAGGGACTATGTACTCTTCACGACTTATGTAGAATCGTCATTGAAGGTTAAGACAAATTCGACCAAGGCTGGCTAGATGATGTCACAGGTGGTGTGTCAAGCTTGCATCTTTAGTGTTCTGAGGACACTGCAAATGAATATATACGCATGCCGCGGAAATTTGTATTTTCTAACAGTAATGGTATAGCAACCCTGGTGCAACTAGAATCATTACAGATCAACTACCTGACTTCGAAATCGGCATTTGCCCTTTATTAAAGATCACGCATGACTTTGTCGATGGCATTGAATAAATGAAATCATCAGTAATCATCCTTATCAGTGGGAAGCTACCCACATCCCTTATCTTCACCCAACCACAACACAGTATTAAAAAATTCCAAGATGTCGGAAATAGTCCAGCTGCGTAAGTGGAAAAAAAAACCCTCCCTCCCTCCATCTCCAACCAATCATATAGTGCAGTACTCCTTATCTCCAGCCAAACATAGTGTGCGAAATTCCAGTGTGGTGGAAGTAGCTAAACTGCGTTATTAGCGAATTTAAAAACTCTTGACGTTCTTCCCCTTCCTCTCCCCATATCTCCAACCAATTAAAAGTCCAATATGATGGAAACAGACGAGCTGTGCAGTTTATAACCCACACTCCCCTCCAATAAACAGTAGTGGTAAATGCTAATCGCTAACAGGTAGACACTAAACTACGGGCGGTAAATGCTCAATGCTTAAAGATAAACGGCTCATACATAACGGTAAACGATAAGGGTAAACACTAAATTCTTAAAACTAAATGGCAAATGGCGAAAACTAAACACTTAATAGTAAGTGGTAAACCCTAAATGCATAATGGCAAATGCTAAATGGTAAAGCTAAATGCTAAATGCCTAAAGCATAATGCTTATTGATAAGTGAACACCATTAGTCACAGACAGTCTTTGATCACTGACCGTCATTGATTACTGACAATCATTGGTCACTGAGCATCATTGATCACTAACCAACACTGATCACTAACCACCATTCATCACAGACCGTCACGGATCACGGAGCATAATTGATTGCTGATTATACACGATGTGATCAAAAGTACCTGGATACCCCCAAAAACATACGTTTTTCATATTAGGTGCATTGTGCTGCCACCTACTGCCAGTTACTCCATATCAGCGACCACGGTAGTCGTTAAACATCGTGAGAGGGCAGAATGAGGCGCTCCGCGGAACTCACGGACTTCGAACGTGGTCAGGTGATTGGGTGTCACTTGTGTTATACGTTTTTACGCGAGATTTCCACACTCCTAAACATCCTTAGGTCCACTGTTTCCGATGTGATAGTGAAGTGGAAACGTGAAGGGACACGTACAGCACAAAAGGGTACAGGCCGGCCTCGTCTGTTGACTGACAGAGATCGCCGACAGTTGAAGAGGGTCGTAATGTGTAATAGGCAGACATCTATCCAGACCATCACACAGGAATTCCAAAACTGCATCAGGATCCACTGCAAGTACTATGACAGTTAGGCGGGAGGTGAGAAAACTTGGATTTCTGCTCATAAGCGACACATCACGCCGGTGAATTCCAAACAACGCCTCTCTTGGTGTAAGGAGCGTAAACATTGGTCGATTGAACAGTGGAAAAACGTTGTGTGCAGTGACGAATCACGCTACACAATGTGGTGATCCAATGGCAGGGAGTGGGTATGGCGAATCCTCGGTGAACGTCATCTGTCAGCGTGTGTAGTGTCAATAGTAAATTCGGAGGCGGTAGTGTTATGATGTGGTCGTGTTTTTCATGGAAGGGTCTTGCACCCGTTGTTGTTTTGCGTGGCACTATCACAGCACAAGCCTACATTGATGTCTCAAGCACGTACTTGATTCCGACTGTTGAAGAGCAATTCGGGGATGGCGACTGCATCTTTCAACACGATCGAGCAACTGTTAATAATGCACTGCCTGTGGCGGAGTGGTTACATGGTAATAACATCCCTGTAATGGACTGGCCTGCAAAGAAGCCTGAGCTGAATTCTATAGAACACCTTTGGGATGTCCTGAAACGCCGACTTCGTGCCAGACCTCACCGACGGACATCGATACCTCTCCTCAGTGCAGCACTCCGTGAAGAATTTGCTGCCATTCCCCAAGAAAACTTCCAGCACCTGATTGAAAGTATGCTTGCTAGAGTGGAAGCTGTCATCAAGGCTAAGGGGGGCCAACACCAATTTAAATTCCAGAATTACCGATGGAGGGCGCCACAAACTAGCAAATCATTTTCAACCAGGTATCCGGAAACTTTTGTTCACATAGTGTATGTTGCACTAATTTCATTTTCCCTTAATAAGAACATACAAAAGTAGGCTGTTGTAAAACTACATCTTCCAATCATGACCGAGGAAAGGTTGTAAACTACCCTGTCTGCCTACAGTTTTAAATCCAGAGTAACGGCTTATGCAAAACACCTCCAAGCAACAACATTACAATACATTACAGAGAGGATCCAGTTTCTCTCCTTCCAGTACCTGACATCCATCTGATATCAGAATACTATTTAAGACCCAGCAGTGCCTGACGCTTAATGTATAACCCATAATGCATAATGCCTCCAGGCAACAACATTCTAATATATTTACCCTCCAGTAACTGACATCTATCTGGTTTTAAAATATTAAAGAACACTCTAATATACAGTTTTCCCCTCTAGTGAGTGACATTCCCATCGTGTCAGAATGATATTAAAGATCAAGTAATGCCTGATGCTTAAAGGCTACAGAAAAAAATTAAAAAAATATGTTCACTCTTCTTTCAAATTATCTCAGGGAAATCCCGTTCTGACAATGTTTTTTAAAGAAATTAAAATGACCCCTTGGGAAATCGAACTAGACAGAATCTACCAGCTTTTGCAAGGTATCGCACATGAGAAATACGATCTATGTGCCAGAACTCCTACATCAGATACATATATCACTTATCACTAATATGTTGGAGAGTATATGTGCCTTAACCCCCTCCCATCACATGGAGGTATTATTATTATTATCATTAATGTTCACTGTACGCAAGATTTTGTCAAGCTCAGAATGAAGGTAAAAAGGACCTTTATCCTCCAATAGGGTCTGGTTCTTTGTGTGCGTAACGTCTGATCTAAAGTGCACCGGGAACTATTATCAATGTCACTGCTACACGGTGTAAAACCTCTATGCTCTTCACTCGTTACAGCCTTTCATTCATATTACGACTTTTTCCCCTTATTAAAGTATGCATTTGTAGAACAGAGAGACAGACAGACAGACAGTCAGATGGGAGGGGGGGGGGAGCGTGTTATCATGTTTTTACATACGTAATAAAGTCGATCAAAATTGTAGCTGAATGGTTAGCATCATTGCCTTCAATTCAGAAGGACCTGGGTTTGATTCCCGGTACTTCCTCAGATTCCACTGAGTTAGGGAGGCATGAAAAGCGTTGGAAATATCTAAAATCAGAGTTCCAACTGCAACTGTCTGTTGAAAACAACATTCAATCAGTTAAGTTCAATGACTACAAGATCGACTTCGAAAACAACTATCATTTGCAACCGATCCAGGTGGATGACGGTTCAAACCCGCGTCCGGCCATCCAGATTTAAGTTTTCATTGTTTTTCCTAAATCGCTCCAGGCAAATGCCGGGATGGTTCCTTTGAAAGGGCACAACCAATCTCCTTCCCCATACTTGACACAATCCGAGCTTGTGCTCCGTCTCTAATGACTTCTTTGTCGACGGGACATTAAACACCGTCTTGCTTCCTTCCTTCCCTTCTTCCCTTAGAAACTTGGCATTAAATGCTTAAATAGACCTTCACACGATGTTTTTACAGCTCTGAAGCCGAAAGAGAAACGACGTTTTGTGAGATCAATCTCTGCTTCTTTTACCTGCAAATTGTGGAACAGAAATTTCCATACATTCTAATTTTACAGTGTTGCTATAACATGATCCAGTCAAAAGCAATCGAAAATAATACACGTTGATTAAAAGGATTATGAGATATCTCGCAAAGCAATGATTCCTCTGTTGTTCCATATCTTTAAAGCGGAGTGCGAGTTACATTATACTTCTCGCAAAGCTGCAATCACTGCTGCAGGCTCACATCACCATCGCTCGTAAGAGACAAGCACTGCTGCCTTAAAGTATAATATGCATGAAAAGAGTGGATTATCTCTTTAACGCAAGAGGGCGACAACAAAAACAAGAGATAAGAAATTGGATGGTATCTTCATGCAGTCTCACTCTGGAAGTCTGTGTGTGAGCATTGGATTTCATTGAGGTTCGTATATGCAAATAAATGATAATGCTATAAAAATTGGTTTAAAGCAGTTTTTGTTTTCAATTTAGTGAGAGAGAGAGAGAGAGAGAGAGAGAGAGAGAGAAAGAGAGAGAGAGAGAGAGAGAGAGAGACAGGCTGGAGGCTCTTGCAGTCGGGAGATAAGCCCTAACAAAAACGTGTAGGAACAAGTCTCAGTTCGCATTTTTCTTTTCTCTCCGGAAAACAAGTCTCTTAGTTTGTAAAAAGCTTCCGATGGCGTTGAGCCACAGTCATGCAATATTTTTTAAAAGAGTAAACCACCATTGGACTGTGTATTATTATATTTATCTTTCGTATTATCCAGATTCCGGCTTTCATTCTATTATCAAGTACAATGTTAAAGGTTGTCAGACCATTATTAAGTCATATTTGTCAAATGACAACGAAAAATATGACTTAATAACGGTCTGACAACCTTCAGAATTGTGCTAGATAGTGGCATAAAAGCCAAAATCTGCATAGTACAAAAGACAAATATAATAATACACAGTCAAATGACGGTTTACTCTTCTAAACAAATCTCCTAGTTTCCTAAGGTCTACTTGTTTCGTCATGCCTGATGTTTGTGGGAAATGAGCGTTTCCTGGGAATTGGGAATATGCTATGCAAACTAGAATACACCTGTGTTAACGATCCGTAACTAACGACGAAAAAGAAAAAACGGAAGAACAAAATAATGCACCACGTATTCTGACGCACTTCAAACTCACAGATGGGCGTGGCCCCTGTGCAACATTGCGTTCAACCTCAATTTTAGAACGAATGGAAAATGATAAAGCCCATAACCTATACATTTTTGAAATCAGCATGAAATGCTCTTTTCTATAGACGAAGAAAATTTTTTTTTCAAATTTTTGGTCATTTTCACGATCATGTCTCCTTAAAAGAAATCACACAACATTGCGTTAACGTTAATGTAAGTCACTTTTTTTTTGCAGGAACACAGATAATTACCAAAAGTAACTGCAGACATAAAAGCTCTCACAGATGTTGATTCAAAGAACAATGACTATTGCTTCAAATAACATCAAGGTAAATTATATATGACTCATTTTCATCACAATCACTCCTGTACATGTTTGCAACTGTATGTCTATGGGAGCAGTGAACATTACCAATTCTGGTGCCGCCCTCAACAAATTACAGTTGCTCACTATCGGTAATATGTCGTAATTTTTCGTTAGTGGTTTTCAGCAACGCGTCCCACGCCAAATCAGGTGAAGTCACATAATATGTGACATATAGTTCGTATGTTTTAAGGCAGTGTGTGCGGAAGTTTTGAAACACATAGGCCAGAAGTAAGACGTCGATTTTTAAATACAATTCTTAGTAATCTCCCAAAGGTCTTTCGTCCAGATAAGCTCTATACTTGGCATGGTCCTTGGTAATCCTTTTCTTTGAGCGATGGCTTACCGCTTAGCAAGCTTTTGAAGACCTCAGTCGGTGGCAACTTTTTCTCAATCAAAACGGATTCGTCACGTACGTGCTCGTAAGGAGAGGAGCCTCTCTTGTTGATTAATTTAAACTACACGTTAATGGGGAAATGCCCTCTTGTTATGTTTAACTCTTCTGCCTTTAAATATGAGACCAGTTTATCCTGAGAGCGCGCCAGAAAGATGAAGGAATCTGTAAAGCAAAATTTTACGTCGTTACGATATTCCACAGCCGTAGGTTTAGCGAATGCGTTGTACTCTGCAATTGCATAAACATAGCCTGGGTTCATTTTAGCTGTTTCTTTCACTCTCTCGCAGATATTCATGATTATGGAATGTTCGTCATAATTTGTTAGATTGAGAAACTCAACAGACAGCATAAAATTAGCTTTATAATTTACACTACAGTTATCGTGAGAGGCACCGTTCAGCAGTCTGAAACAACTGATTACTAAACCATTTTATGCAATCTGCACCTCAGTACAGCCGAAACTCAGAATATTCATCACTATAGCTGCTGTGTACATAGAATGAAATACTACACGGTTCACATGCATGAATTTCATTACCAACACCTGGTTGCGGTAATCAATCGATGTCAGCATAAATGACAAATGGTAAATTTAATTGTTGGTTGCAAAACTCGAATTTAATGAACTGTTTCTCTGCCTAGAGGATTGTACTTCTGCCTGCTTCAAAAACTGTGAACATTAAACTAAATGCGCTGCTAACTTCTCTTTAGAATGGTAGTAGCATAAACATCTTCCGCATACCATAATGGATCTAGTGTGAGCAGCGATGTTATTGTGTACTAGTCTTGAAAGGTTTTTAATGTGGTGGAAATGGTAAATTTCTCTGTATGCCACAGGAATCATTAAGTGATTACATGCTTCTCGCGTTTATAATATTTCGACACACGCAGTGAAGCCACTTGAAACTTTTTTCCTTCCTGTTCCTCTTCTGCTCTTTTTATAACCATTCACTCATGCTCAGAGCACTGAGTGCCGTATACGTTATTAAATACATTTGCATTGTTTTATCAAATATTCCCACGTGATTCATTTTAGCAGGAAATTAAATATTCGAAAAGTTTAATGCATACGAATGTTGACTACAACTAGACAAATGGTTCATATTGTTATTTCATGGTTGGGTTCATATTGTTATTCTATAGGTGCAAATCAGCTGTAATGGACCATTTGAAGACATTAGGTGAATGACATATTTTTATGATGAAAAAATTTAGTGATCCATCGTAATTTCATTTTATTGTAAAATACTAAAAAATGTAATGTGAATATTATAAAAATGTAGATACATGAACAATATGTAATTAACATTGTAAGACAAAACAATCTGTTTTATAATAAATTTTATATGCTGTGTATTCTTTCTCTTTCACTTATTTTACTTATTCCTATACGGTGTTATGTCTTTCAGCTACACTGCACCTTATCAGGATAGCGGAGACGTGTATAGACACCTCTCTGCACTGAGCTTTATCGGCCTCACAGCAGTAAGAGTACACTGCACTGACATGTGTACCTTGTGCATGTCCGTGAGTGACTGACGAAAAGTTGTATGATGAGAGTACTTATTCGTTTTCTGAGCATGACACCAAAGAAGTGTACGTATTTTTTTTAAATGTTGTGGGAAATGGAATCATAGAGATAAAGAGAGAGATATGAACGGGTGGGGAGGGCGAAGAAATAATTACAAAATGTACTGTCGGTAGTTGATGTATTAAATAGAGAGATGTGAGTGTGTGCTTGTGTGTGTGTTTGTGTGTGTGTGTGTGTGTGTGTGTGTGTGTGTGTGTGTGTGTGTGCGTGCGTGCGTGTGTGTGTGAGAGTGTGTGTGTGTGTTACGCATATCTTTAATCTTGGAGACATTTCAGTATTAACCCAGAGATACGTATCAGCAGGTAATGCTCAAATGTGTGTGAAATCCTAAGGGACCAAACTGCTTAGGTCACCGGTCCCTAGACTTAAACACTACTTAAACTAACGAACGCTAAGAACAACACACACACACCCATGCCCGAGGACTGGAACCTCCGGCGGGAAGAGCCGCGCAGTCCGTGACATGATTCCTCAGCAGGTAAATAATGCATAACTTCAACATTAACTTCACTTTAATATTACGTGAGAAGTATGTATGAGGACATAATTAGTGTAACATGACACCATCTTACGTCGCAAATAATGCATATCTTTGACTTTCATGCAATAATGACAGTTTCAAGTTGACGTTACGTAATTTTTATAACATAGCTGGTGCCATTTGCTAGTACTACACTCTTACTAGTTGTAAAAAGGTGAGAGGGAGGGGTATAAAGCACACAAATGATCTACCACGACATAAGGATGAGAAGAGTTTTTAATTTTGCATTGACGCAATTGCGCTATTTCCGTCATCTTGGATTTTTAACTACACACTACGTTTCGCTGGAATAAGGAGTACCACAATGTGATTATCTCACTTGCGAACCCGTGTTATCCCGAAAATGTCCCCTTCTGTTGCCGTATACTGCCACCTACTTCAGATTTCACTCTTCATTACCATGCAACCAGTATACTGATGCAACAAATATTACAATATAATTGATTCATGTTTTAGTATATTTGTTAATCCTTAGCAGTACAGTTTGTACATGAACAGTGATACAATTGAAAGATTAAGAGCTTGGAAATGGACATTGTTGCGTATTATGCAATACACAGTGTTGTTTATGTGGATGTTCCCACTTGGAGAAAGTAATTATGGTATTATTATTGTGGCCAAGATAGATACGAAGCCCACGCTTACCACAGTAGTACAAGTTTATATGCCAACTAGCTCCGCAGATGACGAAGAGGTTGATGAAATGTATGATGAGATAAAAGAAATTATTCAGATAGTGAAGGCAGACGAAAATTTAATAGTCATGGGTGCCTGGAATTAGATAGTAGGAAAAGGGAGAGAAGGAAACATAGTAGGTGAATATGGATTCGGGGGAAGAAAGGAAAGAGGTAGCTGCCTGCTAGAATTTTGCACAGAGTATAATTAAAAATAGCTAACACTTGGTTCAAGAATCATGAAAGAAGGCTGTATCCATGGAAAAAGCCTGGAGATACTAGAAGGTATCAGACAGATTATATAATGGCAAGACAGAGTTTCAGGAACCAGGTTTTCAATTGTAAGACATTTCCAGGGGCAGATGAACACAATCTATTGGTTCTGAACTGTAGATTACAACTGAAGAAACTGCAAAAAGGTGGGAATTTGAGGAGATGGGACCTGGATAAACTGAAACAACCAGAGGTTGTAGAGAGCTTCAGGCAGAGCATTAGGGAACGATTGGCAAGAACAGGGGAAAGAAATACAGTAGAAGAAGAATGGGTACCTTTGAGAGACGAAATAGTGAAGGTAGCAGAGGATCAAGTAAGTAAAAAGACGAGCCCTAATAGAAATCCTTGGGTAACAGAAGAAATGCTGAATTTAATTGATGAAAGGAGAAAATATAAAAATGCAGTAAATGAAGCAGGCAAAAAGGAATACAAACGTCTCAAAAATGAGATCGACAGGAAGAGCAAAATGGCTAAGCAGGGATGGCTTGGGGACAAATGTAAGGATGCAGAGGCGTATATCACTAGGCGTCAGATAGATACTGCCTATAGGAAAATAAAAGAGACCTTTGGAGAAAAGAGAACCGCTTGCATGAATATCAATTGCTCATATGGAAACTCAATTCTAAATGTACGAGGAAAAGCAGAAAGGTGGAAGGAGTATGTAGAGAGTCTATACAAGGGCGATGTTCTTGAGAACAATTTTATACACTCCTGGAAATGGAAAAAAGAACACATTGACACCGGTGTGTCAGACCCACCATACTTGCTCCGGACACTGCGAGAGGGCTGTACAAGCAATGATCACACGCACGGCACAGCGGACACACCAGGAACCGCGGTGTTGGCCGTCGAATGGCGCTAGCTGCGCAGCATTTGTGCACCGCCGCCGTCAGTGTCAGCCAGTTTGCCGTGGCATACGGAGCTCCATCGCAGTCTTTAACACTGGTAGCATGCCGCGACAGCGTGGACGTGAACCGTATGTGCAGTTGACGGACTTTGAGCGAGGGCGTATAGTGGGCATGCGGGAGGCCGGGTGGACGTACCGCCGAATTGCTCAACACGTGGGGCGTGAGGTCTCCACAGTACATCGATGTTGTCGCCAGTGGTCGGCGGAAGGTGCACGTGCCCGTCGACCTGGGACCGGACCGCAGCGACGCACGGATGCACGCCAAGACCGTAGGATCCTACGCAGTGCCGTAGGGGACCGCACCGCCACTTCCCAGCAAATTAGGGACACTGTTGCTCCTGGGGTATCGGCGAGGACCATTCGCAACCGTCTCCATGAAGCTGGGCTACGGTCCCGCACACCGTTAAGCCGTCTTCCGCTCACGCCCCAACATCGTGCAGCCCGCCTCCAGTGGTGTCGCGACAGGCGTGAATGGAGGGACGAATGGAGACGTGTCGTCTTCAGCGATGAGAGTCGCTTCTGCCTTGGTGCCAGTGATGGTCGTATGCGTGTTTGGCGCCGTGCAGGTGAGCGCCACAATCAGGACTGCATACGATCGAGGCACACAGGGCCAACACCCGGCATCATGGTGTGGGGGATGATCTCCTACACTGGCCGTACACCACTGGTGATCGTCGAGGGGACACTGAATAGTGCACGGTACATCCAAACCGTCATCGAACCCATCGTTCTACCATTCCTAGACCGGCAAGGGAACTTGCTGTTCCAACAGGACAATGCACGTCCGCATGTATCCCGTGCCACCCAACGTGCACTAGAAGGTGTAAGTCAACTACCCTGGCCAGCAAGATCTCCGGATCTGTCCCCCATTGAGCATGTTTGGGACTGGATGAAGCGTCGTCTCACGCGGTCTGCACGTCCAGCACGAACGCTGGTCCAACTGAGGCGCCAGGTGGAAATGGCATGGCAAGCCGTTCCACAGGACTACATCCAGCATCTCTACGATCGTCTCCATGGGAGAATAGCAGCCTGCATTGCTGCGAAAGGTGGATATACACTGTACTAGTGCCGACATTGTGCATGCTCTGTTGCCTGTGTCTATGTGCCTGTGGTTCTGTCAGTGTGATCATGTGATGTATCTGACCCCAGGAATGTGTCAATAAAGTTTGCCCTTCCTGGGACAATGAATTCACGGTGTTCTTATTTCAATTTCCAGGAGTGTAGAAAAGGAAGAGAATGTAGGTGAAGATGAAATATGAGATATGATACTACGTGGAGACTTTGACAGAGCACTGAAAGTCGAAACAAGGCCCCGGTAGTAGACAACATTCCATTAGAACTACTGACAGCATTGGGAGAGTCAGGCCTAACAAAACTCTACCATCTGGTGAGCAAGATGTATGAGACAGGCGAAATACCCTCAGACTTCAAGAAGACTATAATAATTCCAATCCCAAAGAAAGCAGGTGTTGATAGATGTGAAAATTACCGAACTATAAGTTTAAATAGCCATAGCTGCAAAATACTAACACGAGTTCTCTACTGACGAATGGAAAACGGATAGATGCCGACCTCGGCGGAGATCAGTTCGGATTCCGTAGGAATGTTGGAACACGTGAGGCAATACAGACCCTACGACATCTCTTAGAAAATAGATTAAGGAAAGGCAAACCTACGTTTCTAGCATTTGTAGACTTAGAGAAAGCTTTTGACAATGTTGACTGGAATATTCTCTTTCAAATTCTGAAAGTGGCAGGGGTAAAATACAGGGAGCGAAAGGCTATTAGATTGTAAATGAATGTTAGGAGCGTTAGGCATAATTTCTAAACAGGAAACCACACACAAAAAATACACGTAAAATGATCGATTTGAAAAGGAAATTCCTTTATTTTCAGTCGAACGTTTTTGTAGTTCTACATTAGTTTCCACTTTTAATATGCAAAAATTAAGTCAGAGAACGAAAGAGCTTTTAGTGAAAAGAAATTTGTCACATATTAATCGAGTGCTTGCTTTGCATTCGACTAGATCAACGCAAAAGCATCCTGTAATTGGCCAGTATAACCAAGACGGTGTTGTTTTTTCTCAGTTTGACATGTTAATGAGGAACCGTGTCAACAGGACTGCAGGATTTGTAACTCTGTGAATGCGTGTTGTGCTGCTTTGCATCCTATATAGTTTGAGACGGTCCAGTAACTGAAGATAAACGCTGATCGAGTTTGAGTTTTCACTTTTTCTCTTCCTTCTAAATAGATGCATTGAAGACCATGTGTGTATAAATGTAAACACCCACAGTATAGTAGAGTCGTGTTATTCAGTGTCTAGTACAACTGATCTGTCGAATAAAAGCTCAGGTGACGCCTGTATATAAGAAGTGTAGAAGGACGGATCCTCAAAATTACAGACCAATATCCTTAACATCGGTTTGTTGCTGGATTCTCGAACATATTCTCAGTTCGAATATAATGAATTTCCTTGAGACAGAGAAGTTACTGTCCACGCATCAGCACGGCTTTAGAAAGTATCGCTCCTGCGAAACGCAATTCGCCCTTTTTTCGCATTATATCTTCCGAACCATGGATGAAGGGTATCAGACGGATGCCACCATATTCCTTGACTTCCGGAAAGCGTTTGACTTGGTGCCCCACTGCAGACTCCTAACTAAGGTACGATTGGTTCCCAAGTATGTGAGTGACTCGAAGACTTCTTAAGTAATAGAACCCAGTACGTTGTCCTCGAGGATGAGTGTTCATCGGAGGTGAGGGTATCATCTGGAGTGCCCCAGAGAAGTGTGGTAGGAGCGCTGTTGTTTTCTATCTACATACATGATCTTTTGGATAGGGTGGATAGCAGTGTGCGGCTGTTTGCTGATGATGCTGTGGTGTACGGGAAGGTGTCGTCGTTGAGTGACTGTAGGAGGATACAAGATGACTTGGACAGGATTTGTGATTGGTATAAAGAATGGCAGCTAACTCTGAATATAGATAAATGTAAATTAATGCAGATGAATAGGAAGAAGAATCTCGTAATGTTTGAATACTCCATTAGTAGTGTAGCGCTTGACACAGTCACGTCGATTAAATATTTGGGCGTAACATTGCAGAGCGATATGAAGAGGGACAAGCATGTAATGGCAGCTGTGGGGAAGGCGGATAGTCGTCTTCGGTTCATTGGTAGAATTTTGCGAAGATGTGGTTTATCTGTAAAGGAGACCGCTTATAAAACACTAATACGACCTATTCTTGAGTACTGCTCGAGCGTTTGGGATCCCAATCAGGCTGGGTTGAGGGAGGACATAGAGGCAATTCAGAGGCGGGCTGCTAGATTTATTACTGGTAGGTTTGATCATCACGCGAGTGTTACGGAAATACTTCGGGTACTCGGGTGGGAGTCTCTGGAGGAAAGGAGGCGTTCTTTCCGTGAATCACTACTGAGGAAATTTAGAGAACCAGCATTTGAGTCTGACTGCAGTACAATTTTACTGCCGCCAACTTACATTTCGCGGAAAGACCACAAAGATAAGATAAGAAAGATTAGGGCTTGAACAGAGGCATATAGGCAGTCATTTTTCCCTCGTTCTGTTTGGGAGTGGAACAGGGAGAGAAGATGCTAGTTGTGGTACAAGTTACCCTCCACCACGCACCGTATGGTGGATTGCGGAGTATGTATGTAGATGTAGATGTAAAAGTGATACAGAAAACCATCACGTGTCTTCTTTGTAAGGTAAACTAGAGTTGTACTTAAGTTGTGCAGTAGGGTGAGGGGGCATTCTTTTGGGAGTTGGGAACAAATGGCAAGCAGCCATGTTTGTAGTTGGAATCCTAGGGCCGGATATTGGGTCAGTCCCTTTCTGTGCCTTGATGAGGACTGTAAAAGAGGCCGACACAAAGGTTTGGGGCTCTATTTAGTTTCTGGTTTGTGAACTTTCCCATCCACCTCGACTGCACGATAGTCTCGAAATCGTTGCAGCGCCCAGGGAAAACATGATATCTCATTAACAGAATGACAACCAAACAAATTCAAGATGTATACTGATTGCTAAAGGCACAATATTGTCAGCTGCGTTCGCCAGTAGTGAATCTCCCGTTTAGAAGAAGCACAGACGGTGACTGCTTGAAACGTGTGAGAATTTTGTAATAAATAAAACATGGGTACGCCTACGCTGGTACACCTACGCTTTCATCACAGGTAACAGTACTTTGTCACCAATGAGCCTTTGGTTAAGGAAGGTGTAGCCCAGAGCAAAAGAGAAACAAATTGTCTACTTCCGTTATTGCGATTATCAGAAGACTACTGTCACGACAGTAGTGCGTACTAAGGATGGGAAAAACCTACCGATTGACAAGGATACCGGTATTTTACATCAGAGTAACCGGTAGTTTTCGGTATTTGTTTCATCTCAGCTATAACATTTTTTTCATATTTTACTGTTAATCGAGTAATAAGCGACACATCAGTTTGCCATACCAGCGCTGCTAAAATCTTTGATTTTCAAATAAAAATCTTTTTAAAAACGAGTAATGTTTCTTCGTAACATTCCAACAGCTTTGAAGTATTGGGTTGTAACAGAAAATGGGGAACATGCTCAGTACTATTTTAATAACAATTCTCCCAAAGTTTCTAGCACACTGGACTCGCATTTGGGAGGACGACGGTTCAATCCGGCGTCCGGCCATCCTGATTTAGGTTTTCCGTGATTTCCCTAAATCGATCCAGGCAAATGCCGGCATGGTTCCTTTGAAAGGGCACGGCCGACTTCCTTCCCCAATCCGATGAGACTGATGACCTCGCTGTGTGGCCTCCTTCCCCAAACAACCCCAACCCCCGAAGTTTCAACCCCATATCGATCAAGATGTCCTATTCCTTCACCTTCACTAGAATTTTACAGTCTTTTTCGAAGTCTATGTTTATTACTGGAAATAACAGTAACAAAAACTGAAATTCCTTTGTTCCAGAAATCGGTCGTTTTGAAGTTTTTAACATTCTGGTTAAACTGGAAACAAAAACAAAGAATATCATCGAAAACCGGTTGTTTTAGCGATAACTGTCATCCATAGCGCGTACACACACATACACACACACACACACACACACACACACACACAGAGAGAGAGAGAGAGAGAGAGAGAGAGAGACAGACAGACAGACAGACAGACAGACAGTCACGAGCGCGCGCGTCAAGCGGACACACGAACGCACAAAAATATTATAATAATGACTGCCACATTCAGTCGGTTAAATTAAACCTTGGATAACACTCCATGTTCTCAAGACAGCTACAGTAGTAACTGGCACTATAATCTCTGAAACGTAAAAAGTGTTTGATTATCCACTATAGGCCCATCCCAATGACCGTTTCTTGTCGATATGTTTAACGATTGATATCAGTACATGTCGATGCATTCTCCGGCGGCAAAATGTCACTAAGAATGAGGCCACGCAGTGTACAGTGGCTTGCTAAGCCCATATGCTGATGTGAAAGTCAGTAAAACCTTCGCGGAGTCTGTTAGTTACAAGCCTATTAAAAAGACGAAAATATACTTTTTACTAGGTAAAGGAACTATTGTATCGTATAACAAGATGCCCTAAAAGGAAACCTACGCATACGTCTAAACTTACGTAAAACAGCTATTTACAGCAAAGCACCAAAGAAACTGGTATAGGCATGCGTATGTAAACCGGCAGAATACGGCGCTGCGGTCACAAAGGCCTGTACAAAACAACAACTGTCTGGCGCAGTTGTTAGATCGGTTACCGTTGCTACAATGGCACATTATCAATATTTAATTGAGTCTGAATGTAGTGCTATAGTCGGTGCACGAGCGATGGGACGCAACATTTCCAAGGTAGCAATGAAGTGGGGATTTTCCCGTACGGCCCTTTCACGAGCACACCGTGAATATCAGGAATACGGTAAAACATCAAATCTCCGACATCGCAGCGGCCGCAAAAAAATCCTGCAAGAACGGAGGGAACGACAACTGAAGAGAATCATTCAACGTGACAGAAGTGCAACTCTTCCGCAAATTGCTGCAGATTTCAGTCCGGGGTCATCAACAAGTGTCAGCGTGCGAACCATTCAACGATATATAATCGATATGGGCTTTCGGAGTCTAAGGCCCATTCCTATACCCTCGACGACTGCACGACATCAAGCTTTACGCTTCACCTGGGCCCGTCAACTGCGACATTGAACTGTTGATGACTGGAAACATGTTGCCTGGTTGCACGAGTCTCGTTTCAGATTATATCGAGTGGATGGACGTGTACGGGTATGGAGAGAACCTCTTGAATCCATGAACCCTGCATGTTACCAGGGGACTCTTCAAGCTGTTGGAGGCTCCGTAATGGTGTGGGGCGTGTGCAGTTGGAGTGATATGGAACCCCTGATGCGTCTAGATACTACTCTGACGGATGCCACGTACGTACGCATCCTGTCTCATCACCTGTATCCATTCATGTCCGTTGTGCGTTCCGATTAATTTAGACAATTCCAGCGGGACAATGGGACACCCCACACGTCCACAATTGCTACGTGGCTCCAGGAACACTTCCGCTGGCCACCAAACTCCCCAGAAACGAACATTATTGCGCATATCTGGGATGCCTTGCAATGTGCTGTTCGGAAGAGATCTCCACCTTCTCGCCCTCTTTCGGATTTATGAACAGCCCTGCAGGATTCATGGTGTCAGTTTCCTCCAGCACTACTTTAGACATTAGTCGAGTCCATGCCACGTTGCGTTGCGGCACTTCTGCGTGCTGGCGGAGGCCCTACGCAAGTGCACCAGTCTCTTTCGCTCTTCAGTGTATGAAGTCATGGGTGCATTCTCCTTGTTTGACTGAGCATCTGGACTACATAACAGTATACTGATAGTATTTCAACTTGCAGTACGTGTCCAAATTGTAGGCAACGTGATTATGATTATCACTAACCTAGACTCATACAAGCGAATGAATATACATTGGTGGAGCATACAACGGGGAAGTTTACTTACTACGTTGTATCTTTTGTGGTTACCACTAGCACACAATGTATGCTTCGAGCTACACGTCCGGAAAAATAAAGTGTCAGTAGCTGCTTAACAGTTGCTCTTTCACTGCCACGCCACAGTCAATACGTCAAACAACAACTATATAACAACACAACAGTTGGTTCTTCATCTAACTTCTCCGTCTCCGGCGTAAAAGAAAACTTCACATCGAACAACAGAGTCAGTGTGCATTGTTTGCGATATTATTCAAGGACGAAAAACTTGTTATAAAGGCAGAACGTTTAAATGTTTTTACGTAACTGATCCTAGTCTCAGGAATACGGCTGTTTCCCCATTACACTAAGGAGCAAGTTCGATAAATTAATCCGGAATCTGGAAGTAAGTATTAAGTATGGTTTATATTTACAAGAAGGTCACTGAGTTTAAGAATGTAACTTGAGCTGCTAGGGTACTTTAGTATCGTCAACCAACTCGACGTGACATTTCGAGCCGAAGTTAACAGAGCAGCAATTCAGCAATCCTAATTCGGTGCGTGGAGCCGGCGGCGAGCGGCCCGCGTTTCATTTCACGGCGATGCGCACAGGTTACCTCAAGCCGGCCGCACTATTCTCTCGGGGCTGGCAGCGGACACGAAAGCGCCATTGTTTGACAAGGAGCGCAGCACGCCATGAAAGCTTCCAAATCCTGACCACCGCTTTCTGTGGCCAGCGCTACCCTGCCCAGCTGAACCCTTTTTGCTGTGGACGATTCACGTAGGTGCTTTAGCGGCACACCAGGGAGCCGTTCTCACAGCCGCTGCGCAACTGCGCCATTACTTTGCCGCTGACTGCTTCCACGTACTTAGATCGTGTTGCAGGACAATACCAGACAGTATTGCAATGTCTCAGTTAACTGCCGTGTCTCTCCCGTAGGACACCAGAGGAAATCGATGGAAGATTTAATCCACAGATAAATGTTATTTGCTTGTTATTTATGGGGTGTTCTCATTTTGGTTAATTGTCTGCTCGTAGTAGAGACAGAAATCTCACGCAACACCATTGTCGCAGCAACTGAAGAAAACGGCCCTGTCAAGCATCGCATCGAAATTTTGCACGGGAACGAAATCGTCAACTCATCTAGAAAGCGAATAACGCACTATCAAAAATTTCCCTAAACTTACTGGAAAATGTACTTGCCTTACATAGCTTGTATAGCACCCCTCATTCAGGTTAAAAGTGCTGGAACAACTCGTCCACTGCCCCAGATTATTTAAAATTCTTTAAGAAATTACCAGAGAACAGGTAACTCATAAAACGTGGTAGCTACTAGAATCCCATGAAGTCATTACATTTCGCATTCAGTTTAAATTTACCTACACCTAAACTATTGTTGATAATGCACGACAGCTGTCCTAGACAATGCACAAAACTTAATATTTTTAATTGTAAGATGAATGCTAATTGTTTAAAATGTGAAAAGAATGCTTTTTATAGGATAGTATTTCTTAGGTCTCTGTAAAATAAATGAGTTGCTGTACCCGACTTATTTATTTATTTATGTAAGTACATAGTTTACACCCACATTGAGGTACTAAAATCTAACATTATACAACAGAGTCTATAATGAATAAGTTTAGATCTTAGCAGTGAACAATTTCTTTCTTTGCCAGAACTTGTTCATTCGGATATCTGCTGCAGATACGACATACTTCTTCCGTTGTGGTATTTTGAATGTCAGTCGAATGTATTTGTTCTTCAGAAGCAGATTCTCTTCACTAAGTTAAATTTGATTTTTGATAATATTCAATTCATTCAGATCCATTTACACTTCCTTAAACAAGTTTTTCTTTCTGCTGTTCCAGAAGCAGTCATAAATTGGTTTCTGGAGTCTAGTATTCGCTAAGCGACAAAATGTTGCCAAGAACTGCAACCCCTCTTTTTCGCATCATTCCAATAGCGGATTCACTTTCCTGGAAAACAACAGAATTGAGCAAAGGTCTTCACTGACCACTAACTTGGGGTTTTTATTGACAATCGTACGGAGTACGCTTCTAACAACTTTCTGCAATTTATCAGTTGTTGCTTAGGTGTTCAGTTTAAATGGTACACTGAAGAGCCAAAGAAACTAGAACACCTGCCTAATATCGTGTAGGGTCCTCGCAACCACGCAGACGTGCCGCAGTACGACGTGGCATGGACTCGAATAACGTCTGAATAAGTGCTGGAGGGAACTGACTTCATGTATCCTGCAGGGCTGTCCATAAATCCGTAAGAGTACGAGAGGGTGAAAATCTCTTCTGAACAGCACGCTGCAAGGCATCACAGATATGCTCAATAATGTTCATTTCTGGGAAGTTTGGTGGGCAGCGGAAGTGATTAAACCCAGAAGAATGTTCCTCGAGCCACTCTGTAGCAATTCCGGACGTGTGGGGTGTCGCATTGTGCTGCTGAAATTGCCCAAGTCAGTCGGAATGCATAATGGACATGAATGGATGCAGGTGACCAGACAGGATGCTTACGTATGTGTCACCTGTCAGAGTCGTATCTAGACGTATCAGGGATCCCATTGTACTCCAATTTCACACGCCCAACAGCATTTCCGGCCGTTGTGGCCGCGCGGTTCTAGGCGCTTCAGTCCGGAACCGCGCTGCTGCTATGGTCGCATGTTCGAATCCTGCCTCGGACATGGATGTGTGTGATGTCCTTAGGTTAGTTGGGTTTACGTAGTTATAAGTCTAGGGGACTGATGACCTCAGATGTTAAATCCCATAGTGCTTAGAGCCATTTTTGAACCAACACCATTACAGAACCTCCACCTCCCTTCAACAGTCCCCTGCTGACATGCAGGGTCCATAAATTCATGAGTTTGTCTCCGTACCCGTAAACGTCTATCCGCTCGATATAATTTGAAACGAGACTCGTCCGACCAGACAACATGTTTTCAATCATCAACAGTCCAATGTCGGTGTTGACGGGCCCAGGCGAGACATACAGATTGACGTCGTGCTGTCATCTAGGGTACACGAGTGGGCCTTCGGCTCCGAACTCCCATATCGATGATGTTTAATGGTTCGTACGCTGACACTTTTTTGATAGCCCAGGCTTGAAATCCGCAGCAATTTGCGGAAGGGTTGCACTTCTGTCACGTTGAACGACTCTCTTCAACCGTCATTGGTCCCGTTCTTGCAGGATCTTTTTCCAGCCGCAGCGATGTCGGAGATTTGACGTTTTACCGGATTCCTGATATTCACGGTACCCTCGTGAACTGGTCGTACAGAAAAATCCCCACTTCATCACTACCTCGGAGATGCTGTGTCTCATCGCTCGTCCGCCGACTATAACACCATGTTCGAACTCACTTAAATCTTGATAATCTGTCATTATAGCAGCAGTAACCGATATAACGACTGAGCCAGACACTTGGCGTCTTATATAGGTGTTGCCGACCGCACCTGTTTGCATATCTATGTATTTGAGTACGCCCGCTGATACCAGTTCATTTGGCACTTCAATATATTTCACTTGCATATGTTGCCTCCGAGTTTAACGACGGGAAATAATCACGAAGTTTAGCATTTATTGAAAGAGATCTTTTTCTGTAAGTTGGCCATGTAGTTCTCTGTGCTCGGTGAAAATTTCACTTTCTACTATCGCCTGATAAAATGCAATATTGCAAATATTGACGTAATATGATAGTAAATGAGATTATCAAGACATTGACATGGAAACAGGTGACAAGTGCTGTGGTATATCCAGAGTGCCCTGAATAGGACTTGAATCATGAAATTACTGCATGTATGAGAGCAATTTTTAGAGCATTTTTACATGAATTTAATTATGCTATTTGAGGCACGCTGCAGCAAGGTATTTATTCAGTATATCGTGAAGTATTGTAGGTTAAAATATCACGTTTCTCAAAGTCTATGAGATGCAATTTTGAGTCTGTAGAGACGAGACATAAAAGTTGGTTTTTCGAATTCGATTGAGTTTGTGACCGATACCTACAAGTGGCGTGACGAACCATTACAGATTGGTAGTCATTTTGGCCTTTACACGCAGGTAGCTGTTCGCTAGAATGGCTTGGAGCAATGTAAGTGACGAGCATCTATTCCAGTTCCGTCATTTCTTAGGATGCAGAAGAGTTTTCGAAAGATTGCCAGTGGTTCCATGTGTTTATAAGGATTGGCCTAAATTTCAGATGTACTGTTTTCTAAACGATGCTGCGTAAATGATATTAATAGAAGGGACTGGAAGAGTTCCGTTCAAAGTGAAGAAGGTGAGCATACAAAACCGATTTTTTTCATGGGTTGTGCTATGGAGGGGACAGGGAGAAACATGACTATGTTTTGGGCTGCATGTCCGGGATTTTCGGCAGTAGATTTGTGCAAGGTTATACAACTAATTCCTAGTGCATGGAGTTGGCGACGTTTTTATAAAATACAAATGAACACTAATCGAGGCAGTTGCCACTTACGCACGTCAAATTGTCGGCAAGGTTGTGGAGACTTTTGGGTGATACTAAGGCAGTGCCAAATTAGCGAACACGGGAGTCCATTGTGATATGGAACTGATACGAGGCAACATCAACAATTGCGGTAAACAGTAAGAATATTAGACGAATCAGTCTGCAACATCGTAAAAAAGGGAACTGTCGCAATATACATAGTTTATAATTTGTTGCATTGCAGCTATAGATGAATAATTCCAATAACTATGCTTACTACGGTAAGTAAAGCAATGTCGCAATTTGCATGTATTAAAAACCAACACTTAGGTGAAAGAGTTTCAAATTAGCGAAAATACGTCGCAAATGTCATGGCTGACAGTCTATCACTCGAGATGGGACGTAATCAGAGCACTGTTAGCACTTGTTATGAATTAAAATTCCGAAAATTAGTGTAAAGTACGAAAAATAATTCCCTCAAGGGTGCGAATCTGTGAAATAGAACTAATATGGTATGCAACTTTTGATGTGGTACACTTGATACGTATTTAACAAGTCGACGAATTGTGGAAATGGTGAAAAATGATATTTACAGCATCTGACTCTGATATGCTTGGGAAGGTAATATGCGTGCAGGTGACAAATGAAGCGTACTGGAGTGCCGGAAGTTGCTTCCAAGACCTATTACAATTCTGCAGCGTAGTGGTATGGCGCAAAAAAACAGTTGAAAAACTATGGTACATACTGGAGGAGAAGAGCACTGCGGCAGCAATGTAGTTTCAACCCAGTGTAGTTGGCTTATTTAGAATTTACTGTCTTCTCTTAAGTAGCAGAAGTGGGCTAGAGTCGCCATCTAGAAATTTCCACATCATTGTAACCATGGGACTATTTGCTTATTCGAATTTATCTTCATAAAAATAGGGCCTCCAGTCGGGTAGACAGTTCGCCGGGTGCAATTCTTTCAATTTGACGCCACTTCGGCGACTTGCCCGTAGATGGGGATGAAATGATGATGATTAGGACAACACAACACCCAGTCCCTGAGCGGAGAAAATCTCCGACCCAGCCGGGAATCGAACCCGTTCCTTTAGGATTGACGTTCTGTCACGCTGACCACTCAGCTACCGGGAGCGGACATTTCTCTTTATTTTAATGTTTTAAGATTTTTCTGCCTGATGTTGAACTGTCAGCTCTTTCTTACTTTGCACAAGTGAGGTTTTCTGCTATATTTTATATTTTCCCGCATTAAATCAGGCAATAATGAATGGAGGGGGTGGAGAGTGGAGAGAAAGTACATGACGGAGGGTACTTCCCATTCGCGTACGGAACGTGGAAAGTAAAAATTCCTTAAATTTCTCTAAGCGCGCTGTTAGTAGTCTAATCTTGTCTTCCCCCAACGGGAGTAGTCTCAAGAGAGTTTTAATAAACTTATAAATCCCTTTAGCGGAAAAGCTTACGTCTACATCCAGCTGTCTGCCAGTTCATGTTTTACAGTATCTCAATGACGCTCTCCCAAGGATGAAGCAAACCTGTGACAATTCGTGTTATCCTTATTTGTTTACATCCAACATCCCCCGTTAGCTCTGTTTATTTTGGGGCTCATACACACAATCAGTACTCTACACTGCGAAACAGACTTAAAGGATCACTTTTTTCGAAACCACGTAACTGCCTACCTTGCGACACACAACACTGAAATTTGGTTCAAAGGTGCCTAAAACCTTCTTCTGTAATGGCGCAAAATCGTGGCTACCTGTGACAGCATTCTCGGACTTGGCGATGCCCCAAATAGCAAATTGTCGATAAATGGGAGAGGAAGGTTACAGTTCGGAAGTTCATATGGGGTGGGAAATAGGTTACTGATGTCACACTGACAGCTAATTTCACCAAAATCTGCCAAACGCCACCGTAGACGTATCACAAGATGAGAAGGTCCTCACAGCCCCTCTTAGGCATATTTCACCCCTTCTTTTGATGTCTCTGCGATGGAGGTCAGAACCGCGACACTCTGTTTTCTTATGGGTTGCTGAAGAAAAATTTTCTGAAAAGCCGCCACTCAGAATCGACACGAAAAGGCGCGTACGGGCAGCGTATAGAGCGTGAATAAGACAACCCCTTTTTCTGGGGCGTTGATTCCCACACATTTCGGAATCGAAAACGATACTTTGCATTACGTTGAGCAACAAGAAGACGTTATTGACAACCACTGACACTGCTGAGCCCTCGGACGGTTCAACCCTTCTCTAAGGACACAGTGTTGCTGCATCCCTATTAAATGTGATCGCATTCCTTTGAAGTACAGCGCGACCGCAATATTTGCTCTTGTGTCCAGGGTGGAATCAAAAGAGATCGTTCAAAACCATTCGACGAAATCTGAACGTGGTCCGAAGCAGTAAAAGGTACTTATGCCTTTTTCAAACGTCACTTTTTCCACCATCCTGTGTAACATTAATAATGTGTGTGTGAATAAAACGGCAATGGGTTCCTCTAAGACCCCCTCTCCCTCCCCCCCCCCCCCTCAGTTTGGCAGCACCCTTGGCACCATTCAAGGGCCTTTGTTGAGCACGTCACAAATATACTTTCAGGAATTTCGAGATCATGTCATCTTGGCGGCTGCTCTGGTGCCTGAGGGTTAGGCAACTCCTTCGGCACCGCTTGGGTGAGGTTTGCCTACCTTCAGACTTTAGAGCAGCCACCAGGCTGAACTGATGTTAAAGTTTCAGACAGATACAATTGTAACGCGCTCCACAAAGTAGCGTGTGTGGCAACGAGTGTGTTGCTGAAGTACGAGGTCTTAGAGGGAACATTTGCCATTTTATTGACGTACATGTTATTGTGACACTCACTTGACCACACCACAGGATGGCGGGAAACAAAAGGGCTAAAAGAATCATAAGTACTTTGCTGCTTCGTATCATGTTCACATTAAGTTGAACGGTTGTTAACAATCCCTAGTGGTTCCAACCCGTTCACGAGAACAAAACTGCAGTCTCGCTGCAGTCCAAAGGAGAGCGATCACGTCCATTGTGGATGGAGCTCGAAAGTGTTCTTAGAGAAAGGCTGAAACGTTCGAGGCTGTCAGCAGTGTCAAAGGTTGTAATAAATATCTTTCTATTGCTCATCGCACTGCAAAGAGTCCTTTTCGACTGTGAAATGAGTGGGTATCAACACCCCATGGAAAGGGAGGTCTCATTGATGCCTTTTATACCACCCTCTCAGGCCTTTTCGTGTCGATTCTGAGGGGCGGTGTATTTGAAATGTTTTCCTCGGTCGCCAATAAGAAAACCGCGTGACGCCAGTGCTGGGTGTCGCTGTTCTGACCTCCATCGCAGCGACGTAAACAGAAGTGGTGAAATGTGGCTACGAGGGGTCTGACGACCTTCTCATAGTGTGATACGTTGACGGTGGCGTTGGGCAGATTTTTGGTGAAATTTGGTGCCAAAGTGATATCATTAACCCACCTTACGGCTTACGTGAACTTCTGAGATGAGGCAGTTTTTTCGCATGTGTCGACACCTTGTTGTTTGTAGCGTCTCCTAGCTCGAAATTGACGTCATAAGGAACCATGCTTTTACATCATTACAGTGAAAGTTTGTAGCATCTCTGAGCTAAATTTCAAACTTATGCCTCGCAACGGAAGATAGTTACGAAGTTTCGAAGATGTGATCCATTAATTTTCTTACTGCACTCTGTCGTGCAATTATTGACATTTTCGGGATTCAATGCATATTGTCAAAAGGTGATGCTCTGAAATATCATTTCCCCCTACATCCCAGAATAAGAAACTAATGCTCTTGTTGTATTGTTGGGTACAAATTTAGAACCTCCATGATACTTCATATTACTTCGGTCAGTGTTGCTAGCCTGTTACTTGGGGTAGCGTGAAGAAAAACATGACACATGTCTGTGTGTTTGCAAAAAACTTAAATGAGAGAGGCCACCTCATAATAACTATTCCGTCACATGTTTATGCGTATTCGTTGCACAGTCTTCATCTACAAAGTCAAACCAGAAGGTACAATGGGCTTAGATGAAATGTTTTTCTATTGAAAAATAATTGTTATTTTCTGCATTTGAGGCACAAAGTGGTACGACTTAGTGACAATTTGACTTGATATAGAGGAAACGCAAATTAAATAAATTAAATGTATCGGTATAAGACCACAGCTGATTTAACAAATAAATACACATAATTTTTTTTATAAAATAATACATGCTGTCATATTTATTAACATCATATGCAGACCCCTAAGTGGATTCAATAAAAAGAAATCCGTTCATAAAAAAATCAATCAACACGAATAATGTATCGATAAAATGTGTTACAAATGGTTCGGAAGAGAGTGGTGGTGAATCGCTTGCAGCGGTGGTTTCTTTCTTCTAAGACTCCTTTCCTTTGCTTCCGAAACGGATGGGAAATATCGAATTACAGTGTTCCCCCTGAATTCGTTCTTTCTAATCGTGGAAAAAACCGTTGCGGGCTGGCTGATGTTTTCCAGATCTTCTACTCTGTCCACCTAGTTTCAAGCGTTAAAACACCAGAATATTGTCAACCGTGTGCATGTGATAAAATTTAGTTCTATTTTCTATCTGCCGACATGAGGGATCCTTAAAGTAATTATACTGTACGTGCTAGTAATTCCTTTGAGATACCAAACCGCACGTCAGAAGAAAGGAAGTCGGGTTTCCTCCTTGCTATGCCATTTTTAGAGAGCGCATGTGTCATTATTTACTCTGTCTCGATTAATATGGTCGACGTTCACTTGCGTTTGATTAAACATCTCCCCGACTTCACTGAGAAAAGCGCTACAACACTTCTGGACGGATATAATTTGCTCAGAGCCCCTAAGGCGATTAATATTGTTTGCTGGTGTTCCATCACACATTTCACTTACATCATCGGTGACCTCTCAGAGAGGATAGCAGTACCTCCATCTGCAGTCTGTGTGTAAGGAACGATTACACAGCGTATTTCTCATTGAGATATTGGATTTGAATGTTGCTTGTTTGTGAGAACGTGGCGTTACGCACCGTCTAAGAGGGAGAAACGCGTAGGACCACGAGTCGGAATCCGACACAGGCATTATGTTGCCTATCGAGATTGTATTTAATCGTTTTACTGCACTGCAGCTCAGGTTCGTAGGATCCAACGACTGTGATTGGAATCTGGAATCGATGTGTTCAGGAAGGCCATCCTTAACGCCTCGCAGGATTTAAACGGCCTCACGGGCCTAGGGCCCGATGTGACAGACATAGCGTTCTTTCCACCATGCAGGTTCACCGCTACGTCAAGAACCATGAGTCAGGAAATGGGCTTCCCTGCAGCATGTCAAGTACTCATATGGACAGTGTGGCGACGTCTCGAGCACCACAGACTGTTAGCACTGCGACCATTGTTGTCGCGGCTCTCCTTGACGCGGCCGCAGAGAAAGGCGCGCATACAGTGGTGCGGTCAGCGACAGCTCTGGACACAGAAGCCACGTCGTCTTTTCAGACTTTTCTCAGCTCTGCATACAGCGCCACAATAAACGTACCCGTATGCGAAGGTTAAAATGGTTCAAATGGCTCTGAGCACTATGGGACTTAACATCTGAGGTCATCTGTCCCCTAGAACTTAGAACTACTTAAACCTAACTAACCTAAGGACATCACACACATCCATGCCCGAGGCAGGATTCAAACCTGCGACCGTAGCAGTCGCGCGGTTCCGGACTGAAGCGCCTAGAACCCCTCGGCCACGTATGAGAAGGATCCGTGGAGAACTGTCGTTGCCAGATTCATTCGTGACTTTTATGTGGGAGTGGCACCTGGTGTGGTGGTATGGGGTGCTACTGCGTACAAAACACTATCACCTGGCTGATCATTTGGACAGTAGCAGTTACATCTCTGCTGTGTTAATGCCGGCGACTGTGCCCTATCTTCGAGACGTTCTTGACAATATACTTCAACAAGATAATGCAAGACCGTTATTTTTTCTCGCTGTCCTTACCTACCTCTATAGAGAGTGCATTCGATTGTTTCTCTTTTCAGCACGTTCTCAACATCTCTCAAGCACTGAAAACATCTCGCCATTGGTTGGCAGGAGACTGGCACGTCATAGCTCGCCAGTTACTTAGACTGCTGAAATGTTGCACAGAGATGGAGCAACGTGTATTAACGTAACACAAGCGGGTTAGCACCATTGTTGTTTCCAGAGGCGACAGCTGTGTATATTAAAATACGCATGTTATATACCCACAAATCACGCACTATTTTAGCGGTGTGTTCTTATTATACTGTATATGCAGCAAAATTACATTATTAAGTGTCGCCATAATGGCTAAGTTTAGAAACATTGTGGAATAAATATTTGTATTTTTCTGCTACCAGTCACATTAATTATGTTATGTTTAATTCAACATACTGCAATTACTTTCAAACTTGTTTTGCCCATCATCAGGCGTTAATACACTACTGGCCATTAAAATTGCTACACCACGAAGGCGACTTGCTACAGACGCGAAATCTAACCGACAGGAAGAAGATGCTGTGATATGCAAATGATTAGCTTTTCAGAGCATTCACACAAGGTTGGCGCCGGTGGCGACACCTGCAACGTACTGATATGAGGAAAGTTTCCAACCGATTTCTCATACACAAACAGCAGTTGACCGGCGTTGCCTGGTGAAACGTTGTTGTGATTCCTCGTGTAAGGAGGACAAATGCGTACCATCACGTTTCCGACTTTGATAAAGGTCGGATTGTAGCCAATCGCGACTGCGGTTTACCGTATCGCGACATTGCTGCTCGCGTAGGTCGAGATCTAATGACTGTTAGCAGAATATGGAATCGGTGGTTTCAGGAGGGTAATACGGAATGCCGTGCTGGATCCCAACGGCCTCGTATCATTAGGAGTCGAGATGACAGGCATCTTATCCGCATGGCTGTAACGGATCGTGCAGCCACGTCATGTTCTCTGACTCAATAGATGGGGACGTTTGAAAGACAACAACCACCTGCACGAACAGTTCGACGACATTTACAGCAGCATGGACTATCAGCTCGGAGACCATGGCTGCGGTTACCCTTGACGCTGCATCACAGACAGGAGCGCCTGCGATGATGTACTCAACGACGAACCTGGATGCACGAATGGCCAAACGTCATTTTTTCGGATGAATTCAGGTTCTGTTTACAGCATCATGATGGTCACATCCGTGTTTGGCGACATCGTGGTGAACGCACATTGGAAGCGTGTATTCGTCATCGCCATACTGGCGTATCACCCGGCGTGATGGTATGGGGTGCCATTGGTAACACGTCTCGGTCACCTCTTGTTCGCATTGACGGCACTTTGAACAGTAGACGTTACATTTCAGATGTGTTGCGACCCGTGGCTCTACCCTTCGTTCGATCCCTGCGAAACCTTATATTTCAGCAGGATAATGCACGACCTAATGTTGCAGGTCCTGTACGGGCCTTTCTGGATACAGAACATGTCGACTGCTGCCCTGGCCAGCACATTCCCCAGATCTCTCACCAATTGAAAACGTCTAGTCAATGATGGCCGAGCAACTGTGTCGTCACAATACGCCAGTCACTACTCTTGAAGAACTGTGGTGTCGTGTGGAAGCTGCATGGGCAGCTGTACATGTACATGCCATCCAAGCTCTGTTTGACTCAATGCCCAGGCGTATGAAGGCCGTTATTACGGCCAGAGGTGGTTGTTGTGTGTACTGATTTCTCAGGATCTATGCACCCAAATTGCGTGAAAATGTAATCACATAGCAGTTCTAGTATAATATATTTGTTCAATGAATACCCGTTTATCATCTACATTTCTTCTTAGTGTAGCAATTTTAGTGGCCAGTAGCGTACATACAAATGTTACTTAAAGATAAAATGCCCTTGTCGAAATTAATCAGAACCGTGTGGTTCAGTGTTTTGCAGCTAGAGTGGTTTTTGGGGTATTTGGTGGGAGAGGTGGACACCTCTCACAAAGAATGGCATATAGATCAGTGCTATACAGAGCCCACATATTCCACTTCAACATACAGAACAATAATAATGAATAAAAATCATAAAAGTACTTAAATAAGGAATGGAGGTAGCCTTTCACTCATTAATACAGTGTCACAAGAGACAAAAAAAAACTGAACAAACAACAGCAAATTACACTCAGAACGTACCGCACTCCAGCGCCGAAATATGTAAAAATGCTAATGTTGGTATAATTTCTGATAAATTGGCTAGGTTATTCAAACTCACGGTTATAAAACTCAGCTTCAGCACCACCATCGACCTAAGTAGGAGGCTTGGTCATAATTTAAAACAACTAGATAGAGATCTTGACACATCTGACATTCAAAAAATTACTTGCAGTCAGTGCAGTAAGTTAGTATAGGCCAGAAAGGCAGAATTTCCCAACTCGATTTAGAGAACATACTGACTGCTACAGACTGTTGAAATGTAAGAACTCAACAGTAGCAACACGCAATAAGGACCAACCTTTGAAAATCGCAGTCAACCACGATTTATTTTTTACAAAACCTGAAAAACTGAAGGAATTGATATAATGGAGGAAATGGTAATTGTCATTCATAATACAAAAAATTGTGATACAGTTCTTAGTGAAATGACTGAATTCGGAAACGCGAAATTTTTCAGTAGACTTAAACCAGTTCTAATGCGATTTAATATGTGCGAGCGTGAAACAGACGGTTACCAGGCTTTCAATATAGCGAATATCGCTGGTGAGAAACCATTGACAATACTTACGCACACGCTACATGCCCGCCATATTGTATTTCAGGTATACTACTTAGATTTAAAGAGGAACGTTTGTACAATGAAAGTACGTCAAAAACAGTGGTAGGGGCAGATGAGGCTTTGGGGTGTCAAAATCGTAAGTGGACAACAGATATACGAACAGTATATCACACGATTATCACATCATAGCAACTGATTCAAAACCATTTACATCCCGGAGAGACTGTGTTGTCAGTCACAACAACGAGAGACAGCTCTACGCCAGCAGAACACAAGACCGGACATCGACTTCTGGCTAGCCGCTGCCCGACCCCCCCCCCCCCAAAATACCCCAATAGCTACTCTGATGATGAACAAAACATGCTTGAAACGCGTTACATTATGTTAAGTTAAATATGAAATAAATAAATAAATAAATGTGACTGCTATCAGAAAAATACAAACAACTAAAATTCCTTAGTTTGTTATTATTCCTGGAGTTTTAATTTTAATGGGTAACGGTGTAGTTTCTATGTTGGTGTATTTTTGATCGCAAATATAGGAACATGTTTCAAGGAAAACTCCATGACGAGAACTGTCGCGAAAGCGAAGGTATAATTTAATCCGTGCTCTCATCCTTTATATGGATTTTGTTCGTCTGGGAGTTTTCGGTAATGTATGGTCCTGAATATATGTTTCATCCTGACTAAAAGAACGATCTCAAATGAAGCTGAGATAGTTTGCAATGTGAAACCGGTACAACATTAATACCTTTGAGCAGGGGTCAGAAAATTGATAGATTCTTGTTTTAAATCTTGGCACCAACGGAAAGATATCGCGATCATCCTTCTGGAGCTAGCGATCTGAACGAACATTAAGGAAAGAAAGACCAAGGTTATAAGTTATGGAATATGCTTTTTAGGGTTGCAAAAATTTGTATTGCCTTTTTAATACTTAATAAATTATATTTAACATTTTAAAACTTGTTTGAAAATAACACTTCTTTCTTTATCTGATTATTACACTACTCGAACCCGCCTTTGTCGGCTTTGAATACCCTGAAGTATTCCTCCATCTGGGAGTAACCGTACGCGTCGTGACTCAAATAACTCTCAATAACTCTCGATGTAGAATAGTGTTGATGCACATTGCCTTCGATGCGTCCCCAAGGAAATAATCAACAGAAGTTAAGTCCGGCAATCGTAGTGGCCAAGCCACTGGTCCTCCACCATCAATCCCCCGACAAGGATGGTCTTGATTTCGGTCTACTACTCGGTGAAAAAAAGAAGGTATAGATAAATAAAAAATAAAAAAACCTGTCAATGTATGTTGGAGAAATTTACTATCTCGCCAACTATCCGTTTATTAAAAATTTAAAGTCAGATGACCATGGATGGATCCACATCAGACGCAATAAGTGCTCGTTGTCTTGCAGACGTGGCTATTTAGGGTTCTCTTCGGATGAATAGTGAGAATTGTAGGTATTTACTTCCTCATTAGATTGAGAAGTGACCTCATCAGTGCACAGAATGAAAATCGGGAAATCCATGTTTTGGTTTAGGAACAAGTTGCGTAAGACTATGCTGGTAGCGCCAAAGGGCAAGGGCTAAATTTCAAACCCCTCTTCTGTGCTCAGTGGAATGAGGGAGGGTCACACTGTTCATAGAAAACTCATGCTTGGTGGCCCCCGTGATGTGATTTGAGAGGTGTAACCAATATGCAAAAATCGTATTTTACCGTGTCCCTTTCTCTTATCATCATCAATAAAATTGTACGAAAGTCTGCACTTACGTGGCTACCCACACCCATTTGGAAAACATACCGGACCGAGGCCGCTGCACAAATGTTGCAGCTGTGTCAGGCCACTCAAGATGACTCCTTTAACCGACCAAAGACTAAGAACGATAGCTGGGTATATCACTCAGATCCCAAGACAAAAGAGTGTAGCAAGCAATGGAACCATATGGATTTACCAGTGCCGAAAATAGTCAGGCATGGTGATGCAGGGTGTATTTTTCGACTGCCGTGGTATGTTGCTAACTGATTATGCTCGTAAGAGACAAACAGTCACTGGAGAATACTACCGAAATCTCCTGACAAGGTTACGGAAGGCTGTCGTGGGAAGATGTTCTAGGTGGTGTTTTTATTCCACGACAACGCGCCAACTAATTCTGCACAGGACAAAATCACCGTCGCTGCTTCTTTGCGCTACCAAACTTTTAATCACATTCCTGACATAGCACTCTGTTTTCGCTTCCTCTGTCATTGGATGAAGAAATCATTCCGTAGCAGATATGACGACGAAGTTATTTTCAAGACGGCACGTTTTTTGAACAGGCAAAATGCACACTTCAACATCCAATCTCTCCTCCATGTCATTTATCTCTGAGAAAAATGTGTCGCATTGATAGAACCAACATCATCAAGTTTCATTCTCACAGTTTGATTTTTTCGAGGTGATAATTAAGACTTTACGACTACTCTTCTACTTTTCAGCGTCAACGCCACACGTTAGAATTCATCCCATTTTTATCTTGTCGCAAAATCGATAATAATTCCAAACACAAAAGCTACGCACGAAATTAGAGCTGCAAGTATCTTGATGCCAGTGTCCTATTCTGGTGTGCTTTAGTTTTTCAGACATGTCGCAATAAATCTTAGTTGTTCATTTCCACGTCGTCTCACTTCGTACCGCTATGCTTACTAGGAAACATCACCACCTTGACTAAATATTTTAAGGAGAAAAAACACACATGCAAGGTATCAGCGCCAGCAACCGATTCCGCGAGAAAATTTGGGACACAATTCTTGTTGTACACTGTTATGACGTCCTAAAAGTACAGCTTTTAAACTTTAGCTCTAACCAATTGTTTGTCATTGCTGCGCCCCACTGCAGTCGCCTAATGCCCGAGCGCGAAGTCCTGTACGGTGGAGGGGGTAAGAGGTTAGTGAAACATTGTTTTGACATTGGTAACATGCTTTGTCCAGTGAGTCAAAGTGCGTGGTTTCTATCCTGTAGCTGGTGCCAGAGATCTCTTTGCTTTTAATATTTTTATGTTGCGATCCACTACTGTAGAGCAAATGAATGAAATTAATTAGTGTGTCACTAAAGAAGTAACATAGCACTATACAGAGGGGTCCATAAAAATGTATCCACTGTTTAAAAGTCCATAACTGGCAAACTAACTGACGGAGTTGTCTAATCTTTGGTAGTGTAATAGTTTGTAGTTCCGGCAATTGCCACACAAGCGTTGTATTGCGTTGTTTTGTTTTGTCAGATGACAGTCGCCAGTGTTTTGTTCTTAGTTGCACCTAGTTACTCGAGTAAACATGGCTGGCGCAAGGCTTACACTCGATGAAAGGAAGTCAGTTTTGAAGTGGTATTTTAGGTACGAAAACATTAATGAGGTTCAACGGCAATGGCGAAATGAATATCAAACAGAGCCAGCGACACGTTTAACGATTCGTCGCATTCGAGACAAATTTGAAGCCGAAGGCTGTGTTAAAGATGTACACAAACAACGATCTGGACGACCTGTAACAGTAACAAGTCCAGCTAACTCCCGTCGTGTGCTACAACAATTCACTTGCTCACCACAGAAGTCAGTGAGACAGCGTGCCCGTAAAACTGGAGTAAGTCGCTCAAGTGTTCGGCGAATTTTGAAGACAGCAAAGTGGAAGTGCTACATCCCACGATTGCTACACGCAATGAACGAGGACGACCCAGATCGTAGAATGGAGAACTGCGACTGGTTTACTAACATGGCGCGCAACGATGAAGAGTTTGCAGAGATGATTTTGTGGTCTGATGAGGCACAGTTCAAACTCAATGGTACAGTAAATCGCCACAATTGCATCTACTGGGCCGCCGAAAATCCGAACGTCCATGTAGACAAAGCCGTGAATTTGCCAGGAGTAAATGTGTGGTGTGGGTTGTCTTACCGGGGCTTGATTGGGCCATTCTTCTTTGAGGGCACAATTACCGGTGAGGTGTACCTTCAGCCCGCAGCTCGTGGTCGTGCGGTAGCGTTCTCGCTTCCCACGCCCGGGTTCCCGGGTTCGATTCCCGGCGGGGTCATGGATTTTCTCTGCCTCGTGATGGCTGGGTGTTGTGTGCTGTCCTTAGGTTAGTTAGGTTTAAGTAGTTCTAAGTTCTAGGGGACTGATGACCATAGCTGTTAAGTCTCAGAGCCATTTGAACCATTTCTTTGTACCTTCAGAAGCCCCAGACATCCATTTTACCTGCCATCCGAGACTTGTATGGAGACGGAAGAGTTTACTTTCAACAAGATGGTGCACCAGCCCACTACCAAAATAGTTTTAGGGCGTATCTCGACGAAAATCTACCAGGATGATGGATAGGCCGTAGAGGTGCTGTGGAGTATCCACCACGTTCCCCACACCCAACTCCTCTGGACTTTTAGCTGTGGGGAACACTAAAGGGCGTCGTTTATCGACAAAAGTCACGCACAATGGATGAACTTCGAGAATACATCGTACATTCATGTGCAAATATCCAACTGAACACGTTGCAGTAAGTAGTTCGTGCTGTAGTTCGGCGGCATGGTTTGTGTGTGGATGTTAATGGTGACCATTCCGAATACCTACAGTGATATCATTAAGTTGGGCTTTGAGCTACACTTTCACCAAAAATGAGACAACTCCGTCAATTAGTTTGCAAGTTATGGGCTTTTAAACAATGGATACATTTTTTGGACTCCTCTGTAAAATTATTAAGATAGTTGTTGTGCGTCAGTTCCTTTCGATTTTATAGCTGGCACTGTTAAAGTAAAGTACATTTTCAGGAGATGCGCTATTCTTCACGGGATTGGCATGATTAAATTGTAAATCGAAAATCATTAACTTCATTTCGTCATTATTCTTCAGTTATTTAGATATACTAATTTTGATTTTGGGGTGTGTAAAGGATGTCCGAGGAGTAATGGTCAGTTTTCAGTGATATAACAGCAATAACGATTCGAAGCTAGAAATAAATGTAAATGTTGGCTCTAAAATGTATGCTTTAAGAGCTATCGACACTTGTTCACTAGAAAGGATGTGTTTCACCGTAGCGAAGGTGAACAAGGGTTCATAGTTCTCAAGGTATGCTTTTTGGAGTATATATGTACTAGACTTTTTTGCTTCGGATGATCGTTCCTTTATGTCCCTTAATACTGGCCATCGCTCCTGGGACACACAGTACATAGTTTCAGAATATCAATACGAGAATACTACACTACTGGCCATTAAAATTGCTACACCAGGAGGAAATGCAGATGATAAACGGGTATTCATTGGACAAATATATTATACTAGAGCAGACATGTGATTACATTTTCACGCAATTTAGGTGCATAGATCCTGAGAAATCAGTACACACAACAACCACCTCTGGCCATAATAATGGCCTTGATACTCCTGGGCATTACGTCAAACAGAGCCTGGATGGCGTGTACAGATACAGCTGCCCATGCAGCTTCAACACGGTACCACAGTTCATCAAGAGTAGTGACTGGCGTATTCTGACGAGCCAGTTGCTCGGCAACCATTGACCGGACGTTTTCAATTGGTGTGAGATCTGGAGTATGTGCTGGCCAGGGCAGCAGTCGAACATTTTCTGTATCCAGAAAGGCACGTACAGGACCTGCAACATGCGGTCGTGCATTATCCTGCTGAAATGTAGGGTTTCGCAGGGATCGAGTGAAGGGTAGAGCCACGGGTCGTAACACATCTGAAACGTAACGTCCACTGTTCAAAGTGCCGTCAACGCGAACAAGAGGTGACCGAGACGTGTAACCAATGGTACCCCATACCATCACGCCGGGTGATACGCCAGTATGGCGATGACGAATACACGCTTCCAATGTGCGTTCACCGCGATGTCACCAAACACGGATGTGACCATCATGATGCTGTAAACAGAACCTGGATTCATCCGAAAAAATGACGTTTGGTCATTCGTGGACCCAGGTTCGTCGTTGAGTACATCATCGCAGGCGCTCCTGTCTGTGATGCAGCGTCAAGGGTAACCGCAGCCATGGTCTCCGAGCTGATAGTCCATGTTGCTGCAAACGTCGTCGAACTGTTTGTGCAGATGGTTACTGTCTTGCAAACGTCCCCATCTGTTGACTCAGGGAACATGACGTGGCTGCACGATCCGTTACAGCCATGCGGATAAGATGCCTGTCATCTCGAGTGCTAGTGATACGAGGCCGTCGGTATCCAGCACGGCGTTCCGTATTACGCTCCTGAACCCACCGATTCCTTGTTCCGCTAACAGTCATTGGATCTCGACCATCGCGAACAGCAATGTCGCGATACGATTAACCGCAATCGCAATAGGCTACAATCCGACCTTTATCATAGTCGGAAACGTGATGGTACGCATTTGTCCTCCTTACACGAGGCATCACAACAACGTTTCACCAGGCAACGCCGGTCAACTGCCGGTCAACTGCTGTTTGTGTGTGAGAAATCGGTTGGAAACTTCCCTCATGTCAGCACGTTGTAGGTTTCGCCACCGGCGCCAAACTTGTGTGAATGCTCTGAAAAGCTAATCTTTTGCATATCACAGCATCTTCTTCCTGTTGCTTAAATTTCGCGTCTGTAGCACGTCATTTTCGTGATGTAGCAATTTTAATGGCCAGCAGTGTATTAATATTGGATGTACGAGTATGTGCGTTAGGTTGACATATCACGTACTCACACTACTTACTATTTTTAGCGCAGTAAACGATGAATGTTCTTGAACATGATTTCAAAACACTTTAAGCAGAAGTGTCTATCTCCTCCTTCCTCTTCCCTCTCCTTCAACATCTCACGAATAGCAGAGCTCTGGTTGTCACTCTGCTGTACAGTACTTCGCCCTCGGATTCGCTTCAATGGCGCGGAGCGAGTGACAAAAAGCCAGTGCACGTGAAAATTTAAAATCTCTACTTTCAGAAGATCGTTGCTGTGTGCAATCAGAATTAGGGTCCAAATTTTCACGCGGGGTCGATTGCTTGGTTTGATATCTTACAAGTGTGGTTTCTTCTCCTAAAATATGAGGTTGGTTGGTTGGTTGGTTGTTTGGGGAAGGAGACCAGACAGCGTGGTCATCGGTCTCATCGGATTAGGGAAGGATGGGGAAGGAAGTCGGCCGTGCCTTTTCAGAGGAACCATCCCGGCATTTGCCTGGAGTGATTTAGGGAAATCACTGGAAACCTAAATCAGGATGGCCGGACGCGAGATTGAACCGTCGTCCTCCCGAATGCGAGTCCAGTGTCTAACCACTGCGCCACCTCGCTCGGTAAAATATGAGGTCGAGTTGGTGATGTATCCTTATTAAATATTTAATCGTTTGTTAGATATATCACAAAATACAAGCAAAATTCAATTATTTGCTGTATTATACTTTGATATGTGAGACAACGACACACAAGTGATAGATTTCAGAGTTGTGCGGTCTGTTGGCTGTTTCTCCCGATATAAATTCTCTGTAGCTCCCGTGTCTGTTTTAAATACGACGTTAAATTCTCGCAGCAGCAGACAGGGTACTTTGAATACGTTCGGTTACTCTCCATACAGTATGTCGAGGCAAAGTAAGCGAGCCCGAGGTGGTACGCGGTGCCTGGCAAACGAATCTTACGGCTGGGCGCGTGTCAGCGTGTAGAGGGAATGTTAATGCGCGGAGCTGGTCCCGGGGCACGCTGCGTCCGTGCCGCGCATGGGAACCACACAAACAAAGTCAGCCCGCACTCTTGCGCTCACTTTCGTCAGTCCTGCTGCTCACGTCTCTGGGCTTGCTTCAGACCGAGTTACAGGTACGTCTCAGTTCTCAGCTGCAGAGCCTGACAACTAGACACAAATGCGTGCTCCGCTGTACGTATTCAGTAAATTTTGTAAGTCCCGTAAAGGACATAGTCCGTCTCGAGTCCAGCAACAACTGTACTACAAATACTACAAGAATGGAACTTCCTTCCAAATATACTCTTCAGCGGTGAAAAGAAATACTGAATAAAACTGGAATGAATGAAAGCAGATAGCCTGTACATGTTTGAACTTTGCAGCGCCGCTGCTGTACCCTTCGTGGCCTAATCTCTCTTCTGTTATTCTCATAATCCCTACGCAAGATGATAGCAGCATAATGGCCGCACATTATTCGTCGAATACAGATTTTATAAATTTACACAGCAGTACCCATTACTCTACTCAAATTTGGCCTGTTGCAGCAACGGTGGTTCAATGTTCCACAAATAGAAAACAGACTCTGTTGCAACAGAGATTCTTTTATAGTTTTGGAACATGACAAAGCAGTGTTTCGCGAGAACTACGTCGTCTTTCTTACAACAATTCCCATCGAAGTTCCCCGAATATTTATGTTACACGTTCAAATAGGCTATGCCGGGCTGTTAGGATACTAATAGCGAGTGTCTGAATCCGTTCGATGTCAATTCTAATACTTGGTAAGGACTTTAAACCCAGGAACACTCTACACAGACGGAATAAAAATCTCAACAACAAGAAGGAGTTTTGCGAGATAAACAAAAGTTGGTAGGCATATTTCTGCATTTGAAAGATGACATCTGTTCAAATTTCACTCTAGTCTCGTAAGAATGTCGCTAGCTGCTCCACTACGAGGATGCAAATCAGGTTTGCTTCAAATACGTGCTGTAACGGCGTGAGATTGAACGGAGTGAGTTGATGTATGTCAACAACGCCTTTAGGACGACAAATATGCCATTATCAAAAGCTGATTGAGTCTGAACGAGAGGCGTGTAATAGCACCACGAGAAGCTAGATGTTCCTTCCGCGATATTTCAAAAGGACGTGGCAGGAATGTAGACAATGTATTTGATTGTTGGGTGCGGTAGTTACGGGAACGTACCGTAGCAAAAATGCGGAGCTCCCGACGGCCACGTGGCACTACCGAAAGGAAGTGGTCGTGGCCAATGTTATTGCCTCTGCTGCTCCAGTTCGAGCAGCAGTTGGCACCACAGTGAAACAAGGAATTGTTACAAACTCGTTTCTTCAAGGAGAGCCCCGAGTCAAACGCTCTGTGGCGTGCATTCCGGTGACCCCAAAACCATCCACATTTGCGACTTGAGTGGTGTCAAAAAGAAAAAAATAGGTTCAAATGGCTCTAAGCACTATGGGACTTATCTGGGGTCATCAGTCCTCTAGACTTAGAACTACTTAAACCTAACTTACCGAAGGACATCACACACATTCATGCAGGCAGGATTCGAACCTGTGACCGTAGCAGCAGCGCGGTTCCGGACTGAAGCGCCTAGAACCGCTCGGCCACAGTTGCCGGCTTGAGTGGTGTCAAGCGAGAATTCATTGGAGAGCGGAGAAGAGGTCTGCTGTGTTTTCTGATGAATGTCAGTTCTTCCGCGGTGCCTGTGATGGTCGGGTGTTGGTTAGAAGGAGTCCCGATCAACTGAACAGCACTGGAATGGGTGTTTTCCATCAGGATAACGCTCGCTCACATACCGCTGTTGTAACCCAACATGCTGTACAGAGTGTCGACATGTTGCCCTGGCCTGCTAAATCACCACATCCGTCTCCAATCGAGCACATATGGGACATCATCGGAAGACAACTCCAGCATCACCGATAACCATCTTAGACCTTCTGTATTGACCGACCATGTGCAACAGATATGGAACTCCATTCCACAAACTACATGCGGCACTTGTGCGACACAATGCATATACGTCTGCATGCTTGCATGCAACATTCTACGGCTACACATATTATAAACGTACCAGCTTTTCAAATTTGCAATGGCTTTCATCACACTTATATTAATCTGTGATCTTTCAACGATAGTTACTTAAATATATTGAAAGGGTCCTGTAGCCACCTTTCATTAGTCCGGTAGCCCACTTTCAATAGCATTTCTCTTTCTTTTCCTTGTTTCTCTTTTTTCAGAACTGATTGAATGAATGTAGTTGTGTGTCACGTTGATAGACGGTGGCGTAGTCTGCTGCAGAAAGTCTGCAATAGTCATACAGCAGATTCAGCAGCAGTTGTACAGAATAGCCAACTCTCATAGTGGTCAAGTAGGCAAAGAGGTTTGCGCTTCTTGTGAGAAATCTACCTGCGTTAGATTGGTGGCGGAAATGGCATCTTTGGTTTTCCGGCCGACGCGAAGCGTGGAAGAGGCTGGAAGAAAAAAAGCGAGGCAGTCTGCCGCCGGTACGAGAAGCGTCCACAGCTGTGCTCCAGTCGAAGAAGGCTGAGTTAGACTGACCGCGTGGCTCGTTGTTACTTGGTGAGAGGAGAGCTGTTAGTTTTTGGTCTCGCTTTTGAACTCTGATAGATTGCTTTATCTTTTCGCAGCAAGGAATACAAAACATTGGCAGATTTTTCTTTTAGTAAATTTCTATAGCAGACTTGGATTCGCCGGAAGAGCGCCACACAAAGGTGTTGCATCTATAAGAAGCGAGCCCTCCCTTCTGTATGAATGTCTGTTTGCCTTCGGCTGTGCCTGTACACGCTTTTATTTTTCCAAACATTAGTAGCTTAGCCTTCTCGTAAATTTTCCTTGCTTTATGGATCTTACGTCCGTGGGCAGCCAACCACGTGGCTGAACATTAGAGTTTGTTGGGCTACCGTCACCACTAACTGTCCGATCTCATGTGTGTTTTAAAGAAGGCTAACTGTTCATGATTGCGTGATGTGATATTGTTGCAACTTGGCCACGATACTTAGAAACTGCGCCTCCACAAACCACGTGGGTACGCGAGTGTACTGCGAGATGTGTAGCGTTTCACGGGCTATTGCAATCAGTTATGAGGCAACCGCAGTTGTATGGATGATTCACACCAATGATTTTAGGTGTAGATTATAACGGCGAATGTCTCGATGCTTTTCTTTAATGTTTTAGGAATTAATGTTATCAGGAATAGTGTACATGCCTCACATCCATGCCCTAATCTACTAATTAAGAGGAGTGGCCGAGCGGTTCTAGGCGCTCCAGTCTGGAACCGCGCGACCGCTACGGTTGCAGGTTCGAATCCTGCCTCGGGCATGGATGTGTGTGGTCCTTAGGTTAGTTAGGTTTAAGTAGTTCTATGTTCTGGGGGACTGATGGCCTCAACAGTTAAGTCCCATAGTACTCAGAGCCATTTGAACCATTTTTAGAAACTGTGTGTTTGCCTTGAAGCTGGGTAACTAATCGCGAGCATGTACCCAGACTAAACTTTTATGTACTATTTCTCTCTTACATGCTTAAAATCAAGTAATTAACACATCAACTCATTTGTGAGGTAATGGGACTTTTGAAACTGTTTTATACATGACAGTTTGATTCTTTAAAGAATCGTGGGTCCACAGCTACTCTAGAATCGGTGTACCGACCTGAAATTTGTTTTTCTTTTCAACATACTCCCCTTGTTAACCTAAACATCAATTCTATCGTTCGACAAGGCGCTAAAAGCCTGTAGCATGGACTTCTTGTGGCAGCGTTCCCATCTAACGAGTGACCTGTCGGGATATAACGAGTTTATTTGGATCCCTAAAATTCTGCAACTTGCAAGACCAATGTGTCCTGGAGGTAGTGGAATACACATAGACGGGGAAATGGACCACCACCGGATAAACAGAGCGGCATGTCCGTTGCTGAATTACTGTATCCAATTGAATACAGACTTCCAAGAGATACTGTTCTAACGATATAGGGGACGGATTTCGCTATGGACGTGCCTCACCGACATTCCCTTGGCACACAAAAATCGCGTTTTTCTAGTCGGGTACACACTCATAGGACACCTGCCACTTTGGTGTGACTGCATATCAATAACTATTGTCGGCGAGAAACTGTAACATAGCAAATTATCATCAGTTGCTATCTTGCATTAAAAACGCAGCTTGTCGTGGAGCCGGGAGGCGAGCAATGGTGGTTCTCACACTGGCACAGCTAACGCTGACTGTTGGGCCGAGCGAGCTGTGTACTTGATTAATGCTGCGTGCAATACGTTTCACACACGCTCTATGAAGCTTAAAAATTAATGTTAAATATTAATAGATCTTTTTCATACTTAGAGTACCAAATTCTATAGATAACAGAACAATACTGCTAAAATTTTAAATCAATAACTCCAATACCTTACGAGATATAAATTTTTACCTAAAGCACACAATAACATTGTGAAACCGAGTAGGGACTGTAATGTATTCATCTATAGTATCAACTGGAACTACAATCAAGAGAATAGTTCCATATAACCTAATTTTCTGGAATTTTCTTTTTATCTCATTGTCACAGATTTCTGACGTAATTAACAGTACATTTGAAAATTATTGTTTCATTGTGTTTTGGTTGTGCAAATGTTTTGGAGAGACTGAGAGAGTGAATGAAGGATATGCGTAAAGTGAAAATGTGATATTTTATTAACACTATAAGTTGTTGTGTAGTAGGGGAATTTGTGACGTATGTCCCAGTGAGCTAGATTTTGTAGAGGGCAGCCAGAAGGGGCGTTGAGCATAAAACTTCTTAGTAATTTATTTTGTGAAAAGGAATCGTATTTTGTTTTCATTAAATTTTATCTAGTTTCGTAATTACGAGATTTATAGTCTAAATTACGTTTGGTAATATGACTGTCTGACATTATAAACATCGCGCGTATAGTAGTGCTCGAGATGATCTGATTGGCTGCTTAACATACTAGACAGTAGGAATTCAGCGTTTTCCGTACGTTTGAGTAGGGATTTGTGCCTCAGATTGGTTGGTAGGTTGATTTGGGGGAGGGTACCAAACAGCGAGACCATCGGTCCCATCGGATTAGGGAAGGACTGGGAAGGATTTCGGCAGTGCCCTTCCAAAGGAATCGTCCTGGAATTTGCCTGAAGCGATTTGGAGAAATCACGGGAAAAATAAATCAGGATGAACGGACGCGGGTTTTAACCATCGTTTTCCATATGCGAGTCTAGCTTGCTAACCACTGCGTCACCTCGCTCGTTATTGTCTCAGATCTAAGAGTCGAGAGGTAGTCGCTCGGAAGCCGTCTTCTGGTAAACACCTTTATTAAATCGCGCTGATCAAATCTGTACAGAAATGACGAAATCCGCGTGTTTCATCGGTTACCGTGTGGTTGATAAAAACGGCTAGTGTTGAGTACTGCGAGAAATTTGGAGCTTTGAGAGTGATTTATCTTAGGCGATTTCGCGTGTGAACATTTCAAGCCGTACATAAACTCCGCATGGCGTGTTTCGTGCAAATTACGACTACTGAACGACTGGCTGTGTTAACTCGCAAATAGTCGTGGGTCAGTGACTGTTTAGGACGTTTAAGATATCGGGCCGGACCACATATCTGCTGGCTGCTTTTCGGTGTGAACTTGTTCCTGAGAGAGTAATTAACATTGCACAATTAACGACGGGATATTACATACGGACTTGATGGCCATTTTCCTTGTTCAAGAGACAATAAACCAACTAAAAAAAATTTTGGACATTTCTTCAAACGAGTCATGCTAGAATGCCGAACACTCGATAGCTTAACTAACTTTCAGCGGCCGCCCATGGACTGGATTTATGTGGCCTTTGAGTGGTAGGTATTTAGTCGGATTTTTGTCAACGCTGCTTTTGTCGGCTAAACCAGTATCTACCATTGCAGAGTGAAGGGTCAGACAACCTGAAGTCTATCCAGGAAGGTGCACAGATTGTTTAAAGGTTACTGAGAGAGCAACCAGCCCTGCCGCAAAACTTTCTATCGGATACCTTCCACGCGAGCTATGTTGCCACCTTTTAGATACGTACAGGAGCGAAATTTAAAACTATATGCCGTATTTTGGTGTTTGTGATTATTTATTGTCTCACCCTCGTGCGTACTGTAAACAGTAACGACCAGTAGCAAAGCTGCACCACTAGAAGAATGTAGTGAAATGGAGAAAGACGTGCAGAGGAACGACGATTTGTACAGGAATTGGTAGCTAATACGTAGGCAAATATAAAGTGTTGCGCATTAAAAGGCGAAGATATCCATTACTATTCGATAACACAGTTGGCGATCAATCACTGAAAACATTAACAACAGTATAACACCTTGGAGTAACCCTGTTGATCATGTAAAATGGAATGGTCCAGGCTAAAATAAATGGAAAAAAGTGGATTGACTAACAATTGTTCGATAAATCCTTGAGTATTACTCATCGTTCTGGGACACTTACCACGAAAAATTAATAAACGAGATCGAGAAGATCAACCGAGCAAGGTGGCGCACTGGTTACCACACTGAACTCACATTCGATAGGAAGACAGTTCAGATCCGCAACCGACCATCCAGATTCAGGTTTTCTGTGATTTCCTCAAATCCTTTAAGCAAACCCTGGGATGACTCCTTTGAAAGGGCACGGTCGATTTCTTTTAGCTTCCTTAACTAAACTGACCTTGTTCTCCACCAATAATGACCTCGTTGTCGACGTGACGTTAAACCCTAAGTCGAGACGATTCAAAAAAAGTGTACGCGTTGTGTCACTGGTTTATTTAGTAAACACGAGTGCGTTACGGAGAAGCTCAACAAACTTCAGGGGAAGGCGCAACCAGAGAGTCGTTGAGCGTCACGGAGAGATTTATTGCCCAAATTACGTGAGCCTACGTTCCACGAAGAGTCAGCAACATATTTCTTCTTCCCACACTCGAATAGTGAAATGACCTCGACGACAAAAACAGGGAAATTAGAGGCCATACACAGCCTTATCGACAGTCATTCTCCCCACGCGCTATTCGAGAATGGAACAGAGAAAGGGGGAAGTGATATTCGTTCCAAAAGCAGGCCTACCCACGCAGTGAGGTGCCTGGCGGAATATAGGTGTAGATTTAAATGTGGATTACAGAGGGGGCACAGTTTCGAAGTAGATCAAGATATGAAAAAAGGTGAAAAGTGTTAGTTAACCCACTGAAAGGTTGAATGAGTATCAATGAACTGCTAATCCAGCCCTGTTCCGTCCAAATACGCGTCAGATTGTAACGTAACGATAAGAAATACTGACTGAATTAATAGTTTTTATTATCATGTATAATATTCTGTACGTAATCATGGAACTTAGATGTCACGATGAGACAGAAAATTTTCATTGGTGTTTGAAATTAGAGTGTGCTAACGTTGGTCACCTATTTGGTTTATATCTTCATCAAGCTCTTCGGACTAATGTGTTCTGTCGTTTCTTTATATAGCAACATACAAATGCTAGATGAGTCCTCTAAAAAAGTTATGGAAATTGGCTCCGCCATTCTTCTACAATTGCCTTGCAGGGTTTCGTGGAGTTCCCGCACAGTATTCGAAAGGACGCCATTACTGACAGTGCCCCACAATCTGATTTTCTCCTTTCTAAATGGGCAATGAAACATATTCCCGTTTCCACTCTTCCTTGCCGTGTTCTTCTGTCATCGTAGTAGAATGTCCCCTGACTGATGACGCTGTGCAGTATGAGCCTAACAACTACCACTCACACAAAAGTTGTGTTACGTGCGAAAAAGGCTAGGTTGTTGAAATCTCACCGTAGTAACACAAAGACATGTACATCTACAGCTAGACAGATACTCTGCTAATCACATTTAAGTGCCTGTAAGAGGGTTATCGAACCACATTCAAAAAATAATTTTCTTTTATTCCAATCTCGTATGGCACGCGGAAAAAACGAACACCTATATCTTTTCCTGCGAGCTATAATTTCCCTCATTTTATTATTATGATCGTATCTCCCTACGTATGTCAGCGTCAGCAAAATATTTTCGCATTCGGAGGAGAAATGTGGTGATTGAAATTTCGCGAGAAAATCCCGCCGCAACGAAAAACGCCTTTGTTTTAATTATGTCCACCCCAAATCTTGTATAATTTCCGTGACACTCTCTCCTCTATTTTGCGATAATACAAAACGTGCATCCCTTTTTTTAACTTTCGCGATGAACTCCGTCAATCCTATCTGGTAAGGATCCAACACCGCGCAGCAGTATTACAAAAGAGGACGGACAAGTGTAATGTAGGCAGTCACTTTAGTAAATCTGTTACATTTTCTTAGTGTCCTTCCAGTAAAACACAGTATTTGTTTAGCCTTCCCCACAACATTTTATTGGTGTTCCTTCCAATTTACGTTGTTCGTAATTCTTATTCCTAGATATTTAGTTGAGTTTACGACCTATAAATTTGGCAGATTTATCATGTAACCGAAGTTAAATGGATTTCTTTTAGCACTCACATGAATGACCTCACACTTTTAGTTATTTAGGGAAAATTGGCAATTTCTGCACCATACGGATATCTTTTCTAAATCGTTTTGCTATTTGTTTTGATCTCCTGATGACTTTACTAGTCGATAAACGACAGCTTCATCTGCAAACAACCTAAGACGGCCGCTCAAGGAACAGCAAATGGCCTATAACACTGTCTTGGAGAAAGCCAGAAATCACCTCTGTTTTACTCGATGACTTTTCGTAAGTTATTAAGAACTGTGACCCCTCTGACAGGAAATCACGAATTCATTCAGATAACTCTGACGATATCCCATAAGCACGCAATTTCACTACAAGCCGCTTGTGTGGTACAGTGTCAAAAGCCTTCTGGAAATACAGAAATACGGAATCGATCTGAAATCCCCTTGTCAGTAGCACTCAACACTTCATGCGAATAAAGAGCTAGTTGTGTTTCACAGGAACAATGTTTTCTAAGGCCATGTTGACTGTGTGTGAATAGACCGTTTTCTTCGTGATAATTTATAATGTTCGAACACAATATATGTTCCAAAATCATGCTGCATATCGACGTTAATGATATGGGCCTGTAATTTAGTGGATTAATCCTACTACCTTTCTTGAATATTGGTGTGACCTGTGCAACTTTCCAGTCTTTGGGTACGAATCTTTCGTCGAGCGAACGGTTGTATATGATGGTTAAATATGGAGCTACTGTATCAGCATACTCTGAAAGAAATCTAACTGGTATACAGTCTGGACTGAAAGACTTGATTTTGTTTAGTGATTTAAGCTGTTTCACTACTCCGAGGATATCTACTTCTACGTTACTTATGTTGGCAGTTGTTCTTGATACGAATTCTGAATATTTACTTTGTCTTCTGTGGTGAAGGAATTTCGGAAGGCTGCGTTTAGTAACTCTCCTTTGGCATCACAGTCGTCGATAGTATTTCCACTGCTGTAGTGCAGAGAAGGCACTGATTATGCTTGCTGCTAGTACACTTCACATATGGCCAGAATCTCTTTGGATTTTCTACCAGGTTTCGAGACGAAGTTTCGTCGTGGACTCTATTGTAAGCATCTTGCTTGGAAGTCCACCTAAATTTCGAGCTTCTGTAAAAGATTGCCGGTCTTGGAGATTTGCGTCAGTTTAAATTTGGCATGGCTTATTTTCTTTCTTTTTTTTTTTTTTTTTTTTTTTTTTTGAACAGGATTTTATGTCTGAGTTATAACACTGCTTTAAAACAAAAATGTGAAGCATTTTGAAGATATAGTCGGATGTCGATGTAGCTTCGTATACATACACACAATCGGTAGGTACGTAAATTATTAGAGCTACGATTCTTTGTGACAGGTAGAACGGTCACTAGAGTATATTAGTGTTCAAAAATGGCTCTGAGCACTATGCGACTTAACTTCTGAGGTCATAAGTCGCCTAGAACTTAGAACTACTTAAACCTAACTAACCTAAGGACATCACACACATCCATGCCCGAGGCAGGATTCGAACCTGCGACCGTAGCGGTCGCTCGGCTCCAGACTGTAGCGCTTAGATCCGCACGACCACTCCGACCGGCTATATATTAGTGTTTTTCGTGTTTATTATTGTTAACACCGTCAAATAATGGGTGATCACAGTGAAGGACAGACAAGGTCCACATTGTGCGTCTCCATTTTGCCAGCTATTCGAATCGTGCAATATCCAGAATTGTGAGATATTCAGATGCGGCAGCGGTCCGATGTTTGACCGCAACGTGAGGGCAGGCATACACGTCGTCAAGGTTCTGGTTGACCACGTGTGACCACTACAAGGTCATCGTAACAGCTTCAGATCTGCAACTGGTACCCGAGGATAAGTAAAGGACTCGCTGCAACATTCTGTGTTAACCCACAGCAATAGTCGTAGACTAACAGCAGCCGGGATAGGGAATCCCATGGTAGGCTGAAGTTGACACAGGAAGTATGGACTGCAGATGATTGGCTTCGCGCTGTGTTCACCGATGAATCGCAGTTCTGCAGTACCGCGGATGGCCATCGTCGGCAAGTGTGGCAAAGACCTGAGGAAAGCTCACATTCTTGCAATGCTTTGGAGAGGCTCATTGGTGTTATGGTGTTATTTCTGATTACATTGTGTGGAGTGCTATCGAATATGACTTCAGGTCACGTCTGGTAGTAATTGAGAGGGCTCTGACGGCACAACGGTACGTCACGGACATCCTTGGCCCTTATGTGTTACCTCTCATGCGACAGTATAATGGTGCAATTTTTCAACAAGACAATGCTTGTCCACATATTTTATGGGTCTGTGAATTGTCTGAGTGCTGCTGAGGTACTCATGTGCTGAGCTAGATCCCCAGATCTGTCTCCCACAGAACATGTGTGGGAGCAGCTCGGATATTAATTACGTCCCAATATCAGTATCCAGGGTATCAAGGATCAGTTGCGACATTTGTGAATTGGCTTCCCGTAGTTGGGGATATAAAGGCTTTATGCGACCCTTCCAGACTGAGTCTGTGCATGTATCCAGGCCTGAAGAGTTACAATGTTTTAATAATAAATTGGCTTATATTGCCAAATTCTTTATAACTTTGGCTCGATTTTGCGATCACTGAAATGATATCACATACCCTCTCAAACGTGAAGATTCATTTCGTTTCTTCCTTCTCTTCTAGGTGTTTCACTCTTATCAGACAGTGTAGTTGTCTGTTGTCATTTAACAATAGTGTCATATAGCTGGTAGGAAAGTAGAAAGAAGAGATGTGGAAAAGTTAATGAGGTCAAGATTCCACAACAGGAGGTCATACACAATTCCCATTTCACTCATAAGATGCACTGGAGGTGTAACAGACGGACCGCCCAAAATCTGTAAGGTGGCATCTCAATTCCAAAACAGTCGTTTTCTCACATCTCAACAAGGAATAGGTATCAGCTTCAGTGAGTTCGGAATATAGATACCACGTACTTTTTAATGATTGCCTTCTTCCCATACTTCTGCAGTCTGTGTCTTCAGCTTCGCAAACTAGACTGGAGAAAGAAGAGCGAAGTGCACCGAAAATACGAATGTTCAATCTGCCAAGGAAGACGTCACAGAGCTACTACATAGTATTCACACGTGAAGTTTCGAAAAGTGCCAAATGATCCCCGATTATGATCTTTTCCACTTACAAACAGTTCGCTTTGTACGTCGCAGCCATAGAATATTCAGTCAGTTTCGTTATTAATGTAGCATTTCCGATGACTGTCTGTACAAGCACCACTGGAACGTGCACCAGAAATAGTCAACAAGGGCTTCGCCAGCTTCACGAACCTCACTTATATCACTATCATCACCGCCACTTATATCAAGAAGGGGTGAAACTGGCACCAGGGCAACCATCCGTAATTAGAAACATATTAGTGTCAGTCCTCTGTTTCGCCACTCTAACCACCATCACCACGATTATAAATTGTCATTTGAGCCCAACATACTTCGGTAAGTATCTTCTACTGCCTAAGTCAACTGACGGTGAAGAGGTTGTGATGTGGAAACGCGAAGCAACAACCATAGCTAAACCACGACGATGCCGACCCCATGTACTGACGGACGAAGACCGTCGAGCACTGCGGATTGTGGTTGCAAAAAATCTCATGAAGTCAACTGTGAGTAGAAAGTTAAAAAATAAGGTATAATCGTTAAAAGCTCTTTATAAGCCATATGTTTCTTTAGTCACTGCTAGGTGACAGTACGGTGGTGTAAAGAATTAAGCCACTGAACAATGGGTGAAAAGAAAGGAGTAGTTTAGAGTGATGAATCACGCTATACAACGTGCCAATCTGACGGAAGGTTTTGGGTTTGTAGAATGTGTGGAGAACGTTACCTGGCTTCATGTGTAGTGCCAGCCACGAAGTATGGAGGAGGTAGTGTGGGGTCATTTTTCGTGTTTAGGTAGTGGTCCCCCTATTGCACATAAGAAAACTCATAAGTGCGTAAGATTATGAATACATTTCACAGAATCGCGTACTGCGTAGAGTAGAGGAACGGTTTGGAGAAGGTGGCTGTATCAAAATGACAACGCACCCTGTCATAAAGTAGCATCGCTGAGGAATCCGCCCCGATAGCTGAGTGGTCAGCGTGATGGATTGCCATCCTACGGGACCGTGTTCGATTCCCCGATAGGTCGGGGATTTTCTGAACTCAGGGACTGGGTGTTGTGTTGTCTTCATCATTATTTCCTCTCCATCCGGCGCGCAGGCCGCCCAATGTGGCGTCGGATGTAGTAAGACTTGCACCAAGGCGGCCGGACCTGCCCCTTAAGGGGCCTCCCGGCCAATGACGCTAAACGCTCATTTCCCATTTCATCGTTGAGGAAGTGATTTGTGTTCAGCAACATTCCTGAAAGGGACTGGCCTTCTCTGAGTCCCGACCTGAACTCTATGGAATACTTATGAGATGAGTTACAACTTAAACATCTCTCCAGAGTAAACGTCAAACATCTCTACCCTCTCTGGTTTGAGGTCTTGAGGAAAAAGGGGTTGTCCTTCCTCCACAGACATTCAGACACCTCATTAAAACTGTCTCTAGCAAAGTCCTCACACCCCATACTAATATCCAATAATAGGTGTCCAGATACTTTTGTTCTGACAGTGTATGTCTGGAAACAAAACATCATCCGTTTATAGGAATGATATCGTCTATGTCTCCCCATATTGCTAGCGTCTTTCCTCGCTGAACATTATTTCTGGTATGAAATCGGCAATACATTTTCGACTATTCTCTGAATAATGGTCCCTTGTAAGATAATCTTCTGAGAGCTACTCTTTTTGTCTATCCTAAACCCAAAGGTTGCTTTGAACACTACAGTGTTTTGCTAGGCAGGGTCCTATTGGTGTTCGTGTACTTTTGCCTTCTACAGACATTTGAACTGGCTTTCCCAGCTCATTATGTGGAAACCTTCAGCATTACGTCGGCTCCAAAGCGCAATATAACTTGGCATTTTTGCATAGACAGATTATTGCTGGACGTGAAAGAAGCGATAATTGACAGAAAAATTTCCAGAACCAACCGTGAACTGAAGCGGCCGTGCGGTTCTAGGCGCTGCAGTCTGGAACCGCGAGACCGCTACGGTCGCAGGTTCGAATCCTGCCTCGGGCATGGATGTGTGTGATGTCCTTAGGTTTAACTAGTTCTAAGTTCTAGGGGACTAATGACCTCAGAAGTTGAGTCCCATAGTGCTCAGAGCCATTTGAACCATTTGAACCAACCGTGAACTGAAGATCCCCGGATCTGTAGTTTGTCATTATCCACTTGACCATTGATCCACATCTAACTGCGATAACAATAATCAAAACGCCATGCTGTATGAGAAGCCTAGTTCGATATTCGATTTATCTGGATAGCATTTTTGTTTTTCGTCCTGTTTCACAGACACTGCTCTTCAGCTAGAGCAAACTGTTAGCTGTATGCTGGACTGGGCTAGTGAGAACGATTTTAAGTTCTCTAAAAAATCATGAAAAGTAATCTGTTCACATTTTGCTTTTAATTTACTGAAACTTCGGATGAGGGACATCGTTCTGAGCGTTACAACCTCAGTGGGATTCCAGCATCGTCTGTCATACCTGAAAGAATTATGGTTGCCGCATGTGCATGATATGAAGTGCCAATGAGGCACCAAGAACCTTAAACTGCTTCAGCAGTGAGAAGTGGGATATTTTGCGATAGAGTTGGTTCACATTTTACAAAATAATTGTCAGTAAGCAACTTTATAACGGTTTCATAGTGTGTCGCTTCCTTGCTCATTATTTTGGTTGCAATACACCTTGGGAAATTAGACTGACCATAATAGCCTTCTGAATTAGTCCAATACCTAACCTCTGCGATGGGACTGGTGGCCCTTCCTTCAGTCATCTGGACGCAGCTTCTCTCAGTACCACAAACATACTACGTTAATTATACGTCTTTCTTCTCTGGTCAGTATTATGAGTGCGCAGTGCATACTACAGCGAGTGTTTAGCAACAAACATCGAGTATCATCGACTGCCATACGATAAAAATAGGGCATAACGCACCCTGTTAGTGTTTTTTAAATGTTTTACCAGCATTACATCTCAGTACGAAAAGCACATAATGATGATTATGGACGTGTGGAGAAGTAATTTCGATTACGACATACTTAACACAAACCTATAGTGAGCGATGTATTGACAGATGCGATCCTGTAGTATAGGCTCTCCGTTCCCTTGAATTTAATCTTTAGATACTCTGGCAATAGGTATATTTGTTACCATTGATGTACGTCACACATTTTGAGAACGTATGCACATTACAGGGGTGTGTATTCTATCATCACAAGTCGTTGTGATCACTCCTGAATGTCGTGACCCCATGAACCAAGAGCCTCGATCCTGGACGGTTACCTACTTCTTTTAGAGCCTGCTGAAGAGTGGACTTGACATCTTCTTGAACTGGTCTACCCACCTGTTTACTGCTCTCCTCATCTCTTTCGTGCCCTCGGTCTTTCCTTCTACGATAATTTTCTTTAGATCTTCTCCATCTATTCCCACAATGTGGCTAAAGAACTCGATAATTTTTGATTCACGCAAGAAGAAAGGAGCCTGGAGATACTGAGTCACTGAATGAAGGGCACATTCCTTTTTTCTGTCCATTTTATACGCAGCATCCTGCTCCAGCACCATAGGTGCAATGCATCTATATGCTGCTTGTCTCTGGCCTTAGGTGGCCATGTTACGGAACCAATAAGGTAGATGTTAACTGAGGGTTTCAACAAGCCAGAACTTCGTGCTGTTCGTTGTCGTTCTGTTCTGTCAGATATATTAGTGAGCTGCTTCATAGCAACTTGCCCCAACGAGATCTATCTTTTTATCTCATCTTCACAACTTCCCTTGGTAGACCCAAGGTAGATGACGCAATGCACGACCTTCAGTTACTTTAATCGATTCGTTCGTTGGACCCGTGCTTCTCGGTCACTTATCGAGAGTCTGTACCTGGTGAGACTGATGTCTAATCCATATTATCGGCTAACGTTATCTGCTTTTGTTTACAGCTCAGTAAGTTCATCTTCGCTGCTGCCTTAAGGTACAGTATCATCAGCAGATCGCAGCTTGTTAATAGTTGTTCCACCAACTGAGATTTTTATAGTCCAACTATGAACAGCTTTTCGAATGACATGTTCGGCATAGATGTTGTACATTTGCGGGAGTGAGAGGTGGGTGTATGGGGTTAAGGGCACAACCCAGTCTGACACCTCTTGGTACATTGAAGAAATCAGACTTGCCACCGTTTGTTTTCACAACTACGAGGTGATTATTGTATATTCTTCTGATCAGCGCCATCAAGTGTGGTGGGATACCGAAACTTGCAAGTACTCGCTGCACCTTTTCACCGACAACACAGTCTAAGACTTTCCATTTGGTGACGAAGCAGATTTCTCAGTTATTTATCGTACGTTGAGGATATGTTCAAAAATGGCTCTGAGCACTATGGGACTTAACATTTGAGGTCATCAGTCCCCTAGAACTTAGAACTACCTAAACCTAACTAACCTAACGACATCATAAACATCCATGCCCGAGGCAGGATTCGAACCTGCGACCGTAGCGGTCGCGCGGTTCCAGACTGTAGCGCCTAGAACCGCTTGGCCACACCGGCCGGCTGAGGATATGTTGACAAGTTCCTTTCCATTCAAGAAAACTAATTTTTTTCTGTGGATGTGTTAGGCTGATTGTACGGCTTCAAACGTTGGTTCAAGAAGTAGAACAATATTCTGTTTGCGTGCGATATGAGAGCAATAATTCGGTAGTTGGAGCAGTTCCTGATTAAACCTTCCTTGAGTAGGAGGATGAAGAGACACTTCGAGCAGTCTCCTTACCATACTCTTTACACATCGAATGCAGCACATCAACACCTTCCTGCCCCACTTCTCTGGTCGTCTCCCCGGATATACCATCTCGACCAAGGTACTGGTAATTCTTCATGTGTTGAATTGCATTCCCCGTTTCGCTGCGAGAGATTATAGTTCCCAATGTAAGTTGATAAACAGCTCGATTGTCCGTACTGTTGTTGATTCCGGAATACAACTTTTCACAGTACTGTTTCCCCGTATCTAGGATAGGCTTGTTACGGTCGTCGTTTGGCACCCGTGTAAGAGGGTTGATGTCAAGGTGATGCTGTTGAGTTTCTCTAAGAGATCACTTACGTGATTGTGATAATAAGGTTGTTCTACCTCATCACAGACACTGTTAATGAAATGTCATTTGTCCCGTCTACAATTCCTTTGTATTCCTCTACACAGTTTATTATGTCTGTCTTGATTCTGAGTAGTGTGGATACCAGTCTCCTTCAGATTGCTTCTCTCTCCAATTAACTGTAGCGTGGACTGAAATATCCAAGGATATTTTCCACTTTGTGGTCATTCTGATGTCGGAAATGACGAGGAAACAACCTCCTTCGTTCGATCCCATGTTTATGATCCAAGTGCTTCCTTACCATTACTGATGTTCTGGAGTTTTAGTCTTACAAGCTCCCCAGATTTCCGAAGAGCTTGCTTGTTGGCGGTTCATAGCCGTCTTTGCTCAGTATTTTCGTAGATTTGAGCTTATTCCACGTTTTCATGGATGGCATATTGCAGATTGTTAGCTCCAGGCAGAGTGTTACAGTCTAAGACCGAAGTCTTCCAACATCTGCGCATTAGGATGAAGTCAGTCTCATTTTTAAATGTATCACCAAGTGATATCAAAGTGTACAGTCGTGTTGGGTGAGATTGAAACGGCCGGCCGCTGTAGCCAAGCGGTTCTAGGTGTTTCAGTCTGGAACCGCGCTGCTGCTACGGTCGCAGGTTCGAATCCTGCCTCGGGCATGGATGTGTGTGGTGTCCTTCTTCAGTTACTGATTGTTCTTTGTTCATAGAACTCTTCTGTCTAATCCACAGTAGGGACATAAGTCTGAATGATTATGACTTTACACAGATAAAAATTCTATTCGATAGAGACGATTCTGTCATAAACGGGTTCGTAGTTTGTGACAGTCCGCCCCAATAGCTGAGTGGTCAGGTCGGCGGTCAGTCACGCCAAGAGGCGCAGTTTCGATTCCCGGCTGGATCGGAGATTTTCTCCGCTCAGGGACTGGGTGTTGTGTTGTCCTCATCACCATTTCATCATCATCAGTGGAAGGCAACGGGAAACCACCACTGAAATCACTTCTCTAGAGGCTCATGCGGTCGACCTCTCACTAGGTTTCCCCCATGACCAGACCTGCCGTAAGACAGAACACAAAGTTAAAGTTAGTCTATGACACAGTTGTTCAGATTTCTGGGACTGACTGTCGCGAAACCATTATGCTTGGATCACTACTCTCTGAAAAGAACACAGTGTTCCTTTCTTGGATCATGAAACGGCCACTTACTCTCCAGTGACTCTCAATAAGCCCAACAATATCCAGGTCACCCATGTTCATTTCTCTATCCATGTGACAGGTTTCTCCGTATGAAGTAGTCCACGCACATTCCATGTTGCAATCTTTCTTACAGTGAGCAGGGATAATTTGCACTCTAGTGTCGATCCAATAACTTCTCTCAATCCTATACCCTCTCGTGAGTAGTCTATCTACTGGGGGACTTTATGCTCCGGATAATTCAGAACTGAGCAAAGCCGTGGGGTTCTCAGGGGAAACATTTCAGTGGTGGTTTTCCGCTGCCTTCCACTGAACGCCAAATCCTGTCAACTCACCGATACAGTTTCCTACTGGGGTTGGTTGCCCAACCTTCCACTGGGTTGCCCATCTTAACTGGGACACCACGTGTAGGTAGGAAGATAGAGAACTGAGGTGTCAAAGGCTAAGAGAACTTTCTTGTTGAGTTGTTGTAATCGTGTCTCCTGCACCCCCTTTTTTGCCAGAGTCTCATTGTTTTCGCAGGGTATCCCCAAGGCCATTTCCTGTGTCTCATACATGTGATCAAATCCGAGTGCTGCCTGTTGTGTTTGTATGCGATGTTCTTTGAGAGAAAGGGCTGAAGGTTATGTTACAATAAATCGTAAAAACATTACCACCACCAGTATATTCAACAGATAGGTGGCTGTCATACCATAGAATGACCAATATCTCAAAAGGTTTTCGCTTATCGACATATTTTTAAGGGACTTTTTTCTGGTTTGGACCGACACTAACTTCTGTAAAAATATTGGACACTTCTTCGAAGCACCCTTTATGTTTAATCTGACGAAAGCACACTTACAGGTAATGGTGACAGCCATGCAGAATTTAAATGATTTCTTTTGTAGGTTGTCTGCCTAAATTATTGGTCCTAATACCATAGCAATCATATTTATAACTGGGTCAGAGACAGGTTGTTGCAAGTCATTAGCGAGCGAATTATTTAGGATCAAGTTTTGTAACTCAAAAACAACTAACAAAGACCGACATACATTTTGTCAATCAACACCACCATATTAACTAAGGAGTCTGAAATTTTGTACAGTAAATTCCTGTGAGCTGGACTTAGGTGACTAATTATACGTTAATCGTCCCATGTGACTTCCTGAATGCAATTGTATGTGGTGGCGCATATGTGACTGCTGTCACTTTCTCGTCTATGACATACGGTGACGACCCGTCGGTTGAAAGGAAATGTGGTACCCAACGATGCGGGCTGCTAGTGGGGTTCACTTTCTTCCCCGAGACTCAGTAGACGTGGCCCATCTGGAGTGAGTGGCCTAGGCAGTGGCCCACGTCGTCTCAGGCACTGCACATTCTCAACTGCATGGCGTGTTATTGCTCTTTATGCTAACTTCACGTGAATGCTATTGGGCTTCGGCTCCTCAAAGTGATGCATGTCAAGCGAAATGAAGTTACTGATTGCTGTACTATCAGACGACACGACTACAAAATCAAACAAGACAATCGGTGAAGTGTTACAATAAAGTGAGTCAAAGAGCGGTCGAATTCAGTCTGTATAGCGAACGATGTAGATTACTCGTGTCTTGTCTAAACCTAGGTTTTTGAGTACTCTGTCAAATACCTCTCGCTGGAGGAAAATCTAATCCTCGTTTACTTTCTCTTCCCTTTCCATGGCATTACTTTCAAGTTTCTTCCCAATTTATAGCGCTTCTATGTATTCCGCCTACCTTAAATCTTCCCTGCTTTCCTTAGTTGACTTGCTACACTGATGAGCACGAGCATTTCGACCACTGAACACCGCGTGAGTGAATACTGCCTGGTGGCGTTGTGGACAATGCACCAGCATTGTACTTCGTCGTCAGATCTTCCACAGTTCGTCGCCTATCCTGTTTTACAGAGTAGGCAAGCCTCCCACTTTCAGGTTCTGTGGTGAGACTTGGACATTCATCGTTTTGTCTTCTACTCGTGGCTTCACCGTCCTTCTACCACTTCCATGGATGCTAATTACAATACGCTAACAGCTGACAAGCTGACAAGCGGAACAGAGACGAACTGACAATCACTGTAGATAAAATACTGCCGAAAATGGGGACATCCATTGATATTAGCGAGTTTGAAAAAAGGCCGATTGATACTGCCCGGGGCCTGGGAAAGAACATTTCGGGAACGGCGAAGCTTGTCAGCTGTTAGCACAGGGACACGTGGTGGACGGTAAGCGGTCGGAATCGACAGGTTTGAATGTGGCGCCAAAAGTGTGGCAGCAAACGGTCGACCGTTGTGTGATTCATCTCCGAGGCAGACAATTTTGGCGGGAAACATTCGGAGGCGACGAATACACTTGGTGAGCGGACAAGGGGCCGCTGTGATGTCAAACTCGACCAGTTCCAGCGTGTCCAGCGGAAACATGTTTACGACGTGGGAGCGATCGCTGGGCTCGCCCCCTGCGCTAGTGGGCGGCCGCCTCACGTGACATGCATAGGCAGTGTCTCTGCGCGCTGGCCAGGGGGTGGCGAGGATTTGAACTAATTCAGTTGGAGCGCGGACGTCGTGGTGACTGCAATGCGATATCAAAGAAGTGTGTGCTGACTGTGTTGGAGAACAAGTGATGACCATACTGCTTGAAATAAAGTCTTCAGTCCCTTCCCCCCTGCAAAATCAAAGGACGTGACTTACGTTACTATAAGTGCAGTTCATTATTTGACGTGATTATGGTAGGCTACCAGTGAAAAAAAAGATAAGTGAGGGAGAAAGATCGTAAGTGTGATCAATTATGGTGTTGGGATTTGAACTTATGATAGATTTTTGTTATGGATGTAAGGAAAATAGCTTTCTCACCGAGAAAATCGGACATCTTGAATAAATAATAAATGATAATAATATATAGAAGTACAGTTTTCAAGATATTGTGTGTGGGAATTTGAATTTGGCGCAATTTCCTGTGGATGTAGGCCTATAATAATAAATAATAATAATAATAATAATAATAAATGATACTGAATGATAATAATTGATAATGAATGATAATAAATGATAATGATTGAGAATGAATGATAATAAATGACAATGGATGATAATGAATGTTAATAAATGATAATGAATGATAATGAATAATAAACAAAAGTAAGGTTTTGCAGCCATTATCATGTTGGAATTTGAATTTGGAGGGCATTTTCTAGTCGAGGCAGGTCAATAATAATAAATAATAATAAATGATAATAAATAATAATAAATTATAATGAATGTTAATAAATAATAACCAATAATAATGAATAATAATAATAAAGAGAAGTACAGTTTTGCATGCATTATCCTGTTGGAATTCAAACTTCCTGCCATTTTTTCTTCTGGAGGCTTAGATTAGTGGACATAGCACAATTGGGCTATTTTCCCCACCAAAATTCAAAATTCCCGCCATTTTTTCTTGAGGTTAGGTTAGTGGACATAGCACAATTGGCCTATTTTCCCGCCAAAATCCGCCATCTTGAATGGCGTCATGCAATGTTGCCCAGTCTACATGCCGCCATCTTGGATGACGTCATCGCCGCCATCTTGAATAAATTTAACAACAATGGAGAGTGGGGTGGCACATAGTTTGTCCCTCTACTGACGTGCAGGTAGGGAAGTCAGGACACACTCACTGTAAAGACACTTCAGTTATCAAGATATCAGTAGTAAATTTTCAGAGGGTTCGGAATAAAGTTCCTGAATTTACTACCCTCCAGGAAGCGTGTGGCGCACAAATTATTCTCGGGACTGAGACCTGGCTGAACCCTGAGATAAAAAGTTCTGAAATATTTAGTGGGGGTTGGAACGTGTATCGGAAAGACAGATTAGACACCGTAGGTGGTGGTGTCTTCATTGCAGTTGACAAAAATATTGTGTCTATTGAGGTCGAAGTAGAGTGTGATTGTGAACTTAACTGGACACGTTTAACAGGGCTAGGGGAAATAAAGTTAATTGTGGGGTGTTATTACCGGCCACCAGGTTCCACCGTGGCAGTTCTAGAATCATTCAAAGGGAGTCTACATTCTGTATCTCAGATGTACCCGGATCATGCTATATTAGTCAGAGGCGACTTCAACCTACCTAGTATAGACTGGGATGTCTATGGATTCATTACAGGTGATACAGACAAGCCGTCGTGTGAATTAGGTTTGAACACATTATCCGAAATTTGTCTTGAGCAGCTAAATCGACAGCCAACGCGTAATGGAAATACTTTAGATCTGGTAGCCACGAACAGACCAGACCTCATCGACGGTGTCAGTGTTGGGACAGGGATTAGTGATCATGATGTTGTCATTACGACTATGGTTACGAAAGTTAAAAAGTCGGTCAAGAAGGCTAGGAGAATATTCTTATTAGAAAGAGCAGATAAGCAGTTGTTAGCATCCCACTTAGTAAATGAATCAGCATCATTTACTTCCGATACGATGGACGTGGAAGAATTATGGGCAAATTTTAAACACATTATAAATCACACATTGGACAAGTATGTGTCGAAAAAGTGGGTTGCGGACGGAAAAGACCCACCGTGGTTTAACAGCGCAATTCGGAGAATGCTCAGGAAGCAAAGGCAGTTGCACTCGCGGTGCAAGAAAGATCGGGAGAATGAGGATAGGCCAAAGTTAGTAGAGATTCGTGCTGCTGTAAAAAGAGCGATGCGCGAAGCATTCAACCACTACCACCGTCATACCTTAGCAAAAGATCTTGCTGAAACCCTAAGGAAATTCTGGTCTTACGTAAAATCGGTAAGCGGGTCGAAGGCTTCCATCCAGTCACTCACTGATCAGTCTGGCATGGCAACGGAAGACAGCAACACGAAAGCTGAAATTTTGCATTTAGCATTTGAGAAATCTTTCACGCAGGAGGATCGTACAAACATACCGCCGTTTTAGTCTCGTACAGATTCCCGTATGGAGCACATAGTGATAGACATCCCTGGGGTTGTGAAGCAGCTGAATGGGTTGAAAATAAATAAACGCCAGGTCCTGGTGGGATTCCAATTCGGTTTTACAGAGGGTACTCTACTGCATTGGTTCCTAACTTAGCTTGCATTTATCGCGAATCTCTCGCCCAACGTAAAGTCCCGAGCAACTGGAAAAAAGCGCAGGTGACGCCGGGTAGAAGGACGGATCCTCAAAATTACAGACCAATATCCTTAACATCGGTTTGTTGCAGGATTCTCGAACATATTCTCAGTTCGAGTATAATGAATTTCCTTGAGACAGAGAAGTTGCTGTCCATGCATCAGCACGGCTTTAGAAAGCATTGCTCCGGCGGAACGCAACTCGCCCTTTTTTCACATGATATCTTGCGAACCATGGATGAAGGGTATCAGACGGATGCCATATTCCTTGACTTCCGGAAAGCGTTTGACTCGGTGCCCCACTGCAGGCTCCTAACTAAGGTACGAGCATATGGGATTGGTTCCCAAGTATGTGAGTGGCTCGAAGACTTCTTAAGTAATAGAACCCAGTACGTTGTCCTTGAGGGTGAGTGTTCATCGGAGGTGAGGGTATCATCTGGGGTGCCCCCGGGAAGTGTGGTAGGTCCGCTGTTGTTTTCTATCTACATAAATGATCTTTTGGATAGGGTGGATAGCAATGTGCGGCTGTTTGCTGATGATGCTGTAGTGTACGTGAAGGTGTCGTCGTTGAGTGACTGTAGGAGGATACAAGATGACATGGACAGGATTTGTGATTGGTGTAAAGAATGGCAGCTAACTCAAAATATAGATAACTGTAAATTAATGCAAATTAATAGGAAAAAGAATCCTGTAATGTTTGAATACTCCATTGGTAGTGTAGCGCCTGACACAGTTACGTCAATTATCTATTTGGGTGTAACATTGCAGAGCGATATGAAGTGGAACAAGCATGTAATGACAGTTGTGGGAAGGCGGATTGTCGTCTTCGGTTCATTGGTAGAATTTTGGGAAGATGTGGTTCATCTGTAAAGGAGACCGCTAATAACACACTTATACGACCTATTCTTGAATACTGCTCGAGCGTTTGGGATCCCTATCAGGTCGGATTGAGGCAGGACATAGAAGCAATTCAGAGGCGGGCTGCTAGATTTGTTACTGGTAGGTTTGATCATCACGCGAGTGTTACTGAAATGCTTCAGGAACTCGGGTAGGCGTCTCTAGAGGAAAGGAGGCGTTCTTTTCGTAAATCGCTACTGAGGAAATTTAGAGAACCAGCATTTGAGGCTGACTGCAGTACAATTTTACTGCCGCCAATTTACATTTCGCGGGAAGACCACAAAAATAAGATAAGAGAGATTTGGGCTCGTACAGAGGCATATAGGCAGTCATTTGTCCCTCGTTCTGTTTGGGAGTGGAACAGGGAGAGAAGATGCTAGTTGTGGTACGAGGTACCCTCCGCCACGCACCGTATCGTGGATTGCGTAGTATGTATGTAGATGTAGTAGATGTAGAAGTTGGTGTTTGGAATTTCGTGAGAATATTCCGTCGCAACGAAAAGCGCCTTCCTTTCAATGATGTCCAGCCCAATTCCTGTATCATTTCCGTGACACCCTCTCTCATATATTGCGATAATACAAAACGTGCTCCCCTTCTTTGCTTCTTTGACCTTCAAAATGGTTCAAATGGCTCCCCTAGAACTTAGAACTACTTAAACCTGACTAACCTAAGGACATCACACACATCCATGTCCGAGGCAGGATTCGAACCTGCGACCGTAGCTCTTTGAACTTTTTCGATGAACTCCGTCAGTCCTATCTGGTAAGTATCCCACACTGCGCAACAGTATTGTAAAAGAGAACGGACCAGCATAGTGTAGGCAGTCTCGTTATTAGATCTGTTACATTTTCTAAGTGTCCTGCCAACAAAACGCAGTCTTTGGTTAGCCTTCTCCACAACATTTTCTATGTGTTCCTTCCAATTTAAGTTGTTCGCAATTGTAATACCTAGGTATTTTGTTGAATTTACGGCTTTTAGATTAGACTGATTTATCGTGTAACCGAAGTTTAACGAATTCATTTTAGCACTTATGTGTATGACCTCACACTTTTCGTTATTTAGAGTCGATTGCCAATTTTCGCACCATACACGTATATTTTCTAAATCGTTTTGCAATTTGTTTTGATCTTGTGATGACTTTATTAGGTCCTTAGTAAAAATTTCGGCTGAACATATCTCCGACTTGGCCAGCTTTCAGCACGTGTAACGGTTTGATTTCAAAAAATGGTTCAAATGGCTCTGAGCACTATGGGACTTAACATCTATGGTCATCAGTCCCCTAGAACTTAGAACTACTTAAACCTAACTCACCTAAGGACAGCACACAACACCCAGCCATCACGAGGCAGAGAAAATCCCTGATCTCGCCGGGAATCGAACCCGGGAACCTGGGCGTGGGAAGCGAGAACGCTACCGCACGACCACAAGATGCGGACAACGATTTGAGCTTCAGGGATTTCTTTTAGCGCTCGGAATTCCGGCTCTTTCCCAACAAAGCTACGACAACTTACAATTATAGTGCCGGTGGTTCAAAGGTCTACCCTCGTCCTGTGTTTGACCTGCGCCCTTTGAGACTGAAGCTCGTTATGCTCTTTCCCGTGACTCTTTAATCAAACAAACCGACCAGTCCCCTTCACATAGGCCCCGCTACCTGAAACTCTAACGCCCTGTGGCGCAATTCAAAGAATCTGCAGCCCTCACGGTGGCAGAACTGTCTGAGTCTCTGATTCAGACCCTCCACATCGACTTGAAATCCGTTAAGTCGTCAAAGCGTTGACCCTTCTCGTGGATTTTTACAGTTCGTCGTTTTGTGATAGCATCGTACTGTTAACACAAAGTCTCGTCACCCGTGATGATTTTCCTACAGAAAAGAATTGTGCGGGTTTTGCATTTCAGTCAAGTCGTTGTTTTTATTCGGAAGCCAGGGTGTGTGGGACAAATTTTACACTCACTTTTCTTCAAAACATTGTGGAGAATGTCTTCAACACTTGATTTAGCTACAGCCTGCTGACAACTTACTAATCGAGTGCACATGTGTTGTTTAGAGTTATTATTCTAAGCTGCTAGCGTAGTTACTGCACTGACGCCAACACTTTCATCTGGTGATGAGCCTGCAGTGGCTCGAAAGCTAGTTAATGGTACAATAAACTTGAAAAACGCATTGTTGCATACCACACGTACATGAACTACGAAGGAGGTAGACGGTTTCAGCCATGGTAGAGAAATTATCTTATTATATATTTGTGTGCGGCATGAGAAGGGAAAAAAGAAACAATTAAATATAAAGTCACCAAATCGACACCGACAGACACTGTGAGCTACCTCTAAGTCATCTTAGCGGCGTCCTATCAAGAAGACACAGTCGTTGTTTATGATACTTTGCACTACGAATTGGATTGAAATTCGTTGGATTAATCTGTACTTACCGATAGAACGTAGAGCACCCGCTCCGTGCCCTTGTGATTAAGAGTTGATACCCCTCATCTCTCATTAGCAACATAATAAGCCATCGAAAATGGAGATCGTGCTTACTTTCAGTGCTTCAGGTACTTGCATCCATTAATGTAAAACCAACTTCAATCAAAACGTAACATTATTCTGTGCCGAGAGTAGTGGAACAGTGTCCCAAGGCTGCGATGTTGCAATTAATCCGTCACTTTGTTTTTATTACATTTTGCTAAATTTCTACATAAATCCAGATTGTTTTCCTTATGGACATATTTCAGTGAGATAACTGTAATGTTGTCTGCTGTACCATGGAAGGCTGTCTCTTCCATAACGTAGTGCTCGTTCACACTCAGCCTCAAACTACATAATTGTAATGTCCGCAAAACAGAGCTAATTTTGTATCCAGAACCTTTCATCCCACTTTGCTGTGCCCTGGGGAACTTAATGTGTTTAACGTCTCCTTGCTCGCTTGCACTTAGTGTTGGAATTGTCGTTGGCACAAATGTGTAATCGTGGCGTGAAACAGAATGTAGACTGTCCTCTGGAAGGCTGTTTGTTTACGTGAGAACGCCAACAGACACAGCGCAGCCCGTCTCTGGCAGAGGTACAGGGGGCGTCCTCCCACCCCACCTCTGTCTTTCAGAAGAAAATATGAGTTTCAGCTTACACGGAAAGATTGACTTCTCTTTTATATGAAGGAATACAAATCAAAAATGTCTGAATTATAGGTTCCTCTGTTTTCTCTTATGGGTCGCATCAGGTCCTTCAAAACCTTCTGTATTCGCTGCGATTTCTAGCTGTAGCGTTGCTTTTCCTTTCGAATAAACAATATAGAGTCAAGTTCGAACACACAAAGAAAGGCGCTCCTGATCAAGATATCGAGACTTAACACGAACAGAGACACTTTTAAAACGAGGCGGAGAGACGAGCTTTCCGACAGACATAGAATACTAACATATACGATCAATCGCTTCCTAGTTATAGAAGTGTATTTGTGTGCAAAGTGTGATAAAACACGAACTACATGGTGCGATAACTCCCTCGATAATCAACTTCTCCATTGATTTTAACTGTAAGTCTGCATGAGATAGGAGGGCGGTTATGTAAATAATTTTCTTTGAGTATTATATTTTCTTTAAAGGCGTCATAGCCACTCAACCAAGCGCTACTAACACAGAGATGCGTGCGGAACTGCAATATTTCCTCACATTTTCACGTTAGAAAAACACCAAATGGCTCAAATGACTCTGAGCACTATGGGACTTAACTTCTGAGGTCATCAGTCCTCTAGAATTTAGAACTACTTACACCTAACTAACCTAAGGACATCACACACATCCATGCCCGAGGCAGGATTCGAACATGCGACCGTAGCGGTCGCGCGGTTCCAGACTGTAGCGCCTAGAACCGCTCGGCCACTCCGGCCGGCGAAAAATACCACTTAGAGTGATGATCAACTAGAGTAGTTCACGAAAAAATGGAAGAATTTTGTACGTGGAACCGTACGGGGAGCTTACACGCAACTATCTGAAGTACGTGACCACAGCAGTGTCATCCTGTACATACTGCATTCCTTTATAGCGATTCAAAATGCTAACGCTCTAGGAATCAGGTTATATAACATTTATATCTAAATAACCTGTCTCACATAAAGAATTTCGTATATTATGCACATAAGAATATTTAACTCTCTGCCTCTCACAAGCTATATGTTTGCCATTAAATGCTCAGAAAGCATCATTGACATTGTTTCCGTCGTTCCCGGCTGTAATTAATGTGTGTATCTTGTCCATCTGATGAAAATTCAAGCACTGAAAGATTCATCAATATACACCACGTACTACAATTACGATGTAACTAAATCAAAGTCTACCTCCTTAGCTGAGCAGTCAGCGCGTCTGATTGCCATGCGTGGTACCGGGTTCAATTCTAAGACGGGTCAGAGATTTTTTTCGCTCGGAGCCTAAGTGTTGTGTAGTCATTTTCTTGACACGCAAGTCGCTCAGCGTGGCGTCGACAGAAAAGACGTGCAACTCGTCGGCGGTACTTTACCAGGTGGGGACTCCCGGCTATCAATTTAAAAAAAAATCAAGGACCATAAATGTAGTCATACAGCGTAGACATAAAGGAAGCAGCCGAGATAGCTTAAAATTATGAATGAAAAAACACATGACGCTGGTGTAGTTTCATACAATATTTTTTATTTTACAAACCGATTTTAGGCTGTTACATCATCGTCGGGCAAAAAGATAAGCGTGTGTGGCTATGAAATTTTTATAGGAGCAAAGATTTTAAACTTGATGCATCTACAGACTATTCTAATTGATTTTCAAAGATGACTTTTGTTAATGTTTGATTTAGGGCTAAAACGATAAGAATTATTTCATACCACCAAGAAAGGGAGAAAGATTTACTACACTGATGTAATAGAAATTAATGGTCATATGTCTATTTGCTCAAGTTTAGAATTGAATCATCAAACACAGTTCCCTTATTCACCACTTATAACTGCAGAAAAAGCTAATAATTTCATAGACTACTTTGGAGATCATCTCTACTACACATATGCCACAATTTTACTTTCTTTCGGTTACTGTAGTTCACATTTGCCCCGTTAGAAAATTATATTTTGTACAATTACAGTTGTTTCAATTACCCGTTTACTCTCTGTTGTAATATATTATGTGTCTGCAATAGTGGACTGGTTAAGGACATATCTTATTCAGTTGCACATGTCACCAAATTTTACTACATATTCTTCTCAGAACAATTGTAATTTGTCATGTAGTTCATTATTTAATGTTTCATGCATTTCATTTAAGTTCAATAGTTTTACAGCGCATTTTACTGAAATAATTCCTCTCGTTTTAGTAATAAATCGAACATTAATAACTGTCATCTTTGAAAACCAACTGAGAAACTCTAGATGCACACAGTTTAAAATCTTTGATCCGACAAAAATTTTAAAGTCACTCATGTTTATCTTCGTACTTGACGATGGAGTAACAGCTGAAAACCGGTTTGTAAAATAATAATATTGTAGTATAGTAGGCTAGTGTAGTGAGTTTCCTCATTAATAATGCGTAAAATATTCTACGAATGACCAACAGAACAGTCAGCTAATGCAGTTTTCTTAACAATAAAAAGCTAAACTTGTGACTGAGTAGATATGAGTCGGTGATTCCATGATTAACTGCAGGAGTCTGTCATGATGGCTGTCTCAGAAAATTTAGAGATGACAAGTAAATGGATATACATCCAATAATGGCTAATTTCTGCTTGAAGAATGGACGTAAAAGCAAATCGTATACAAGAAAGGAGATTTAGAACGTATTGTTACTGAATGGAACAGATAAGTTTTGCTATAGGTAAAGAAATCTCTAGGGCTGTTTAGATACGCAAACTACATTTCTTCACTATTTAATTATTTCCGGTAAATCTCAGCTAGTTATTGTGGACCTAAGGTACTAGTATCAGGGTACTAGCTTGACAAACAGCAGCCGGGGACGCTTCCGCGTTATATCTAACGCATGTACGAGGGGGTGGACAAAATATGGAAACACTAAAAACACAAAACATTACCACGCCTAAAGCGTAGTAATAAACCAAAAAAAGAAAAAAAAACAGTATTCAAAACAGCTTCCAGTCGTCGTCTCGGGATGGATAAATACAGGTCCTGCGTGGTTTTCAATGGTTCAACTGGTTCAAATAGCTCTGAGCACTATGGGACTTAAGGTCTGAGGTCATCAGTGCCCTAGAACTTAGAACTACTTAAACCTAACTAACCTAAGGACATCACACACATCCATGCCCGAGGCAGGATTCGAACCTGCGACCGTAGCAGTCACGCGGTTTCGGACTGAAGCACCTAGAACCGCTAGGCCACCGCGGCCGGCCGGTTTTCAGTGGAACCTTATCCCATTCTTCCTGCAAAATAATGGAAAGCTCAGGTATCGATGATGGAGGTGGATACCGATTATGCGCTCTTCTCTCCAAAGTAGACCACAAAGTCTCAATAATACCAAGGTGATTGTGGTGGCCAGGAGACTTGTGTCAACTCATCCAAGTGCTCACCAAAACAGTCCTGAACAATAAGAGCTATGTTAACAGGGACCCATCGTCTTGGAGCACAGGATCACTACTGGGGAACAAACATTGTACCATGGGATCGACTTCATCAGCCAAAATGGCCAAATAATCCTTGGTAGTAATGTGACCTTGCAGAGAACACATGCGGCCCATAGAATTCCACGATATGACAGCGCAAATCGTCACCGAACCCCCGCCATGGTTCAATCCTCAGATGCAAACTCGGCCTGAAGTTGGAAACATTGTGCGACAAGACTCATCCGATCAAATGACCAAAATTTCATCAAAATGAAATATTTGTCGGTGCGGGTAAATCAACTAAAGAGTTGTTAATGATTTTAATTAAAGGATGTCTTAATCGTAGGGGTTTATTCATTAGTAAATTATCTTATTTTACGTTGTAGAATAATGTAAAGCATTATTGTTATTGGGTGTCTTAATTTAATAAAATTAATATTTATTACTTCAACAAAAACTCTATAATCAATTATTAAATAATAAATACCCAAAATAAAAATTATAGTTCTAGAAAAAAATAAGGAAAAAAAACTCAAAGAACAAATAGAAAATAAATTCACGGCCTAAGATGAAAAAGATTCATATCATTGATTCCACAAAACAACATTTTTAATTAAAATACTTAAGCAACTTAAACAAAAAAATATTCAATAAATGCAACTGGGGCAGGTCAATCAAACTACATCTAGCATGAACACAATTAATCAATGTTCAAATATCCAATTAATTCATCTTAAACAAACTATTTCAAGAATTAAATCCTTTGAATAAAATCCTGCTAAAAAAGGTTCCATTTGCCTGTTAAGGGCATTTACATCACTGGTGAGCTGTTTTAGAATTCCAGCTTGTACTGCAATTCCTGCTTATGGAGCTCCGTTCGTATTGTTTTGGTGAGTGCGACATTCAGTTCCGGAGTGACTCTTACAGTTGTCGTTCTCTTATTTTTCTCACGCTCCTCTTCAATAACCGTCTGTCACGATAACTCTACACCCAGTTTCGTCCCCGTTGTGACTTAGCGGGTAATGATTTTTCCGGTTTCACTGTATGCGGTATAATATTCGATATGGTGCCTCTTGAAACACCAAACATTTCGGGTGCCTTGCTTACAGATGCACCCACCATTGGAGCGCCAACAATATGACCATATTCGAATTGACTTAGCTCCGACATAATGCACTCACAAATACACAGAACACTATTCTGACTACGATTAATTCTTTCAACGTATTGGGGACATTAGATAGGTGCCGTTAGTGGTCAAATACAATAACCAAACCTGCAGCTCGGCAAGCATATTTTTGTCCAACACTTGTATGTGCCAACAGTGTGCGCCTGTTGCGCCGTCGATAGAAAACTTCAGAGGCAAGCGATGTGACCTCAGGCCAGACACATCACTGTGTTCGTTTGGCTCACTGGCAACACAGCTATCCATCAGTTATACCGTCCGCCCCGATCGCTGAATGGTCAGCGTGACGGACTGCCGCCTTAAGAGGCACGGGTTCGATACCCGGATGGGTCGGGGATTTTCTCTGCTAAGGGACTGGGTGTTGTGTTGTGCTCATCATCATTTCATCCCCATCCAGCGCGCAGGTCGCCCAGTGTGGCGTCGCATGTAATAAGACCTGCACAAAGGCGGGCGGGCCTGCCTCCCGGCCAATGACGCCAAACGATCATTTCATTTTCATTAGTTATACATACTAACAACAGTCTGCTTTGAGTACTATCTACATACGTTTTCGTACAAGAAATCTGCCTTATGCAGAGTGCTAGCACTAGCATACGCAAGAGTTGTCAGACTCCCGCAGACCAAGGTGAAATTCTAGGAAGGTAACCAGACTGAATTCGTTACACCCGAAACTCAACACGCACTAACTGGCGCATTTACATGCAATTGCAAGTGCCTATGCAATTCGTTTTCCGCAACTGGAGACCTTGAAAAGAAATGTTATTTTTGAAGTATGGAATGTTACATGATCCTTCGGCACACTGTCGTCGAAAACTCTTCGTATTTACCTCAATTACTAAATTAACTATTACGTGATATATCTGGCTGTTTCCTGTCAACCAATCCCTTCCTTAAGTCGTTTTGTGCTATAAAACCCTTTTGTCCCACATTCGATTCGGTACCTCTTCGTTAGACATCCAATCTACCCCTCCAGTCAAAAGCGTACCTTTATAAGACCATTTCTCCGAAGTTTCTATTCTCTTGTTGTCTATATTACCTATCGTACACGTTTCACTTCCAGGTAACGTAAGTCTTGAGTACTTACACTTTCAGAAAGTATTTCATAACATTAGAATACATGTTCGATGCTAACAATTTTTTCTCCTTCAAAAACTATTTTCTTGTTGTTGCCAGATTACATTTCATGTTCACTTTACTTCTTTTGTCGTTGCTCATTCTGCCTCTTAGTAACAAAATCAGTCTACCACTTTCAGCGTCTCATTTCTTAATCTCATTCCTTCTGCATCAACTGACTTAGTTCAGCTGCTGTTCATTACTCTTGATTTGCTTTTCTTGAAATCCATCTCCAAACATTTTGTCAATACACTGTATTTCCGTTCAGCTGATATTTCAAGACCTTTGGCATCTCTGACAGAATTACGGTATCATCCGCAAACGTCAAAGCTTTACTCGATATACTGCCGCGTCATCTTGTAATGCTTAAAATGCTAGAGTACAAATATATCTCAATATTTTAAGTATTTTACAAGATAATACGGCAGCACATCCTGAAGGATTTTAATGTGATTGATTTCGGCTGCGGAAGACTACGTATTTACATTGAAAGTTTATATTTGTTCCCACTGAACTTTGCCGGCCGGAGTGGCCGTGCGGTTATAGGCGCTACAGTCTGGAACCGCGTGACCGCTACGGTCGCAGGTTCGAATCCTGCCTCGGGCATGGATGTGTGTGATCTCCTTAGGTTAGTTAGGTTTAAGTAGTTCTAAGTTCTAGGGGACTGATGACCACAGTAGTTAAGTCCCATAGTGCTCAGAGCCATTTGAAGCATTTGAACCCACTGAACTTTAGTTCTCTATTCCGATTTTCCATGGACAAGCAACAACTACGTCTCAGGACTTTCGCCATTACTGCCTCCCTTCGACTCCTGTAACTGCATTTGGTTTCTGCACATCTTGGAGATAATCTATTTTTCCAATTCAATAAACTTTACCAACAGCCGTACACTTTAAGATATTTTATTTTATTCTGAAAGCAACCAGTTCGGCAATTCATTTTGCCATCTTCAGGCCCCATACACTTTTCTCAAATCAATGAACTTATCGTATAGCGCCATAAAACTGGATATCGTGTATTCCAATCGCTGTGCAGCTTGACAGTTTTATGGCGCTATACGGTAAGTTCATTGATTTGAGAAAAGTGTATGGGGCCTGAAGATGGCAAAATAAATTGCCGAACTGGTTGCTTGCAGAATAAAATAAAATATCTTAACGTGTACGGCTGTTGGTAAAGTTTATTGAATTGAAAAGTACGCACCAGCCGACGTCCTCTGGCCATAATGGACCGACAGAGATTGGAGATAATATTTCGCTGCCCGTAGTTTATCTCCAATAGCCTGAAAATTTGAAAGGGGGCGTTGGAGACAAAGAGGGAAAATAATGTTTATAGACATACAAATGTTAAAATGTCGGTGAATCTTCTAAGATCAGTTGAAGAGTAGATATTGAGCGAGTGCTCCTTCACTGCTCTGGAACTCAAAATCATCTTAACTAGGTTGGCTTCTATCAGTTGTTCCATATTTGTGTAGTTAATTCATGTTAATATTTTGCTACCACAGTTTTCTGAACTCATGACTCAGAAATACTCACAACTGTAAGTACCCAGCTTCTTTGGTATTGAAATAAAAAGCTCCTCTTGAAATCTGTGGATGTATTGTACCATTTGGTACAGCTTTGTCATGGTTGACCCTCCTGACGATCTTAAGAAATCTGATAAATATCATCTACTCCATGTCCCGTGTTTCGACTTACGTCTTTCTGTGCTTAGCAATAGCCTACCAGTTGAGCGTCTAATGTCATAGAACTGCTTCTATTCGCTCCAATGGTTTCTTTAATATTCTAATCAGTGGCGTCGAAATTCCCTTAGTCACCCATGTCTCTACAGTTCTGCAGTTCTTCTCTAGCCATTCCATCTTTGCAACATTGCACTTTCTGTCAAGCTCATTTCTGAAACGTCCGTATTGTTTTCTGTTTGCTTCATTCGCTGCAGTGTTTTATTTTATGTTTTCATCGATCAAACTTACTAACTCGTGTATTGTTCAGTCGGTCACTCATTACTGGCGGAGACCAAGGAAATTCTGAGTCGTTATACCATCTACGACAACACATGCCGATTTGTCAACTTAGCCACTCGTTTCAAAAAGAAGAGGGCGTTGGAGCGGAATGATGAAGAGAAGAGGGGCAAACGAGCAAACGAGCACGAAGCCAGTGCTGCTGTTGTCAAAACTGAGGCGGTAATCACTAGCGTGTCACTCTGCCTTCAACTCAGACGAGATGTGAATAATGCAACGATTTCGACGAAGTGTTGAACAGATTTTTTCCGATTATATGCGTCAAAGAAACTTTAATAAAAGTGACCATCTAAGAACGACATTGCTTTAAGGGAAGCTGTCGTGGCGGCCTTGCACAAGCTACATGCCGAAACATTGCGTGCGCCACAGCTCCACGCGACGAACTCACCTTCTCATCCTTTACGGCTACCCAGTCGAGAGTTACAGTCAACAAACTGCGGTATCAGGTCGCCTGTCCATTGTCCTTCCCAAAATGGAAGTCTCCGGCACGGCTGCGCTCCAAAACCTTCCCGCTCGAGCCGTTTCGCTGCAATCCTAACGCGCCGCATCGCGTTGCCGCAAAGCGGAATGACTCTCGTTGTGGAAACTCAGCCCAAGCGTCGGAAAAAGAGACAGTTTCAATTGAAGAAAAAGTATTCACCATAATCACAGAAGTTTTCCAAGCAGTTCAAGCTCCGCTAACGGGAACAGTAGGTACTTCAGCTATATCTCAAACATTTTCACGAGTTTCCAAGTAAGAAAAATAGAATTGCCCATTTTGTCTTCACTATATAGTGGTACGGGAGGTTAGCTCCAATCAGCAGTGACTAAATGAAGTAAATTAACAAGAAATCACTACAGTAGCGACCAGCGAAACATGAATTTTGCCTTGGCCCCCTTTGTGTAATTCAAGAGGAGCAGGCTATATACCAGCACCGGGTTTCATCCTGTTCCATCTCTTCATTCATAACCACACAAACCCAAAACTACACTACCAAATACACGCACGCATCACAGTCATCCACACGACGCAGATGTACACTTGACCCTTCAAAACAGGTTGGACTCCGCTAGGACCTTCACAACAGCATCTGCTTCCCTGCACTTATTTCCTGAGGAAGAGACATCTTTGATACTTGTGGGGGGAAATACAAATGATTTAATGCAGATCAGATTTGATGTCTCAAATGATGGTTTCTTGAAATTATTTCCAGCACCGCTATAAATGCTCTTCAACCATCGGCTTTAACAATTCAGGATTTATGGAGAATAGATAAGTGAGAAGTACTATGACACTCTAAGCGATCTGACCTCTAGGCAAGTAAAAGAACTCGAAAACTTACTGCACGTAAGGAAATGATTTCACTTTAACAGCCCTTGGTAAATCCGAAATGCCTCTTCGCCTAAATACGAAGTTCTAGTGGACAAAGAACTTGAATAATGCAATATGACATTATCATTCAGGGGAAGCTAGTTGTAATCCAGCAGCAGCAATCAAAAAGTATCATCATAAGGAAAAACCAAATCATACAGAAGGAAACCACCTGCGAGTTCGTGGAGTTCCGAGTGCTCAAAAGCTATCAGACAACGTAGTTCCACTTAAAGCAGTTGAAATAAGAATCGAAGTTTTCAGCAGTGCTGTAAATACAAGAAAGAGAAAGCACCTTAAGCAGCTAAGAAATGAAGTTTGTATGGAATATTATAAAGCATGAATAGTTTACACTGACATTTCGTAAAGTGTCCGAACGTAAAGTAACGTTTATAGAGAAATACGCCCACATATAGAAGCTCCATGGCTGGATGATTTTGAAGGTAAGATTGCTCACTTCACATGTTAGGTTCTTCCATTGTTTTCTCTCAGGAAAACGCAAGTAAGTCATGGAGTGTGGACAGTGTCGTTTTTGGCCGCACACTGCTTGCCGCTTGCAGCACACATCTCCAAGGGAGAAGATTCATTTACACAGGCCACCAGCAAGCCACCGCGAGCCTCGCTCTCCCCAGGGCTCGTCGTCTTCTTCTGCGTGGTGCTACAGAAGCCACCAAAGGACGCAGTCTTCGCTTCGGCTCACGGCATGCAAATTAAACCTTCCGTGTGTCTTTTTCAGACGCCACACACCCAGCTCCGGCCCCAGTCTCGGAAAACTCGCAGTGACAATCGAAGGACATAGCACGATCCTACCAATACTTTAACAGCCAGTAATTGATCGTATGAGGCGTGTTTTTTTAAGTAAGTACCAGTTTGTACCAAAAATAGAACAAATAAACTTTTATTAGCAATTAACGTACTCTTATACGTAACTCCTACAAGTATTAAGGCACTTATCGTATCGTATTAGGTTGGTGCATAGATTCGTAGCTTTTTTGTTTTGAATGTTGGCATTCTGGTTCTGTGGGTTTATCTATCGATGACTTCTTTTATTTGTAGTTCACTGTTGCTATTTGAGTTTACGTTTTGTCATTTTGTCACTTGGAGATAGTGACTGGAGCTGTGGCGGCTATAAAGTGACTGGAGCTGTGGCGGCTATTAAGTGGAGTGACAAGTGGAGAAATCGGAACATTTCCGACATCTTCTTCTGTTTGAGTTGAATTTGGGGGTGGGGGGTGGATGGCAGCAGCAGTAACAGCCAGAAATATTTGCGCCGTGTATGGGGATAATACCACGGGGCAGGGCACGGCATAGAAAATGGTTTTCTCGTTTTAAGGAGGATCGTTTTGACATTAGTGACTCTCCACGTTCAGGAAGACCTTTGGGGTTTGATGAAGATCATTCAAACGCATTAATCCACAATGTTCCACGTCATTGTATCCGACGACTGATAAATGTGTCGAACGATGGTCATTATACTATCGTGCGACATTTGCATGCAGTGGGGAAGTTTCAAAAATCGGGTGTATGGGTACTGGAAGCTCAAGTCAAAACCAAAGAAGTCAGCAGGTGCAACTCTTCTTGCTCGTCATCAATTGGCTAGTGAACAGCACTGACCATTGCTATCCTATATCGTTACTGATGACGAGAAATTATGTCTTTATACTAACATACGGAAAAGAAAGGATTGGTTGAGACCAAACAAAGCAACAACTCCCCGTACGTCTTGCAGAAGCAGTTAGAGAACAACGATCAGGAAGATTACGTGAAGTGATGCTACTCCACAATAACTACCACCTGCATTCTTCTAGACTGACAAAAAACTCTATGCAAGAGTTGGGTTGCGAAGTCATGCCGCACGCACCTTCTTCACCTGATCTTGCGTCGTCAGATTTTCACCTTTTCCTCTGTCTACCCAACAACCTTCAAAGAAATTCCTTTGTGAAGGAAAAAGCACTCTGAACATCGCGCGATGTGTTCTTCGCCTCAAAACCACGTGATTTCGACAGTCGCGGAATAAGAAACTTACCCCCGCGTTGGCATATTGTTGTAAATAGTGAAGGATAGTGTATGTTTGATGGGTACAGTCTCTTAGGGAAAAACGCTACGAGCTTATGCACCAAACCAATACAACCAGCTTTTGAATAGCATTCTCGTAGAAATCTGCCACCTGAGCATAACTTCAGATAATTTAAACGTTCTGTAACAATCGCATAAAGGACTCTTCCTAACAGTTATTAGCGATGGAATGGTGCGGAAATTGGCGAGAGCTTCAAAAGATGGCCGTACCGATGTGAATATTGAGGAACTAAGTGGGCGACCTTTAATAATTATTGACGATTTAGTGTAGAAAGTCGATGAAAAATTGAGAGCGAACAGACGCTTTAAGATATCGGTGTTACATGATGAACTTCCTACAGTGTGAAAAAGTGTGCTTGTGAAATTGGTAAAGAACGTTTAAATTATCGAAAGTACGTTCAGGCGGCAAATTTATACGAGCATAGTAGCAAATCTGTTTGTGCGATAAGATAATTGCCTTAATTTTATGGAATTGTATAAGAATGAAGTACAGGCTTTCCATTATAAAAAATTGCCAAGAAAAGTCTACTTGCTTTATTTTTATTTCCTCTTAAATCGGAGAGATTGTGGAACAGAGAATCAAGTGATCAAAGGATATTGATTTAATTCCTTATACATTATTTACAATGTAATCAATTCATAATCTTTTACTGTCCTAAGCCACCTTGTGCAACAACGGACCCAACAAAGCAACCTCTCTATAGTTCGTTCATACGCTCCGATTCACACAAAGCAATTAAACGTCTGTGAACACATCGCCTGAGATCCATACTATTCACTATGCAATATTTGGGAAATTACCTTCAATTTGAATGCATGCAACAGCATGCGTACCTACTATGTTCCAAAATGCCGCGCATAAAAACGGGATTTTCGGGAGCTCATAACTCTGGTTTGTTGGTGATAAAAAGATCGCGTCAAGTGTTTTGAATAGCCTTTGGGCTAAGGACTATTTGTATACCAACAGAGGCATCGGCTTAGTGTCACTATCCTACGGTACAGGGTCATAGTATGAGTATTACACACTTCCTCCGACTCAGGCAAATGGAGCAAATCGTTTGGTTCTTTTTGCATTTGGTGTGGTCTTCGGTGGGTTTTGATGAGACTTATGGAGGCACCATTAGTTCATCGACGGTTCCTCGGAAAACCCCACAAAAGTTTTTTCTTTTACTATGTTTTCATCGTCAGTAGTGGACCAAAACCAAGCCTAGGATTCCAAGATGGCTATGCATAGTAAATGTCTCAGATTTTTTAGATATATTCCTAAGTTCCCGATTCGAACAGCCTCGAAGAGTTTCTTAGTACTTTTATCCGTTTCCGAGATACAAAGGTTCCAAGTTATCCTACTTCTACACTTAAAGTCCACCATAAAGCGATATCTATACAATAAATAAATTGCTCAAATTTTAACGGATTGTTATCTATGAGTTCGTCTAGAAAAGCCATCTTCCCGTTTGAAAAAAATGTTTAACCGTTATCAAGAAACAGCCCAAAAACTTGCTTTTTGGGTACCAAACCCAAGCTACGGATTCCGAGACATGATTTACTGCTACTAACCCGATCTCGAACAGCCTTGAAAATTTTCTTAATATCTTCATCCATTTCCAAGGTACAGAGGTTCAAAGTTACCCTGTGAGTTACATGTCCTGCTGCAGTATGGAAACGAAGGGAACCAGCGGAAAATGCTGCTACCAGAACACAAAAAATGCTGATATGTCCCTGTCTATTTAAAAGACTCTGAATGAAAAGCTGCCTCATTCTACCTTTCACAGAACATTTAAAAAATGTTTAAAAAATTTTAGCATGCGAGCGTATTCGTGTTTTTTTTATGTTGAGAGGGAAACAGACAGTGGCAGTGGCAAAGAGAGGGAAAAGTAATAAATACTGGAAGACAGCAGATAGTGGTTGTGTCTTAGAAAGAGCGAAGGAGACAATTGCAGTGTGAGAGAAAGAGACGGACGCAGTGGCAGTGGAATATAGTTGACAGTGACAGATCAGTGCGAGGAAAGGAGTGAAGGATACGGTACCAAGGAGGGGGGGGGGGGTAATAAAGAGAAAGACAAAGTGGGTGAGAACCAGTGGTAGTGAGAAACAATGTATAGGGCAATGACAACGAGAAAGTGAGAGATAGTGACCGTGAAAAGACAGAACAGCAGTAGGAAGGACGGAATGAGATATTATCAAACTTCCTGGCAGATTAAAACTGTGTGCCCGACCGAGACTCGAACTCGGGACCTTTGCCTTTCGCGGGCAAGTGCTCTACCAACTGAGCTACCGAAGCACGACTCACGCCCGGTCTCACAGCTTTATTTCTGCCAGTATCTCGTCTCCTACCTTCCAAACTTTACAGAAGCTCTTCTGCGAACCTTGCAGAACTAGCACTCCTGAAAGAAAGGATATTGCGGAGACATGGCTTAGCCACAGCCTGGGGGATGTTTCCAGAATGAGATTTTCACTCTGCAGCGGAGTGTGCGCTGATATGAAACTTCCTGGCAGATTAAAACTGTGTGCCCGACCGAGACTCGAACTCGGGACCTTTGCCTTTCGCGGGCAAGTGCTCTACCAACTGAGCTACCGAAGCACGACTCACGCCCGGTCTCACAGCTTTATTTCTGCCAGTATCTCGTCTCCTACCTTCCAAACTTTACAGAAGCTCTTCTGCGAACCTTGCAGAACTAGCACTCCTGAAAGAAAGGATATCCTTTCTTTCAGGAGTGCTAGTTCTGCAAGGTTCGCAGAAGAGCTTCTGTAAAGTTTGGAAGGTAAGAGACGAGATACTGGCAGAAATAAAGCTGTGAGACCGGGCGTGAGTCGTGCTTCGGTAGCTCAGTTGGTAGAGCACTTGCCCGCGAAAGGCAAAGGTCCCGAGTTCGAGTCTCGGTCGGGCACACAGTTTTAATCTGCCAGGAAGTTTCATATCAGCGCACACTCCGCTGCAGAGTGAAAATCTCATTCTGGAAACATCCCCCAGGCTGTGGCTAAGCCATGTCTCCGCAATATCCTTTCTTTCAGGAGTGCTAGTTCTGCAAGGTTCGCAGAAGAGCTTCTGTAAAGTTTGGAAGGTAGGAGACGAGATACTGGCAGAAATAAAGCTGTGAGACCGGGCGTGAGTCGTGCTTCGGTAGCTCAGTTGGTAGAGCACTTGCCCGCGAAAGGCAAAGGTCCCGAGTTCGAGTCTCGGTCGGGCACACAGTTTTAATCTGCCAGGAAGTTTCATATCAGCGCACACTCCGCTGCAGAGTGAAAATCTCATTCTGGAGATATTATCAGTTGGAGACAGCAGGAGGGAAACTGCGACAGTGAGAGGAAACAATGACAGAGAGGCACAAAGAGATAATATCAACGAGTTGGGTTGAATGAGTGAGTGAGAATGGACAACTGGGTATGAGCGACTCACAGGGATGGACTAGTGGGTGTCAGTGAGTTAAAGTTAGGGGAGCTTGTGGGAGATTGAGGTGAGCTGTATGTTAAAAAAACACGAATATATTCGCATGCAACAATTTTTGTGAAAATTTTTAAAGGTATTGAGGAAGGTAGAATGAGGCAGCTCGTACCCCACACTATTCAGTCTGATTCTTTTAAACAAACAGAAACTAATTCACATTTTTTGTGCTCCGATAGGAGCACTTTTCTGCTGGTTACTTAGTACGTCAATTAATTACGTGCGTAATTTTCACCATTTTAAAACCAGGGAAATTGTGAGAGCCTCTGTCTTACCGACCAACAGCACTGTCTTTAGGTGCTGAGAACGCTTTTGAAACTACTGGTAAATATAGTTTTCAGCAGTTGTTAGAGTACAGTGACTTACTATTGAAGTCTCAGTTTGGTTTCTACAATCATCGAGGAACAATGCACATTTTAACAATCCTGTTGTGATTTGCCGAACTCCAAAGGAAGAGAAAAACTGTCTCGGCTCATCTTTATTACTTATTTTAATTAGAGTTACGTATAGCGGGTTCCGGTCTCCTGTTTCCTGGAAGAAGTGAATCGAATGGGGCTACCAGAATCACAGATATTCAGAATCTCATCGTACTTGTCCAAAAGGAAGTGACATGCAGAACAATTAATTGCACCCATAATTGTTGCAAATAGTCTAAAACATGGAGCGATTCTTAACGTTATATATAGTAGAAACCAGATTTAGAAGACATCATCCAATTCTTCTGCCCTGTTCTCCAGTATTCGTATCATCTTTCCTTGTTTTCGTATAGCGTCACCTTTCAATTCGCTATTAACGTACCCTGGAATCAGTTTATGATGTTGATGAATGATTCTTTGGAAATGGATTTAACAACGGATTAGAGAAGTCTTCTGTTATTATATTCACGTTGCTGCCAGCAACTATTAATATTATGTCAGGGAATTAAGCGCTCACAGGCAAACTGACTACACATATCCCGAGTGTGTTGTTCGGTATTTACCTTAAATGAAAACTACAAGTGATAGCTACAATATAAGTAGTAATTCAGCGCCGAAAATGATTATTTATCGGCTAGTGTAAGGCGCGGAGTAAGCATTGACACCCTGTTGATGTCAAACAGAACCTCAATTGAAACGAGGCACTGTTATGGTAATGCTAGCGTGAAAATACCCTGATAAACTGTACAATCTCATATGCAGGTGTCTTCGAACTGGTCTTGGTGCAATAAGATACGCGTCTCGAAAATACTTTTTTGGTGGAGCATGGGAAACATTCTTGCACATTAGAAGACAATGGTTTGTAACTAAAAACATAAATAAGAAGATAACACTCGGTTACAAAGAAGAGCTAAACACTGAGGAAGGCAATTCATCAGTCAGGATAAGTCAACTAACTCCAGATTACTGTGACACGTTTGTCACATGGAAATACAGTCAAATTTCGCCACAAAAGCGAACATTATTCCGAAGTATAAAACCTACTTCAAGTTCGAATATATCCTCCTCTCATAAGTTATCTGGAGCGTAGTAAGATCTCACGAAATAAATTTAAAATGAGCCCTGTGATGCGTCTTCGACAACAGTCAGTGAGAAGTAAATATTTACATCGACCGATAAAATGATACAGCTGAAGATGTAGTGCACTGCGCGTTCCACTGATCCACAACGGGGAGCACTGTAAAGGTTAAACGTACTGCAGGATCATCTGCTTACACACCGGACTACATTTCCAACACAGAGGCTATTCAGTAAGCATATTAACTGACAGAGACAATACTCAGGACACTACTAGTTCCAATATTGTACTCCAGTCAGCTGAATACACAATTGGTGTAAGAGTTCAGTATGTTCCTTGAAGATATACACTACTGGCCATTAAAATTGCTACACCACGAAGATGACGTGCTACAGACGCGAAATTTAGCCGACAGGAAGAAGATGCTGTGACATGCAAATGATTAGCTTTTCAGAGCATTCACACGAGGTTGGCGCCGGTGGCGACACCTACAACGTGCTGACATGAGGTAAGTTTCCAACCGATTTCTCATACACAAACAGCAGTTGACCGGCGTTGCCTGGTGAAACGTTGTTGTGATGTCTCGTCTAAGGAGGAGAAATGCGTACCATCACGTTTCCGACTTTGATAAATGTCGGATCGTAGCCTATCGCGATTGCGGTTTATCGTATCGCGACATTGCTGCTCGCGTTGGTCGAGATCCAATGACTGTTAGCAGAATATGGAATCGGTGGGTTCAGGAGGGTAATACGGAACGCCGTGATGGATCCCAAAGGCCTCGTATCGCTAGCAGTCGAGATGACAGGAATATTATCCACATGGCTGTAACGGATCGTGCAGCCACGTCTCGATCCCTGAGTCAACAGATGGGGACATTTGCAAGATAACAACTACACTCCTGGAAATTGAAATAAGAACACCGTGAATTCTTTGTCCCAGGAAGGGGAAACTTTATTGACACATTCCTGGGGTCAGATACATCACATGATCACACTGACAGAACCACAGGCACGTAGACACAGGCAACAGAGCATGCACAATGTCGGCACTAGTACAGTGTATATCCACCTTTCGCAGCAATGCAGGCTGCTATTCTCCCATGGAGACGATCGTAGAGATGCTGGATGTAGTCCTGTGGAACGGCTTGCCATGCCATTTCCACCTGGCGCCTCAGTTGGACCAGCGTTCGTGCTGGACGTGCAGACCGCGTGAGATGAAGCTTCATCCAGTCCCAAACATGCTCAATGGGGGACAGATCCGGAGATCTTGCTGGCCAGGGTAGTTGACTTACACCTTCTAGAGCACGTTGGGTGGCACGGGATACATGCGGACGTGCATTGTCCTGTTGGAACAGCAAGTTCCCTTGCCGGTCTAGGAATGGTAGAACGATGGGTTCGATGACGGTTTGGATGGACCGTGCACTATTCAGTGTCCCCTCGACGATCACCAGTGGTGTGCGGCCAGTGTAGGAGATCGCTCCCCACACCATGATGCCGGGTGTTGGCTCTGTGTGCCTCGGTCGTATTCAGTCCTGATTGTGGCGCTCACCTGCACGGCGCCAAACACGCATACGACCATCATTGGCACCAAGACAGAAGCGACTCTCATCGCTGAAGACGACACGTCTCCATTCGTCCCTCCATTCACGCCTGTCGCGACACCACTGGAGGCGGGCTGCACGATGTTGGGGCGTGAGCGGAAGACGGCCTAACGGTGTGCGGGACCGTAGCCCAGCTTCATGGAGACGGTTGCGAATGGTCTTCGCCGATACCCCAGGAGCGACAGTGTCCCTAATTTGCTGGGAAGTGGCGGTGCGGTCCCCTACGGCACTGCGTAGGATCCTACGGTCTTGGCGTGCATCCGTGCGTCGCTGCGGTCCGGTCCCAGGTCGACGGGCACGTGCACCTTCCGCCGACCACTGGCGACAACATCGATGTACTGTGGAGACCTCACGCCCCACGTGTTGAGCAATTCGGCGGTACGTCCACCCGGCCTCCCGCATGCCCACTATACGCCCTCGCTCAAAGTCCGTCAACTGCACATACGGTTCACGTCCACGCTGTCGCGGCATGCTACCAGTGTTAAAGACTGCGATGGAGCTCCGTATGCCACGGCAAACTGGCTGACACTGACGGCGGCGGTGCACAAATGCTGCGCAGCTAGCGCCATTCGACGGCCAACACCGCGATTCCTGGTGTGTCCGCTGTGCCGTGCGTGTGATCATTGCTTGTACAGCCCTCTCGCAGTGTCCGGAGCATGTATGGTGGGTCTGACACACCGGTGTCAATGTGTTCTTTTTTCCATTTCCACGAGTGTATCTGAACGAACAGATCGACGACGTTTGAAGCAGCATGGACTATCGGCTCGGAGACCACGGCTGCGGTTACCCTTGAAACGTCCCCTTAGAACAATTTATACATGTGAAACGTCCACTTAGAACAATTATACAAGCCTGTGCTTAACCTGACACACAATAATTTTAGCGCAACGCAATCTGACTATCAAAAATCCCTGCAAAAGAATGGCCCTGAGTAACATTACACTATACCTTTCACAAATAACTTACCTCACAAAAATCTTCATTACTGGAACTACTGCAATACAGCGAGCGCCACTACTGCCAGCTAAATAAAAGATTCAAACTACAGAAGGCACTAACTACTGATAGGGATAGTTAGCAAATGAAAGATATTAATAGAGAACAAACAATGTATTTACCTTAATATTCATAATTGACATCCAGTATTACAAAACTCCGCCATCTCTCTCCCCACATCCACCACTGCTGGCGGCTCACCTCCAAGTGCCCAACGCTACGCGCTGTTCACATCCAGCTGTAGCAGTTCATGACAACAATGGCAGACAACAATGCAAACTAGCCACATACTGCACACAGCACAGCCAGTGATTTTCATATAGAGCGCTACGTGGCATTACCCATATAAAAATCTAAACGGCCTACTTACATAGCCCCCATGCTCCCCACAAAAAATTTTACAAAATATTTTTGGGCAGTGGCCAATAAAGATTTGATAAAATTTTTCATAATTACAATAACAAAGATATCAAATGCACACACTTATTGATACAATGTTGGTCAACAGCTAAAATTTTTTCACAGTCAATAAAGACAGTCCCGATCATTCATCATAAGAGTAAACCTGCAGTTTGTTTGCTCAAAGTCTGAGCAGTAGAATACAATGCACACGGAAGTAGTGGATTTCCATGCAGTCTTGAAGAAGTAGTATTGTCCTTCCAACAGTAAGACAGTGCTGACTCTTGACATGCTGACAGGTAATGGGCCACAACAGAGCAAACCCACAGCAGAGTCAGTCGACGTTTCGAAGAATATTGGTAGGTAGGTCATCACAGAGTAGACCCACTGTAGTCCTGGTAGAGATTGTGGTATTGGTGGACCACCAGAGGTGCAGACCCACTGTTGTCCTTGTAGAAATTGTGGACAGGCCCACTGTAGTCCTGGTAGAGAGTATGGTATTGGTGGGCCACCAGAGGTGCAGACCCACTGTAGTCCTTGTAGAGATTGTCAGCAGCCATCTGTTGCGACTGTGCAGGTGCACAATCACCATTGAAGAGTCTTGCGGATAATAGAGCAAGTCCATAACCACCACTTGTGCACTCACAAAGTTTTTGGAATTGTCCTTAGAACCAGCAATGCTGTTATCCAGTCCCTTGCTGAATTATTAACACACGTACAAACACTAACAGTCCCTACTTCTCACATATTGTCCATATACTATGACCAACAGAAATGTGTGCAGTGAGATGGAACTTACAAGTTAATAATATGATGAACTGGTGTCAATTACAATTTTATAACATAAGAATACAATTACAAAGGTACAAAATACATCATTAAAACATAACAATACAGATAACATTTGTAGTACAAGCTTTACAAAAGAATCGAAATAACATATACATCAGTGTTACAGGAATTATGACATGAGTACATACATAAAAGATCAGAATAATTATTGAAACATCCACTTCACACATTAGCATTAAAACAAAACAGAATAAATAATGTCTAAGCATCTTTACAAAGTAAATAACAGAGTATTAGAAAAATTCTACAACATAGCTCTCATCAGCTAAAGACATAAAGACAGGAAAAACACAAATACACAAGGGTACACAAACATATAGAGGGATGACACAAAAGGAAAGGACAGGGTTTGTTTTACTGCAGTATTTTGCATGGAGATCTCCCTTCGTTCATCATTATTCCCAAAAAGTCCTATCTAAGCCTGCTTTCTGTATTCTGTTCACATCCTCTGTCAAAAATAGTTTTTTTTTCACTGTACACTACTTTTTTGGCCAAACCATTTTCTTATAGCTTCTTAATGCATTTCTTCCAATTCATCATAGTTAGTTTCTTACATAGTCTACCCCCTCTTAAGCTAACTTAAATCTACTGAGCTCAGATGCTAAACTAAGGGACGAGGCAATGCAGCATCACATAACACAGTTAATATAAACAGCAATGAAAAAAAAACGCAGATTTGCGAAGCAAGCAGCATTAAGAAATTAGCAAAAGTCAAATTCAATAACACTATGCCTGGCAAACAGCAGCAGCAAATATAAAAATATAAAAAATATAAAACTTATATCTATACATGACATAGCTCAAGCAGAAAAAATATTACAGTAAAAACAACAATGCAGACAAGGGAAATGTCTATTCACATCCTAATGTCTATGTAATTAAAGTGGTGCACCACAACAACTTATTGTAAAAAAAATATTACCTTGTACTTGAAAAGAAAATTATGTGTTACTGTTACTAGTTCCTTCTTATTGTTCTTTCCTTTCCAAGTGCTCCTTTTTTAAAGAATGTGGACCATAAAATAATTATTTAATAGATCTGTTGACAGAAAGAGTTCACATTAGCAAATGCATCTAAGTTTATTTTATAAAACTAATGCTGCAACACAGCTGGAAACCAGATATTAAATGAAATAAGCAACTATGAAAAGCAAAGCATAAAAATATCATTCAATAGTCATGTGACATTTCATAAGTCAGTAGCTCTCAACTCTCGTACAAAGACACTTGTCATAATCAGGTCTGCAGATGTAAAAATATTTCTTGTCATTTTATTAGGCATTTCAGTAAATATCATAAATTCCGAGCTCCACAGTATGCTTTCAACAAGGAGATGTCAGTAGCGCGGACAATGGCCTTCCCTTTCTTTTTTTTTTCTACCTGTGCTTCTGACGAGGCACTCACACTAATGGCTTGTTCTCCAGGTGTTTGACACAGCTGTGTGCCGACGACGCACGTGCAGGTGGTCACTTAACTTTCTTATGGAAATATTTACGACATTTTTCCGCTACAGTGACAGTCTCATATAAAAATATTTCACAGGTCAAGAATTTGCGTTACAAATCTGTAGAGACAAAATCCAATTGACATAACAGAGTCCAAAAAATTTTCGTCGGCATTGTAATACATTCACGCATTTACATTCATTTCATAACTCTTAAAGTACGATTCTTGGTTTCCAACAACCTTTTTCACAAACCAGAGTCCCTAACCACTACTCATTATTCCTTACCTTATTCGTCGACACTTCTTCAATATTTCATCATAACAGATACATAGCATACTCAAATAACTCATATAGCATCAGCTTATTGATCATAAACATACCGCAACAGCATAATACACATAGTCATCGTAAAAATAACACCATAACACCTCAGTCAAATCTCAAAAACGTCGTAGCTTTCTGCAATTGTTTCAAAATCTAAAGAAAATTCTCTGCTCATTTCAGTAGTGTCATCTACCTCAAACGTACTTTAAAAGTCATGATCTCACACCAAATACATCATTCAAAGCTTTCATAGTATCACAATGGTACCAAAAAATATGAACAGTTCACACAGTACAGACAAAATACAATTTCGTAAGTGTGAAGTTACCCAACTGTGCAATTGCGTAAACATCTGTCACTGACGTAGTAAAAAAGATTTGTCTCTCTCAGTTAAATGATCAGATAGCTGTGTAATTTATGTGTTAGAGAAATATGGTACCGATGTGTAAAGTTGTATAAGCAAATACCATATTAGCTAGGGCTCCTTGTGCTTGCCAAACACATGGTACACAAAGTAGGCGTGTACCCCCCTGAGGTTTATTGTAATTATACCCTCAGGTGTTACAGATTACAACAATGGAATGAAATTTATCACGGAAAACCTTCTTTGTAATTCAAAAATCTTTAAAAATAAATGTTTCAAGTACAAAATTAATCACTCAAATACGTGTCCTGTAGCGCTAAATGCGCTTGCTGTAAGATAATCTCTGGGAAGTGTCGTAGTTATTGTCCTCCGAAAGCTAAGTTCTGCAGAAGTCAATGTACTTACCTCATGATACACAAAATTGAAATGCTTTGCGTATAGATAACTTAGTTATTACGCTTATTGCCGTGATGATGAAAGTACTGTGCTGTAACGTATTGTTGTCCTACGGAAAAGGCTGTCTCCTTGTAGCAATAGCACAAAAGTCACCACTAAAACATGTCTCACTTTATAGAAGAATTCAGAAAAAACTGTGCAGATATAAAACAGATACACCGCAAAAGCAACATTGTAAATTGTCACGCATTAGCAGCGTCGTGATAAAATCGTGTAGCTGTCACTTAAACTAACCACAGTGTCATCTGGCATTTCACAGAAAGCACCTCAAATCCAGAATCCACTCTCAAGCAAACCAAAATGTTGCATGAAAATTTCATTAGCAGTACCAGATATGTTCTAAGTATGTGAGCCTTATATTCGTTACGTAATCGTGCAACTAACAAGGAGGAATGTATAAATAACAACACTGTGTCGTCTGTTCGCAATAACAATGCATTCGCAATTACTTGTCTAAGTTACCTATGTTCTTGACTGGATGGTTAGTTAGCTTTAAAACATAGTTGCATGTTAACAGTTTCTCAGTGTGACAAATTGTACAAGTGGTGTGAAGTGAAAATTGTAAAGACTAAGTTAAAAAGCAGATTATCTGTCAATAAATGGTTTTACATGAGAAATGTGGTGTAAACCTTTTGCTCTTCTCAGTACGCAGAGTTTAAAATTGAATGCAATTATCATGCGGTATTCGTCCGTAAAGAATACGGGAATTTTGCTCAAGGTTAGCGTCAATGTCATTTTTCTCGGAGCCAGCCGGCGCACGCAGCTGCCTGCGGTGCGAGTCATTGTCTGTTTCTTTGTTGGCGCGCGCCGTTACTGGGATTAGGAGGCCTAACTTCCACAAATTCGCCTTGCCGAGAGGGCCCGGCTCTGTTTAAAACTCGCCAGTTCTGATGCAGTTCAGGTCTGTCGTTACGATCATATCGTCTGTCGTCATGTCGGTAGTTTCGATAGTATCTTTCTTGTCGGTCACGTGGTCGAGAATTTCTTCCTGAATCGTAACTGCGCGCTGGACCGTTGCGTCTGAAGTTATTCTGTCTCCCTTGATAATAATTATTTTGGTTCCCATATTGTCTGTTTCTCTGATTGTCTCTGTGATAGTCATTACTGCGGAGAGGTGATCTTTCCCTGTAATTATTACTACTCTGCCAACGGTTGTCATACGGGTGGTGTCTATTTTGGTCACGATTTGTGTGGTGAGAATAGCCTTGTCGCGTCCAGTTATCGTTTCTGTCGTCACGGAATTGTGACGGATGTGACCTGTAGTGATTGTTTTCCTGTTTTCGCATCCCGCGACTGTCTGTGTCAATTTCTAATTCTTGTAACAGTCCCTGAAAAGCTTCAATGTCGTCTTTGCAACGTCCTGCTAAAATAATATGTCGTAAATGTTCAGGCAGTTTGATTAAGCAAATGCGGATGAGTTCTGAGGGGCTGTATGGGTTTGACAGGTACTGATTCTTGTGCAACATGTCTTCAAAATATTTGACAAGACTGGAAAATTCAGATTGTTCAAAGTGTTTCATCATCATGATGCTATGTTTTACGCGATCTTGTGTAGCTTGTGACCAATATGCTGAGAGGAACGCATGGTAAAATTCTCCTTCACTGTGACAATCGTGAATGACAGATCGCATTCTTACAGCTGGTTCATTCTCCAAGTAGCCACACATAAATTCTAATCTGTGTTCTAATGACCAGTTGGGAGGAAAACAATGAGAGAATTGCTGGAGCCACGCTTGTGGATGAATGTCATTGGCAGAATTCTTGAATGTTTTGAATTTACGTGTAGTAATGAACAGCTTATAGTCAAAGTCATCGTGTCGGCGAGTAGCATATCGGTCATTGTTACGTCGTGCCGGCGGTTCCATCTCAAAATTCGGTGTACCTTGCCAATTTCTTTCATAATTACCGAAATGCCCTGTGTTATTATTTTGTGGCTTTTCCGTATTTCTAAGTTCCTCTTCCCATGTTGGAGCGCGAGTGTCCTCTGAAATATGTAATTCTTGTATCACCTGTGTCAACTGATCTTGTACTTCCCGGATTTCCCTTTTGTACTGTGTATTGATTTGATTTTGATTTTGTCTGAATTTTCTAATTTGTTCATACTCTTCTGTGTCAGTGAAGGCTACAGGTCTTGTGTCATTCAGATCATCATCTACCTTTGTAGATAAGTTAGTGACCTGGTCCGAAAGTTCAGCTACTTTCTCCGATAGTGAACACATTTCCTCAGCGTGTTTTTCCGAACCAAGTTTCAGAGTGTCCATTTGTGTTGAAATCGAATCTACTGTGTTCTTTAAGTTTTCCTGAGTTTTTGCCAGTTGCGTAACCGAATCGGTAGATGCAACTGAGTCAATTTTAGCCCACAAGGTCTCATGATTTTCATGAACAATGGTTTGCAGCTCTTTTATGGCTGCTTCGTGATTCTGTAATGCATTTTCATGCCGCGAAAAAATAGGTTGAAAATGCTCACAAATTTGTGTTTTTACGTCATTACAGACCTTTTGACATTTCGATTCAATGTTATGTAACTCAGCAGTTAAATCTTCACGTGTTTGTTCGAGAGTTTGTTCCAATGAGTCTAACTTTTGAAGATTTTGTTCCATCGTGTCTAACTTTTTAAGATTTTGTTCCACTGCGTCTAACTGTTGCTGTGTTTGTCTCTGGTGTTGTTCCATTGTGTCTAACTTCTGAAGCTTTTCTCCCATTTGTTGCATTAATTGTAATAACAATGCATTGGTGTCTGAAACATTTTCCTCAGTGCTTTTCGGCAGTGAATTTGCACCGGCAACATTCACATTTTGACAAGCTGAAAATGTGTCTTGACTTACTTGAGAAAACGGTGAGGACGCAAAACCTGAATCTACAGTATTTGCAAAATTGTGTCCTATCATTTCGGATTCCTGAGGCGAGCTGTTGCCGACCGATCGATCTATAATGCTTCCCTGTTCACTACCTGTTTCACTGCCTACGCCATTGTTTGACGCCCGCTCCATTTCCCTATGCACAGTTACCAAATTACTACTTTGAACATTAGTTAACTCATTACATAGTGGGGCCAACACACTGCTTTCGTCTTCACTGTCATTTCTTAGTTTACTTTGGAGCCGAGTGTTACGTTTTTCACACGCCATTATTGTCACAATATTTCACACGATAACACAGAAAAGCACAATTTGAATAGCAAAAATAAGAGAACACATTAACATAGCACTGAAAATAATATGTAGTTAATTACAAGCGCAGCTGCGAAATACTTGGTGCAAATCTATATGCATGCCACAACTGTTTTACTGTACAACAATGAAAGACTGCAACTACCAAGGAGATTCTCTCTACAATTACGCGCTAAAGCTACACTAAATACACAAACTACAAGAAAAAATCAGAAGATTCCAGTGAGGTATCCTAGGCTAAGGGTCGACATATGAAACGTCCCCTTAGAACAATTTATACATGTGAAACGTCCACTTAGAACAATTATACAAGCCTGTGCTTAACCTGACACACAATAATTTTAGCGCAACGCAATCTGACTATCAAAAATCCCTGCAAAAGAATGGCCCTGAGTAACATTACACTATACCTTTCACAAATAACTTACCTCACAAAAATCTTCATTACTGGAACTACTGCAATACAGCGAGCGCCACTACTGCCAGCTAAATAAAAGATTCAAACTACAGAAGGCACTAACTACTGATAGGGATAGTTAGCAAATGAAAGATATTAATAGAGAACAAACAATGTATTTACCTTAATATTCATAATTGACATCCAGTATTACAAAACTCCGCCATCTCTCTCCCCACATCCACCACTGCTGGCGGCTCACCTCCAAGTGCCCAACGCTACGCGCTGTTCACATCCAGCTGTAGCAGTTCATGACAACAATGGCAGACAACAATGCAAACTAGCCACATACTGCACACAGCACAGCCAGTGATTTTCATATAGAGCGCTACGTGGCATTACCCATATAAAAATCTAAACAGCCTACTTACACCCTTCACGCTGCATCACAGACAGGCGCACCTGCGATGGTGTACTCAACGACGAACCTGGGTGCACGAATGGCAAAACGTCATTTTTTCGGGTGAATCCAGGTTCTGTTTACAGCATCATGATGGTCGCATCCGTGTTTTGCGACATCGTGGTGAACGCACGTTGGAAGCGTGTATTCATCATCTCCATACTGGCGTATCACCCGGCGTGATGGTATGGGGTGCCATTGGTTACACGTCTCGGTCACCTCTTGTTCGCATTGACGGCACTTTGAACAGTGGACGTTGGATATCAGATGTGTTACGACCCGTGGCTCTACCCTTCATTCGATCGCTGCGAAACCCTACATTTCAGCAGGATAATGCACGACCGCATGTTGCAGGTCCTGTACGGGCCTTTCTGGATACAGAAAATGTTCGACTGCTGCCCTGGCCAGCACATTCTCCAGACCTCTCACCAATTGAAAACGCCTGGTTAATGGTGGCCGAGCAACTGGCTCGTCACAATACGCCAGTCACTACTCTTGATAAGCTGTGGTATTGTGTTTAAGCTGCATGGGCAGTTGTACCTGTACACTCCGTCCAAGCTCTTTTTGACCCAATGCCCAGGCGTATCAAGGTCGTTATTACGACCAGAGGTGGTTGTTCTGCGTACTGATTGCTGAGGATCTATGTACCCAAATTGCGTGAAAATGTAATCACATGTCAGTTCTGGTATAATATATTTGTCCAATGAGCGCCCGTTTATCATCTGCATTTCTTCTTGGTGTAGCAATTTTAATGACCAGTAGTGTACATATCATTACACAGAGATGTCCCAAAGATTTTGTAGTTAGAATTTTTATCTGTCACTCACCACATCTTTCACCTCTGCAACGTTAGTCAATGCGAAAAATATCAAACTGCGCCGTGGTTCGGAGACCAAGTTAAGTTATAGATGCCCCTATAACCAGCTGAGTAAGTCAGTTCAGGAGTCGGAGGATGGCAATGGCAGACACCACCTCCAATAGAACCGTGCCTAGTAAGCCAGCGTGGTGTTCAAAAAAACTTACAATTTGCTGACAGCTATAGCTTTTAATGAATAGGTAAGCTAGTGAATCTGCTGTATTCAGGAGCTCTCTTCGTATCAACTTGCCACTTACAGATCTGCTGCAGTGCGTGAGACCATATACGACAAATATAGAAAGAAAACTGATCCACACCAAATAAATATTCAGAAAAAGTCCAAACCACTTTGCAACCAGATATTTACACACAACTCGACGATTAAAACTTAAAAACATGTCGGTGAACCGCTGTGTCCATAGTGCGTATGAGATTTAAATACTGCAGTTTTTTACATTACAGGGACTCGAACCTGGATTTCCCACTTTACGCGAGCGGTCGCCTTAATCGCTTTCGCTATCCATGCGCTACCCCCGGCCTGACCCAAACTTTGATAAGTCGTGGTTCTTGCGTCATAACCTGTACTCGTACACTCATTATGTAATTCCCTCACAGGGGAGGACATTTTAATTGGAAGTCGCTGCCTGGTATCGGCGAATAAATATGGTATTGCAGTGCTGTGTTGATAAGAAGGACGATGCATGCGCGCATGTCCGAAGGAACATTACATCGTTCTTCTGAACAACACAGGCACTTCAGTATCGTAAAAATAAGTATAAAACTAAACTAAACTCGCCCCGAACAGGCCATGAAGGCCCAAAGGTACCCACGGCCGCCGTGTCATCCTCAGCCCACATTCGTCACTGGATGCGGATATGGAGGGGCGTGTGGTTAGCACACCGCTCTCCCGGCCCTATTCCAGCTAAAAATAAGTATGTTTACTTATATTTAATGTTTGAATTAGAAATCCCCGACGACATGCTGGAGAATGGAATCCTCGGTACACGGAAAGCGTTGTGGACCCATCGTGGTATATGGATGTACAACCACTGCACGCAATTCACTGAGATTGCAGTGAGTACATATTGCCCGATGCGGTCCCAGATGTGCTCAATATACAGTAATTAAGGTGAATGGACCTTAGGGACCGATACTATTGTGTGTGGAGTGTCACTCAGACCAGTGCGATATAGTTAGGGAATGATGAGATGGTCCACTGTCGAATTGAATGTAAGAACAGCGTATTGAGTGCAGCAGGCAAGTAAACGGATGAACATCACGGTACAGAAGGTTCTGATATCGTTTGTTGGTAAGGTCGGATGGCAGCAGTATCAGCGAATGTCTTTTTAGTCCGTAACAGGGTGTAACAAGAGGAAGGTCAATACTTAGGGATATGACAAGCACGATCATTCGAAGCAAGAAAGTCTAGTCAGCATGGTCTTTAAAAGCATACCTTAAGAGTTATGAGCACTAGTTCAGTGGAAGAGACGTGTTTAACCGTAGCAAAGAAGAACAAGGGCTCATAGTTCTTAAGGTATGAACCTTAAAACCCATGTTTACTGGACAGTGTTTCTTGTTAAGCAAAGAGCCTGCAGTAGAAGAGATTTGTTTCACAGTATCGAAATGAGCAAATGCCCATAGATGTTAAAGTACAGATTTTAGAGCCCATGTTTACTGGACAATTTTGTTTCGTAAGATCGTTCCTGTCACATCCTTGAAAACCTACCATTCCTCCCGGGAATGGTGGATATTTTAAATACACTGTCTGACCAAAAATGTGAAGCAATCAGAAGAGGAGAAAGGAACGAACTGAAACTTCATGGTTGAGAGGTTCAAATGGCTCTGAGCACTATGGGACTTAACTGCTACGGTCATCAGTCCCCTAGAACTTAGAACTACTTAAACCTAACTAACCTAAGGACAGCACACAACACCCAGCCACCACGAGGCAGAGAAAATCCCTGACCCCGCCGGGAATCGAACCCGGGAACCCGGGCGTGGGAAGCGAGAACGCTACCGCACGACCACGAGATGCGGGCTCATGGTTGAGAGGGTACGTGGTGTTTCATAATAACAAGATCGAGTCAGTTTTATGAAAAACTTGGTTGCATGTGTCCACTTACCAGTATGACGTTGCACCCCATCTGGCGCGGATGCATGCATTGTTTCTATTCGGAAGAGTGTCATAAGGCCGTTGTACCCTCTTCTGAGGCAAGCTGTCTCACAATCTTCGTAGCTGGTACTTGATAATCTGCATACTTTCACTAGGACGGAGTTTACGTTCGAGCTGGTTTCACATATTTGCCAGCAGAAACAGATCTGAAAGTCTCGCTAACTGCGGGAGAACCTCGGTATCGCGCAGACAGTTCATAGACAACACGTGCCATATGTGGGCGACAGTCCAAGTGGAAAAATAACACCGACTATAGTGCCGCATAAGAGGTAGCACATGAGGAAGCACAGTGTCCGTGAGGTACCGTTGAGTCAGCGTTCCCTCAGTTACTACCAACCGCGACTTGAAGTCTTTCCCAACGGCTCTACTCACAACGACGTCAGGAGTAACACCGCTGTGCCTCTCCAAAAAAATCGATGAATGAGACCTCTATCCAGATCGCTCCCACACTAACGACGGTCATCCAGTTTAGTGCACAACCGCAACACAAGACGTCGCCATTCATCAGCAGTCCATACTTCCTAGTTCCGGCCCTGTCCAATCAAAGCCGTTATGTTGTTGTGCTAATGGCAGCCTGCCATAGGACTGTAAGTCCCTAATATGGCTGTTTCTAGTGTCAGATCAATAATGCAGAATGACAAAAAATGTTATAGAGAGTCAGTTATTTGTTCTCGAACGTCAGGGGCAGATGTGAAGAGGTTACGTTGTGCTTGGCGCTCATTACGGCGATCCTCCTTTCTAGTGGTCACACGTGGTCGACCAGAACCTTGACAATGAGTGTGCCTACCGAGCGAGGTGGCGCAGTGGTTAGCACACTAGACTCTCATTCGGCAGTACGTCGTTTCGAAACCTGCGTCCAGCCATCCTCATTTACGATTGCCCTAAATGGCTTCAGGCAAATGCCTGGATGGTTCCTTTCAAAGGGTACAGCCGACTTTCTTCTCCATCCTTCCCTAATGCAATGGGAACGGTGACCTCACTGTTTGTTACCCATCCCCAAGTCAGCCAATCAACCAACGATTTTCTGCCCTCACGTTCCCATGCAGGTCAACATCGGTCCACTGTCACATTTAAATACTCCATAAACCTGGATACTGCACGATTCCACTATCCGGCCAAACTGAGACATATAATGAGACCCCTTTCATATTCTGTCAGTGGCTGATAACGCTGTCTCATATGAGTACGCGGCATCTGCGGCAGGAGTGCTACTGCGCAGCAGGAGTGATCACTCAGTATTTGATACTGTCCAATCCCCTTATATTGCCTAAAAGGCCTATCACGAAAATCTGCAACTCTTCATCATTTACATACCTACTGGTGTTATAATACACTGATGTCTGACAAAGTATTCTGAGTGCACCACTATTTTGTTAGTGTAATGTTGAAAAAATTTCTTACTAATAATTGCGAAAAGCACCCTATCTAGTAAGTATCCTTTGCAATTGGATCTCTCTGTTTTACAGTGAGATGACATAATAGTGGAACAGCCGAGAAGGCCGAATAAAAACAAAGTTTAAGTAGTTCTTCCAACATAGATCCTGTTTTCGTAAAGAGAAAAACACTTCACCTTGTCTTATCGAAAACATTTTTGGGGAAAACTTCTATGTACATGGCAGGTAGTAACTTGGAATTATAGTTCTTACAAAAGGAAATATGTGGAACATGAGTAGTTCTTGTTCAGAACGCTCTCAATACAAGCACTACATTTCTGTAGGAAGTTGGAAATGGATGCAAGCGGAGAAACTTGAATCTCTCGAGCTTTGCGAGTTAAGTGATACTGAGCTAGCTGATGAACAGGTCGTTTGCAGCGATTGCTCTTCGCGACAGTAAAAGCAAGCGTCACGGGCGGCGATTATTTAGGCGTGCTGGTGCTGGCAGGCACGCGGTGAGTGTTGTGAAGTATTTGGACGCAAGGCACGGTTGTAAATCACAGCGAGCTGTGGTCCCTCAGAACGCGCTCTCAATTGTAAACAGGCGGCTGGCAGATGCTGCGCCGCCGTCTGCAGGAACAGCCGTTTGTTATAGCCTTTAGAGTTACAGTTCTGCGGCAGTGATTCGCATATATCAAGACGGGCTCCCCGGGTAAGTACAGTGTGTTGGCCAAGACGATGCTGCAGTCGAAAGTAGCAAGATAGAGTTGTCTGAATTTTCATAGGATCGGCTGTTACTTCAACTTTTTAAAACTATGTATGACCGTAATGGAATCACGGTCTAGATGACATCCATCCTCAACCAAGCAGCATACTGAGTGGTACGTTACGTTTGCAATAAATGCAAAGGTCGGTCAGTACGTCAGATTTTATAGTGGTGAGCATGTCTTCATTGTTCAGTTACATCTACATTTTCTTTTTCCTGCGCTACGCTCTTCATCTCAGAGTCACACTTGCATCCTCCGTCGTAAGTTGTTGTAGGATGCATTCAGATCTCTATCTTCCCCTACAGTTTTCTCCGTCTACAGCTCCCTTAATACGATGCAAGTTATACCCTGATGTCTTAACACATGTCGTATCGTCCTGTCCCTTTTTCTTGTCAGTGTTTTCCGTATGTTCCTTTCTTCACCAATAGTGTGGAGAACCTCCTCATTCTTTACCTTATCAGTCCACATGATTTTTAACATTCTTCTGTGGCACCAAACATCAAACGGTTCGATTCTCTTCTTTTCCGGTGTACCACTATAGTCAGTTATTTTCATTGAAATCGTTGCCTTTTGGACTATCGTCGCAGACAGATATTTCGGACTGCGGTCGCTGTGACAGTAAGTGCAAGGAAACCATAAAAATATTGTCAATTACGCTCTTCGAGTTGGAACATAAAATTTCATAGAAATAAATGGTTTAGAACGAGTAGTTGTGTCAAACAGGATTTATCTGAAATAATTTAAGCACAGAAACTTCCGTGCCACAGAGAAGTATTTCACTTGGTACTTTCAATTTATTTCTGGAACTGGTCTGCAAACTCTTCATTGATTTCTGTACCATGTACACTTTGTCATCAAAAGTATCCGGACACACCCAAAACCAGACGTTTTTTTATATTAGGTGCATTGTGCTGCCACCTTCTGCCAGGTACTCCATATCATCCACCCAGCAGTCACTAGACATCATGAGAGAGCAGAATGGGTCGCTTCGCGGAACTCACGGACTTCGAACGTGGTCAGGTGATTGGCTGTCACTTGTGTCATACGCCTGTACGCGAGATTTCCAGAGTCCTAAACATCCCTAGGTCCACTGTTTCTGATGTGGTAGTGAAGTGGAAACGTGAAAGGACACGTAGAGCACAAAAGCGTGCAGCCGACCTCGTCTGTTGATTGGCAGAGACCACCAACAGTTGAAGAGGGTCGTAATATGTAATAGTTAGACATCTATCCAGACCATCACACAGTAATTCCAAACTGCATCAGGATCCACCGCAAGTACTATGACAGTTAGGTGAGAGGTGATACAACGTGGATTTCATGGTCGAGCGGCTGCTCATAAGCGACACATGACGCCGGTAAATGCCAAACGACGCCTCGCTTAGTGTAAGGAGCGTAAACATTGGACTATCGAATAGTGGGAAAACGTTGTGTGGAGTGATGAATCACGGTACACAATGTGGCGATCAGTTGGCAGGGTGTGGGTATGGCGAATACCCGGTGAACGTCATCTGCCGGCGTGTGTAGTGCCAACAGTAAAATTCGGGGCGGTGCTGTTATGGTGTTGTCGTGTTTTTCATGGAAGAGTCTTGCACCCCTTCTTGTTTTGCATGACACTATCACAGCACAGACCTACATTGATGTTTTAAGCACCTTCTTGCTTCCCACTGTTGAAGAGCAATTCGGGGAAGGCCATTGCATCTTGCAACACGATCGAACATCTGTTTACTTATATATTTATTTATTTATTTATTTCATGTTCCGTAGATCCTGGAAGCGAGTGAGTCGCAAGGATATGGAACGTGCCAAATTGTACATAGTTCAAGCATAACTTGTATAAATACATACAATAAAGATAGAATGTAAATAAAATCAATAGACAACAGCACAATCAATAAGCAGAAAATTGTTTTCAAATATTAAGGATAAGTAATATATATATGATATGGCATGTGTCTGATTGTACACACCTGAAATATGTCTTACATAAATGCAACAAAAAGAGACAATGTAAATAAGATACCAACTAAACAACAGCACATTCAACTAACAGAAAGATTTTGGTTCACACGTTAAGGATGAGTAATATGTACAGGAATGAAGAGAAGTTCACTATTCCAAGGTAAATACAGAAATACCAATAAACAATTTTCATATACCTATTCGAAACAAAATTAATTACACTATTTATACAACACTTGTAAGTTTAGTGATTATATACATTTTCTTTCACATCTTCATCAGTTGCATAAAGAGATTTCTCTATCAGGTACTCCTTGAGAGTTTGTTTGAATGCTGGCAATCTATTGTTAAGGCATTTGATGTGTGGTGGGAGAGCATTAAACAGCTTAATACTGGAGTAGTAAGCTTCTTTTTTAACCATAGTGAGACTTTTCAAGTCAATGTGCAGACTGCTTTTGGTCCTTGTGTTATAGTCATGAAGTTGAATGTTATCTTTATAGATAGAAGGGTTATTACAGACAAAGAAAATATATACTGTGATGCGGTGGTAAGGATCCCCATCTTTCGAAACAAGCATCTACAAGAGTGTCATGATAGACAGCACTCATTATTCTAATGGCTGTTTTTTGTGCAGTGAAAATTTTCTTTGCGAGAGGTTGGTTTCCGCAGAATATAAGAGCATATGACATTAATGAATGAAAATAGGCGAAGTAAGAAGCCTTAATGGTATCTATGTCAGCCACTGAAGCAATACCCCGTAATGCAAATACTGGTGAGCTAAGTGTTTTGTAAAGATGAAGAACGTGTGTCGACCAATTACATTTGCTGTCTGTATAACCACCCAGGAATTTTGTAACCTCAACTTTTTGTATTGCTTGATCTCTACACTTAATGTTAATTTCTTCCAGATTTCTTTGCGGAGTATGGAATCTCATATAAAGGGTTTTATCTGTACTGAGTGAGAGACCATTTGAAGAAAACCAATTTACTACATAATTGAAAACTTCGTTTGCAGCTTGTTCAAGATTGTTGTCTGTAAAATCATCAATTAGAATTGTAGTGTCATCTGCAAAAGGAGTAAATTTACTCTTTATATCAGAACAAAGTGGGAGATCATTAATGAAAACCGAGCGGGGTGGCGCAGTGGTTAGACACTGGACTCGCATTCGGGAGGACGACGGTTCAATCCCGCGTCCGGCCATCCTGATTTAGGTTTTCCGTGATTTCCCTAAATCACTCCAGGCAAATGCCGGGATGGTTCCTCTGAAAGGGCACGGCCGACTTCGTTCCCAATCCTTCCCTAATCCGATGAGACCGATCACCACGCTGTCTGGTCTCCTTCCCCAAACCAACCAACCAACCAACCATTAATGAAAATGAGATACAGCAGTGGACCCAAAATGCACGGCCTGTGGTGCAGTGGTTACACGACAAGAACATCCCTGTAATGGATTGGCGTGCACAGAGTCCCGACCTGAATCCTATAGGACACCTTTGGGATGTTTTGGAATGCCGACTTCGTGCCAGGCCTCACCAACCGACATCGATACCTCTTCTCAATGCAGCACACCGTGACGAATGGGCTGCCATTCCCAAAGAAACCTTCCAGCACCTGCGAGAGTGGAAGCTGTCATCAAGGCTAATGGTGTACCACACCATCTTGAATTCCAGCATTGCCGATTGAGGGCGCCACGAACTTGTAAGTCTTTTCAGCCAGGTGTTCAGATACTTTTGATCTCACAGTGTATCTCTAGGAAGATACCAAATGCCATATGATACACTAGGTGATGCATCTCACGAGACTGAAAGACTCCACTCTCTTGCCATTACTTTCCATTGCCGGAGTTTTCAGACTGTTGTCTGTTGTCTACTGACTAATTCTCATTCAAATATATGCCTTGCTTTTCACTAAGCAAGTATAGGGAATGAGAAACAATTTTAGCCATGAGTCATTTTTAAAGGCATACGTTGCATGGCTGTATATGGGTACTATTTCAAAAACTTTAAGGTATTTTTTTTTAATTGTGGTCCAATTTTCATTGCGTGTTTCAACAATGAAATTCACAAGGAATTTCCAGTTAGTTAACCATTTCACACTTATCTCTCCGTGTTTGCCGCTTTAATTCACTTGTCACATATATCGATCACTACCATTACACTAAATCGCCAAATAAAACTTACTTTCCTGGTCCGATCGTCGCTAATCACGATCATCGCTTCAGTGTACTTTAACCACATGCATAGAGTTCACTCTCTTTTGAAGTGACTGTAATCTACTTTTATTTGAAGTAACTGTGATCTGTCAGCGGAGAAATACTCCTATCGCAGCACAAAACAGGTGAATATGCTCCTGTTTATTAAAAGACTGACTGAGAAATCGGGTACCTCACGTAGCATTCTTAAAAATTTTCCCAAAACTTTTGGCACAGGAAGATATTCGCTTTTTGTTTAAGATACAACTCACCTCCCACTCCTGCAAACTCCGCTAACTGTAACTCGCTCGTTCCCTCTGATCCCTCTGTAAGGCGCTCATGCCTATCCATTCCCCCTGCCCAATCTCACTCACTCGATCAGCCCAAATAACTGTCAATACCTCGTTGTATTTGCCTGACTGTCGTTGTCCCCTGACTTAACAGCCACAGTCTCCTTCATTGTGTCCTACTAATATTGTCGCCTCTGTCTGTCACCGTCTCCTTCTTGCTCTCTCTTACTGCTTCTATCTCATTCATTTCTTTGAGCTGCTGCTGTCTCTTCTCACTGTCACTACCTCTCTCTTCCTCGTTGTCATTGTCATAGACTCTGTCTCTCAGTATCACTGGCTCTCACTCACTTCCACTTTCTCCTCCTCTTTATTCTTCTCCCATTAGCACTGTTCCTTACTCTTAACCTAGCACTGTCCCGTCATTATCAATTATGTTCCACTGCCACTATCAAAATTTTGATAGTGTACTTATGAGAAATCGAAATAGTGTGAATCTACACACATCAAAAAAAGTTTTTCATCACCTCGGGTCCGAGAGTTCCGGAACCCGTACAGAAAATTGGAATAGAGATCAACATAAACATCATTTCCGCCCGTTTTATTGCTCATGAAAGCCACACATTGCATGTTGTATCACAATACAGCGAGACCTTCAGAGATGGTGGTCCAGATTGCTGTCCAAAGTGGTACCTCTAATACCCAGTAGCAGGTCCTCTTGCACTGATGCATGCCTGTATTCGTCGTGGCATACTATCCACAAGTTCATCAAGGCGCTGTTGGTCCACATTGTCCCATTCCTCAACGGCGATTCGGCATAGATCCCTGAGAGTGCTTGGTGGGTCACGTCGTCCATAAACAGCCCTTTTCAATCTATCCCAGGCATATTCGATAGGGTTCATGTCTGAAGAACATGCTGGCCACTCTAGTCGAGCGGTGTCGTTATCCTGAAGGAAGTCATTCACAAATGAGCACTATGGGGGCACGAATTGTCGTCCATGAAGACGAATGCCTCGCCAATATGCTGTCGATATGGTTGCACTGTCGGTCGGATGATGGCATTCACGTGTCGTACAGCCGTTACGGCGCTTTTCATGACCACCAGCGCCATATGTCGGCTCCACGTAATGCCACACCAAAACAGCAGGGAAACTCCACCTTGCTGCACTCGGTGGACAGTGTATCTACGGCGTTCAGCTTGACCGGGTTGCCTCCAAACACGTTTCCGAGATTGTCTGGTTGAAGGCATATGCGACACTCATCGGTGATGAGAACGTGATGCCAATCCTGAGCGGTCTATTCGCCATGTTGTCGGGCCCACTTGTACTGCGCTGCATGGTGTCGTGGTTGCAAAGATGGACCTCGCCAATGGACGTTGGGAGCGAAGTTGCTCATCATGCAGCCTATTGCGCACAGTTTGAATCGTAACACGACGTCCTGTGGCTGCACGAAAAGCATTATTCAACATGGTGGCGTTGCTGTTAGGGTTCCTCCGAGCCATAAACCGTAGATAGCGGCCATCCACTGCAGTAGTAGCCTTTGGGTGGCATAAGCGAGTATGTCATCGACAGTTCCTGTCTCTCTGTGTCTCCTCCACGTCCGAACGACATCGCTTTGGTTCACTCTGAGACGCCTGGACACTTCCTTTGTTCAGAGCCCTTCCTGGCACAAAGTAACAATGTGGACACGATTGAACCGCGGTATTGACTGTATAGGCATGGTTGAACTACTGACAACACGAGCCTTCCAGTTGGAATGACTGGATCTGATCGGCTGTCGGACCCCCTCCGTCTAATAGGCGCTGATCATGCGTGGTTGTTTACATCTATGGGCGGGTTCAGTGACATCCCTGAACAGTCAAAGGGACTGTGTCTGTGATACAATATCCATAGTCAACGTCTGTCTTTAGGAGTTCTGGGAACCAGAGTGATGCAAGTGATGCAAAACTTTTTTTGGTGTGTGTATATAACTTTGCACCTGCTAACGGATTCTACGTGGGCAATAATTTTGCATGTACTTCAGTATTACAAGAATATGGGATAACCCAGAGCCCATTTGATAATAACAGAGAGACTTTATGCATATTTCTCCGTGCTAATTCACTTTCTCAGCTACGTTTTCGCCCCACACCGGAATTTATGTATTTTACGGGTACAAGTAGGATAATTTGGATCCTCTGTACAACGGAAACGGATAAAGATATCAACAAATTTTATAAGGTTTTTTGTATCATGATCTTAGGACGATATCTTAGGAATTTCGGACATTTACTGTGCATAGTCTTCCTGGAATCGACAGCTCGCTTTTGGTATCCATAAACCATGTCTTTCGAGTTTTCTCAGGACCCACCTATGAACTAAATGGTACCTCCATAAGCCACTTGAAGCGCGCCATAGGCCACTTCTAATGCAAAAAAAACCCAACCGATTTCTTCTACTTATCTAAGTTGGAGGAAATCTGACTCTGTACTGTAGGATAGTTACAATAAGACGATGCTTCTGCAGGGTGTACAAATAGTCCCTAGTCCAAGGGCTATCCAGGACACTTACCCTACCTTCCTATTACCAATACAACCCGATGTATGAGCCCCACAAGCGTACCGATTTGTGTTTCATACAATCTGTCGCTGAAATGTGGGCTTAGACATGAGGGTATCAAGCAACAATAAATGGTTTAAAGAATGGTGTACGCTATCCAAACACAACTTATGAATACATAAATGAGTATACTGATTATGATGAATACTATATTTGGCAACACATATCTGTCCTTAAACTCTTAGAAAAGAGTTTTCTAGATAGAAGTATCCCATAATTCGAAATAGTTTGCATGGGTCAATAATATTTTCCAAACGTCCTTATACTAATATTTTGTAGTTTGACGTACAGAGCGATTACAAGGATTTTAATGAAACACTACCAGGGGGCAGATAGTAACTTGACTCTAGAATGTAAAGCTCAAAAAAATGGTTCAAATGGCTCTGAGCCCTATGGGACTTAACTTCTGAGGTCATCAGTCCCCTAGAACTTAGATCAACTTAAACCTAACTAACCTAAGGACATCACACACATCCATGCCCGAAGCAGGATTCGAACCTCCGACCGTAGCGGTCGCGCGGTTTCAGACTCAAGCGCCTAGAACCGTTCGGCCACTCCGGCTGGCTGTACAGCTCAGTTCTGTCTTGGATCCCTTTCGTAGTGTGGGGCACCCATTTCTGGACACTGTCGCGAAGTTCTAACGTAGCCGGTGGGCTGTGTAACCACCTTATTACTGAGGTTTTCCTTCGCCCAGGATCTAGCCTTTATATGTAACGGAAGTGGCAATGTTGTTTGGCTACATAGTTGTTCCACGCAGACGTCAATAGTCATTTCAGCTGTTAACTAGTTTTCATCTCATTCTTCTGTTAGTGCCAGATGACATATGACTTTGTATCAGTTTTTTTTTAAGTTTGTTTATGAGATTTTCCAGTAGTTCACTATTTTAAAAACAATGTCCTAGAAAGATTTGTAGGGGAATCGTGGCTTATCCGTTTACTTATAGCCTGTAGCTTCTCTGGTAGTGGACTAACCTGTTGCTGTTGGCTGAATACAAGGAATATCGGTTTTCATGCGCATTGTGATTTTCGATTCCATTTTCAGACGCAGGTGTTACTACTAGTTTCATTTTATTGTGGCAGTAGCGAAGAATTCCTACTGAGATGATGTTTTTGCTCACAGAAGCGATTGATGACAAGATCACTGGAATATTTTGTGCTGATTAATTGTCTGAATTCAGAATAAGGATCATTTTTTTGACTTTCATTTTCTGATATTTCTTTTCTTGTGTTAATGTGGTATATTCCCTACTCATGACAACAGATTTTCCAGAGCAATTGGTGGTAATACACACTAAGCCCCATCCTCATGTGTCTGCTTTCCATAGTTATAGCCGCACGGGGTAGACGAGCGGTCTGGGCGCCTTGCACGGTCCTCGTGGCTCTCCCCGTCGGAGGTTCTCGTCCTCCCTCGCGCAAGTGTGTGTGTTGTCCTTAGCATAAGTTAGTTTAAGTTAGATTAAGTAGTGTGTAAGTTTAGGGACCGATGACCTCAGCAGTTTGGTCCCGTAAGAACTTACGACAAATTTCCAATTTTCCATAGTTATAATACATGATCAAGCTGTTAGGGGCACCGTGGAATGTACGTAGTACTGGCATTTGAAGCATCACGTGGGATTATAAATTACCAACATAATATCGAGCTTTAAGACAGCAGAGCTCATGTAGTCAAGTAAAGCAGGTGAATGAAAGATGACAACAAATGTGGCTCGTTACTAATCTTCTTCGTGAGATTTCCAACATCAGTGATGCCTCTATTGTGTAACAACTCTTTCAGTTCTTGTGTGACTGTAGTCATAAAATCCCTATAGTACGCAACAATGTAGCTGAAATTTAATGATATACACAAGTTTGACATTGCTGGATATTTATTATTTCATTGAACAATGTCTGTGATTATAATTGATATTATACGATATTCTCACAGACATGCATGCATATGTAAACGAAAGGACACTGCTGGCTATCCACAGCTGCTCTCTAAATATTATGAAATTTTATTCGTAAATTGCTAATCTAAATTGATTTCAGCTGACTGTTTATTAGCGACACATGAGAATTTTTGCAAGACACGAGCTCGAACCAGTATGTCCCGATTATCACGAGCAGCGCTTTAACCACTTCGGCTATCCGTGCACTCCTCAACATGCCACATTTCTCCATATCTCGTAATACTCGCATAACCATGGAGGTACATCCGCTGTGATTGTTATTTCAACCCACCGAGGCATGTAATACCTATTATTTTATTCGCATTACACGAGCCTTCAGGAGGCTGGTGGAGTTCCGTTTCTCAGTAGTTTTTTCCATTTGCATGTACATGTAACGCTTTATGTATATAAGACACTTATATGCACACTAGTCAAACATTAATCACTTCACAGGAGCCATCAGTCTAATAACACGTAACGCCACTTCACACCTTGATATGGCCTCAATTCTACGAAGAGGAGACTCCACAAGTTTCCTTATGTATACCATATCCAGATGAAGCCACTCGTTAATTATAATAATATGCCGTAGAGCAAACAAACTGCGGCAATATTGATTACTATGTTTTAGCCGCCGGTCCAAGTAGTCCCTGTCATTCTCTATGGGATTATGATCGGTAGTTTAGCGGAGTAGCAGAGGAGTGATAGAGTGCCTCTGTGTTCGGCAAACCAGGAACGTATATATGCAGCCTTGCCAACACGGTCGTTATCTTGGAAGACGAGAGTGTAAACAGCATAGTCATTATAAATATATAAAAGAAACGACAATACTTGATCACTGACAATATGGAAACCAACAACCCGGTTCATGTTCTCGGTAACCTCCAAGAGTGGGCCCCAGTCATGGTACAGATACCACTCCTCCCCCCCCCCCCCCACAACGTCATACACCCGCCACTGGCCCGAACCACATCTCCACACGCAGCGGGTTAAACGCCTAATTCGGCCGTCAGTGGGCTCGTCTCCTCGCGTCATTTGAAAAGAAGAAAAAAGAAGAAAGTCGCGACCCGGCGGACCACATATCATGCCTGTAGTTACTGCTGAGCAGTTTTGTGTTGTTCAGCCCGTTCAAGACGTGCAGCATCATGTGCTGCTGTGAGCAATGGTCATTTGCGAGGTTCCCGTCTCCAAATGTCCACTAAAAGCCGTGTCCGTTGTAATATTAGCTCTGATACTGGTTAAGATGGAATTACACATAGAAGCAATTCCTGTCGTGATTGGACTCGCATTCGGATGGACGACGGTTCAATCCCACATCCGACCATCCTGATTTAGGTATTCCGTGATTTCCCGGCAAATGCCGGGATGGTTCCTTTGAAAGGGCACGGCCGACTTCCTTCCCCATCCTTTCCTGATCCTATGAGACCGATATCCTCGCTGTTTGGTCTCTTCTCCCAAACAACCAACCTACTAACCAACCTGTCGTGATGAAACGGACTGTCAGTTGACAAGGAGTGACTCTCGTCCCCGGCCTGTTGTTTAGAATATTTTTACAACCACTGTCTTTACGCTATGTTACGTACTTGCGAGTTTTACACGCATTTCCTGAAGACACGTTGGACAGTCTGCAACTAATCGGGAAACTTAATTTATGCTGTGGTCGTGAGCACATCGCAACCCGATGGCCAGCTTCTGCCAGTCTTTTACGTCTCACGTCGACTAATGGCACTGCGCTAATTCCGTACGCCCGACTGGCAGAAACATATCACTCCACTGATATGAATTTCGTCAGTGGTGGTGGGTCACAAGACCATATGGTACTATTCATACTCCTTTTACAGTGCTTCAAAATGACGAGTGTATTCTTTTGAGGGGATGCCTAGTTATTTATCCGATGACCTCATCTTTAAAGAAATAAAATAAACCTTAAAAATTACATAAAATAAAAATTATTTCTACATTTATACAAATATTCTTAGAAATGTTCAGTACGTTGTTACTAATTAATTCTTCTTTCTAGGATGTCTTCCTTCGAGGACTGTTCTCTGAGGAACTTTCGTTTGCTAAGGTTTTTTGTTTGTTTTAATCATAGAGTTGCCACTTTCAGTTTGTGAAGTAAAGGCCGAATCAACCCCCTGACACGTATAACGCAATTAAGGTCCTGCAGTACCGCAGAGGTTACCTGTTAATGACTGTTACGCCTCAACAACCATACACCAAATCCGATCAGCATGGATTTAGAAAGTAGCGCTAGTGCGAAACTCAGATTGCCATTGACTTACATGGTATCGTGTGAACTAAAAATGAATAGTAATACGCAGGTTGAATATTCCTAGATTTCCGAAATGCAGTTGACACGGTGCCCCACCGCAGATGGTTAACAAAAGTTTGGTCTTAACGGAATAGGTTCCCAGATATGTCAGCGGCTCGAAGAAAAACCCAATACGCTGTCCTCGACAGCGTATGTCCATCAGGGACAAGAGTATCGTCAAGAGTGCTCCAGGTGTGTGTGATAGGACCGCTGTTATTGTCTGTACAAAAAATGGTTAAAATGGCTCTGAGCACTATGGGAATTAACATCTGAGGTCATCAGTCCCCTAGAACTTAGAACTACTTAATCCTAACTAACCTAAGGACATCACACACATCCATGCCCGGGGCAAGATTCGAACCTGCGACCGTAGCAGTTGCGTGGTTCCGGAGTGAAGCGCCTAGAACCGCTCGGCCACCGTGGCCGGCTATTGTCTGAACACATAAATGATCTGGTGGAGAGAGTGACCAGCAATCCAGGGCTGTTTGTTGATAACACTGTGGTGTAGGGGAAGGTGTCATAGTTGAGTGGCTGCAGGAGGATACAAGATGAATTAGACAAAATTTATAGTTGGTGTGAAGAATGGCACATATGTCTAAATGTAGAGGAATGTAAATTAATACAGATGAGAAGGAAGAGCAAATCCGTAATGTGGGAATCTAGCATTGGTAGTGTGTTGCTTGAGACAGTCATGTCGATTAAATAACTAGGTTTAGCGCTGCAAAGGGAAATGAACCAGAACCAGCATGTAACGAATGTAGAAGGTAAGTCGAATGGCTGACCTCGGTTTATTAGGAGAATTTTTGGATGGTGTGGCTCATATGTAAAGAAGATCGCATATAGGACACCTGTGCCACCCATTCTTGAGTACTGCTCCAGTGTTTGGGATCCACACCAGATCGGATTAAGAGAGGACATCGATGCAGTTCAAAGGCAGAGGGAAGGCGACGTTCTTTTCGAGGAACACTGTTGAGAACATTTAGAGCAGCGGTGGCCAAGTATTCGGCTCACCGGCCGTGCCCTGGTACGAGTTCCATCTCACCATGGCTGGCACGTTTCCACCACCAGCCTGCCACACTGTGCGAGCGTGAGGAGGGGGAATCTGCGAACGGCCGCTTTTAAATGACAGCGCAGTCGCGCTTTGTAAAACTTGGTTTTATATTTCACATTTCACAACAACAAAGATCACAAACGAAAAATTGTTCACTATTGTTTAATTATTTTTGGCATGGAGAAGAAACGTAATTTTTATTTCGTATAAACTGACAGATGTGGACAACTTCACAAATTTTCGCACTCTGCTCGGCATGTAATCTTGACTTATTTAGTTTATTAAATACGATATGTTGCTCGTGCCCACCCGCAGCCCGCACGCCCTGCCAGCGTGAAGTTTGGCACGCTGTGGCCGGATCTGATTTAGAGAAACGGAATCTGAAGCTGACAGCAGGACTATTCTACTGCCGCCAATCCCCCCTGCGGGTTCGGGGGTTAGAATAGGCCCGCGGTATTCCTGCCTGGCGTAAGAGGCGACTAAAAGGAGTCCATCCCCCTCACGGGGGTAGTTAGCGCCTACGTCCGGAGACGGACGGTTCCACGACCTATAATTGTGGTCTTTTTGGTTTTTCACTTCTCGTTTCTTCCTTCCTTTGGTTGGTTCCTTTCTTTGTTCTTCTCCATCTCACTGGCTTCCTTACTCTTTCCCTTGCCTTCTTCTCCTTGCCTTCTTCTCCTTGCCTTCTTCTCCTTGCCTTCTTCTCCTTGCCTTCTTCTCCTTGCCTTCTTCTCCTTGCCTTCTTCTCCTTGCCTTCTCTGGTCTCCGCCTCGGCGTTTGAGACAGTCTGCCCTCTTTCCTCTTCTTCCTTCCTCCCTGTGCGCGCCTGAAGGCCGACCCACGCGTTCGCACGCGTAGCCGGTGACGGGGTAACGCGTAATTCCCCGCCCTGGGTAGACAAGTAAGGCACGCACGTACCCCCTGGTAAAGGCCAGGCCCAGGGAGGGGTGATTGCCTGAGCTGATACCTTCTGACCATGCCGATTGGTCCCTCCGTCTGTTTCTCGGGAGGTGTGACCTGAGGTGTAAACATTCACCTAAGGCGGGAGTGCCCTCTGAGAGGGTCCCCATAAGGAAGGAGCGCGCCATCGGAGACGCTGGAAATCATGGGGGATTCCTCCGCAATGGATTTCTCTTCTTCTCTCTCGACTTCTGCCCACAAACGGAAACATGACTAGCCACCAGTGACAAAGGTACTACCGCCTGCCCCACAGTTCCTCGTCGTTTCTCGATCTGAGGATGGAAAGGATTTTTCCTCTGTCAACCCTTTCGTTATCCAGAAGGGCGTAGATGCCATAGCCGGTACTGTTAAGTCTTGTACAAGGTTGCGTAATGGTAACTTGCTACTAGAAACTGAGAGCGCCTTTCAGGCACAGAAACTGCTTCGAGCCACACTCCTGTACACGTTCCCTGTCCGGGTGGAGGCTCACCGAACTTTGAATTCGTCTCGTGGTGTGGTCTATACTAGATCTCTCGACGGATTGACTGACGAGGAGATTCAGTCGTTCCTCGCTGAGCAGGGCGTGACGGCTGTCCATAGGGTCATGAAAAAGGTCAACAATGACCTTGTACCGACCCGGACGCTTTTCTTGACCTTTGATAGTGTTCAGCTGCCATCGCGCATCAAAGCGGGCTACGAGGTTATTTCTGTTCGCCCCTATGTCCCGACACCTACGCGCTGCTACCAGTGTCAGCGTTTTAATCACACTCGCCAGTCTTGTTCCAATGCGGCTAAATGTGTCACTTGTGGCAGGGACGCCCGTGAGGGTGACTGTCCACCTCCGTCTCCTCGTTGTGTGAACTGTCAGGGTGACTATGCAGCGTCCTCCCGCGACTGTCCCATCTATAAGGAAGAGCGATGTATCCAAGAAATTCGGGTCAAAGAGAAAGTGTCCACCTCGGCTGCTCGCAAGCTATTTGCTAGTAGGAAGCCCACGCTGCTCCCAGCGGGCAAATTCAGTACTGTCCTCGCCTCTCCTCGGACTACCAGTGAGGTGGCAACCCAGACATGCGATCTGACCTTCAGCACCACGGTCGTCCGTTCGGCCAGTGCTAAGATCGCGCGGTCGACGTCTCCTCTTCCTCCCATCACCCCACAAACACAAGCCCTTTCATCAGCTTCTGCTAAGACGAAGACCCAGAAGTCAGATGCACGGGCCTTCAAGAAGGAACCGTCATGTGCAGACTTCCTACGTACCTCGACCTCCCAGCCATCGACCGGTACTTCCACCAAACGACCTTCCAAGAAGGCTCATAGGAAGCACAGTTCTCCTCCTCCGCCACGGCGCATTTCTTCTCCTGCGCCACCCAGCGGTTGCCGCCCCAGGCCGTCATCCGTTTCGCCTGGCCGCACCGCTGGTAGCCGAACAACTGCCCGTTCACCAGCGGAGGAAGCTCCACCTCCCGGCCATCTTACCGAGATGGCCGATGAACCTATAGACCCAATGGACGATGACTGTCTGCCTACTGATAGCGGCGGCAGTGCTCGCTCGAAGCCAGGCCCTCAGCGGCCTTCGAGGTGACCCCTTCTTTCATCTTCCTTTTCTTCTTACGATGGCACTTATTCACTGGAATATTCGCAGCATTCGCTCCAACCGAGAGGACTTGAAGTTGCTGCTCTGCTTGCACCATCCGCTCATCGTAGCCCTCCAGGAAACGAAGCTACGCCCATGCGATCAAATTGCCTTGGCACACTACACCTCTGTGCGTTTTGACCTACCCCCTGTGGTAGGTATTCCGGCTCATGGAGGGGTTATGTTGCTGGTCCGGGATGATATTTACTACGATCCCATCACATTGCACACCGGCCTGCAGGCAGTTGCCATCCGAATTACTCTCCCCACTTTCACATTTTCCATTTGTACCGTTTACACTCCATCGTCGTCTGCCGTTACCAGGGCAGACATGATGCAAATTATAGCTCAGCTCCCTGCACCATTTTTGTTAACTGGAGACTTCAATGCCCACCATCCCCTTTGGGGCTCTCCAGCATCCTGCCCGAAGGGCTCCCTGTTAGCCGACCTTTTCAACCAGCTCAATCTTGTCTGCCTCAATACTGGCGCCCCTACTTTTCTTTCGGACACATCTCACACCTATTCCCATTTAGACCTCTCTATATGTACTACCCAACTTGCGCGCCGGTTTGAGTGGTATGCACTTTCTGATACATATTCGAGCGACCACTTCCCGTGTGTTATCCATCTCCTGCAGCTTACCCCATCTCCGTGCTCATCTAGTTGGAACATCTCCAAAGCAGACTGGGGGCTCTTCTCTTCCAGGGCGACCTTTCAGGATGAAACCTTCACAAGCTGCGATCGTCAGGTCGCACACCTCACGGAAGTCATTCTCACTGCTGCTGAATATTCCATCCCTCACCCTACTTCTTCTCCACGTCGCGTACCGGTCCCCTGGTGGACCGCAGCATGTAGAGACGCTTTACGTGCTCGTCGACGTGCTTTACGCACCCTTTAAACGCCACCCTACAGTGGCGAATTGTATCAATTATAAACGATTACGTGCACAGTATCGTCGTATTATTAAAGAAAGCAAGAAAGCCAGCTGGGCTGCTTTCACAAGCACCTTTAACAGTTTTACTCCTTCTGCTGTTGTCTGGCGTAGCCTGCGCCGGCTATCTGGCACTAAGGTCCACTCACCAGTTTCTGGCTTGACGGTCGCGAATGACGTCCTTGTGGCCCCTGAGGATGTCTCCAATGCCTTCGGCCGCTTTTTCGCAGAGGTTTCGAGCTCCGCTCATTACCACCCTGCTTTCCTCCCCCGAAAACAGGCAGAGGAGGCTAGGCCACCTAACTTCCGCTCCTCGACTCGTGAAAGTTATAATGCCCCATTCACCATGCGGGAACTCGAAAACGCACTTGCCCGGTCACGGTCCTCCGCTCCAGGGCCTGATTCAATTCATATTCAGATGCTGAAGAACCTTTTTCCTGCGGGTAAAGGTTTCCTTCTTCGTACTTACAATCGCATCTGGATTGAGGGACATGTTCCCGCATGCTGGAGCGAATCTATTGTTGTCCCGATTCTAAGCCATAGAAGGACAAGCACTTGCCTTCCAGTTATCGACCCATCTCGCTTACCAGCTGTGTCTGTAAAGTGATGGAGCGAATGGTTCACTCTCGTTTGGTTTGGCTGCTCGAGTCTCGACGCCTCCTTACCAATGTACAATGTGGATTTCGTAGGCGCCGCTCTGCTGTTGACCATCTGGTTATCTTGTCGACCTTCATCATAAATAACTTCTTGCGGAAGCGCCCTACCGCAGCTGTGTTCTTTGATTTGGAGAAGGCTTACGACACCTGTTGGAGGGCCGGAATTCTCCGCACCATGCATACATGGGGCCTTCGCGGTCGCCTCCCTCTTTTTATTCGTTCCTTTTTAATGGATCGCCAGTTCAGGGTACGTGTGGGTTCTGTCCTGTCAGACACCTTTCGCCAGGAGAATGGGGTGCCACAGGGCTCAGTTTTGAGCGTCGCTCTCTTCGCCATAGCGATCAATCCAATAATGGATTGCCTCCCAGCCGATGTATCGGGCTCCCTTTTCGTGGACGATTTTACCATCTATTGCAGCGCTCAGCGTACATGTTTCCTGGAGCGCTGTCTTCAGCGTTCTCTTGACCGTCTTTACTCTTGGAGTGTCGCCAATGGCTTCCGTTTTTCTGCCGAGAAGACGGTCTGTATTAACTTCTGGCGTTACAAAGAGTTTCTCCCACCGTCCTTACGACTCGGTCCCGTTGCTCTTCCATTCGTGGAGACAACAAAATTTTTAGGTCTTACATTTGACAGGAAACTTAGCTGGTCTCCACATGTGTTATATTTGGCTGCCCGTTGTACCCGTTCTCTAAATGTCCTCCGTGTTCTCAGTGGTATGTCGTGGGGAGCGGATCGAACCGTCCTACTTCGTCTATATCGGTCGATCGTCCGCTCCAAGCTGGATTATGGGAGCTTCGTATACTCCTCTGCACGGCCATCCATCTTACGCCGCCTCAACTCCACACAACATCGGGGTTTACGACTTGCGATCGGAGCATTTTATACTAGTCCCGTCGAGAGTCTTCATGCTGACGCTGGTGAATTACCACTCACCTTCCGATATACTGCTTTGTCGGTATGCCTGTCGGCTACTGTCAATGCCCGACCACCCGTCTTATCGTTCCTTTTTTGACGACTCGCTCGACCGTCAATACGAGTTGTATGTCTCTGCCCTGCTACCCCCTGGAGTTCGCTTTCGTCGCCTCCTTCAACACCTTAATTTTTCACTCCCTGCAACCTTTCGAGTGGGCGAGAGCCACACGCCACCTTGGCTCCAGGCTCACGTTAGCGTTCACCTTGACCTCAGCTCGCTCCCAAAGGAGGTTACCCCCGGTTCGGTCTACCACTCCCGTTTTGTCGAACTTCGAACGAAGTTCATTAATATGACCTTCATTTATACACACGGCTCTAAGACCAATGACGGGGTCGGGTGTTCTTTTATTGTCGGGGCACAAAGTTTCAAATACCGGCTCCATGGCCATTGTTCGGTCTTCACAGCTGAGCTCTTTGCCCTCTACCAGGCTGTTCTTTACATCTGCCGCCACCGACATTCTGCTTATGTCATCTGCTCCGATTCCCTGAGCGCCATCCAGAGCCTCAGTGATCCGTATCCGGTTCACCCTTTCGTGCACCGGATCCAACGCTCTCTTCAGCAGCTGGTGGACGTCGGTTCTCCGGTTAGCTTTATGTGGGTTCCTGGCCATATCGGTATCCCTGGGAACGAAGCTGCAGATGCAGCGGCCAAGGCTGCGGTCCTCCAGCCTCGGACAGCTTCTTGTTGTGTCCCTTCGTCAGATTGTAGCAGGGTCATTTGTCGGCGCATTTTATCGCTGTGGCATGCTGATTGGGCTGCACTTACAGACAACAAGCTTCGGGCCTTGAAACCTCTTCCCGTGGCTTGGACGTCCTCCTCCCGCCCTTCTCGGCGGGAGGAGGTCGTTTTGGCCCGGTTACGAATTGGACACTGCCGGTTCAGCCATCGCCATCTGCTGACGGCTGCGCCGGCGCCGTTCTGCCCATGTGGGCAATTGCTGACGGTCCGCCACATTTTAACTTCCTGCCCGGATTTTAACACACTGCGTCTTGATCTTGACCTGCCCTGTAGTCTAGATGCCATTTTAGCGGATGACCCACGAGCAGCTGCTCGCGTTCTTCATTTTATCAACTTGACCAACCTCTCTAAGGACCTTTGATTATGCTGTTTTTTTTTTAATCCTATGCCTGTCAGTCTGTCTTTTATCGTGTTTTCCCTTTTAGTTGCTGTTTTAAACTTGTGCCTGGATGTGCATTCCTAAAGTAGTCTGGGCGCTAATGACCATTGAAGTTTTGCGCCCTAAAACCACAAAAAAAAAAAAAACTGCCGTCAATGTACATCCCATGTAAGGACCAAGAAGGTAATAGAATTAAGGCTTATACGGATGCTTATAGATTGTCATTTTGCCTTAGCTGTATTCGCTAGCGGAACAGAAGGAGGAGGATACGCTCCACCACAGCCCGTATCTTGGCTTGTGGAGTATGCACGTAGATGTCGGTGGAGATTTAGCACGTAGAACGCTCTGAGGTGTTTTTTATAGAGGTAATTTTATCGAAGACGGTAACATCCTTGTGATACAGAAGATTAAGTCAGAATTCTTGTTGCTTGTAGCATACTACATTCTTACTCCGCATCGGATCATTTTCACCTGGCGATAAAGGAAGACTAGCATCAATCCCAAGCAGACTAATCCCTGAGATTACAAATCAAACCAAATTCAGACAGTTTGAGTTCCCTAAGGTAGTCACTATTTGTCACGACCTAAGGGCACGTGCAGCTTATCTATTGACACGGATGCAGTTATCATTACCCCCAATAATCATCCAAAATAAAAATATATTTTATTGGTTAGTGTCGCCACAAGTGTTTGTCACCACACATTTCAAAGGAACATTTTGTTTGAGGCAGCCGAGACAAAGCGAAATTCTTAGTGTTACCATGTTAGATTCTCGTCTCGGTGCATCCTTGTGTGTGTCTAATCCATTGGTCACTTACAGCTCTATACTCATCTTCTTCTGCAGTGGCCATTCTAGGTACGTAAAGTAAATTTGTCATTAATAGCAACTGATTAATCATTTTACTTCTCTCTGCTAAGAATTTGGTAAACAAAGCTGTATTAAAGCTTTATTCCCCCCCCCCCCTCCCGCCCGAAAAAAAGAACGGTCAACAATGCATAATCTGAAAATTTGACAGTTAAACTGATCAGTCTTGTTAACTACGCCATTTCATGTATTTTCTCTGCTGGCTACATCATTTTTGAAAACTTGTTTAGAGTTATAGCTTACTGCTTGTCAAAATCGTGAGCTTGGGAACTGAAATGTATTGCCCACTACTCCAAGAGCCTTCAGCGCAGCCAATTTCACTCATCCATTCACATCTCGTAATGAAGGAGGAAATATGTCTGTTTCACGAATTACCATACGATAATGATTTGGGACAAGTAAGTATTACAGAAAAAATATGTGTAGAAAAAGATTCTATCTTCGGTGCGTATGGTATACTTCAGAAGGAGTTTTTATTATGACACGCATTGTAACTTCGTTAGGAGCTCAGTACTATACAGTGAGCTACGGAAGGTGTTTTCAGGCACAATGTCATTCATGTGCTGTATCAGGAGGAAAGAAAGAACGTTTTGTGGAGCTTCAGTTATGTATAATTAATACAGTTACAGTCTTCTTCAGAACATTATTTTTGTGATCGTCTCCTTATTTGTCATATCCTGCGTGTATTCTGTACTCTAAATTTAATTCAGCCCTTACCGAAGTTACAGCCAGCGTATTACGCTCGGCTATCTCGTCACCGGGCCCAATCTCCCACAGAAACCCGCATCACGTCTGTGCCCGCCCATTTTTCTCCTCGCTCCAGCTATCGCCGATGTGACGGACAATTGGATTTCTTGAGTAGTCTTTCAAGTGGATATGACCTAATACTTTCTTACGTCGGACGAAAAATGTTATCTGCGCTGTGTTCAAATTCTAAAGTGTGTTATTTACTTTGGCTTTTTTCCATTATTTTGAGCTCAGATGAAGTCGAATATATACCGAGTCTTTTCATGTGAACTTAGTATTCTAACAGTGTAAGTCTTCGTTATAACGACATAAATGAAAAGTACAATATTTGGGCAGTAAAGAAGAAAGTACATATTGTACGATGATTGTACAAGTGTAAGTACACATTTTCGTCAACAGTCCTCTACACTACTGGCCATTAAAATTGCTACACACGACAATGCGAAATTTAACCGACAGGAAGAAGATGCTGTGATACGCATATGATTAGCTTTTCAGAGCATTCACACGAGGTTGGTGCCGATGGCGACACCTACAACGTGCTGAAATGAGGAAAGTTTCCAACCGATGTCTCATACACAAACAGCAGTTGACCGGCGTTGCCTGATGAAACGTTGTTGTGATGCCCCGTGTAAGGAGGAGAAATGCGTACCATCACGTTTCCGACTTTGATAAAGGTCGGATTTCAGCCTATCGCGATTGCGGTTTATCTTATCGCGACATTGCTGCTCGCGTTGGTCGAGATGCAATGACTGTTAGCAGAATATGGAATCGGTGGGTTCAGGAGGGTAATACGGAACGCCGTACTGGATCCCAACGGCCTCGTATCACTAGCAGTCGAGATGACAGGCATCTTATCCGCATGACTGTAACAGATCGTGCAGCCACGTCTCGAGCCCTGAGTCAACAGCTGGGGACGTTTGCAAGACAACAGCCATCTGCACGAACAAAAACACAATGGCTCTGAGCACTATGGGAATCAACATCTGTGGTCATCAGTCCCCTAGAACTTAGAACTACTTAAACCTAACTAACCTAAGGATATCAGACATGTCCATGCCCGAGGCAGGATTCGAACCTGCGACCGTAGCGGTCACGCGGTTCCAGACTGAAGCGCCTAGAACCGCACGGCCTGCACGAACAGTTCGACGACGTTTGCAGCAGCATGGACTATCAGCTCGGAGACCATGGCTGCGGTTACCCTTGACGCTGCATCACAGACAGGAGCGCCTGCGATGGTGTACTCAACGACGAACCTGGGTGCACGAATGGCAAAACATCATTTTTTCTGATGAATCCAGGTTATGTTTACAGCATCATGATAGTCACATCCGTGTACGACGACATCGCGGTGAACGCACATTGGAAGCGTGTATTCGTCATCGCCATACTGGCGTATCACCCGGCATGATGGTATGGGGTGCCATTGGGTACACGTCTCGGCCATCTCTTGTTCAAATTGACGGCATTTTGAACAGTGGACGTTGGATTTCAAATATGTTACAAATGGTTCAAATGGCTCTGAGCACTATGGGACTCAACTGCTGTGGTCATAAGTCCCCTAGAACTTAGAACTACTTAAACCTAACTAACCTAAGGACAGCACACAACACCCAGCTATCACGAGGCAGAGAAAACCCCTGACCCCGCCGGGAATCGAACCCGGGAAACCGGCCAAATACACTCCTGGAAATGGAAAAAAGAACACATTGACACCGGTGTGTCAGACCCACCATACTTGCTCCGGACACTGCGAGAGGGCTGTACAAGCAATGATCACACGCACGGCACAGCGGACACACCAGGAACCGCGGTGTTGGCCGTCGAATGGCGCTAGCTGCGCAGCATTTGTGCACCGCCGCCGTCAGTGTCAGCCAGTTTGCCGTGGCACACGGAGCTCCATCGCAGTCTTTAACACTGGTAGCATGCCGCGACAGCGTGGACGTGAACCATATGTGCAGTTGACGGACTTTGAGCGAGGGCGTATAGTGGGCATGCGGGAGGCCGGGTGGACGTACCGCCGAATTGCTCAACACGTGGGGCGTGAGGTCTCCACAGTACATCGATGTTGTCGCCAGTGGTCGGCGGAAGCTGCACGTGCCCGTCGACCTGGGACCGGACCGCAGCGACGCACGGATGCACGCCAAGACCGTAGGATCCTACGCAGTGCCGTAGGGGACCGCACCGCCACTTCCCAGCAAATTAGGGACACTGTTGCTCCTGGGGTATCGGCGAGGACCATTCGCAACCGTCTCCATGAAGCTGGGCTACGGTCCCGCACACCGTTAGGCCGTCTTCCGCTCACGCCCCAACATCGTGCAGCCCGCCTCCAGTGGTGTCGCGACAGGCGTGAATGGAGGGACGAATGGAGACGTGTCGTCTTCAGCGATGAGAGTCGCTTCTGCCTTGGTGCCAATGATGGTCGTATGCGTGTTTGGCGCCGTGCAGGTGAGCGCCACAATCAGGACTGCATACGACCGAGGCACACAGGGCCAACACGCGGCATCATGGTGTGGGGAGCGATCTCCTACACTGGCCGTACACCACTGGTGATCGTCGAGGGGACACTGAATAGTGCACGGTACATCCAAACCGTCATCGAACCCATCGTTCTACCATTCCTAGACCGGCAAGGGAACTTGCTGTTCCAACAGGACAATGCACGTCCGCATGTATCCCGTGCCACCCAACGTGCTCTAGAAGGTGTAAGTCAACTACCCTGGCCAGCAAGATCTCCGGATCTGTCCCCCATTGAGCATGTTTGGGACTGGATGAAGCGTCGTCTCACGCGGTTTGCACGTCCAGCACGAACGCTGGTCCAACTGAGGCGCCAGATGGAAATGGCATGGCAAGCCGTTCCACAGGACTACATCCAGCATCTCTACGATCGTCTCCATGGGAGAATAGCAGCCTGCATTGCTGCGAAATTGTGCCGACATTGTGCATGCTCTGTTGCCTGTGTCTATGTGCCTGTGGTTCTGTCAGTGTGATCATGTGATGTATCTGACCCCAGGAATGTGTCAATAAAGTTTCCCCTTCCTGGGACAATGAATTCACGGTGTTCTTATTTCAATTTCCAGGAGTGTATGTTACGACCCGTGGCTCTACCCTTCATTCGATCCTTGCGAAACCCTACATTTCAGCAGGATAATGCACGACCGCTTGTTGCAGGTCCTGTACGGGCCTTTCTGGATACAGAAAATGTTCGACTGCTGCCCTGGCCAGCACATTCTCCAGATCTCTCACCAATTGAAAACGTATGGTCAATGGTGGCCGAGCAACTGGCTCGTCACAACACGCCAGTCACTACTCTTTATGAACTGTGTTATCGTGTTGAAGCTGCATGGGCAGCTGTACCTGTACACACCATCTAAGCTCTGTTTGACTCAATGCCCACCCGTATCAAGGCCGTTATTTCGGCCAGAAGTGGTTGTTCTGGGTACTGATTTCTAAGAATCTATCCACCCAAATTGCGTGAAAATGTAATCACATGTCAGTTCTAGTATACTATATATTTGTCCAATGAATACCAGTTTATCATCTGCATTTCTTGTTGGTGTAGCAATATTAATGGCCAGTAGTTTAACTAGTTTGATGTGGTCCACCGTGACTTATTCTCTTGTGCAACTTTTTCATCACAGAATAGCAATTACGCCGAACGTCCTCCCTCAGTTGTCTGATATATTCCAGTCTGTATCTTCCACTACAGTTTTTATCCTCTTCAACTCCCTCTAGAACCATGAAAGCTATTCCCTGATGTATTAACATATATCTCATCATCCTGTCTCTTCTTGTTGTAGGTATTTGCTAAAAAATTCTTTCCTCGCCGATTCCGCGGACGACCTTCTCATTTTTTGTCGTATCAGTCCACCTAATTATCAACATATCAACGCTTCGATTCTCTTCTTTTCCAGTTTACCCACCATCCATGTTTCACATTCATACAATGCTATGCTCCAAAGTACATTATCAGAAGTTCCTTCCTCAAATGAAGTCCAATGTTCGATACTAGTAGACTTCTTTTTGCCGGAAATCCCCTCTCTTCCTGGGCCAGTCTGCTTCTTATGTCATCCTTGCTTCGCCCGTGATGTTGTAGGTTGCTTCCAAGGTAGCAGAATTCCTTCGCTTCGTCTAGTTCGTGGGCTCCAGTTTTGATGTCAAGATTCTGCTACTACTCATCTTTCTTCGCTTTACTTTCATCCCATGTTCTGTGCTCAGTAGACTGCTAGATTTTAGATTTTTCATCCACTTCAGGATGCTTAAGTATGAGGTGATAAAAAAAGTAGACACTGATGTGAAAAAAAAGTTGCTTACCGTTTTAGTCAAGTTTAGTGTTGTCTCCGTCAAAGTAGTTCCCTTCTGATTGCACATACTTTTTCCAGTGCTTCTGCCATTGATGGTAACTTTTTTGGAACTCATCTTCTGTAATATTCTCCAAGACCCTCGTCACAGCTTTTTGGACATCATGTGTTGTTTGAAAATGGTGTCCATTGGCTGCCATTTGACTCTTGGAAATAGAAAAAAATCGCACGGAGCGATATCTGGTGAATAAGGTAGTAGTGAAATTTGTTTTGAGGTTAAAAATTGCTGTACTGACAGAGCATTTTTTGGGACCACTTTTGCACAAATCTTTCTCATACTAAGATCTTCAGCTACTATTAGACAAACCGTTTCTCGATTGATGTTCAGTTCTTCTGCAATCATTTTCACGGATAATCTTCGATCAGATCGTACGAGCTCACGCACCCTGGCCAAGTTGACATCCGTCCATGAGGTTGATGATGGTCCACTGCGGTCTTCATCTTCAACATTCGTTCTGCCTTCACTAAACATTTTACGCCAACGAAAAACTTGAGCTGTTGACATAACCTCCTCTCCAAAAGCCTTCTGAAGCTTACTATAAGTTGTCGTCGCGTTTTCACCCAATATAACGCAAAAAGATGTGGCATACCGTTGCGCAATATTATGAGGTTCCATTTTCGTGACGAGAGACACAAACACGTATTAACTTATTGCAGCACAACTCACGACTGAACAGTTGCATCGATGTGCCACTTGGACTAGAAGCAGCTTATAGACCAAGGATGAAGATATTGTGCCTACGCAAGCCTCTAGGGTTGCCACATCTTGCAAAGAAAATCGGTCTCATTACTTTATTGTCGCACCTCATATATGCTGTACCACAGTTCCTCACTTAAAGCGTTGGGTAAAATTAATCTCCTTCTCATGAAGATGACAAGAGATTAGCTTACTTTAGTATTAGATCTACGATGGTGTGAGCGTATTTTCCCTCATGGGAACAGCAAGGAACTCCAGGTCTGTACCCCATTACTTCATTTATTGCCATGTAAACCTACAGAAAAAATGTAGTCTGGCAACCACATCCACGACAAACTACGTTGAGAAATAAAACCGCTTCAGCTGTAAAATACTTTTATTCTTAGGCACTACCGGTTTCACAACACCACAGCTGCATCTTAAGGTGCAAATTTGCAGCTTAAGGAGCAGTTGTAAGTGCTGTGAAACCCGTAAGGCTTAGGAATAAAAAGATTTTACAGTTGAAGCAATTTTTATTTCTCAACGTATAAACTTGCAACTACCTTCTCGACTCTATAACAATATTAGCCGTGAAACTGGGAGTAATGAGACTAACACTTTCGTCCACGAACGACAAATAATGATCTATAGTGATGAAAAATGTGACTCGAACAGTGGAACTGAGCTTTTGTCCCACATATGCCGCTCCATAATTGGCGTCATACGCCGATAAAGAAATGAAGACATGGTAAACTCATCTCGCAGAGGGGCGGGCGAGGGAATCTTATAGACATAGAAACAAATCTCATCATTTCTAAGATGAAGAAATCTCTTCGTTGCAATGTATCTATAACAGAAGCTGAAATTCCTGATGTGAACTGGAAATAAGTCAATCCATAGAATATAGGAGGGAATGTGCAATGGAGTGGGGGTTGCAGCATCAAGTAATCAAAAATAGCTCTACATTAGCAAGGTTGCCAGTAGGTAAGGATTGCACTTTACTTTAGTAAGGGCTCCTACCCATTTCAATGTATTAAATTTATAAAGGAACGTAAACTTTTTCGCATAACGCTAGCGACGGATTGCAAAACGAAACTCTTCAGATATACATCTGCATTCCATATGCCATCGTGCGGTGTGTAGAGGAGTGTACATTGTATACCAAAATTATTTCCCCCATTTCCCGTGGTGTGCAAATCGACACCCCTTAGTATATGCATGAGGGTATAGTAAAGCGCGGTTCAGGAAGTGTAATGGTTTGAAGGTGTTCATGGTTTGTTGGGGTGGCTATCGAAAGAGTATCGATGATGTACTGAAAATTTCGTCGCAGACTCGGCATTCAAATTATGCTAAGAAAATTACCTGAACCATAAGGCGCTTATACTCTGACTGTGACTACTGTTGTTAATTGTAACGTAACTTCGGAAACATTTCTGCAGTCACAGAGTCACGATGCTATTAAGCTTTTATGGGTAACTCGCGATACAACATTAGAAAAGACCTGCTTCATCAAGAAGGGAATCAAAGAGGAGGTTAAAGGAACAATGCCTCGGTATAGGCCTAATGCTCGAGTAAACCGTAAAAATATCGGAAAACATAAGGAATCGTTTACAACAAGTAACAAGATAGAAGCGAACTAAAAAATGTATCATTTGTGTTCTTCTCCATTCATAGATTCAGATTTAAAGTTGTTCTTCCTCACAAAATCTGTGCTCTTCTCTTCATAGGTTTCCTTGCAGTTACAGTTGCACCGTAATGTTCTGCTCTTCCCTTCTTACCCTTCCTTGTAGTCACTGTAGCATTATAACATTGTCACGTTTCTTATTTTTGAATAACCCCAAACAGTTATCAGATATTTCATTCCTGTACCCTTTGTTTCGCAGGGCATTCGTTTTGTAGGTACCGAGCATTCACTGTCTCGATGATGCCATGGAAGGGCCATTGCTCTATACAGTGATTTCTCTGGTCTTATTTTTAAAGTTTTATGTTCAAGTGGAAGTACTCTTCCAAATCTTCCCAGTTTTACATGTGAAGGTTTATTATTGTCTAGCCTAGATTCGCAACTCAAGTATCTGGATAATTATGTTGGCTCCATAATCGCGTTTTTCACCTGTGCATTTGCTCGGTCTGTCCGCATCTCGGTCCAGGAAGCCGACTGTTTAGTGGTATCAGCGTGCACTGTTTACGTACTTAAATCGAGTGTTAATGTGCTCGTTGTAAGTCATCTCCTACTTCTTGAAGTGTGAGGGTGCTGTGTCTATAATTTTTGAATTACACTAATTTCATATTTTGATAACATATGGTATAGACTGCTTTCACTCTACAATAATTCGAGTAATACAGGTATTTAAAAGCTTATATGATTTTGGACACCCTCTTTGTGCTCTTTCACTTGTCTAATTTTACCAGTCTTTGTTCTGATTGCATTTATCACTTGTGTAAGCCTTTTAATTAATTTATTCGCTTGTATTATTGTCCAAAGTTTACTTCTGTATACACATATTGTTAAATGAAAAACCTATGAAACAATGCATATAATTTTTAAGAGGGCATTTAATTACAGTTTTTAGGTGAAACGTTTTAAGTCCTTGTCTTTTTGCAACTTAGTGTCCTGTGATGACCTACAATAACTATGCCACAAATCGTTAAATTTTAATTAATATCCTATCACTCTTATGTTAGGAAATTAGCAGTATTATTAAGTCCGAGGGAAATTAATTCGAAGCTTTTAAAGACAACGTTACCAGTCTGTAGTTTCTAAACTGCAAGAAGTTGCCGGCCGGAGTGGCCGAGCGGTTCTAGGCGCTACAGTCCGGAACCGCGCAACCGCTACGGTCGTTCGAATCCTGCCTCGGGCGTGGATGTGTGTGATGTCCTTAGGTTAGTTAGGTTTAAGTAGTTCTAAGTTCTAGGGGACTGATGACCTCAGAAGTTAAGTCCCATAGTGCTCAGAGCCATTTGCAAGAAGTTATGTAGTAATTTCTCTACTTATAGTGTCGAATTGTTCAAATGGCTCTAATCACTAAACATCTGAGGTCATCAGTCCCCTAGACTTAGAAATTACTTAAATCTAACTAACCTAAGGAAATCACACACATCCATGTCCGAGGCAGGATTCGAACCTGCGACCGTAGCAACAGCAGCGCGGTTCCAGACTGAAGCACCTAGAACCACTCGGCCACAGCGGCAGGCCCTTATAGTGTCGCCTTACGTCTCATTTTACTTCTAATTTACATGTATTTGTCTTCAGTCGCTCTCTCTGTGTATTTACACCGTGTCTTTAGAATCGCATTAAGTTGCATATACTCATCTATCTCTTTTGCATCCGTTGTAGCTTTACCGACATTGTTTTTACGTCGTAAGACTCATGGAATTTTGTTTTTAATCTTTCTCCTACTATTATTAGATTTAGTGAACAGTTGTTACATAACGTACACAACACATCAGACATTACTTTTCGATCTCTTCGTATTTATTGACACTAAGTTCCATTTCCATGATCAGCTTTGTAAAATGAAGGAGCTTCAGTATTGCTACACAGGTCGGTAGGCTACACCAATTAGCAGAAATCCAAGAAGTTCAACAGTGGCAATGATTAAAATGGATATTCACATTCCAGCTAACTCACTAACATAGAAGTTCGCGTTTCAGTTATTAGGCACAAAAAATCTGACACATTGTATTTGTACACTTTAACTGTCCAACCATGACTCAGTAACATTACATTGTGGATGCTCCTTACGGTATGAATAAGACAGATAACGTAGTGCCCGAATTGTTAAAAAGCTTGTTCTCCACTGACTGTGCTACTGTACACAACGCCTGCATATACTGTAGATGTGCGTTGTACAGATAGTTACAAAGTATTAAAATACATAACTATCACATTTTAGGTATTAACATAATACGGCAGCAGTAAAAAGTACAAAGATACAATAGGTGACGAAGTAAATTTGTTTTTAATGACTGCGAAGCTGAGATAAGAAAAATTAGGGCCCATATGGAGACATATTGACAGCCGCCTTTCCCTCGCTCTGATGCGAGTGGAACAGGCAGGAAATGACTACTAGTGGTACAGGTAACCCTCCGCCTACTGTACCGTGGTTTTTTATGTATGTAGGTAGATGTAGATGTCCAATGAGAAAATGCCAAAAAAAAAAGAGACTACTTCGTTGGGGTGAAGTTTCCATGTCCACCCGGAATACTAAAGACTTTCAAACTGACATAATATTCTAGTGAACGCATACATTTTCATGAACAATAAAATCAGGACTACTAAACTGCATTACTGAATTTTGAAAATTATTACAGTTCGATATTTTTATGCAAATAATCTCACATATAAAAATTATTTGTAAACAGTAAACCTGTTTTTAAAATTGGAGAACAAGTGCTTTCAATTAACCATTTCAATTTTAAAGCCAACAGTGTTTAGAACTAGTGAAATATGGGGTGCACATGATTTCCAGTTATCCTAAATTATGAGCCTTTTTTCTAATAGAGTGTAGTAATATGAACTAAATATATGATTGTCATCATCGGACTGTAAATTATTCTATCAATAATGGAGTTTAATGAAGTATTACATTGCTAAGAAGTTAGTTATTTTATGTAACTATGGTATGTGCGTCCCGTGAGTGATTAAAAATAGAAAACAAATATATTTAATAAAAACTAGTTATGCAAGTACGCTGATTAAGGTTTTTATATTGGTAACGCCACGTTGCGCTCTATATGAAAATCACTGGCTGTGCTGTGTGAAGTCTGTGGCTGGTTTGCATTGTTGGAATTTGCTATTGTAGTGTTGGGCAGTTGGCTGTTAACAACGCGTAGCGTTGCGCAGTTGGAGGTGAGCCGCCAGCAGTTGTGGCCAAGCAAGATCGTAAGAGATGGAAAAGAGCCACCGTGGTTCAACAACCGAGTTAGAAAACTGCTGCGGAAGCAAAGGGAACTTCACAGCAAACATAAACATAGCCAAAGCCTTGCAGACAAACAAAAATTGCGCGAAGCGAAATGTAGTGTGAAGAGAGCTATGCGAGAGGCGTTCAATGAATTCGAAAGTAAAGTTCTATGTACTGACTTGGCAGAAAATCCTAAGAAATTTTGGTCTTATGTCAAAGCGGTAGGTGGATCAAAACAAAATGTCCAGACACTCTGTGACCAAAATGGTACTGAAACAGAGGATGACAGACTAAAGGCCAAGATACTAAATGTCTTTTTCCAAAGTTGTTTCACGGAGGAAGATTGCACTGTAGTTCCTTCTCTAGATTGTCGCACAGATGACAAAATGGTAGATATCGAAATAGACGACAGAGGGATAGAGAAACAATTAAAATCGCTCAAAAGAGGAAAGGCCTCTGGACCTGATGGGATACCAGTTCAATTTTACACAGAGTACGCGAAGGAACTTGCCCCTCTTCTTGCAGCGGTGTACCGTAGGTCTCTAGAAGAGCGTAGCGTTCCAAAGGATTGGAAAAGGGCACAGGTCATCCCCGTTTTCAAGAAGGGACGTCGAACAGATGTGCAGAACTATAGACCTATATCTCTAACGTCGATCAGTTGTAGAATTTTGGAACACGTATTGTGTTCGAGTATAATGACTTTTCTGGAGACTAGAAATCTACTCTGTAGGAATCAGCATGGGTTTCGAAAAAGACGGTCATGTGAAACCCAGCTCGCGCTATTCGTCCACGAGACTCAGAGGGCCATAGACACGGGTTCACAAGTAGATGCCGTGTTTCTTGACTTCCGCAAGGCGTTCGATACAGTTCCCCACAGTCGTTTATTGAACAAAGTAAGAGCATATGGACTATCAGACCAATTGTGTGATTGGATTGAGGAGTTCCTAGATAACAGGACGCAGCATGTTATTCTCAATGGAGAGAAGCCCTCCGAAGTAAGAGTAATTTCAGGTGTGCCGCAGGGGAGTGTCATGGGACCGTTGCTATTCACAATATACATAAATGACCTGGTGGGTGACATCGGAAGTTCACTGAGGCTTTTTGCAGATGATGCTGTGGTGTATCGAGAGGTTGTAACAATGGAAAATTGTACTGAAATGCAGGAGGATCTGCAGCGAATTGACGCATGGTGCAGGGAATGGCAACTGAATCTCAATGTAGACAAGTGTAATGTGCTGCGAATACACAGAAAGATAGATCCTTTATCATTTAGCTACAAAATAGCAGGTCAGCAACTGGAAGCAGTTAATACCATAAATTATCTGGGAGTACGCATTAGGAGTGATTTAAAATGGAATGATCATATAATGTTGATTGTCGGTAAAGCAGATGCCAGACTGAGATTCATTGGAAGAATCCTAAGGAAATGCAATCCGAAAACAAAGGAAGTAGGTTACAGTACGCTTGTTCGCCCACTGCTTGAATACTGCTCAGCAGTGTGGGATCCGTACCAGATAGGGTTGATACAAGACATAGAGAAGATCCAACGGATAGCAGCGCGCTTCGTTACAGGATCATTTAGTAATCGCGAAAGCGTTACGGAGATGATAGATAAACTCCAGTGGAAGACTCTGCAGGAGAGACGCTCAGTAGTTCGGTACGGGCTTTTGTCAAAGTTTCGAGAACATACCTTCACCGAAGAGTCAAGCAGTATATTGCTCCCTCCTACGTATATCTCGCGAAGAGACCATGAGGATAAAATCAGAGAGATTAGAGCCCACACAGAGGCATACCGACAATCCTTCTTTCCACGAACAATACGAGACTGGAATAGAAGGGAGAACCGATAGAGGTACTGAGGTACCCTCCGCCACACACCGTCAGGTGGCTTGCGGAGTATGGATGTAGATGTAGATGTAGATGTAGTAGATGTAGGTGGATGTGGGGAGAGAGATGGCGGAGTTTTGAGAGCGGATGATCTGGACGTGTGTCCATCAGAGACAGAAAATTTATTAGACTGGATGTCATGAACTGATATATATATATTGTGACTTTTGAACACTATTAAGGTAAATACATTGTTTGTTCTCTATCAAAATCTTTCATTTGCTAAGTATGCCTATCAGTAGTTAGTGCCTTCAGTAGTTTGAATCGTTTATTTAGCTGGCAGTATTGGCGCTCGCTGTATTGCAGTAGTTCTAATAACAAAGATATTTGTGAGGTAAGTGATTCATGAAAGGCATATGTTATTGTTAGTCAGGGCCATTCTTTTGTAGGGATTATTGAAAGTCAGATTGAGTTGCGCTAAAAATATTGTGTGTCAGTTTAAGCACAGTCATTTATAATTTTTCTAAGGGGACGTATCAGTTAGGTACATGTTGCGTAGATGATTTGAACGACTCTTTTATCGAAATAATGTGGAAAGAGTCTGTTTACAGGATATGTGTACATGATTAGTTCAAATAGTTCAAATGGCTCTGAGCACTATAGGACTTAACTTCTGAGGTCATCAGTCCCCTAGGACTTAGAACTACTTAAACCTAACTAACCTAAGGACATCACACACATCCATGCCCGAGGCAGGATTCGAAGCTGCGCCTAGAACCGCTTGGCCACTCCGGCCGGCATACATGATTAATGTTAACATTAATGGACACATGAAACTACACTTTAAGAAAGTGTTTCTTTTTTTTATTATGTCCCACGGTGTTTTACGCTTCATTCCGTTGCTGAAAACAATGGTAAACCTTGCGCCTGTATGTAACTAGCCACATTTCGAAGGCGTTAAGAGACAGTGGTGAAAGACAATATATTTAGGTAAAAGTTACCTGCAAGTCCCAAACCGACTGTGGTGTAATGCCAAATATTTTACTTCTTTCTGACATTAATTTCTAGTAATCTTCTGGCACAGCGTCCGCAGCTCGTGGTCGTGCGGTAGCGTTCTCACTACCCTCGCCCGGGTTCCCGGGTTCGATTCCCGGCGGGGTCAGGGATATTCTCTGCCTCGTGATGACTTGGTGTTGTGTGATGTCCTTAGGTTAGTTAGGTTTATGTAGTTCTAAGTTCTAGGGGACTGATGACCATAGATGTTAAGTCCCATAGCGCTCAGAGCCATTTGAACCATTTTTTTCTGGCACATCCTCATCGTCTTTGGTTCTAATACCCGCTTGCTTGCAAAGTTGAAACACACAATCAGTATTTCGTAATCCTCATGCTATACCTCTTAAGCCGTTTTTGAGCATTTATGTATCTCTTCCGTAGTGCGTTGTAAAACTGCACCTATGCATACTCGAGTGTTCTAGACATTAATGTGTTTATTATGAGAATTTGCAAAGAGCCTAAATTACATATTTTTTGTTTTAACGTAGTCGAAAAGACCGCGTGAAGCCTCGCGGAATATACAATCACGAATATAAAAATTCACCCACAATTACAGGATGGTTATAATGAAACTTTCGCCACTTGAGAGGGCCCCCATGAAAAATGAGTCATCGTAAGGGAAGCAAACTATTTTGAAACATTTGTAAGGGTATTCGGAAGAGAAATAACGAATAAACCGTTGAAAGAAACAAAATTTAAATTCCACACGAGAGGGTAACTGCCTACCACGTTTAGGTTACACGTTACAAATGTTGCTCAGTGTGACAACAATATGCATCCACGACAACCTGGCAAAGCACTAAGGATGCTCTACTGCTGCTCGAAACATCTCAGGTGGGATGTTGGCTATCTCTCCTGCTTTTCTAATCTTCAGCTTCCAAAGTATTATAACGTCCAGGTGAAAAAACCCTGTCCTTCAGGTAACCACATACTCAGGAATTACACTGGTTCAAATCTGGTGACCTTGGTGACCACGTAGTTCACACTATCTGTCAATGATCCGTCTTTCTCCAGATTTGGTACGGAATAACCGAGTGACCTCACGAGTAATCCGTCGATACTGGCAAAAGCACACCATCAATATTGCTGTTATTTTGATAAAACCGCTTTACGAGAAAAACCCTTCTCAGCACGTCCAGACCCTTGTTGATTGTCTGCAATTGTAATGCGTGTTGATGCTTATGTTTCAATACTATGTCGCCTTACCGGTGTCAGCACCTAACGGTAAGTCATGAGACTAACACTACTAACAACCCAAATCCTACAGCGCGTAGTCTGAACACCATTCCTATAAAGTGGGTACCCATATGGCTAACGGTTTTCCGTCAACACTGTCTCAAATAGCGAAAGTTTAATATTACTACCCGATATATTAGTAAAGTAGTTTATTAACCAGCGAGAAATAGTAGCTATCTATACATTTTCTTTTTTCTAAATACAACACCATCGATGTCTTATTGAACTCCCCACAAATAAGTATGGATCGCATTACATTGAGGTACTCTCATATTACTGGGATTTTCAACAGATTGGTACTTCACTAAACTTGTGCTCTATCTTAATACAGAGAGATTTTTTTAGAAAAAGCGTATGAACTTATTGGCCAACTAGTGGATCGTTATTCGTCTGCTGATAACAAATTAATTTGGAACTAAAGGCAACTGATTGTTAGACGGTCAATGATCTGTTTAATACATTAAATAAAAATAAAATACTTCACCATAATAAGGAACTTAGCGACAGAGAAGGCTTCTACTTTCGATGGGCCACGTCAGTCCAATATCAAGATAATAATTGCTTTCACAGTACTAAGTTGACTTAGTTGTAATTTATTTCTCTCCATCATGTACGTCTAACCGATAAAATGAATTATCGGCCGTCATTGTTTGTTTACAGCTGCCTCTGATGAAGCTGAAAGACACACGAAAGCGAGAAACTCTGTTAGTTTGCTGCGATGAGTCAGACTGTAGCTCGCAGGCCGTTGTTCGCAAGGATGACAGCACCGCGTTTGTTATTATAACTACGCTGAGCTTTACATCACTTCGCTTTTCCGGTGCCTAGGTGCTCCCAGGTTATTCTCGGCAACAGAGCTTTTATTAGACGGACGTTGACCTATGTTTACGCGAACCCCGGACTGAAGTACAGTTTGTTTTTAGGAATCTGTAATTCAGGAGCGTCACTGTTTTATTGATTGTAAAACGTGAATACAATGCAGTACTGCTATTCGCAGAAGCAGAAGAACTTAAATTTATTTTAGAGCCTGGTGTTGCTTGTTGTTCTTACATGGCACCTTTAATACCCTATTCTTAGACGTTTATTTTCACAATTAACAACTCGACAGCTCCTTTCGTGAGCCTATCTATCTGTCATTAGCTGCCGTAGCTTACCTCTGCGGTTTATTTCTCCAGCCACGCATTCAAAAGCAAGGGAAGCTATCTCTCCATTTAAGTAATGTTTCAATTACTCTTTCTTTCAACTTACGAGGATATATTTTCAGTTTCCTCTTGATTTTTTTCGTAACTGTTTTTGATAATTTCCGCACTCGTAAGCTGTTACTTCGGGTTCTGTTAAGAATTTTATTCGCCAATTCGTAATTCTATAAAATTTTCCCTTAGAGTTCTCCTGTGTTGTGGCAATAAACCGGAAATGTACAAAATCTGTGTGTGAGACTACTTGTATTTTTTCGTATACATTATCAATCGAGCAGCGCAGTACTGACACGAATAAGTACTTCCAATTTCATCATACACTCCTGGAAATTGAAATAAGAACACCGTGAATTCATTTTCCCAGGAAGGGGAAACTTTATTGACACATTCCTGGGGTCAGATACATCACATGATCACACTGACAGAACCACAGGCACATAGACACAGGCAACAGAGCATGCACAATGTCGGCACTAGTACAGTGTATATCCACCTTTCGCAGCAATGCAGGCTGCTATTCTCCCATGGAGACGATCGTAGAGATGCTGGATGTAGTCCTGTGGAACGGCTTGCCATGCCATTTCCACCTGGCGCCTCAGTTGGACCAGCGTTCGTGCTGGACGTGCAGACCGCGTGAGACGACGCTTCATCCAGTCCCAAACATGCTCAATGGGGGACAGATCCGGAGATCTTGCTGGCCAGGGTAGTTGACTTACACCTTCTAGAGCACGTTGGGTGGCACGGGATACATGCGGACGTGCATTGTCCTGTTGGAACAGCAAGTTCCCTTGCCGGTCTAGGAATGGTAGAACGATGGGTTCGATGACGGTTTGGATGTACCGTGCACTATTCAGTGTCCCCTCGACGATCACCAGTGGTGTACAGCCAGTGTAGGAGATCGCTCCCCACACCATGATGCCGGGTGTTGGCCCTGTGTGCCTCGGTCGTATGCAGTCCTGATTGTGGCGCTCACCTGCACGGCGCCAAACACGCATACGACCATCATTGGCACCAAGGCAGAAGCGACTCTCATCGCTGAAGACGACACGTCTCCATTCGTCCCTCCATTCACGCCTGTCGCGACACCACTGGAGGCGGGCTGCACGATGTTGGGGCGTGAGCGGAAGACGGCCTAACGGTGTGCGGGACCGTAGCCCAGCTTCATGGAGACGGTTGCGAATGGTCCTCGCCGATACCCCAGGAGCAACAGTGTCCCTAATTTGCTGGGAAGTGGCGGTGCGGTCCCCTACGGCACTGCGTAGGATCCTACGGTCTTGGCGTGCATCCGTGCGTCGCTGCGGTCCGGTCCCAGGTCGACGGGCACGTGCACCTTCCGCCGACCACTGGCGACAACATCGATGTACTATGGAGACCTCACGCCCCACGTGTTGAGCAATTCGGCGGTACGTCCACCCGGCCTCCCGCATGCCCACTATACGCCCTCGCTCAAAGTCCGTCAACTGCACATACGGTTCACGTCCATGCTGTCGCGGCATGCTACCAGTGTTAAAGACTGCGATGGAGCTCCGTATGCCACGGCAAACTGGCTGACACTGACGGCGGCGGTGCACAAATGCTGCGCAGCTAGCGCCATTCGACGGCCAACACCGCGGTTCCTGGTGTGTCCGCTGTGCCGTGAGTGTGATCATTGCTTGTACTGCCCTCTCGCAGTGTCAGGAGCAAGTATGGTGGGTCTGACACACCGGTGTCAATGTGTTCTTTTTTCCATTTCCAGGAGTGTATTTCAAAGCAGCGGTCGACATGAAACATCGACAACAGATCTTCAGTAAAGCATATCCAACAAGTGCGATTCAACTATTAAGTGTTTCGAGGAGAACTCCAAACCTCGATGTGGATATATCGAGACTTACTTCATTCGTTAATTATAGGTAGCTTAATGCTGAACTGTCATATAAAGAAATTTAGACATTCACAGACTTAATCACTGCGTGGGAAGTTTGCAGGAAGTTCAATAAGTGAAATAGAGTCACTCCTTATGATCGAGAAAAAAGGCTTCTAAAATAGACAAAGAAACATGAGCCACTGACTGTTTTACCATTTATTCAAATGTCCTTTAGCACCACACCGTTTTCAAATTCCCTTAGTTAGTCTTCTGTGCCGATACATATATTTGACACAGAAATATTGCAGTACAACCCCCCCCCCCCCCCATGAACCATGGACCTTGCCGTTGGTGGGGAGGCTTGCGTGCCTCAGCGATACAGATGGCCGTACCGTAGGTACAACCACAACGGAGGGGTATCTGTTGAGAGGCCAGACAAACGTGTGGTTCCTGAAGAGGGGCAGCAGCCTTTTCAGTAGTTGCAAGGGCAACAGTCTGTATGATTGACTGATCTCGCCTTGTAACAATAACTAAAACGGCCTTGCTGTGCTGGTACTGCGAACGGCTGAAAGCAAGGGGAAACTACGGCCGTAATTTTTCCCGAGGGCATGCAGCTTTACTGTATGATTAAGTGATGATGGCGTCCTCTTGGGTAAAATATTCCGGAGGTAAAATAGTCCCCCATTCGGATCTCCGGGCGGGGACTACTCAAGAGGATGTCATTATCAGGAGAAAGAAAACTGGCGTTCTACAGATCGGAGCGTGGAATGTCAGATCCCTTAATCGGGCAGGTAGGTTACAAAATTTGAAAAGGGAAATGGATAGGTTAAAGTTAGATATAGTGGGAATTAGTGAAGTTCGGTGGCAGGAGGAACAAGACTTCTGGTCAGGTGACTACAGGGTTATAAACACAAAGTCAAATAGGGGTAATGCAGGAGTAGGTTTAATAATGAATAGGAAAATAGGAATGCGGGTAAGCTACTACAAACAGCATAGTGAACGCATTATTGTGGCCAAGATAGATACGAAGCCCACACCTACTACAGTAGTACAAGTTTATATGCCAACTAGCTCTGCAGATGACGAAGAAATTGAAGAAATGTATGATGAAGTAGATTAAAACTGAAGAAACTAAAAAAAGGTGGGAATTTAAGGAGATGGGACCTGGATAAACTGAAAGAACCAGAGGTTGTACAGAGTTTCAGGGAGAGCATAAGGGAAAAATTGACAGGAATGGGGGAAAGAAATACAGTAGAAGAGGAATGGGTAGCTTTGAGGGATGAAATAGTGAAGGTAGCAGAGGATCAAGTAGGTAAAAAGACGAGGGCTAGTAGAAATCCTTGGGTAACAGAAGAAATATTGAATTTAATTGATGAAAGGAGAAAATATAAGAATGCAGTAAATGAAGCAGGCAAAAAGGAATACAAACGTCTCAAAAATGAGATCGACAGGAAGTGCAAAATGGCTAAGCAGGGATGGCTAGAGGACAAATGTAAGGATGTAGAGGCTTATTTCACTAGGGGTAAGATAGACACTGGCTACAGTAAAATTAGAGAGGCCTTTGGAGATAAGAGAACCACTTGTATGAACATCAAGAGCTCAGATGGAAACCCAGTTCTAAGCAAAGAAGGGAAAGCAGAAAGGTGGAAGGAGTATATAGAGGGTCTATACAAGGGCAATGTACTTGAGGACAATATTATGGAAATGGAAGAGGATGTAGATGAAGATGAAATGGGACATACGATACTGCGTGAAGAGTTTGACAGAGCACTGAAAGACCTGAGTCGAAACAAGGCCCCAGGAGTAGACAACATTCCATTGGAACTACTGACGGCCTCGGGAGAGCCAGTCCTGACAAAACTCTACCATCTGGTGAGCAAGATGTATGAAAGAGGTGAAATACCCTCAGACTTCAAGAAGAATATAATAATTCCCATCCCAAAGAAAGCAGGTGTTAACAGATGTGAAAATTACCGAACAATTAGTTTAATAAGCCACAGCTGCAAAATACTAACACGAATTCTTTACAGACGAATGGAAAAACTAGTAGAAGCCGACCTCGGGGAAGATCAGTTTGGATTTCGTAGAAATACTGGAACACGTGAGGCAATACTGACCGTACGACTTATCTTAGAAGAAAGATTAAGGAAAGGCAAACCTACGTTTCTAGCATTTGTAGACTTAGAGAAAGCTTTTGACAATGTTGACTGGAATACTCTCTTTCAAATTCTGAAGGTGGCAGGGGTAAAATACAGGGAGCGAAAGGCTATTTACAATTTGTACAGAAACCAGATGGCAGTTATAAGAGTCGAGTGACATGAAAGGGAAGCAGCGGTTGGGAAGGGAGTAAGACAGGGTTGTAGACTCTCCCCGATGTTATTCAATCTGTATATTGAGCAAGCAGTAAAGGAAACAAAGATAAATTCGGAGTAGGTATTAAAATCCATGGAGAGGAAATAAAAACTTTGAGGTTCGCCGATGACATTGTAATTCTGTGAGAGACAGCAAAGGACTTGGAAGAGCACTTGAACGGAATAGATGGTATCTTGAAGGGAGGATATAAGATGAACATCAACAAAAGCAAAACGAGGATAATGGAATGTAGTCGAATTAAGTCGGATGATGCTGAGGGAATTAGATTAGGAAATGAGACACTTAAAGTAGTAAAGGAGTTTTGCTACTTGGGGAGCAAAATAACTGATGGTGGTCGAAGTAGAGAGGATATAAAATGTAGACTGGCAATGGCAAGGAAAGCGTTTCTGAAGAAGAGAAATTTGTTAACATCGAGTATAGATTTAAGTGTCAGGAAGTCATTTCTGAAAGTATTTGTATGGAGTGTAGCCATGTATGGAAGTGAAACATGGACGGTAAATAGTTTGGACAAGAAGAGAATAGAAGCTTTCGAAATGTGGTGCTACAGAAGAATGCTGAAGATTAGATGGGTAGATCACATAACTAATGAGGAAGTATTGAATAGGATTGGGGAGAAGAGAAGTTTGTGGCACAACTTGACCAGAAGAAGGGATCGGTTGGTAGGACATGTTCTGAGGCATCAGGGGATCACCAGTTTAGTATTGGAGGGCAGCGTGGAGGGTAAAAATCGTAGGGGGAGACCAAGAGATGAATACACTAAGCAGATTCTGAAGGATGTAGGTTGCAGTAGGTACTGGGAGATGAAGAAGCTTGCACAGGATAGAGTAGCATGGAGAGCTGCATCAAACCAGTCCCAGGACTGAAGACCACAACAACAACAACAACATTATTATTTAACTCTCGAATTATTTAATTCACTTGGAATTTTGCTTGTACTTTAACATAAATTACGTGTGGCAACAAATAATACGAGACAACAATCATCAAGATGAAAAGCCGGCCGAAGTGGCCGTGCGGTTAAAGGCGCTTTAGTCTGGAACCGCAAGACCGCTACGGTCGCAGGTTCGAATCCTGCCTCGGGCATGGATGTTTGTGATGTCCTTAGGTTAGTTAGGTTTAACTAGTTCTAAGTTCTAGGGGACTAATGACCTCAGCAGTTGAGTCCCATAGTGCTCAGAGCCATTTGAGCCAAGATGAAAATACCAGTACGTCGTCTCAGTAATGCACTGAGTGAAAAAAGATATTTCGTAATATTTGCACTGGTTGCTTCAGTGAGCTCCATATTTCATTTTACTATAACATCTGTACATCTACTTCACCATATACACTACACAATACGATATATGGTGTGTGGTAGAGGGTACCTGGTACCACCACTACTAGTCGTCTCCTTTCGCGTTCCACTCGAAAACACAGTGACGGAAAAACGACTCTCTCTATGCTACCGTACGAGAACTAATTTCTTTTATCTTGTCTTTGTGGTATTCCCGCGGTACGCTGGCGGCTGCAGTATCGTTCTGCGGTCAGCTTCATATGCCGGTTCTCTAAATTAGTTCAACAATATTCCTCGAGAAGAACGTCGCCTTCGCTCCAGGGATTTCCATTTGAGTTCCCAAAGCCGGTCCGCAATATTTGCATGTTGATCGAACCCACCGATAACAAATCTAGCAGCCCACGTCTGAATTGCCTGAAAGTCTTCCTTTAATCCGAGCTGGAGTGGATCCTAAACACTCGCGCACTACTCAAGAATGTTCATATGTGGTCTCCTCCGCAGATGACCCATACTTCCCTAATATTGTTCCAATAAATCGAAGTCGCCCCTTCACTTTTCCCATTACAGTCCTCACATGCTAGTGCCATTTCATATCGCTTTTCATTGTTACGTTTAGATATTTAATCGGCGTAACTGTGGCAAGCAGGACATTTCTAATACTGCATTCGAACATTACAGGCTTGTTTCCCCAACTCATATGCATTAACTTAAATTTTTCTACCTTTGAAGCTAGCTGCCGTTCATCACACCAACTATACAGGGTTAACCAGGAGGAAAGGTACATGAATTAAGGGGTGATATTAGGTGTGGTTCTGAACAAAAAAACTTCTAGTAAACATATGCCCTTTTCTTAACCGACTCCGCCGGCCGCGATGGTCTAGCGGTTCTGGCACTGCAGTCCGGAACCGCGGGACTGCTACGGTCGCAGGTTCGAATCCTGCCTCGGGCGTGGGTGTGTGTGATGTCCTTAGGTTAGTTAGGTTTAAGTAGTTCTAAGTTCTAGGGGACTTATGACCTAAGATGTTGAGTCCCATAGTGCTCAGAGCCATTTTTTTGAACTTAACCGATTCCGGGTGAACCAATGAAAACAACTAGGAACGGGACAGGTGCAGGTGACGGTAAATTAAGATACTGTTATGTTATGGTTGTTTAATTGTGTACGTTTCGCCTCAGATGTTCAAACAGTCCCTCGTCAACTTCAGTGCATGTTGCTGATCTTGTACATAGGTGTTGTGTCGCCGATCGGAGCTCAGTTTTCCATTCCTTTACCTGGGCACAAGCATGTAAAATACAAGCGAGAAGTTCCTCTCTTGTGTCCACTCTGCGCTTGTAGACGTCGTTATTCAGCCACCGCCACAAACAGTAATCCAATGGGGTTAGATCAGGTGACCTCGGTGGCCAAGCAATGACTCCATGGCGGCCGATACAACGACCAGGATATGTTGTGTTCAGATACTGTGTCACTGGCCGTACGGAATGTGTAGGAGCTCCATCATGCTGACAGTACATACGAGCTCGTGTTGCCCAAAGGATATCCTCCACGTATTCTGGTAACACATTTTGAAGAAACTCAAGATAGCGTGTCCCAGTAAGACGGTTATCTAAAACAACTGGACCGATGTGTTGGCCATCAATAATACCGTACCACACGTTGACTGAGAAACGTCGTTGAAAATTCGTTTCCACAGTAGCGTGCACATTTTCATTTGCCCATACATGAGAAATGGACGCGTTGTTGATTCCGTTGCGGGTAAATGTTGACTCATCAGTGAACAGAATAAGTGGAGTTAATCGCTCATTGGCAATGATCCATTGATAGAATTCTGGCCGGGCGGCAGCATCTCCTTCATGCAGATGTTGTACACTCTGCCGATGAAAGGGATACAGACCGTGCTCGTGTACTGTGCGTAACATTCGTGTCTGAGGAATGCTAATTTGAGCAGCAATTCTTGTAGAGCTAGTAGTAGAGTTGCGTTCCACTACTTGAAGAATGTTCTCAACTTCATTAAGAGTTTGTTGTACGGGACGTTCAGAGACAACATTTACGCTGGGAAGCGTACCACGCTCACGCAATCCGTGAAACCCTGCTAAACACCCTGCTATCTGGCACTCTGCGATTCGAAAGCTGCGGCTGGTCCCGGCGGAGGTTCGAGTCCTCCCTCGGGCATGGATGTGTGTGTTTGTCCTTAGGATAATTTAGGTTAAGTGGTGTGTAAGCTTAGGGACTGATGACCTTAGCAGTTAAGTCGCATAAGATTTCACACACATTTTTTTGATTCGAAAGCGTTGTTGGTGTTCTCGCACAGCAGCTCTGGAATTCCCATTGGACAAACCACTGACAAACACCATGTCAGCTTACTGTGCATGTGTGAAGATCCGTGGCATTTTCACTGCGCAAAACTGTATTCGTTGTTCACGTAACAGCACTGTAGTACCGTGCACTACGACAAGCACTGTCGGACTGAGACATGAGGTAAACAACTGCACCATGCGCAAGTGAACTGCGTACCGACACGGTTAGTAAGGACGACGTTACAAGTTTCCCGTTCCTAGTTGTTCTCATTGGTTTAACCGGAAACTATTAAGAAAAGGGCATATGTTTATTAGGACTAAAAAAAAATGGCTCTGAGCACTATGGGACTCAACATCTTAGGTCATAAATCCTCTAAAACTTAGAACTACTTAAACCTAACTAACCTAAGGACATCACACACACCCATGCCCGAGGCAAGATTCGAACCTGCGACCTTAGCAGTCCCGCGGTTCCGAACTGCAGCGCCAGAACCGCTAGACCACCGCGGCCGGCTTATTAGGACTGTTTTGTTCAGAATCACCACTAGTATCACCCCTTACAGCATGTACCTTTCCTCCTTACTCACCCTGTATATTTTGTCAAAGTCATCTTGCATTCTCCTACAGTCACTCAACGATAATACCTTTCCGCACACTACAGCATCATCAGCAAACAGTTGCAGATTGCTGCTCACTCTATCCGCCAGATCTTTTATACGTATACAGAAAATAACAGCGATCGTATCCTTCTTTCGTGGGGCACCCCTGACAATAGCCTTGTCTCTGATGAATACTTACAGTAGATGCCAGTGTACTGGGTTCCGTTTCTTAAGAAGTATTCGAGCCACTCACATATCTGGGTTCCTGCTCCTTAGGCTCCTACCTTCGTTAATAGTACGCAGTGTAGCAAAGTGTTCAACGGTTTTCGTAAATCGAGAAAATGAAATCCACCTGTAGATTTTCATGCACAGTTCCTAGGGTATCATGTGAGAAAATGGCAAGCTGAGTTTCGCACGAGCGATGCTTTCTAAATCCGTGCTGATCTGCAGACAGCCGGGGGCTGTGGCCGCGCGGTTCTGGGCGCTTCAGTGCGGAACCGCGCTGCTGCTATGGTCGCAGGTTCGAATCCTGCCTCGGGCATGGATATATGTGATGTCCTTAGGTTAGTTAGGTTTAAGTAGTTCTTATTCTAGGGGACTGATGACCTCTGATGTCAAGTCCCATAGTGCTTAGAGCCATTTGAGCCATTTTGATCTTCAGACAAATGCCTTTCCGTCTCAAGGAAATTTACTACATCTGAACTGAGGTTATGTTCAAGAAGTGTACAGCAAACAGATGATAATGATATTGGTCTGTAATTTACGGGTTCCTTCTTCTACCCTTCTTACATACAGGAATCGCGCTTTTTGCAGTCGTTTGGGACTTTTACTCCTTGTCAATCCGATCTGGGATTCCGTCCGGACCTGGCGACTTATTTATTTTCTAGACTTCCAGTTTCTTCTCTACGACAGGGACGGCTACTACTATGTTCTGCTTATGGAAGTCTGCGATGGTCAAACGACAGTGTATTTGTGGAAACCTCCTGCGTGAACGATTTCTTACACTCGGAATTTCAAACTGCAGTTCACCTTTTGCTGTCTTCTATTGCTACAGCAGCCTGGTCAGTGAGTGAGTGGATAGAAGCCTTCGACCTACTCAGTGATTTTACATAGAACCATATTTTTCTGAGGTTCTTGGATAGATGTTTTGCTGAGATATGACGGTGGTAGGTGACTGCTTCACGTGTCCATCTTTTTACAGGCACATGAATTCCTGCTAACTTTTACCTACATCCATAATCTCATTTTCGCTGTTTTTGACCATATTAAGGAAATACCACTATTCCGCACGTTCTTTATTACGTGTGGAGACGATGAATGCGTGCATGTGAAACAATAACGTATATTTCGCAAAGTTTCTGCACTGGATGTGTGTATCGCCGACGACAGTGAGCCAAGAGGTCATAATTAGTATGGTACTTCAGGAATTTGGATTAATGTTGAACTGGCTTCGGTTCGTATAGTTCATTTTAATTGTGTAGAATCGTTGTTACCCTTGATCATGATAGCAAAGTATTCAAAGAAGACTTGTTCCATTGTGCTGCGAGTATTTCTAGTGGCAGCCAACGAGAAGCGTTTCTTATGCTGTATACCAAAAAAATCAAAAATAACGTTATGACACGTCAGCAAGAGTCTAATGTCACGTAAACTGTACTGTAATTACACATAACGTCGGCTCAAAAGAAGTGGCGGAAGACTGCTTGGAAAACATTGAGCGAAGTTTCTTCAGCGGTTATTAGTTGCTTTGTATCAACGAACGGAGATATAAAATAAACTGCCCTTTATTATAAGCCCAGTGCGTTACTCACAACGAGACTGGGTTAATTAAAAATAGATATAAGTTAAGATCGTGATTTTAATGCTTCAGGTGTTGTAGACAGTCTCCCCCAACTCGAGTACAACGCACAATAAGCTGATACAACAATCTGAAACTGTCAGATTTTGTTTGGAATGTTGTTCAACTCGGGAGTCACATTGGCTTCATTATCGGTTATGTAGTCAAAGCGTTGACCTTTCATGCGAATTCCTGCACTTTGTAGTTTTGTGGTAGGTTCGTACTGATAACATCAAGTCTCGAAACCCGTGATGTTTTCCATAAAATAATTTTCCGGGTTTTGGGTTTCAATAGAGTCGTGGCAGATGTCCATGCGCCATTGCTTTTTTTCGGATGTCAAAGTATGGGGGACAACCACCGTACACACTTTTCTCTTCTTCAAAAGACTTTGGGGAATGTCTTCAACACTTGATCTAGAGATGTTTCTCCATTGTGATTTGTGACACAGCAGCGTTGACCCAATACCGCAGCAGACCACTACACAACACTGCCTGCTCATAACTTACTGGTCGAATGCACATTTGTTGTTTATAGTTGTTTGTTCAGCTACTACAGTAGTTACTGCGCTGATGTCACTGACACGCCAGGTATAAAATCAGTCTTTTTGGGCGGACAGTGTATGCTCGTGGTTTAAAGTCGTTAAGCTATGAGATTAGCAATGTACATGATTGACACTTGTAGAAAAATCAAAAGAGGTGATCCATACAGCGAGACACCGTATAATGCATCAGACTAATGTTAATAATACAGTCTTCATGTTAGCATGTTGAAAACCAGACTCAATGGTCTCATTTATCTCATGCAGTTTTTCAATGTGTCACCATGAAATCAACGAAAAAGTCAGCCTCCTGTTGTGCAAATCTGTTTGACCCTAATGGATCTCTGGTAGGTATGTGATATACAGTGTATCGGCGTGGAATGAGGGTCACTCTTCACGTTAACCACTGTGGCTATCTGCTATGTATGATAGGTCTTGCTGGTCGTCAGTGATCACGATAATGAATTAATCATCGGCAACACTGAGCTCTTCTTGGTAAAGAGTAATTACACACATAAAAAAAAGTTTTTCATCACCCCATTTCCCAGAACTCCTGAAGATAGACGTTGGCTGTGTATATTGTATCACAGACACAGTACGTTTTACTGTTTAGAGATGTCACTGAACCCAACCAAAGATGTATACAACAATGCATGAGCAGCGCCTATTAGACGGAGGGTGTCCGACAGCCGAACAGTTCCAGTCATTCCACCAGGAAGGAGGTCCACGGCTCGTGTTGTTTGTAATTCAACCATGCCTAGACGGTCAATAGCACGGTTTGATCGTGTCCTCATAGTTAATTTGTGCCAGGAAGGGCTCTCAACAAGGGAAGTGTACAGGCGTCTCGGAGTGAACCAAAGCGATGTTTTTCGGACATGGAGCAGATACAGAGAGACAGGAACTGTCGATGACATGCCTCGCTCACGGCGCCCAAGGGCTACTACTGCAGTGGATGACTGCTACCTACGGATTATGGCTCGGAGGAACCCTGACAGCAACACCATCATGTTGAATAATGCTTTTCGTGCAGCCACAGGACGTCGTGTTACGACTCAAACTGTGCGCAGTAGGCTGCATGATGGGCAACTTCACTGCTGACGTCCAAGGCGAGGTCAATCTTTGCAGCCACGATACCATGCAGCGCTGTACAGATGGGCCCAACAATATGCCGAATGGACGTTCTCTTCAACGATGAGAGTCACATATGCCTTCAGCCAGACAATCTTCGGAGACGTGTTTGGAGGCAACCCGGTCGCCCAGAACGTTTAGACACACTGTCCAGCGAGTGCAGCGAAGTGACACTTCCCTGCTGTTTTGAGGTGGCATTATGTAGGGCCGACGTACGCCGCTGGTGGTCATCGAATGCGCCGTAACGGCTGTACGATACGTGAATGCCATCCTCCTACCGATAATCCAACCATATCGGCAACATATTGGCGAGGCATTCGTCTTCATGGACGGCAGTTCGCGCCCCATTGTGTACATCTTGTGAATGACCTCCTTCAGGATAACATCGCTCGACTACAGTGTCAGGAAGTCTTTCCTGAAAGTATTTGTGTGTGGTGTAGCCATGTATTTAAGTGAAACATGGACAATAAGTATTTTAGATAAGAAGAGAATAGGGGCTTTCGAAATGCGGTGCTACAGGAGAATGCTGAAAATTAGATGGTTAGATCACATAGCTAATGAATAGAATTGGGAAGAGAAGGAATTTGTGTCACAACTTCACTAGGAGATGGGATCGGTTAGTAGGACACGTTCTGAGGCGTCAAGGGATCACCCATTTAGTATTGGAGGGAAGCGTAGAGGGTAAAAATGGTAGACCTAGGGATAAATACACTAAGTAGATTCAGAAGGATGCAGTAGTAAGGTTGCAGTAGTAACTCGGAAATGAAGAGGCTTGCACATGATAGACTAGCGTGGAGAGCTGCATCAGACCAGTCTGTGGACTGAAGTCCGCAACAACGGCACTTTTTAATTGGAGCAAAGCCTGTTGTCATTAACAAATTAAAAGCAGGGTAGATACGAGTGTCAGTCGTGTTTGCTGCAAGGATTCTAGTGCGAGTCGTTGACGAGATATCGTATTTTGATAAGCTCAAACACCGACACTTGTTCAATACGTGTGGTAACACACACTAAAGGACAACACAAGTACTTACACTAGTTACGTGGATTCCGACCAATAAAGAGATAATTTATCATCACAGGTTGTGTTCAAAACGACCACCGGCAGCGGCAATACATGCTTCCAGTCCGGTATGGAACGATTGCTGTATGCGTGCTATCATTTCAGCGGAGATGTCCGAGCAGGCTGCAGTGACACGTCGCTGCATATCATAGGTGTTGTTGGTGTGTTCTTGTACACAGCATCTTTCGGCTTTCCCCAAAGAAAAGAGTCTACGATCGTCAAAGCCGGGGAACGGGTCGGCAGTGGTACAGGCCCTCCGCGTCCTATCTAATGATTTGGAAACTATTAGTGAAGACATACAGTAGTAATTTGTCAACTTTGGGTTGGACAGGCATCATCTTGGTACCACAGGTTCCTCATAGTCGGAACGTCTTCTAGCATCTGTGGAAAATGCTCTATAAGGAGGCTGCGATACTTGTGCGAGCTCACTCTCCGGTCTATGAAAAAGAGGACCTATGAGCTGAAAGGTCACTATCGCAGATCATATGTTTACATCCTGTCGTTCCAACTGACGAAGCCAAAGAGTACTTTCAATAGACCAGTTATGCATGTTTCGGCGGTTTACCTGGCAATGATTGGTAAATGTTGCTGCACCACTAAGCAAGGTACATGATACACATCTGAAGTATCCTGTCTAATACTATTGCACAGGAGTTAACACGACTGCCACAATCGTTTCCATGCATCTCTTGATGAAGAGAGATGTGATAGAGATGGAACCTGTGACGATGGAGAATGCGTAGGACACTTGCCTGACACATGCCACTTCCTCGTACCCCGGCCGGAGTGGCCGAGCGGTTCTAGGTACTACAGCCTGGAACCGCGCGTCCGCTACGGTCGCAGGTTCGAATCCTGCCTCGGGCATGGATGTGTGTGATTTCCTTAGGTTAGTTAGGTTTAAGTAGTTTCAAGTTCTAGGGGACTGATGAACTTAGAAGTTACGTCCCATAGTGCTTAGAGCCATTTGAACTATTTTGAACTTCCTCGTGCGATTACGCGTGAACTAACGTGCGTATCAATGGCAATAGCAGCAAGAACATTAATTTCCCCGTCTTCTGTCGTCACTTGTTTCCTTCTGTTACGTTGCCTAGGTGTTACACTATCTTTTTCACATAAGTGGTTGAAGAGGTTGATAAATAATTGCCGAGAAGGTTTACGTCTATGGGAATATCTTGTCGCATACACCGTACGAGAACGAACTGCATTCTTCCTACTCTCTCCATACGCCGTGAGCACATCGGCTTTTTCTGTGTTGGTAAATCCCATCATCAACTCACGATCTACTGCTTGGAATGCCACAAATTAACTGACTAGCAAGTCGCAATCCACTCAAGAAAAACACAGGTTTACTATAAGTAAACGTAACAACATCGAACTTATAAACTACGCAGGTAGAATATTACAAAAAAGTGTCTCTGTGGAAATTTTTCAAAATACGGTATTTGGTAAACGACCCGCACTGGAGTCCTGCAACAAGTTTTAGTTTGTTAATGTCTATAGGCATTGTTCCATTCAAAAAAGTGTATGCTGCACAAAAAATACACTTCTAAGCATTATTACAATCTATTTATTGACTAACATTATGAGCCCCTGAATATCAATCAGTTCTGTCAAAACTGCACATCAATAGCAATTTTCATTTCCGCGATATTTACTTTGCAAGTATTAAGTGTTTCACCCCATATAATGCCATCTAGAATAACTCCGAAAGTATGATAGTAGCTGAAAAGTTTGTGAGACAAATGTTGCACGGGGCAACGGGGGCCATAATATGACGTTCGTTTTTTGTTACTGGGTGCGGTCGCGTCGGAGATATGGGCAACTGTGATTTTTTAAAGGGGATGCTATAGTTTGCTACTTATTTTCTGATAGCGGCTATCTAGACGAATCCAATAATGTGTAATAGAAAGGTCTTTGAAGGTCAACGAACGTCAAAAAGGTGGCATGAACGTCGATTTACAGAAGGTGTTCGAAGTGATGACCATTGGTATCAATGCAGTGCTGCAATCTTCTTATCGTGGATTGAGTGGTATTCCTTATCACTTCGGCACTTACCGCAGCACATGTTCTGACAATTCTCTCTCATATATCGTGCAAATAGTAAACATTCACCAAATACGGCGTATCCATTTAACGTGCCATTGAGATGTAAATACCATTCGACGGTTTCGCAATACAGCACTAATAGGAACAGTAAGACTAGTATCGTCGAATCAAGCGAATTTGAATAATGTATTCCTTCAAAGAACAAGTCAATAGGCTTCTCACTTACTGAGAATGCCAACGAAGTTCAGTGAGAGCTAGAGACTTATATGCTGAAATATATCCTCAACGTACTCACCCTACACGTGTTACATTTAAATATGTGTATGATAAAGTGAGAACAACTGGATCTTTAACGCATCGGAAACATATCCGGCAAAGGAAAGTTACTAACGAGGAAACGGAAATTGGTACTCTTGCCACTGTGGTTCGAGATCCTTGTGTTAGTTTGCGTCAAATCGCAAAGGAATGTGACATGAGCCAGAGTAGTGTTGTTCGTGTTCTGCATCACCATAAATATAGTTTTTACCATATCAGTCTCCACCAAGAATTAACTCGTACAGATTGTATGTGTCGCAATGAATTCTGCCGATGGGCTACACTTCAGATTTAGAGGGATGACACATTTATTAATTTGATTTTATTTACTTATGAGGGTACATTCGCGAACCATGGAAATGTTAATTTGCATAACATGCATTATTGAGCGACTGAAAATCCATGTTGGCTGCGGAAAGCAGCACACCAAAATCCGTGGTCGGTGAGGGTGTAGTGTGAGATTCTGGAGGACAGAATTACAGGCCCCTATTTCTTCGAAGGAAATCTTAATGATAGGGAGTACACAACATTCCTGCATGAAACATTACGTCTGTTATTGGAAGAAATACCTTTAGGGACAAGGAACAGAATGTGGTATCAACACGATGAGTGTCGGCACATTTTTCACTGAAGGCTAGAAATGAGTTGCAGAGACAATTGCCAAATCGTTGGATTGGACGCGGAGGAGATGTGTTGTCGCCGGCTCGTTCGCCAGACTTGACGCCTCTTGATTTTTTCTTGTGGGGATTCGTAAAAGAGATTGTTTATGAAATGTTCCAAATACGCCTGAAGATATGCGAGAGAGAATTGTCAGAGCATGTGCTTCGATAAATGTCGATGTGATAAGAATGATAAGAAAATCGCAGCACTGCATTGATACCAATGGTCGTCACTTCGAACACTTTTTGTAAATCGACGTTCATGCCACTTTTTTGACGTTCGTTAACCTTCAAATACCTTACTGTTACACGTCATTGGATTCGTCTCGATAGTCGCTACCAGAGAATAAGTACCAAACTATAGCATCCCATTAAAAAAAAATTGACCTTCATATCTCTGAAGCGACCCCACCTAACAACAAGAAACAAACGACATATTATGGCCCCAGTTGTCCCATGCAACTTTTTTCCCACAAACTTTTCAGCTCTTATCATACTTTCGGAGTTATTCTAGATGGCAATAGTTAGTGACTCATCCTGTATATATAAAGTGCCATGCTTCTTGACGGAGCGTAGGGGAACGATGGGGAGACCCGCACCGCCGTACTAGGCAAGATCATAATGGAGGTGGTCTGCCGTTGCCTTCCTCCGACCGTAATGGGGATCAATGATGATGATGAAGAAGACGACACAACAACACCCAGTCATCTCGGGGCAGGTGAAAATTTCTGACCCCACCGGGAATCGAAACCGGGACTCCTTGCACTGCGAAACCACGAGCGACGGACCTGTATATACAGGGTGTTACAAAAAGGTACGGCCAAACTTTCAGGAAACATTCCTCACACACAAATAAAGAAAATATGTTATGTGGACATGTGACCGGAAACGCTTACTTTCCATGTTAGAGCTCATTTTAATACTTCTCTTCAAATCACATTAATCATCGAATGGAAACACGCAGCAACAGAACGTACCAGCGTGACTTCAAACCCTTTGTTACAGGAAATGTTCAAAATGTCCTCCGTTAGCGAGGATACATGCATTCACCCTCCGTCGCATGGAATCCCTGATGCGCTGATGCAGCCCTGGAGACTGGCGTATTGTATCACAGCCGTCCACAATACAAGCACGAAGAGTTTCTACATTTGGTACCGGGGTTGCGTAGACAAAAGCTTTCAAATGCCCCCATAAATGAAAGTCAAGAGGGTTGAGGTCAGGAGAGCGTGGAGGCCATGGAATTGGTCCGCCTCTACCAATCCATCGGTTACTGAATCTGTTGTTGAGAAGCGTACGAACACTTCGACTGAGATTTGCAGGAGCTCCATCGTGCACGAACTACATGTTATGTCGTACTTATAAAGGCACATGTTCTAAAAAAAATGGTTCAAATGGCTCTGAGCACTATGGGACTCAACTGCTGAGGTCATTAGTCCCCTAGAACGTAGAACTAGTTAAACCTAACTAACCTAAGGACATCACAAACATCCATGCCCGAGGCAGGAGTCGAACCTGCGACCGTAGCGGTCTTGCGGTTCCAGACTGCAGCGCCTTTAACCGCACGGTCACTTCGGCCGGCGCACATGTTCTAGCAGCACAGGTAGAGTATCCCGTATGAAATCATGATAACGTGCTCCATTGAGCGTAAGTGGAAGAACGAAACTAAAATGAGCTCTAACATGGAAATTAAGCTTTTCCGGACACATGTCCACATAACATCTTTTCTTTATTTGTGTGTGAGGAATGTTTCCTGAAAGTTTGGCCGTACCTTTTTGTAACACCCTGTATAGGCCGAATAAAAATTTTACGCACTCGGACTTCGCAGCGCGATTCGTTACGTACTAGCAATACAAAAATGTCTCTCGCAAAATTTCGTCCTACGCATATTTCAGGTAGTAAATGAACGTTAAAGATTAGCAATGTGGCAACAGTGTAATCACGTGCACGGTGACTACTTCTGTCAGCATATAGGCGAAGTGCTGTCCAGCTGTAGTCGAGTCGAAACCGTGACAGCGAGCCGACGTGCGGCAGCGGTCTCTCGTCCACACCCGCGGCCGCTGTATGTTTACGTCTCGCGTGAGGTTCGTGATTTCGTGTGTGCCATAACAACGTTCTGTAAGTAACATTTATAAATTAAGTATAGCAGATTGTATCCAGTGCATCTTTGATCGGAACTCTCCGAATCCTACTGCTTTAGATATTCACAACTGGATACGTGAGGAACTTAAGATTGCTCATGAAGAAATTTTGGGCTTCAGCTGGATTTCATTTTGAACTCTCTCTTTATAAGACCGAAAACTTCGTAGTTATGTGAAAATATTGTAACTTTCACTAGTGGTAATCGAAAAGTTAAACATTTTGATGGCTCGATTAGTGACGTAGAAATATGCTGGCTATGAGACCCGTAACTTGTGCATATTGTCAGCCGTTTGAATTTTGAAGTGACGATACGTCAAGATGGCTGCTTCCCTATTGACCTGTCCTCGGCGTCACTAATGAAAAGTGGTCGTCTTCTTACATCTACCAAGTTGACAGCTGTGTTAGGAATGTTCGAACTGATTTGAAGAAGCATATGCCTTTGTATCTGCCCGTTGGTGGCATACGGACGTTCATAAGTGGACAGCCTCCCACATGCTCCTTTTGCAGGTGGACTGAGCACTTGCGGGCAACCTGTAGTAAGCGCAGGCCGGCGCATCTCCCCTACGAAGCGAGCCAGCCGCTGTCCCCAGCAGACAAACAGCTACGCTGCCGCGCTCTCGCGCAATGTTTTGGCAACGACCGACGCGGCCGCTGACGCGAGCCCCACTGCTGTCGCTCAGCAGCCCGAGCCGGCAGCTGCAATTCCCCTTACCGAAGACCACACTCGTGAATCGAAGGAAGCTATGATGACGAAGGTGGCGCCACCACACGACATGGAAAATGTGGGCGGCACCCCATGCCCCACTGGCGGTACCCACGATGCCGATAACATCTGCCTCTCATTCAGGCGTCGATATTCTCAGCAAATCAAGGTGTTCAGTTCCGGTTAGAAGTAATGACTGGGCCGTCCTTAACTCCACAGCATCAACTCCGTGTTCTGACGACGAGATTCAACCCAAACTGAGGCATAACAAGAGTACGACTGCCAAATGAACGGGAGACGCCTTACATCTGTCACCCAAAAAGAAAAAGAAAATAGTATCGCGCCTTCCGGGGCGCAGAAGAAAGCTGACTAACTAAAGCCTTCTCTGTTGAACCCGGTTGCGTTCATTCCATTAAGGGTGCTGCACCCGCGCCGGAATGTACACCTGGCTGCTGGTGCTACAGCCATGGAAGAAGACCCACCTGCCTCGTCCGAAACGTCGCCCTGTTGTGCCGAAGTTGAGACCGGGACACCACATCCTGCTGGAATGCAGCTACAACGTCCCGATTCAGCGCCAGAGTTATAATATTACTACACTCAATATTAACCGAATTACGTGAGGCCATAAAACCCTGCTCTTGCAGACTTTCTGTATGGCACTGCGGTCGATACTGCTCTTCTTCAGAAAGTTACCACTGCCGATATTGCTATTGTCAGTTATACTGCCATTTTTAATGTGAGTAGTGAAGATTCTACTGGAACCGCAATCATAATGCGTGACTGCATTCCATTGATTAATGTCTAGGGTCCTCTTAATGGTCTAGGCATCTCAGGTACCGTCACGGAACACAGATAATAAACCGCTATGCTCCATCAGGCTCAAACAAATGACACGAGCGGTCCCTGTTTTCTAAAGAAGAGCTACCAAGTCTTATCGGCACTAATGGCGGTCTGCTACTTATCTCTGGAGAATACAAGTGCGTCCTCTATGCTAACGACCAATCGCCCAACTTCAGTAAGTGTCACGAACTGGAAACTCTGATCACCAGCCTTCATCTCGTTGACACTTGGGAACAGTTACACGACCTCGCGTCGCGTTTATCTATCTGTCCCACTGTGCAGCAAGGAGGGTGGATATGATATACTTTTCTCCCACTCTGCAACCGCATGTCACGAGTGGTGACAAAGCGCCAGTCAGTTTTTCTTACCACTGTGTCTATTCCTTTTTTATAAATCTTCAACGACAACAGGTCACTCGAGGTTTCGGCTACTGTATAGTTGCCTCTTGCAGGGTCCTGACACTAGAAATGTAGTAAGACTCAACTGGGATCAGATTCTTCTACAAAGAGACCGCAATCCCGACGATTTGACATGGTGGATTCGCTACGCAAAGCCTAGGCTTCAGTCAATAGTGAAACAGTACACATGGCGGGAACGACTCTGGCAAAAATCGAGCATAGAGTTTTACTATCAATGTATCAGGGACTTTTATCAAAGAACTACTATCCCAGACGCTGCATCACATGCAACGCAAAAGTACTTTAAAGTTAAAATCACTGACGTATGGCAGACGCAGCTTGCTGGAGTTTTTGTTCAGCCCCGACGAAAAGACGTAGCTCGTACTTCTCCCGAAACTTGGTCAAAGCGCGCCTCTAAGCAACCTGCGGCCTGTCATGTTGCTTAATGCAGATTTCAAAATCATTACACGTGCGACCAAGATCCGTTCAAATGGCTCTGAGCACTATGGGACTTAACATCTGTGGTTATCAGTCCCCTAGAACTTAGAACTACTTAAACCTAACTAACCTAAGGACATCACACACATCCATGCCCGAGGCAGGATTCGAACCTGCGACCGTAGTAGTCGCGCGATTCCGGACTGAGCGCCTGAACCGCTAGACCACCGCGGCCGGCCCAAGATCCGTATGGAATCACTGTTGGAGAAGACTCTAGGCAGCTACCAATGCTGTGCCATACCTCGTAATAGCATCCTTACTGCAGTATGTGGACTACGAGACATGAATGCTCTGCGGCAGTGTCCGGAACTTGTATTTTTAGAATTTTCTAAAGCGTTTGACCGTGTGAGCTATGAGTTTTAAATTGAAGCCTTGCAGAATATGGGAAGTCACGATCGTAGTACAACAATTCTTCGCGATCTGTTATCAAATGTTTCCTCTCTAATTTTAATCAATGGTCACATCACAAAATCTCTCTGCATTGGTCGATCTATCCATCAAGGATGCCAGCTGTCGATGGCTGTATATGCCATAGCCATTTAATCACTACTACGTCTCGTTGAAAACAGAATTAGATGACTAGTGGTTCGCAGCATATGCCGATGCAGTATCTATTGTTGTGTACTCCCAACAAGACCTGGCCTCCCTGGAAGGCGTACTTAAAATCTACATGAAGGCGTCTGGCGCTCAGATCAACAGCAGAAAGACGACCATACTTCCCCTTCGTGGTGGTTTTGGCGAAACTCTTAAAGTGGCATGGGCCGAGCAACAGGCGTAAAACTGTTCTCTGGAAATCTACCGGGAGACCACACCTGGTCGCATGATAACTAAGAACTGGGTGGACCTCCTGATCCGCATCAGTGGCACACTGGAACTGCACCCTGATAGACACGTGAACCTCCTGCAAAAGGTACAAAATATTCATGTATCTATTGCAAACAAAATGCGCTACATGGCCCAAGCACTTCTGCTCCCATCTAGATCTACGTGATTACTCTGCTATTCACAAGAAAGTGCTTGGCAGAGGATTCAGTGAACCACCTTCTAGCTGTCTCTCTACCGTTCCACTCTCGAACGGGGCGCGGGAAAAACGAACACTTAAATTTTTCTGTGCGAGCCCTGATTTCTGTTATTTTATCGTGATGATCATTTCTCTCTATGTAGGTGGGTGCCAACAGAATATTTTCGCAATCGGAGGAGAAAACTGGTGATTGAAATTTCATGAGAAGATCCCGTCACAGCGAAAAACGCCTTTGTTTTAATGATTGCCACTTCAATTCACGTATCATGTCTGTGGCACTCTCTCCCCTATCTCGCGATAATACAAAACGAGCTGCCCTTCTTTGTACTTTTTCGATGTCATCCGTCAGTCCCACCTGATGTGGATCCCACACCGCACAGCAATTCTCCAGAAGTGGCTGAACAAGCGTGGTGTAAGCAGTCTCTTTAATAGACCTGTTGCACCTTCTAAGTGTTCTGCCAATGAATTGCAGTCTTTGGTTTGCTCTACCCACAATATTATCTACGTGATCGTTCCAATTTAGGTTATTTGTAATTGTAATCTGTAAGTATTTAGTTGAATTTACAGCCTTCAGATTTGTGTAACTTACTGCGTAATCGAAATTTAGTAGATTTCTTTTAGTACTCATGTGAATAACTTCACACTTTTCTTTATTCAGGGTAATTGCCACTTTTCGCACCATACAGACATTTTATCTAAATCATTTTGCAATTGGTTTTGGTCATTTGCTGACTTTATAAGACGATAAATGACAGCATTATCTGCAAACAATCTAAGACGACTAATGCGATTGTGTCCTATGCCGTTAATATAGATGATGAGTGTCCCCCTCCGTAGCGCAGCGGTAGCGTTACTGCCTACTACACAAGGGGGCCCGGGTTCGATTCTCGGCAGGGGATTGGGTGTTGTGTGTCCTTCATTATCATTGACGCGCAAGCCGCCGAAGAGGCGTCAACTAAAAAGACTTGCAATACGGCGGCCGAATCCCGAAGGGGATATCCCAGCAAATAAATGCCATACGATAATTTCCTTTCACAGATCAGGAACAATAGAGGGCCTATAACGCTTCCTTTTGGAACGCCGGATATTACTTCTGTTTTAATCGATGACTTTCCGTCTATTACTACGAAGTGTGACCTTCTTGACGGGAAATCACGAAACAAGTCGCACAAATGAGGCGATATTCCATAGGCACGTAGTTTGGTTAGAAAACGCTGGTGAGGAACGGTGTCGAAAGCCCTCTGTAAATCTAAAGATATGGAACCAATTTGACATCCCATGTCGATAGCACTCATTACTTTATGAGTATAAAGAAATAGTTGTGTTTCGCTGGAACGATATTTTCTGAAACCATGCTATGTGTCAATAAATCGTTTTCTTGGAAGTACTTCATAATGTTCAAATACAAATGGTTCAAATGTCTCTGAACACAATGGGACTTAATTTCTGAGGTTATCAGTCCCCTAGAACTTAGAACTACTTAAACCTAACTAACCTAAGGACATCACACACATCCATGCCCGAGGCAGGATTCGAACCTGCGACTGTAGCGGTCGCGCGGTTCCAGACTGTAGCTCCTAGAACCGCTCGGCCACAACGGCCGGCAGTTCCAATAAAGCTGCACTGGTAATGAGTTCACATCTTCATAATTGTGACAACATACACTGACGGAAAAAAATCGCAGTACCAAGTAGGAGTTGTGTGAAATAAACGAAAGTTGGCGGGCATGTTTCTACATTTGGGAGACGATGTCTATTTAAATTTCGCGAAAGTCGCGTAAGAGTATTATCACTATGAGGATACCAATCAGGTTTGCTTTAAATACATGCTGTATCGGGTGTAACGTTTGAGATCGAAAGTGGTGAGTTGATTTTAGTCATCAATACTTTTAACGAGACAAAGAAGCCCGGCCGGATGTTCGAATACAGTATATGTTCCAATAGACTACTGCAAATCGACGTTAGAAGTATGGGCCTGTAATTCAACGGATTACTCCTACTTCCCTTTTTGGATATTCGTGTGACTTGAGCAATCTTCCAGTCTTTAGGTACGGATCTTTCTGTGAGCGAGCGGTTGTATATAACTGCTAAATATGGGGCTATTGTATCAGCATACATTTACGCTTCGAGTGGGCTCATGAACTAATTGTTAAAAATTATTTTCTGAGAAAGCATATAGTACGATTTCGGATGACGTTTTATTCCTGCCGTCGGATTTTAACGTATAATTTTTCCAGCATATCGAGGGTAGATTGAAGTCACCACTGACTATAATCGCATGAGTGGGGAACCTATTTGAAATGAGACTCAAGTTCCCTCAGGTTATCTTCCATTCAGAAGGTTGTTGCTATTATATTGACTTGTAAATAATAGATTTCAACTGTCAGTCGTCCTTTTTAAATTTTATTGGCAGATCTAGATTTCAGCTAGAAACTAGCCATTCTCAATGCACTATCATTTGTGACTAGTGCATGTAATGCTTATTGGTCGGGATTCACCCACAGTTCATTGAATACTACTGTAGTAGCTGAAATTTGTTATCTCCAAGGCTCAAGTTTTCTTTCAACTGTTCAGCAACTTTATCTTCTGAGTCGGAGGTCGGTAAAACAATCCTATTAATAGTTTAGTCCGATTGTCAGGTATAACCTCTACCCATACTACACTCCTGGAAATTGAAATAAGAACACCGTGAATTCATTGTCCCAGGAAGGGGAAACTTTATTGACACATTCCTGGGGTCAGATACATCACATGATCACACTGACAGAACCACAGGCACATAGACACAGGCAACAGAGCATGCACAATGTCGGCACTAGTACAGTGTATATCAACCTTTCGCAGCAATGCAGGCTGCTATTCTCCCATGGAGACGATCGTAGAGATGCTGGATATAGTCCTGTGGAACGGCTTGCCATGCCATTTCCACCTGGCGCCTCAGTTGGACCAGCGTTCGTGCTGGACGTGCAGACTGCGTGAGACGACGCTTCATCCAGTCCCAAACATGCTCAATGGGGGACAGATCCGGAGATCTTGCTGGCCAGGGTAGTTGACTTACACCTTCTAGAGCACGTTGGGTGGCACGGGATACATGCGGACGTGCATTGTCCTGTTGGAACAGCACGTTCCCTTGCCGGTCTAGGAATGGTAGAACGATGGGTTCGATGACGGTTTGGATGTACCGAGCACTATTCAGTGTCCCCTCGACGATCACCAGTGGTGTACGGCCAGTGTAGGAAATCGCTCGCCACACCATGATGCCGGGTGTTGGCCCTGTGTGCCTCGGTCGTATGCAGTCCTGATTGTGGCGCTCACCTGCACGGCGCCAAACACGCATACGACCATCATTGGCACCAAAGCAGAAGCGACTCTCATCGCTGAAGACGACACGTCTCCATTCGTCCCTCCATTCACGCCTGTCGCGACACCACTGAAGGCGGGCTGCACGATGTTGGGGCGTGAGCGGAAGACGGCCTAACGGTGTGCGGGACCGTAGCCCAGCTTCATGGAGACGGTTGCGAATGGTCCTCGCCGATACCCCAGGAGCAACAGTGTCCCTAATTTGCTGGGAAGTGGCGGTGCGGTCCCCTACGGCACTGCGTAGGATCCTACGGTCTTGGCGTGCATCCGTGCGTCGCTGCGGTCCGGTCCCAGGTCGACGGGCACGTGCACCTTCCGCCGACCACTGGCGACAACATCGATGTACTGTGGAGACCTCACGCCCCACGTGTTGAGCAATTCAGCGGTACGTCCACCCGGCCTCCCGCATACCCACTATACGCCCTCGCTCAAAGTCCGTCAACTGCACATACGGTTCACGTCCACGCTGTCGCGGCATGCTACCAGTGTTAAAGACTGCGATGGAACTCCGTATGCCACGGCAAATTGGCTGACACTGACGGCGGCGGTGCACAAATGCTGCGCAGCTAGCGCCATTCGACGGCCAACACCGCGGTTCCTGGTGTGTCCGCTGTGCCGTGCGTGTGATCATTGCTTGTACAGCCCTCTCGCAGTGTCCGGAGCAAGTATGGTGGGTCTGACACACCAGTGTCAATGTGTTCTTTTTTCCATTTCCAGGAGTGTATTTCGCAGGAATATCTACTTCAATTTCACTAAAGAGCAGACTACTTCTGACAGCAATAAATACTCCAACACCAACTTTATTTAATCTATCCTTTCTGAACACTGTTAGATACTTTGAAAAAATTTCGGCTGAACTTATTTCCGGCTTTAGCCAGCTTTCTGTAGCTACAACTATTTGAGCTTCAGTGATTTCTATTAGGGCTTGGAGCTCTGGTTCTTTCGCAACACAGCTACGACAATTTACAACTACAATACCGATCGTTTCTACAACTAACTTACTGTGTTTTTCCCGCCCTCGTTTAGACGGGCGTCCTTTCTGTGGTTCCCTGAAACCCTCTAACCTAAAAAACCGTCCCGTCCCTTCCACACAGCCCCCGCTACTCGTGTAGCTGCTTACTGTGTTTAGTGGACTCCTGACCTATAAAGCAGAACCCGGAAACCCACCACCCGATGGCGCAAGTCATGGAATCTGCAGCCTACACGGTCACAGAACCGCCTGCGCCTCTGATTCAGACTCTCCACTCGGGTCTGCACTAAAAGACCACAGTCGGTTCTATCGACGATGCTGCAGATGGTGAGCTCCGCCTTAATCTCGGAAGTAAGACTGGCAGTCTTTACTATTTCCACCATTTCCGCTAGCCACCCGAAACCAGAGAGAATTTCCACCGATCCAAAGCGACACACGTCATTGGTACCGACATGAGGCACCACCTGCAGTTGGCTGCACCCTGTACTCTTCATGGCATCCGGAAGCACCGTTTCCACATCCGGAGTGACTCCCCCTGGTATGCACTCGGAGTGCATACTGGCTTCCTTCCCCTCCTTGGCAGTCATTACTCGCCTAACGTTGGAGTTCCCTACTACCAGAAACCCACCCTCTGTGAATTCCCAGACCTTGTGGGCCGAGAAACTTCCTCTGGAACAGGTGGACGACTGCATCCGGCTTAGAGACATCGTCGGCCACAGATAACGCCCGAAACTTGTTCGTCAAACAAACCGGGAAGGCCCTAAGATCGGCCCCTCGGAAGGTTTTTCACTGCCTGCCAGACTTTGGAATGATCTCCCACTCGACCAGAGATGAGCGGTCAACCTCAGTGCAGGCAGTACCCACGGCGGCCACCGCAGTGGACCGATTTGGGGACACGCAGGACGTGCTCGATGTCCATTGCATCCCCGCTTCCGACCTCCCACAGTGATGTCCCTTGGAAGCAGTCTCAAGCTGTGTGACGGAAGCCAACGCAGCCTGGAGCTGTGAGCGAAGGGTCGCCAACTCAGCTTGCATCTGTACACAGCAATCACAGTTCCTATCCATTACTGCAGTCGCTCCTGTTAGAAGCTCGTAAAAATATGTAACAAACAAGCCGTGTACTCTGCTTATTAGCAGCAGGAATTGGAAGTGCTCTCTCATTAACGGTCTAAATGACACTGAGCTACACTAACCAGAACAAAAAAAGCCTATACGATACGAGGGTCGATAACAACGGCGGTACTGTACACTACACTGTTATTAAAATAAAAGCTTGTGCCTGGTAAGCACTCGATCACGCAAGAAATTACAAAAATAGTCTAGTAACTACACAATTATCTGTAAATATTTCTCTCCTGTTGGAAGCTCGTAAAAATATACAACAAACGAACGTTGTGCTCGCCTTATTAGCAGCAGGGACACGAGGTGCTCTATCTCTGGCATTCTATCTGACACTCCCTGTAGGTTTGGCAGCGAATTTTCAGCAGGCGTTCAGCTGGTTTCTTCTACGTGGCAACATATTTAAAAGTACAGTTCGCAGCATTCAGCCAGCCTCTCTCACGGGTAGGCCTTGGGCTAATCAGCGTCCGTCTCCTCATCAACCGAAAGAGAAAAGAAATACAGTGTCAGGGCGCATGCCTTCTCCGCAGTCTCTTAACCAGCACGAGACCAACGAGCCTGGCGTCACATACACACCTCGCAAAGATTCTTCCAGAATATCAACACAGCTAGAAATAGTTCCTTGAATTTAGTTATGTGCGTGCCGACGTTCCAAGCACCTCACAGCTCCTCAACAAGACAATATACACAATCACGCTCGTGCAAACCCCATTGAAGAACAGGAACCACAGGTGAACTGGACAGTACTGAGACAAAACATTCACCGGCCGTTCCTGCCTTCACGGATTCGCTCACGGTGGTATCTGTTTGTCAGTGACAAAATCCCCACCACCGACAAACTGCACCGAAACCACCTCACAAGGGGAGGCCGCCAGTTGTGAAATTCAGATTCGATTCATACTGCGCTTAATAAAAGCTCATGGCCAGAGGTGAAATGTGGCAAAGCACCAAAATGCACTTCTGAGCCGTTTTCGAGAAAATCGACATTAACTGTCGCTGCGCTGCCGCTGCGGTGAAATACTCTCTACGAATAATAATTTTTTACAGCGTCGTGGCATAGCGGTAAGCGCTCGGGTTCGTAATCCGAAGGTCGCCGGATCGAATCCCGCGCCATGCAATTTTTTTTATTATTCGTTTTTTTGTAATTCAAATGTATACACACACACACACACACACACACACACACATTATATATAATTCCCGGCAATCAGTTGCAACAATTATGCATATAATAAGTTGTCGAAAGTCGTTTGTCGTGGAAAAATAATACTTGAAATGAAACACAATATCACAAATAATATTCAAGTGGATACAATTTATTGAAAAGTTCGGTATACACTCGCACATCATGAACAATTGGTGACCAGAAGTAGCTGGAGTATCGCACAAACCAGAGTGATAGTTATCATAGAAACATGGAAAACAGAAAACAGCACGACATCGAGCACATCTGTTAAACGATGCGTTTTTACAAGAACAATTGTTTTTTAAATTACCTGTTGGGAAACACACCTGATTGACATTCTGAAAAATTGTTCTATCGTTCGTCAGGTTTGATGCATACCACGCGTATCGTATCATATCGGCAAAAATCGGAGAAGACAATTGGTGGTGGACGATGGATTGGATTTTTATACAATCGTCTCTGGAGTTGATGTCACGGTTTCGCTCGATTAAAAAAGCACAATTTTGAAGGCGCTTGATCAAATTTTTTACCTGCCGGTAAAAATACACGTCACACGGTTGGACGAGAGGAGTGCACTTTGGAGGAATGACTTTTATAGTGCACGTTGGTAACTTCTTATCGTCCTGGAACATCTCATCGTATAACGCCGAGTTCGTTTGCCCACCCCAAGAGTCGATCAGAAGGAGAAACTCTTTCTTTTGTACGTATGGTTGCAAAGCATTACGCAAGAAGTCCATGAACAAACCCGTTGTTAGTTTACCGGATTTGGAGGATGTAATAACAACGCTGGTATACTTCTTGGCGTACTCGTCGACTGTCTTCTGTAGTCTGGGTCCAAATGTACCTGTGGACTCTTGGAGGCATACGAAAACAAGAGGCAAGACTCGTCCAGACATCGTGATTGAATATTGTGCCGTATACGAATGCGTCACCTTGTTCATGTCGTGTCGGGTTACCAGGACAGCCTTTGACCCTTTTTCGCCGAGAGTTCTGTTGAACGTGGACTTGTACTGGCACCCTGACAAACAAAATATAAAAATATAGTTTATATAAGAAATATACGAAATCTGTGTTGGCAATCATATATCAGATTATCATATTCTATCATCATGTCATATGACATTTGTGAACAGCTCTTTACGTACCTGTTTGATCAGTATTAATTATGAAATCTTTGTCGAAGTTTGCGTCTGGATCCGAAATGTGTCCGCTGCGGCCAAAATTTCGTCTTGGGTAGCCGTCTCTTTCCGGGAAACAAATTTTGTGATTTTCCGTTGCCGAATATCATGCTTCTTTTTAAATTCGGTGACCCATGTTTTTGAAGCTTTGAAGTTGAAATCTGGGAACTGACTTGCAGCGCCCAAGGCCCACTGCTGCAGGTTTCTGGTAGTAACTTGCTGGAAGTTTGTCGAGCTTCTACGAAGCGATCATGCACCCATGAATCGATGGTACAATATTTATCAAATTTGCTACCGCCACGTTTGATTTGCTCTTCCCACCTGGATAAATAGCCCATATTTGTCAAACGAGAGCACCCCTTTTTTTGTAGAGTTTTGAGACTCCAACCTGGATGCTCTTTGGCCAGATTTACAGCTCTAATTTTGTAATCCAGAGAAATATAATAGTACCCTTTTTTTTCTTCTCGTCCGGCTCGTATTCGTCTGATGATTCTTTGGCAATGGGACTCGTTTCAACGACTTCGTAGGCATTATTATCGTCGATTTCATTAATGTCTATCAGTTCCTCATCATGAACGAGGGTTTTTTCGGCGAGCATTTGCAGCGTATTCTGGAACATTTCTTCCCCAATTACCATGGCTTCTTCGTTGATTGATGATGACGGTTCTGCTGCGATGCGATTACTGTCACGAAGGAGGCTTTCAAAATACACCAACGCGTCTTTCAATTGTTGTTTCGCCACTTCACTGTGTATAGAATCTTCTTCGATCATATCACTTTCATGCGAAGGGCCCGGATCGCTCTCCAATTGTGCCGTCTCCATTTTTCCGTTTGTTTAACAGGATGTACCAAAGCTCTCACGTACGCACTGACTTTCGACGATGTTATAAGTTGCGCTGGGGGCCGCATCTACCTTCTTTCGCAGTTAGCAGGCAACTACGCTGTTATGCGGCGGCTCGTTTCGGCCCATTCAACATCTGTCCTTCAAGTGCAACGAGCGAGTAACGGAGTTTATATTTCACACCTGCCACAGCAAATTTGTGTTCGTGGGGTCTCTATTCCAATTCGAACGTTTGACTTACAATATACGTATTCGTTTCGGAATATCGTTTCTACGTCTCCTTTCAACAACTTATTATATGCATAATTGTTGCAACTGATTGCCGGGAATTATATATAATGTGTGTGTGTGTGTGTTACAAAAAAAATAATAAAAACAAGTTGCATGGCGCGGGATTCGATCCGGCGACCTTCGGATTACGAACCCGAGCGCTTACCGCTGCGCCACGACGCTGTAGAAAATTAGGAATCGTAGAGAGTATTTCACCGCAGCGGCAGCGCAGCGACAGTTAATGTAGAGATGCAATCGCGCACAGATTTGTTTGCTGACAAGGGAACCTCCCCATCGCACCCCCGTCAGATTTAGTTATAAGTTGGCACAGTGGATAGGCCTTGAAAAACTGAACAGAGATCAATCGAGAAAACAGGAAGAAGTTGTGTGGAACTATGAAAAAAATAAGAAAAATATACAAACTGAGTAGTATAATACTCGTAGATAATCGACGCAATGTGGAAGCAGACAATATAGAATAATCTCTTAGAATGATATCACTGTTTAATGTGTTTCATCTAAATGATACAGATCTGAGATCAGTAGCATAAGTCGGCAACACAGGAGAAGCAAGTACATGGATCATTTGGAAGATGAACCTATAGCAAAGAAGATCGATTTTATTTAACTGGAAGAGCAAAAATTCTTTTAATTCAAATATAGTTAATTTTATCCAAAACGTCCAGAAGAGAGGATTTTTTTTTCTCAGGTGCAAAGAAATACATTTTATTCAACCATGAGTGATACGTGCTTAAATTCAGTTCGCCATTTATCTTTACTAAAGGAATTTTGTTACATTATGAAGTCGGAAGAACGATGAAATAGTATTTATTTCTTCATTCCCATATAAAGATTTTACTATCGCGATATGCAGCTCTACTGTATGATTAAATGATGATGGCGTCCTCTTGGGTAAAATATTCCGGAGGTAAAATAGTCCCCCATTCGGATCTCCGGGCGGGGACTGCTCAGGAGGACGTCGTTATCAGGAGAAAGAAAACTGGCGTTCTACGCATCGGAGCGTGGAATGTCAGATCCCTTAATCGGGCAGGTAGGTTAGAAAATTTAAAAAGGGAAATGGATAGGTTAAATTTAGATATAGTGGGAATTAGTGAAGTTCGGTGGCAGGAGGAACAAGACTTTTGGTCAGGTGATTACAGGGCTATAAATACAAAATCAAATAGGGGTAATGCAGGAGTAGGTTTAATAATGAATGAAAAAATAGGAGTGCGGGTTAGCTACTACAAACAGCATAGTGAACGCATTATTGTGGCCAAGATAGACACAAAGCCCATGCCTACTACAGTAGTACAAGTTTATATGCCAACTACCTCCGCAGATGATGAAGAAATAGATGAAATGTATGACGAGATAAAAGAAATTATTCAGGTAGTGAAGGGAGACGAAAATTTAATAGTCATGGGTGACTGGAATTCCTCAGAAGGAAAAGGGAGAGAAGGAAACATAGTAGGTGAATATGGATTGGGGGGAAGGAATGAAAGAGGAAGCCGCCTTGTACAATTTTACACAGAGCTTAACTTAATCATAGCCAACACTTGGTTCAAGAATCATAAAAGAAGGTTGTATACCTGGAAGAATCCTGGAGATACTAAAAGGTATCAGATAGATTATATAATGGTAAGACAGAGATTTAGGAACCAGGTTTTAAATTGTAAGACATTTCCTGGGGCAGATGTAGATTCTGACCACAATCTATTGGTTATGAACTGCAGATTGAAACTAAAGAAACTGCAAAAAGGTGGGAATTTAAGGAGATGGGACCTGGATAAACTGAAAGAACCAGAGGTTGTAGAGAGTTTCAGGGAGAGCATAAGGGAACAATTGACAGGAATGGGGGAAAGAAATACAGTAGAAGAAGAATGGGTAGCTCTGAGGGATGAAGTAGTGAAGGCAGCAGAGGATCAAGTAGGTAAAAAGACGAGGGCTAATAGAAATCCTTGGGTAACAGAAGAAATATTGAATTTAATTGATGAAAGGAGAAAATATAAAAATGCAGTAAATGAAGCAGGCAAAAAGGAATACAAACGTCTCAAAAATGATATCGACAGGAAGTGCAAAATGGCTAAGCAGGGATGGCTAGAGGACAAATGTAAGGATGTAGAGGCTTGTCTCACTAGGGGTAAGATAGATACTGCCTACAGGAAAATTAAAGAGACCTTTGGAGAGAAGAGAACCACTTGTATGAATATCAAGAGCTCAGATGGCAACCCAGTTCTAAGCAAAGAAGGGAAGGCAGAAAGGTGGAAGGAGTATATAGAGGATTTATACAAGGGCGATGTACTTGAGGACAATATTATGGAAATGGAAGAGGATATAGATGAAGACGAAATGGGAGATAAGATACTGCGTGAAGAGTTTGACAGAGCACTGAAAGACCTGAGTCGAAACAAAGCCCCGGGAGTAGACAACATTCCATTTGAACTACTGATGGCCTCGGGAGAGCCAGTCATGACAAAACTCTACCATCTGGTGAGCACGATGTATGAGACAGGCGAAATACCCTCAGACTTCAAGAAGAATATAATAATTCCAATCCCAAAGAAAGCAGATGTTGACAGATGTGAAAATTACCGAACTATCAGTTTAATAAGTCACAGCTTCAAAATACTAACGCGAATTCTTTACAGACGAATGGAAAAACTGGTAGAAGCCGACCTCGGGGGAGATCAGTTTGGATTCCGTAGAAATGTTGGAACACGTGAGGCAATACTGACCTTACGACTTATCTTAGAAGAAAGATTAAGGAAAGGCAAACCTATGTTTCTAGCATTTGTAGACTTAGAGAAAGCTTTTGACAATGTTGACTGGAATACTCTCTTTCAAATTCTAAAGGTGGCAGGGGTAAAATACAGGGAGCGAAAGGCTATTTACAGTTTGTACAGAAACCAGATGGCAGTTATAAGAGTCGAGGGGCATGAAAGGGAAGCAGTGGTTGGGAAAGGAGTAAGACAGGGTTGTAGCCTCTCCCCGATGTCATTCAATCTGTATATTGAGCAAGCAGTAAAGGAAACAAAAGAAAAATTCGGAGTAGGTATTAAAATTCATGGAGAAGAAGTAAAAACTTTGAGGTTTGCTGATGACATTGTAATTCTGTCAGAGACAGCAAAGGACTTGGAAGAGCAGTTGAACGGAATGGACAGTGTCTTGAAAGGAGGATATAAGATGAACATCAACAAAAGCAAAACGAGGATAATGGAATGTAGTCAAATTAAGTCGGGTGATGCTGAGGGAATTAGATTAGGAAATGAGACACTTAAAGTAGTAAAGGAGTTTTGCTATTTAGGGAGTAAAATAACCGATGATGGTCGAAGTAGAGAGGATGTAAAATGTAGACTGGCAATGGCAAGGAAAGCGTTTCTCAAGAAGAGGAATTTGTTAACATCGAGTATAGATTTAAGTGTCAGGAAGTCGTTTCTGAAAGTATTTGTATGGAGTGTAGCCATGTATGGAAGTGAAACATGGACGATAACTAGTTTGGACAAGAAGAGAATAGAAGCTTTCGAAATGTGGTGCTACAGAAGAATGCTGAAGATAAGGTGGGTAGATCACGTAACTAATGAGGAGGTATTGAATAGGATTGGGGAGAAGAGAAGTTTGTGGCACAACTTAACTAGAAGAAGGGATCGGTTGGTAGGACATGTTTTGAGGCATCAAGGGATCACAAATTTAGCATTGGAGGGCAGTGTGGAGGGTAAAATTCGTAGAGGGAGACCAAGAGATGAATACACTAAGCAGATTCAGAAGGATGTAGGTTGCAGTAGATACTGGGAGATGAAGAAGCTTGCACAGGATAGAGTAGGATGGAGAGCTGCATCAAACCAGTCTCAGGACTGAAGACCACAACAACAACAACATATGCACGTACACAACAGAGGGACTGAAGCCTGGCCCATGAAGGCACTTTTGAGGAGAGAAAGGACGGGCTATAAGGGAAGTTGGGACGCACGTTTAAACAAAGGCAAAAAATAAAGAAATAAATATTATAAAAAATAAAAACAGGTCAGTTAAAAAAGAAAAAAAATGGTACAATGGATAGAATTTTGGGTTAGCATGCAGGAGGTCGAGGGTTCGAGCCTAGGTGGAGGTGTATTTGTTTTTATTTGCTAAATGTAGTCTGCGTGGTACGGTATCTGGCGTCTTAAGAGCCATTTGTATGTGTGTGGGTGTTATGTTGACGAGTTGCGCAACGGGTTGATCTGACAAGTACCCTTTGGCTCCTGCAAGAAGCAATTTGCACCCCACACTACTACAGAAGTCAGACATATGCTCCTAACGAACCAAAAAGAAATACCTGAAAAACTTTCAGCATTAAATATCTTCTGGAGTCGTCCGCTGTAAGGAAAAGACACAAATCACATTCAATGATTACACTTGATATTGTATAAAACATCTACACTTATGTATCACGAGCACAGAAATGGAAGTACGATCGTTTTCATTGTTCAGCTTTTAAAGAAGCCTTCTCGCACGTCGTGGACGCGAATTGTTTCGCACCACTGCAACTACTAAAGTTCCAAACCTATTTTCTGTTCCGCCATCTGTGGATGCAATTCTGTGAATGGTTCCAACAACAGGAAGCCCATGACTACTTCATAAACACTATAATGTGACTGGATAAAGCAGCATTCATTCGTGACGTTGTCTTTAATATACACAATGCCCAGCATTGGTGTGCCGTTAACCCGCACGTAGCGCGCGACCGTGGATATCAAGTTCGCTTCGGCATCTACGCCTGGGCCGGAATATTGGGAGACAGGAGTTTGAGTCCCTACATGTTGCGTGACTGGTTGACAACACGAAGATTTCATGCATTTCTCTCAAACTATTTACCTGACACACTGGAAGATGTTCCACTTCATGTTCGGCAGAGGTTATGGTTCCAACATGATGGTACACCTTCACACTTTGGAATTAATGTATGACGGTATTTATACAGATCATTTCGGGGAAATGTCTCGGACAGGGAGGTTCAGTTATATGCCTCCACGTTCACCTACCCTAAATCCTCTGAATGTCTTCCTGTGGGGGCACTTGAAGGACCACGTGTATTCTCCGCCGACACATGTCGAAGAACTGATAGCGCGTGTCCATGCTGATCTTGCGTCTGTGGATGCAGCCATGTCGCGAAGAGTTCAGAGCCGTATGATCCAGTGTGTCGCTCAATGTGTAGACGCACATGGACGGGTACATTGAGCATCTGCTCTGAGGAAAATGCATTCTTTTATAAACGACATGCGGTAATTAATATGGAATTTATTATTGTCACTAGTTGCTAATGAGTTACATCTGAGCGGACGTTCTGCATGTAGTATAAATGACTAGTAGATGTTGAGTTATTTATTCTGTCCTATGACCGGTCATTTGTTTGAACTGTCTATTTCTGGCCTGTTTGACCATGCTTTTGTTATGATCACCTTTACAACACACTGTACTATGTAAATGTCGGATATTTATGGTTCAAGAAACATTGTGCACTACAGTACTATGGCATAATGAAATTGGCAAATAAAAACAACCAAGCAATGACCCAGCATAGAACCCTCGACCTCATGCGTGCTAACTCAAAACTCTACGCACTTCACCAGCTGCACAGCACTCCGGCGACAGTCCTGTCAGAGATAGCTACCGTACTTGTGATTACAGTGTTGCCAATATGCTAATCTTTAACCTTCATTTACTGCCAGAAGCATGCATAGGACGACATTTTGTGACAGACATTTTTGTATTGCTAGTATGTGAGGAATCGCGCTGCGAAATCCGGGTGCGCGAATTGTTCTTCATCCTATACATGTGCGTGGCATCTGTTTTGTTGGACATCTCCGGCTCTTTAGCACTGTATAACTAAAATAAACAACTTTTATTAGTTACCTGTAATCTGTAATTACCAGTCAACGGATAAAAGCTCAAGTTGGAGAAAGTGATGTTGCGTTTTAGGTGAGATTGGAATAATCTAGCCATATATGCTCTTTCACGCAGACTGAACACTGGATTAATATATACTTGTACTTCAGCATTGATCTAAGGCCTTTACTAAAGTAGTAATAATAATGATAATAATAACAGTAATAGTATTAATAATAAAATTTTCGTAACCGGTGGATCGCTGGGGGAGGTAGCGGTTATGACAACCGCTCATGAGACGCGGTAAATCCGGGTTTTAGTTCCAGTCTGGCACAATTTTTCAACGTTCGCCACTGCATTACGACAGTGCCCTGTGCGGCTGGAAGTCACGAGTTTCCCACCCATCCTTTCTATTCATTTCTCCATCCTCTATTTCATACAAATATTCAATACATTCTATACATTTGAAGTTTGTGGTGAAGAGAATTACTTTTTTCGGGGTGCAGAATCGGTACAGAAAGCTTAAATTTTTTTATAGGCTCTTGTTTTTCGAATAATGATATTTATTGTGTCTACATCTGTGTACCGCAAGCTACCTCAAGGTGTGTGACGGAGGGCATTTCTGGTACGAACTTCCATGTTCAGTTTGCGAATGGTGCATGAGCGGCCCGACTGAGGATAGCCCTCGTATGAGCTCTAATTTCTCCGATTTCTTCACTGTAGTCAGTTCACGAGATGTATCTGGAAGGAAGTAGTGTATCGTCCACTATTCTTCGAACTTACGTTCTGGGAATTTTTACAGTTGCCAGATGCCTAACTCCTCTCCTGCCTGCACTGGAGTGTGCTTAAGCATCTTTACAACGCTCTCGTGCTTACTAAACTAACCCGCGTGAAACTAATTCTCTTTGCAGGATTATCTTTGTCTCGCTTACACCAAGTGCAACACAACATGCACCAACGAAGGGGGGAAGTCGACCGAGTCTTTGTGTCTCTCTCTTTGTCGCTTTCTTTCTCTCTCTCTCTCTCTCTCTCTCTCTCTCTCTCTCTCTCTCTCGTGTGACGGTGCGCCGCCGGCTGCCCGTCTTTTTATGTGACGCCATTTAGGCGACTTGTGTGTCGATGATAACGAAATGATGATGAAGAGAAAACAACACTCTGTTCCCGAGCGAAGAAAATCTCCGACCCGGTCGAGAATGGAACCCGGGTCCCTTCAGTTGGCATTCAGAAACTTTGACGTCACAGCTGCCGAGGCAGAAGGCCAAGCGAGTAATATGCATGACATGTAGTACCTAGTACTACAACCGATGCTGATACAGAATGGGAAAATTTCAACACGCCCTGGTAATTCTAGCGAAATATGTATATCACAATTAAGATAAATTTTATCCATCTGTTCTGTGTAAATGGGTGGTGAGGTGTGACTGACAACGTGTAGAACTAGTTTTCTTAGACACCTCGAACAGGGACATTTTACGAAGATGGCACGCATAATGGGGCTACACCAACGTTGTAAAACGAATTTAAGAACCTTCAAGGTGTGAGGTGGAGCGTACACCATTAAGTTAAGTAGTGGTTTTGATTTTGTACATATGTACTGTTTGTGTTTTCCTTTTCTTTTTCGTTTATAAATGTATAGCTATGATGTTCTTTTAATCATTGACAAAGGTCTTCTTAGGCACTTGTGGGTTTTATTGTTGTTCTGAAGAAACCTAGGTTAACACTAGGTGCATTTTTCGCAATAGAGGCGGGTTTTTAGTTTTTTAATAGTTTTTTAATAAGTTGTAAAACGAAGCTCGGTGTACTTTCTCAGCGTAACGCAGCTACTATGCGTTCCAGTCTTTGGTGTCATGCTAACTAAATCTGCCGTTTGCCGCAAGATGACTCAACTGCGATGATATCATTAATTATAGTCCGATTTCTTCAAGTTTTACTGCATTAGGTTTTGTTAGTGAGAATCGTTAAAAACAGTTTACAGAGTAAAGAAAAACGCTAGAGAAGCATTAGTGGACCTTGGTGTGAACAGTGCTGTCACCATAAATAACTGGACGACCTCAAATTTATGTAGGTAGCTGTTCTGAAATTAGTCGAAAAATGCATCAAATCAGCGGAACTGGTGTAAAACATAGTTATAACTGAAACTTCCTGGCAGATTAAAACTGTGTGCCCGACCGAGACTCAAACTCGGGACCTTTGCCTTTCGCGGGCAAGTGCTCTACCATGAAGAGATGGTAGAGCACTTGCCCGCGAAAGGCAAAGGTCCCGAGTTCGAGTGTCGGTCGGGCACACAGTTTTAATCTGCCAGGAAGTTTCATATCAGCGCACACTCCGCTGCAGAGTGAAAATCTCATTCTGGATAGTTATAACTGTTGGATACTTGCATTTGGTTTCAGATCAATAAGTCAGTTGTTGGCTCTTGTTAATTTTTATAAGGTTTATATAATACGTAAGAGTCTATCAGCTCTCATGTCCGGTCAATGAACGTTCCATATTCATGTTTATAAATTTCTTAACTGGCATTTGTCCGTACTACCATATCTGATATTTACTTTTTGCACAAGGAAAGCCACCTATGTCACCTGATTCAGTTACGTGTTTTTCTTTATGCAAGTTTGTTCCCGAAGCCTTTGGATACACGGTATTTCCCCACGTGTTTCTTCACGCACCGCTGTACGGCGTTCCTTATTCCTGGTGGCGCCAGACGCGGAGACCCAGAAAGCTAAGAGTATTCGTGGTGCGTGACTGCCAAGTGATCTGTGCTGGCACGTGGCTATTTACATCTCAGTGTTTACCATAGCGTCACGCAAACTGGGGGAAGTGGGGAACTGCTGGATGAAGTTTACATCTCCGGACCTCTGAGACTACTTCTTCTTCCTGACCAACCGGTAGACCACCTTGTAACTTTGAGAAGAGTAAAAGCAGTCCTTGACAGTGTGTCAAGTAGGAGAGTGTAGAATTTCGTTAGGAACCTTGTGATGGAGGTGAAGGACAGATGCTTATACTGCACATTTTCTCGTCTGTTTCAAACTTACGTGTCATGTGCCTGAATACGAAACGTCAGAACGCAGGTGCGAGTTAAACACGTCGTTGTTTCCGCAGAGAATCATACACTCGTATAAAACAGTGTCTGAGATCGCGTTTACTGTCTGTAAAAATTATGTGGCGAGAAGACTGATCTGTCAACTTGGATTCAAGCTTAGTATAGAAGGTACGCCAAGCTAGTTACTTCTTCTAGCCCACGGTAAAAGCATATAAAATGTGGTGGAACAAAAACTTCAATGTACTGGCTGTCTCAAAAGGCAAGCTTCAATTTCAGTTTGTTACAGTATCCAAACTAATTACGATATTCACATCAAGTTTAGCTTATGTGAGAGACGAACTCACAAAGTTTTGTTTGTGTGTACTTTAATAAGCGACATTGGGCTCAGAGTGTTCCAGATAGGTGGACTGGCAGGCGTAGTACAGTTAGCCTCTTGGGTCGCCTAAGATTACACCGACGGACTTTTTTTCTTGGGGAAACGTCAGGGATGGAGTATACCAAACGCCTGTCAACCACATCAGTGACTGACAGAACAGAATAGTTGCTGCCACTGCCACAACTGACTGTGAATCGAACTTGAATACAGACTAGATGTTGTACGTGCCACCAAAGCCGCACATGTTGGAACTGATTAAATGGTATAAAACTTTCTGGGATAGTGTGCTACATAAGCCGATCATAGGGTGATATCCTAGTCTGCCTTCTATAACACATTTAAGTTGTATCGCACCTTTTGACACATAGGTACAGATAGTGCACTGTGTTTACATCCAGTTGCAATTTATGTAATGAATCTTGTTACAACGAGACCATAGATCTAAGAACAATACTAGAGTTTTTATTAATTCAGCAACGGTTTCTTGGTGAATCATTCTGTACTCTTGAAATTAAACGAAACAATTTTTGTCCTGTTTCAAAAGAACTTATTTTCAGACAATGTATGTTTCGGCTTCTAAGCCCCTTTTTTACAGTACACAACAGAATTCAAACATGCCACCCAGATAAAACGAACTGATGTCAACTCCTTAAGTCCGTCGCTTGAAGACGTAGAGTCTAAAGATTATCTCGGTGGACTCTTTTAATTATGAAACAGTTACATCTGTATTGAATAACCCCGTAACAATCAGTCTGTTAGTAAGTAAACACAGAAATAGAGCTTGTGCACGGGAACCACGATCTGAGTTATGTAAATGGATATTTGTGTTATTCCTTTTTATGAATGATGGCCTCAAGATTCCAAAAATGTTACCATCTTAACTTCTATCTCAAAGATACTATACTGTCGAAAAGGGCGAATAATTCAACTGCGTTTGTTCATGCAGAAATAAATTTAGTGTTACACACATCAGTTACTTAATTTATAATTTGAGCATATAATTTGGTTATAAATAACATCTGTGGTAAACTATAATTATTTACAAAGATAGCTTCACCGTTTAACAATTGCGACAAGGAACAGTGTAAATACTGTACGGAAAGAAAGGAAGATGGTTCAAATGGCTCTGAGCACTATGGGACTCAACATCTTAGGTCATAAGTCCCCTAGAACTTAGAACTACTTAAACCTAACTAACCTAAGGACATCACACACACCCATGCCCGCGGCAGGATTCGAACCTGCGACCGTAGCAGTCCCGCGGTTCCGGACTGCAGCGCCAGAACCGCTAGACCACCGCGGCCGGTGAAAGGAAGATGGATGTACATGTTTAACAGCCACGGCACTAGGGCAAAGAGATGATCTGTTTAAGGCAACCTCTTAGGTTTCGTCTGAAATGTTTTTGGAACAATACGGGAAATGTAAATCAGTGTGTTAGAGCATTTGTTTCACACACGTCCCTCCTAATAATTGGCGCAGGGACTTAGCCATTACGGACACGAGCTAGGTAAATTGCAGAGGAAATTATCTGGTATCATAAAGGCACAGCACTTCCCTGCAGGACAGCTGGAATGAGAAATGTGAGGAAGTTGTTTGACGGGCGGCTGCGCAGGTGGTGCGCCGTGACCCATGCGCCAGCGCCGCTGTGGGAGCGTTGCTCTTATGGGCAAGTTGGCCGGCTTGCAGGGCACCCGTTAGCTTGCTATGACCATACAGTAGGCATGTCGTATCCATTCTGCCACACACCACTTACTATTCTGAACAGTTGTCATCTCCTTGTAAATTTCCTGTCTGTTTTTTCTGCAAGAGCCAGTCAGTCAAGTCAATCAAAATGGTGTAGCCCACCTTTTATACTGCAAACGTGTATTTATTATTGACTAGTCGCGAAAGAGAATCAGACACGTACAAAATGAAATGTACATGCACTGAATTAACAGCGCTTACCACAATTAAAAGTGACGCAGATTGTGCTTCTACGACCACTATACACCGAAGAAAGGAATATAATATTTTAAGTGGTTGTTCCCGTAGCACAGGAACACTACGTTACTGCACACGGCCTATTGTTCAAAAACATGTTAAATGGATTCCATTACATGAGCTCAACGCGTTTAGTGAGAGTTTAGACATATCCTTATGGTAGCAGCCTATTAGATAATGTAAACAGCTCGCTCAAATAGTTTCCTGACTATGCCCGTATATATTGTTAAATAGCTGTACAGAAATACAAGAGGCTTTAATCCACTAAGAATAATTAATGGCAGCCTACCTTAAATGCGAATGGATGTGTGAGAAACGTCTTTAACTTTCAAATACAACATTACTTGTATGACTCTGAACTCAGGCCTAATTTCTATACTTGCAGAATGCTATTAAGTACAACGAACACTTGAAATCAGATGTAAGGAGCACAAAGGAATCTTCTGGTGTACTAAGAGGATCCGAGGACTAGTAATAAATCTGAAAGGAGATGTTGTACAAGATACTTCTGTTACTTAATGCGAAGTATTACTCTATGAACATGAGGGGAACAACAAACGAAATAACATATAAAAGTAAAAAGCACTCTTTGTCTTGTCCGAGACACTAGTCCACAGAGTATGTAGGGATACGTAGATACATAACAATAGCATGAGCATTTATTATGTTTGGTGGGCAGTGCAGTTATTCAAAGTAACGACATACATTTCCTGACCAACTGAGCCACCATGAGGGAGTAAACGAAGTGAAACTTCTCGGGGTGAGAGCGCGTGGGATTTTTGCAAAGTCGAATCAAATTCACGCAGAACTCAAAAGTGTGAGCCCACTTATCAGTATGACGTTGCACTTCCTCTGGCCTGATTGCTTGCACTGATTCGGTTGGGAAGGGGGTGATAAAGCCATTTTTGCCTTTCCGGAGGCACGCTGGCCCACAGCACTGGGATGGAGTTTACATCGGAGCTGCTCCTCCAAATGTTCCATCGGGCACAGACTTGAGGATTTTGAAGACCACAATGGGTACATAAATAACATGCAGACAGTTCACGGAGATTTTTTCCATGTGTGGACAAGCATTATCCTGTTGCAAAATTGCACCACGATTCTATCACATTGCAGGTAACTCATAAGGAAGCAGAATGTCCATGATATACCAATATGCCGTTTGAGTTCCCTCAGTATCCATCAGCCGTGACCTGAAGTCATATGCGCTGAAACAATGACATGGGCATTAAACACCTCTGTATCTCTCCAAAAAATTGGAAGAATGGGACCACTCCTCAGGCCGCCGTCGTAGTCGCCGAAGATGGTCATCTAGGGTAGTGCAGAGCCGTGTTTCGTCCGTGAACACAAGGCGACACCATTCATTACCAGTCGATGCTTCCCGGTTGCGGCACCATAACAAATGCAACCGTTTGTGTTGTGGTGTTAACGGAAGCCTACACATAGTACGATAATTCCCTAGTTCTGCTGTTGTTGGTCTCCCACCATTGTTGCATGATGACACAGAATGTTGCCGGACGTCCATTACTTGTTCTCGGAAGGCAGTTGAAGATGTGGAGGGGTTACGACATGCTTGGTGCACAATACGGCGACCTTTCCTTGGTTCGTCGAACGCGGTCGGCCGGAACCTTGACGGCGAGTATATCTAGCCTGATACTCCCATGCAGTCTAAAATCAGTCCACTGTCGCATCCGAATGCTTCACGAATCTGGGTATAGAACAATGAGACAATCTGGCCAAGTAAGCACCCACAAATAGGCCCCTTTCAAACTCTATCACGTCTGATAACGCTGTCTCATACGAGTATGCGGTGTCTCCGTATTCTTCATAGCGATCGCTCAACATCTGACGCTGTTCGCGCATCTCATATAACCTAACAGGCCTGGTGACAACAGTAAATATGAACAGCACCAATGCACTACGCTGACCGTTCTGCGTCTCGCAGAGAATTGTAACTGTAATCAATTACATATCCGCGGCTGATACGTACGTGTACCATGTTACATTGATATCCGACCATGTCTTCTGAGTACTTTACTTTTTTGTTGTTATACAAATATTCAAAATCAGGTCTAGTTAACCTTTTTTACCTACCACCCAATATCATCTTTCTGTTAATAGTAATATTTTCTAACCGCGCATCGGTTCCACAGTGGTGACTTATAAAGAAGGAAAGTAACTGTAGCTTGTAAAATTTATAAAGCAGAGCTACAGCAGGTTACAGCATATAATAATAATAATAATAATAATTAGTTACCGTATTTTTATGTTAAAAGTTTATGAAAACTTAATGAAAATATTTCTAGAAGCCCCGCTGCCTACCGCCGATCATGACAGCTGGAACGCCCAATAGCGGACGGTAGCGACCAGATTGACTCCCAGCGCTCTACGTTATCTGGCACACTTTAATAACATAAAACATCAATAGGAACAAAACTTTTACAACAAAAAAGCCATCGCCTTTTGGACTCAAATACTCACTATCCCATGGCGCAAATAAAACGAACAAAGTATGTGTGTGAAGCACTATAGTTAATATTACATAATGGGAAAGTCTTGCTGAATTATGGTCCTTGAACGTGAATTTCGTTCCTCCATAGGAAATCATTGACTGTTCTGTAGATCGGGATCTCAGTTTGTAACTTTCAGAGTTCCCGTCGAGACAGCGAGATGGTATTTCATACGAATAAAATGTGTGAAAAGCAGACGACGAGAGTGTTCATATAATCTGCAGGCAAACGAAATATAGTTAGTATCACTAAATGAAACATGATTGCTATTGCAGTAATGGGTATCTCCATTTTATGTGGCAGAGGTAGGAAAGAAAATTACGATCACTGAGTTTCAAACACTGCACTATTGTTGCAAGTGTTTATGTATAGTCACTAAAGAGTTACGCCTATAGTACGATACGATGCCCGGAAAACAAAACTAAAACCTCAATCAGTAGGAAACCTTTTGATAAGTGTTTGCAGCAGATCACTGGCTAGTTCTCAAGATAGTCCCACTGTTTAACCGCGCGGGGTAGCCTCGCGATCTAGGCGCCGTGTCACGGTCCGCGTGGCTCCCCTCGTCGTAGGTTCGAGTCCTCCCTCGGGCACGGGTGTGTGTGTTGTCCTTAGCGTAAGTTAGTTTAAGTTAGATTAAGTAGTGCGTAGGCTTAGGGACCGATGACCTCAGTAGTTTAGTTCCATAAGCCCTTACCGCAAGAAAAACCACCGTTTATCGTACCCATTCACCAACATTTGTACGTCCATGTGACAGAAGTCCACAAGAAACGCCTGGAATCATGAAGTCATCACTATCTCTTTCCGAACATAATTGTGGAAATGATTTTGTACCCGAAAGAGCTTCAGAAGACGTAAATGATAAAAGCTACCTCGGCCGGTGTGGCCGTGCGGTTCTAGGCGCTTCAGTCTGGAACCGCGTGACCGCTACGGTCGCAGGTTCGAATCCTGCCTCGGGCATCGATGTGCGTGATGTTCTTAGGTTAGTTAGGTTTAAGTAGTTCTAAGTTCTAGAGGACTGATGACCACAGATGTGTTAAGTCCCATAGTGCTCAGAGCCATTTGAACCATTTTGAGTTGAGATTGTGACTGGCGGGTCGATGGTCAAAGACCTCCCATCTAAACAAGAGCAACTGACTCAGTATAAAATAGTCTGTACGGTGTCTTGCGGCGTCGTTCAAAAGCATAATGCCTCCGCTCAGCATTCCGCGGCTCTTTTTCTGGATCGCACTACGAAGATTTCCAAATGTCTGATAATCCCGATCAGCATTTACAGCCACTCCTGGCGGTAGATCAAGGCGACGTGTTGATCCCAGTAGACAGTACACATGATGTCTTTTATAGTCTTATAGGAAAAGGTCCTGGCACGTAAAACACAGTCCCACCAAGTTACCGACTTTTGTTTTGTTTCCAGCGTGATGCGTGACATCTGTTTTTCATCCTGTGTAACAATACGAGCAAGAAGCTCGCTACGTTTCACTTCATGCGTTTAGTGCACTGCCACTTGTACTGGCAGATCAGAAGATCTGTCAGTGTGCCTTTGAACCCATCTTGTACACACTTTGAGCAGATCTAGACCTAGTGGAATGATTCCATTCAGCAATGAGCGCGAGATTTAGGGCAGAGCTCCAAAACTGTTGAGCGCCGGTTTTGCTAAATTGGTTGCTGCGTACTTTCCATCAGTTTTGACTTCGCCAGTGAAGATCGACCCCTACGGCCACACTCCAGTGAACTGGGTGAACCATCATCTAACCCTACTGTAGCTCATAACGTAGAATCCATACGGGTGGGGTAGTTAGCTGTGGATATGTGCTGGAGTTTACTCCTGAGCGTACAGAAATCTGGTAACTGCACGATGTTCACAGTTTGCGGAAGACAATATTAGTACGTCCAGTTTCTCCTAGTGCTGCGATACAATGACTGTCGTCACAATACACAGACTGCACCACATTATTGCCTCATACACCCTCAGGCATGCCCATAGATAAACCGACAACAGAAATAGACGAGCTGTCCTATGGAAAAGCCTGCGTGGTCTTGGTATGAGCAAAGTGAAAGCTGCAGATAATCTTACTGTTCCAGCCGAAGAACAGAACAGATGATTCACATTACCTACAATCACAAGTGAACCACAAATGAAACAGAGACTCATTGATTACGTGCCAAACTTTGCAGCCTAAAATTCTCGCAATGTGCAGTGAAATCAATGTTTTAGCTCATACCTATCGTTTCGCCAGCAGTGCCCCATGACAAGCACATAAAGTCACAATGGAGGCAGAAAGTATCAGCCGTCTCTCGGGGTTCCGCATTGGGTCCCATACTCGTTTCACTGTATGTCAATGATGTGTCTTCAGTTCTGTCCTATTGCAGATACCACATATGCACTGATGATCTCCAGCTGTATCTAAGTGCAAGACAAATAAACCTAAATACAGCAATCCAGAATCTCAGTACCAACCTCTGTGCACTATCAAAATGAAAGCACGCTATGGGGTTAAAGCTCAAACATCCAATACTGAAGAGGTAATGGTTAGTCATTCTAGGCTCATTAGCCGGAAATATATGGAAATACCTGACATCATTAGCTCTGAATGGGACAAGTATCAAGTTCTCTCTCTCGGTAAAGAGTCTAGGAGTAATAACCGATGAAAATGTGAATTGGATTGAGCACGCAACTGCAACATGGAAGAGGGTGTCAGCGTCTCTCCATGCCAGGGATCTACAGTCCAGTCTTGGCGGTCACAGCGTGTCTCATGTTGTCACAACGATGTTACTGCTTTGATTTTCTGTATGGAGATGATGTGCCCTGCATTCTGCACTATTTTAACTTAGACTACCGACCTTTTGACGGTTGAACACCTACCGGTCATTACTAGAGATAAGTCATGAAATAAATATGACCCTGAATATGTGGCTCTAACGCCACGAAACTAGTTGTACCATCAATAAATATTTATCATACAGCTGAAGATGTCTTTTTCATCATGATACAGTTCTGCAGTTTTGGGTGCCCACAGTACAAAATTTACTGCAATCCTATTATGAAACGTCTAATTTCTGTGGAAGTCAATGTTACTGACGGAATTATAAATTACATGACAACAATGAAATCCACTCGCAAATCATAGTTACAAGATGTACGAAGAGCTCATGTTAAAATATTAGGTTGTCTTGTGATATATTATTCTTTCCCGTAATTCCTAGTGGTATTTGTAGAGGCACTTCTTTGCACAGTCATAGAGCAGGTCAAAACATTATCCTGTCACAACTCTCTTTTTCATTGACTGTATTTTACACACATTTTACTAAAACTGAAAGTTATGAGGGGTACCATAGTATTTATCTGTTTCAGTTGTTTGTCGGTTTAATTTCCTGGTTGTCTTGTTACTGAATATGGAGAGCACGTCATCTTTCTCAGTATATCTGTTCAGTGTTAGTCAGTAGGTATCTCTAGCTTTCCTGACAATGCATCGCATACTGTTTGTATTACGCAGTAAGACGTTATTCCACAAATAATACGATTTAAGTCTGAATCCCCAACATATTTTTAAAATGTTTTTGTCTGCGACAATATTGCAGCCATCACACCAGTGTCGAAGTGTGGAGGATTTTGGGCTCTCTCACCACATACATAATTAATTGACCAGGCACATCAATGTGATCATCTGTCATAAGCCACAATATGATCCACAAGGATATATGTATATTTTTTTGGTTCATTGTGCCTTACAGAATGACAAGATTAACCATGGAATACGACGAAATCATTCCTCAGGCCATAACGCTCCCTCCTCAGGTTTGAACACGTACGAAGATTGTTGCAGGGTTTTTGCTTTCAGACGTTTCGTGCCGTACACGAAATCCGCCATCTGTCAGATGGATCCATCTGAAAAAGACGCCTTGCAGTTGCGGTACCGGCGTGGTAAACCCAGCCTTTGTCGCCGATGAACAACTGTCAGTATGGGCGGATGAACGAGGCACCTTCTGCCGAGGTCCGTATGCAGCAACATTCGCCGAACGGTCGTTCAGGAAACGCAGTTGGTAGCTCCTTCGTTCATCTGGGCCGTCAGTTGCTCCACAGTTGTGCGTCTACATCCCCGTACACATCTCCACAACCCTCGTTCACTCCTGTCACATATGGCCCGTGGTGCACAGTAGGTATCTCGGCGCTGGTTTTGGATAGCACCATTTCGCCATGCACGGTATGCTCGTACTTTAACCACGGCGGCACGTGAACAATTTACAAACTTAGCTGTTGCCGAAATGCCTCAACCGTTGCTCAGAAAGCCAAGGATCATGCCATATTAGAAGTCAGACAAATCACTTCGTTTCCGCTTTACGACAATGACTGCTCCATTTTTCGCATGCTTCCCACATGCTTTATATACAGGGTGGTCCATTGATCGTGACCGGGCCAAATATCTCACGAAATAATAGTCAAACGAAAAAACTACAAAGAACGAAACTTGTCTAGCTTGAAGAGGGAAACCATATAGCGCTATGGTTGGCCCGCTACATGGCGCTGCCATAGGTCAAACGGATATCAACTGCGTTTTTTTTAAATAGGAACCCCCATTTTTATTACATATTCGTGTAGTAAGTTAAGAAATATGAATGTTTTAGTTGGACCACTTATTCCCTTTGTGATAGATGGCGCTGTAATAGTCACAAACATATGGCTAACAATTTTAGACGAACAGTTGGTAACAGATAGGTTTTTTAAATTGAAATACAGACCGTAGGTACGTTTGAACATTTTATTTCGGTTGTTCCAATGTGATACATGTACCTTTGTGAACTTATCATTTCTGAGAACGCATGCTGTTACAGCGTGATTACTTGTAAATACCACATTAATGCAATAAATGCTCAAAATGATGTCCGTCAACCTCAATGCATTTGGCAATACGTGTAACGCAATTTCTCTCAACAGCGAGTAGTTCGCCTTCCGTAATGTTCGCACATGCATTGACAATGCGCTGACGCATGTTGTCAGGCGTTGTCGGTGGATCAAGATAGCAAATATCCTTCAACTTTCCCCACAGAAAGAAATCCGGGGACGTCAGATCCGGTGAACGTGCGGGCCATGGTATGTTGCTCCGACGACCACCTGTAATGAAATATGCTATTCAATACCGCGTCAACCGCACGCGAACTATGTGCCGGACATCCATCATGTTGCAAGTACATCGCCATTCTGTCATGCAGTGGAACATCTTGTAATAACATCGGTAGAACATTACGTAGGAAATCAGCATCCATTGCACCATTTAGATTGCTATCGATAAAATGGGGGCCAATTATCCTTCCTCCCATAATGCCGCACCATGCATTAACCCGCCAAGGTCACTGATGTTCCATTTGTCGCAGCCATCGTGGATTTTCCGTTGCCCAACAGTGCATATTATGCCGGTTTACAATACTGCTGTTGGTGTATGACGCTTCGCCGCTAAATACAGCGCGTGAAAAAAATCGGTCATCGTCCCGTAATTTCTCTTGTACGCAGTGGCAGAACTGTACACGACGTTCAAAGTCGTCGCCATGCAATTCCTGGTGCATAGAAATATGGTACGGGTGCAATTGATGTTGATGTAGCATTCTCAACACCTACATTTTAGAGATTCCCGGTTCTCGCACAATTTGTCTTCTACTGATGTGCGGATTAGCCGCAACAGCAGCTAAAACACATACTTGGGCATCATCATTTGTTGCAGGTCGTGATTGACGTTTCACATGTGGCTGAACACTTCCTGTTTCCTTAAATAACGTAACTATCCGGCGAACGTTCCGGACACTTGGATGATGTCGTCCAGGATACCGAGCAGCATACATAGCACACGCACGGTGGGCATTTTAATCACAATAGCCATACATCAACACGATGTCGACCTTTTCAGCAATTGGTAAACGGTCCATTCTAACACGGGTAATGTATCACGAAGAAAATACCGTCCGCACTGGCGGAATGTTACGTGATACCACGTACTTACACGTTTGTGACTATTACAGCGCCATCTATCACAAAGCGAAAAAAGTGGTCCAACTAAAACATTCATATTTCTTTACGTACTACACTAATATGTAATAAGAAATAGGGGTTTCCATTTAAAAAAAAAAGCTGTTGATATCCGTTTGACCTATGGCAACGCCATCTAGCGGGCCAACCATAGCGCCATCTGGTTTCCCCCTTCAAGCTAGACAAGTTTCTTTCTTTGTAGTTTTTCGTTTGACGTTTATTTCGTGAGATATTTTTCCCGGTCACTATCAATGGACCACCTTGTGCACTCTACTGTTAGTGCGGCCACCAGTCTTTTTTAAGTGGTTACTGTGCTTGACGTCGAACATAGACAATGGTCACATTCATGTGACTGTACCGTGTAGTTACTTGTTTATGGCAACTGACTATGTTAATTTCATTTAGTACTCTATTCCTTTGTGGGACACATTCAGAAGTGGCAAATTTAATATTCACATCCACGCTCGAGGGCGGACTCGAACCAACCATTTCTCCTCTACAATGCAGCGACTCTCTTTCAGAAACACAGAAGCAGGCCTGACAAACCGTGTTGGCTAATCATTCAGGTTCTCTTGAAGAAATAATTTTTTCAGTACATACAAATTATATGGGCACATGTTGTGTCTTTTGAGAATATGTAAACTCACCAGTAAAAATAATTAAAGTTAAAAACATTCACCCTTTTCAAAAGAGCATAAATTGTCTCACTGAGCCTTGATAGAAACTGTATTAGCGCTGACGTATAATGGAACTGAGTACGGATGTTCGCGGCATCGTGTCCGTGTCCAGTCAAAAAATGGCTCTGAGCACTATAGGACTTAACATCTGAGGTCATCAGTCCCCTAGAACTTAGAACTACTTAAACCTAACTAATCTAAGGACATCACACACATCCATGCCCGAGGCAGGATTCGAACCTGCGACCGTAGCGGTCGCGCGGTTCCAGACTGTAGCGCCTAGAACCGCTCGGCCACTCCGGCCGGTGTGTCCAGTCACTTCTGTCACATAATCAGGTTATTCTTCATGCCTAACGGTCACCGTTGGATACTAGTAATCTCATTTTCCTGTAATGTTGCAGCCCCTGCGAAGATGATGGGAAAACCAAAAAACTACGTTGCCCGCAAAGCAATGTAAGATTTATAATTTAAAACAGGAATCAGCCACAATAATAGTTAGAAAGTTTATTTACATTAAAGAGTTATCAATTTTTGATTTATTACAAATACACTTTCAGATAGCTCTCACAGATTTTCTTGCTTTCCTGTTACAGCCTCGTTTCGTTGTCGTTATTGGCTTTGTGTAGTGGTGTATACGTAATACATGACGCTCAACCAAAAATACTCTTTTCTCCGCTTATAGTCACCCCGTCCCAGAATTAACGAGCTTGTTTCGGCTGTACATAAAACCAGTAACATGTTTCCTCTTCTAAGGCGATAATATTCAAGCTGAGAAATCGTCGGTGTATTTTGATCCATGGCGTCATCCAGACGGTGGACTCCCACTCATCGAAATAAAATAGCCGGAAAACGGGGGTATAAGAAGTTTTACAATTGTTCTCGTGACATTACATTCTGTAAGATGTTACCTATTTACATTTCATTCGTGAACGCCTGTTACTTATGTCAATAAATACTGCGTCAGAGCATGCTAGGAGTCGACATCTTGGACCGTTCGGCTGGTCCCGGCGGAGGTTCGAGTCCTCCCTCGGGCATGGGTGTGTGTGTTTGTCCTTAGTATAATTTAGGTTAAATAGTGTGTAAGCTTAGGGACTGATGACCTTAGCAGTTAAGTCCCATAAGATTAAAAAATAATGTCAACATCTCCTTTCCCTACTAGATGACTCTAGTAGTAGCCTCATGGAAATATTGTCCCCTGACTAGAAGATATTAATAATATGTAAACACAAGATTACGAGCCTCAGGGAAGTGTTGGCTCCTAGCATGTTCTGACAAAGTAATCAACGAATAAATATGTGTGGTAATGACTATTCAGTCGAAACCGGTTTAGGTATTAAGTAATTTACATGAGCGTTTGATTGAAATAATCGGTATTGCCTAAAATCTAATGTCAGGCATGTTTGCGGATACAGAGTTTCCCAGGAGGAATGATCAGTATTCATTCAATTTGATAGGCCTAACTGGGCAATGAACCCACCTTCTTCAGTGCGGATGCACAGATATGTCAGACCTCCTGTGGGAATCTCGGAAGAGCAATTGTGGAGGAAATAGACAGGGGCTCCGGATAGGTAGTGCTCGATGGGAGCGTGGATCGCCCGTGAGGCGACCCGTGATAGTCCGTACAGTTGCGATAACACTGTGTCCCGGATGGCACAGTGGTTACGACCAGCCTAGTATGCAGAAAATTCCGGTCTCGAATGCAATTTCGCTACACATTTTTCACTCGCCGCCGCCGATTCCGCGTGATGTCCCAATGCAGCTGACTGCACTGAACTTTCGCCTTCCTTTCTTTTCTTCCCCTCTCCACTTTCAATTTACATATTCAGAGATATGACAGGTACAATCATTTGAAGCAAAAAACCTTATGGACATATGGTTTGCAAGATAGAACAATTTTTATGTATATTGTTATTTATTTCCTGTATTATTCAGAACATTATCACATTTACATATGTACAGATGAACAACAGTCAGTACTGCCTTTTACAAAGTATCAATTAAAAGATAAGAATTTTTAACACATTCACCACTAAGAATTATAGTACACGTCACATTACAGCTCTTTTACAGTTCACAATAAATGTTCAAATATCCCACCGTCAACTTCAGTGGATTTGTGCACTCTTGGGAGAACATGTGTTGCTTGTCCGAGTGCCTCTGCACGTTCCATAATGCAGGCATGAACGTCCACGATGTGACCAAGTAGTTCATCTCGCGGATTCACCTTTCGTTTGTACACCTCAGATTTCATCCAAAAACATAAGCAAAGCTCTAACGGCATAAGGTCTGGCAATCTTGGTGCGCATTAAATTGTATACAATCTAGCGATTAGGGTACGTAAAGTTGAGATGTTACCTCTCACATTTGGTAAAATGTGAATTGTCTCCGTCATGCTAGAAGTATACTGGAGTCCCTGCGGCGAAATGCCTAAAATGACTGGACCTATCAGTATATTCCTTATCATGCAGCACCAAGCGGTGTTCTATCTGGGAAACCATTGGTAACAAAAAAAAAAAATAGTTCAAATGGCTCTGTGTACTATGGGACTTAACATCTGAGGTCATCAGTCTCCTAGAGCTTAGAACTAATTAAACCTAACTAACCTAAGGACATCACACACATCCATGCCCGAGGCAGGATTCGAACCTGCGACTGTAGCGGTCGCGTGGCTCCACACTGAAGCGCCTAAAACCACTCGGCCACATCAGCCGGCCATTGGTAACAGTGGATGTGTCCGTATGAAGTTCTTTCCTCCAAATTAGCTTTCCTGTCATATCCATGAATACTGACCATTGCTCCTGGAACTCTGGGTACAAATGATAACTAAATGATTGGCTTCGAAAAGGTTCAATGGTGTTAGCCAACAAGGTTCAATGGTGTTAGCCAACACCAAAAATATACGGATAAATTAAGTGAGATATTATGAATGGTAGCCATATAGTAAAACATATAGGGGAAATAAATGGACCACTAATTAAACATATAGCCAAAGACCTTGCCGCAGTGGTAACACCCGTTCCCGCCAGATCAGCCAAGTTAAGCGCTGTTGGGCTGGGCGAGCACTTAGATGGGTGCCCATCCGGTCTGCTGAGCGCTGTTGGCAAGCAGGGTGCACTCAGCCCTTGTGAGGCAAACTGAAAAGCTACTTGATTGAGGTAGCGGCTCCGGTCTCGGAAACTGACCTACGGCCGGGAGAGCGGTGAACTGACCACATGCCCCTACGTATCCGCATCCAGTGACGCCTGTGGGCTCAGAATGACACGGTGGCCAGTCGGTGCCATTGGGCCTTCATGACCTGTGCGGGAGGAGTAATTAAACATATGAAAAATAGGCTGTGCAGTTGGGCTTTCGTATACGCGAACATCTGCTAGAATACTCCCTTAACCAACCGTTTCTTTAACTGGCACGTAAATGAAAACTCTCTAAGCGAATGAGCTTCGCTGCAATCTACGAGATATTCTACAAGTAACAGAGTGAAATATCTCGAAATAATACCCTGTAATAAGCACACAAAATATTAACATATTTAAAAGCGCCGTACATATGTCCCTAGTGCTGCTCAGACAATTGCAAAATCGTTTAAGTACCAGCTCATCGCCAAATCCGATAATCTCAGCAGCAAGGAACTAAGCTGATTTTTCAGAGACGACCACCTGTAAAATACAAAATCGGTGCTGCCGACTCACCTGAATGTTATCCTAGCCAACACAGAGTGGAGGGTGTGCTGAACAGTAATGCCCTAGAATTTCTTATACGAAAACTCTTAAAGATTTGTAAGTAAAACAAACGTTATTATAATTTTACATTTTTATTCTTCATGCCTGAAGATTTATTTCTCAACGACGAACTCATCAAACTCGAAATTTGATTACAGTACACTGTTTCTCACGCACCGATAGAGTTACGTTACACACCTCCATATTATACACTACAGTTCGGAGCCCTTTAGTGGCAGAGTGATGCAAGTATGTAGAGAAGAAGAGTAAAGACGCAGAATGTTAATAACGTTTGTTTTATTTTAAGTTCTCTAATAGTTTTTACATAAAAAAATTCAGAGGCATTACTTTCCAGCACGCACTCGTACTACGTACTTCGGTGAGTCACAAACTGAGACAGATCACCTGTGTGCCTTCACTTGGGCCTCAATATACTTGCACCGCACCATACTACCACGTAAGTCCCAAAATTTCAGAAAATTGACCAACATTGAAGTGCACAATAATTTAAGCTTTTAGTTAACATACTGAGAGGAGCGCTTTCCTTTACCACTCATTTCTTACCTCGCAGGTTCTTCAAAGTATTCTACTTCATTGTTAAACTATAAAATTATTATTTTCACACACGTCCTCATCAGTTTCAGTAAACGAAACAACAGTTTATATTATACATAAATAAACCCGATCGGCTCGCAGTGAGCATCCAAATGTTCTTTTCAGTAATGCTCTCAGAACTCACATACATAGCACTACAGTTAAATTACGTGCGTCTTTATTAACGGCTAAGTGAATAAATACTCGATTACCTACCAAATAAATGTTGACTCTATACATATTTTCCACTGTGAGAAAGGGGTTGGTGACATCTACACGTAACTTTGTTCCAGTTAATTGCATGTCTAAGAGGATTCGGTTTTCTAGCCAATTCATGATGTTATAAGTAACATTTATTGATTCTATTTGGGAGTATGACGTTAAAATAATCAGTGTGGATAGTTAACCCCTACAGATAATGTCAAGTGTCCTGTTTGTGACTGTTATTATACAGGGAGTTCACAATTCATGTTACACACTTCTAGAGGCTGTAGAAGGGACTTAGTAGATCAAGTCTTATATAGGGATTCATCTCCGGAAATGTCGCCCAACTTCGCTGCTGAGTGTCAAAGTAACAGACGGCGGCGCCTGTAAATGTATGTGTATATGGGGTGATTCCGTGATGATGTTACAAACTTTCACGCATGACTGAGAAAGATAAACGTATCAATTTGAGATAAGGGTCCGTGTACCGCAAACGAACGAATCGAAAGCTATAAGCGAGAACAGTTCTGAACCGCTGACAGTGATATATATGTATCGACACTGTTGTAAATAAGATTGTAGGGTAGGCAACTTTCAGAGGTGAGAGTGTGGACAAAAAACAGGAGAAATTGTCTAGCTCCTCAGGTACGCATTTTATAGCCCATGTTCATTAGACATTTTTTCTCGTCTTGGTCCATACCACCACCTCTGAAAGTTGCATACTCCACATTCTTAGCGACTTTTACATACATTTACAGCTGCCGGCGCCTATAACCTCGAAACCCTGTATCGTCATCGGATAATGTTTCTGGAAATAGGTTCCTAGTACAACTTGATCTACTAAGTCCCCTCTCCAACCTCTACAACTGTGTAACATGGATTGCGAAACACACCGTATGTACCTACGTGCGTTTAGTTTTCATAGATATTTTGCATAATTATTCGTTCAAGCAATCTGCTGTAAGTTTCTAATTATCGGATAACTGGTAATGACGTTGTCTCATTGACCTAACAATTTTGGTGTTCTGGTCTGTCGCATTATTGTAAGTTGTGGAACTATATTTCTGCACTTCGGCGTGGGCCAAGTTCATAACTTGTCACGAAGTTCGCTCGAGTTAGCGCTACGGATTTGTTAGCTTCTGTGGCCTCTCTACTCGCCGAGGCGACTCGCATCTACCAGCGATCCCAGGCTGCCACTGACAACCATACCTCCCTGCCGCTGACTGTTGAGCAGTAGGCTTACCTTAAAATTCATTGGCTTTGCCAAGTCACCGTAGACCTCGGGCTGCGTTTAAGAATCGCGTGTCACAAAAGCTGTCATATTAACAAATGTCGTCTTTCCGTGCTCACAACAAAATTATAAGCTTCCAACACAACCTAAACCTGCGACTGTGTTACAGATCCGTCTGTCACCAAAACCTAAATTCCGAAAATTAATATGGAAGCAAAATAAGTACTGTCAGTTTTCCGTTCTGTTCCTGTGTGGAATCAAATGCCACGATATTATACGTCACAGGTCAATTCAGGCATTTTCTTGCCCAATCTCCACTGTCGGGTTATGTTTTTATTCTGATCCTGGGATATATTAAGAGTTGGTGTCAAAAAGCAGGTCTTACGTGAAACTGTGCTCCAAATGCGTATATATCGCAATTGCATTCGTTCAAAAATGGTTCAAATGGCTCTGAGCACTATGGGACTTAACATCTGAGGTCATCAGTCCCCTAGAACTTACAATTACTTAAACCTAACCAACCTAAGGACATCACACACATCCATGCCCGAGGCAGGATTCCAACCTGCGACCGCAGCAGCAGCGGGGTTCCAGACTGAAGCGCCTAGAATCGCTCGGCCACACCGGCCGGCTAGCATTCGTTCAGAAAAAAACCGAGAGGAATCAGTATTGATATCTATAAGAAATTTTTTCACCTCCGTCGACACGCAAAACATTGTCCTACACATAGTAAGCAGTTTCATCCTACCGCGCACCGTTCAGTGCTGCTTTCACATAACATTGCTACTGGCCCCGACACGACTAGTGATTGTTTTAGCAGCTTGTTCACCACTCGTGTTAACACAAGACGAGAAAAAAGCATGTTGTAGAATTATGGTATTTTGGGCTTACCTCTGTGGAATAGTGGAACACATTTCGATGGCACAGCAGTGCTGTTACTAGCAACACTCGCTGTAATGTGGCGAGATGGCGTTCGATAGCGTGCTGCCCAAAGCCGAGTCTATACATTAGCGCTTCAGATAGTGCGGCACCTGTGGCGAAAAGAAATAATGTCACAGTAACATTCAGTGAATGCAATTAGAATACACCTGCAAGTTTCCGCCGTTGATAAACTCTGATAATCTGAATCAGTGGAAACTGTTACTGCTACTACAGACCAGATTTATTATTCTCATTTTGCTACGTCGAACACGTTTCCTAATCATGGCTACAGATCTGTCCAGAAGTTAATAAAAGCGAGATTTCAATTGGAGCGGAGGAGTTTCATCGTTTCGGAACCAAAACACCGTAATGTACCTTTTATAGGGGGCTACTTGAATGATGTTGTAACTAACATTATTGGCTTACTGAAGAACTAGATTACCAAGAAAGACTTTTTATTTTATTTATTCGGCATCTAGCTGCCTCGCTATTAAGCCAACAGGAAGAATTCTGTTCCTCACTGTCAGAGAATCTGCTCTTGTTTTTGTGTTTATGTTCATGTATCATTTCTTCAGACATACACGGCTAGTTTTACTTGCGAACGGATGAAACATTTTTTATTTATTAGTTTACTATTGATACAAAATGGGTGGTTTTGCTCTTAAAATTCTTTCCGGTTTTAAAAGATAACTATACTGATAATGTAGAACGCACAGTAATCTTATTAAATATACACTGACGGAAAAAAATCACAACACCAAACAGGAGTCGTGTGACATAAACAAAAGTTGGTAGGCGTGTTTCTACAGATGACGTCTATTCAAATTTCGCCGGCTGCTGTGGCATAGCGATTCTATGCGCTTCAGTCCGGATCCGCACTGCTGTTACAGTCGCAGGTTCAAATCCTGCCTCGGGCATGGATGTGTGTGATGTCCTTAGGTTAGTTAGGTTTAAGTAGTTCTAAGTCTAGGGGACTGATGACCTCAGATTTTAAGTCTCACAGTGCTTAGAGCCATTAATATTCAAATTTGCATAAGAGTGGTACTAGTAGCGCTACTATGGGGATGCAAATCAGATGTGCCTTTAGTATATTTTGTAACGGTTATGAACATTAGTGTCCTCTGAGAGTGGACGTGGTGAATTGATGTTAGTGGAGAATGTTTTTAAGACGAGAAAGAGGACATTATCAACATGTTACTGAGTTTGAACAAGGTCGTCTAAGAAGGCTACGAGAAACTGCATGTTGCTTCTGCGATATTGCAGATGGACTCGGCAGGAATGTAGCCACTGTACATGACTACTGGAAGCGATGGTCACGAGACAGTACAGTCGCAAGGAAACTGGGCTCCCGACAGTCACCTGCCGCTACCAAGAGGGAAGACCATTGTGTTAAGCTTGTGGATCTGGCTCCTCATACTGCATATGTAACAGCAGTCTGAGCAGTAGTTGGCACCACAGTGACACAAATAACTGTTACTAATCCGTAACTTCAAGGAGAGCCCCGAGACAAACGCCCTGTAGCGTGCATTCCACTGACCCCAAACTACCGCCATTTTCTACTTCTGTGGGGGGCAGGGAGGAAGTCAATTGTGTTTTCTGATGAAAGCTGGTTCTGCCTCGGTGCTAGTAATGACAATATCATGATTAGGAGGGGGCCAGTTGAGGGCCTGAAACCAACCTTTCTGCGTGCTAGACACACTAGAGTTATGGTCCGGAGTTATGGTCTCGTGTGTGATTTCGTATGATAGCAGGAGCCCTCTAGTTGCTATGCCAAGCATCCTGACTGCAATATTGTACGTCAGTCTGCTGATTCGACCTGCTATGCTGCCATTCATGAGCAGCAGTGCAGGGGGCGTTTTCCAAAAGATTAACGCTCGCCGAAATGCAGCTGCTGTAACCCAACATGCTCTACAGAGTATCGACGTGTAGGCTTGGCCTGATCGATCACCAGATTTGTCTCCAGTCCACCACGTATGGTACGTCATCGAACGACACCTTTAGCGTCATCTGTAAACAGCATTAACCGTCCCTCTATTGACCTACTAAGTGCAACAGGTATGGAGCCCCATATCACGAAATGACATCCGGCACTTGTACAACACAATGCGTGCACAGTAGTGTGCTTGCATTCAATATTCTGGCTGTTACACCAGTTATTAATGTAGCAGTATTTCGCATTTGCAACGGCTTGTTTCCCGTTTACATGGACCTGTCATCTTGAAATGTTAATCACTTAAATGTGTTACCTAGGCACATATATTTCCGAAATTTCGTTATTCTACATTAATTATTTTTTGTTGTTGCGACTTTTTCCGCCAGTGTAGTATTCGCAATCTCGGATATGCATCTGGAAGCATTTTTGTTCATTAAAGTATACTGCATATTATTTTACCATAAATACTAACTATTTATTGTCAGCGATTTGCCTATTGAATATAGTATTCTCTGTCACGGCTACGAGCATTCAAAATGTGGATTTTTTTCATAATTTTACGTTGTAAGTTATTTCATTGGACTGAATCTGATCTTCAGGTATTGGACGTTGAGATACATTAGTTAGTAATTTTCAATCCCAAATGACCATATGTGTGTTGAGCGGTTTTTGCAACAGCTGCTGACAATTATGAAACCCGGTACACAGAATATCATGGAAGAAATACTGTCTACTGCGTCAGTGATAACAACAGGAATTCAAATAGACGGTAACTGCAGGTGTGACACATCAAACTTTAATCCGTGCTCAAAGAGAGGTTATCAGTTACGTTAGCTGGATTCTCATGGAGAGAAGATCCTTCCTCACAAAAACTTTTTGGGTGCGGGATCCTACTTTTCTGCAATGATGCTCTCATGGAGTTAGATCTGCTACACGAAGATTCCATCAATATGAGATATTCAGGTAGAATATTTCGTAATAGTTGTTCTTGTGAGCCTAAATTTAGTGTTTTCCGAATTAAAAGGTGTTTCAGCTCAGTGTGGCAACATGGAACCTGTTTACTGACATAGTGCCATATGAGAATATTTGTCTGACCAAAAGCGTGCCTACAAAGTCATAAGTTCAGGCAAACGTAAAAAAACAGCTACACGCAGAATATACGTCTCCCGCCGTCATAACGTAATTCATCGTTGCAGACGTTGTTAAGATAAAATCAAGTAAGGCATACTGTCTGGCTTTATATCCAGTCGTCGTTATCGCTGGGCAGAACTGTGTTTTCGCAAGGAAAGGTCAGCGGCACGCTACTACGAGGAAGGCAGCTCAAAATGCAGTACCAAGGTCTGGTTTCTTCTTGTTCTCGTATTACAAAAGCCTTTTTGCAATTTCTACTTTCAGTGAAATAAGATTTTACGAAATTGCGTTTCCCTTTAATATAAGGGAGACTGCTGTAATTTCAAGTGACCTCATAAACCACGACAGGACACAGCCTCGCCCCAAAAAGCAAAATCTTGCACATATTCTGTATGGGACAATAACTTCTTTGTGTTTCCTCCTATTTTAAACATTGAACGTTCCATCAACGGCACGATGTTGCACTCACAAAAAGCATCAACCCATGTTACCGTACAGTTTGAGGTACTTGTCTTCCCGAAGAACGCAGAGACGAAACAAGGTAATTCTAAAAATCTCATTCAGGTCTAGTCGACTGAGGGCATGGATTGCTGGTTGTGATCTGTCCGTCAGAAGGGGACGTCTGGTACGGCGCTGCTATTAGAGACGAAGTTTCAGCAACAGGTTTTTCTCTCTTTCTCCATTCTCTCATCGACATTTTAAACATAGACACAACAGCAGACTATACATGCGTATATCAAAGTCGCTTGTAGAACTTGTTATTATGTTAATCATAGTTTTCAGTTACATAATGATGACGCCATTTTTATTGTATTTGTTTATGTTTGGACACAATTCTCACTTGCACATCAGTTACATCGTCTTTATTTTCTATTGGTACATTACATCAACACATTAACATTACTGCAATAACTTCGACCTCCCCCTCCCCCTCCCCCCCACTATGCTCTCTTCTTTTCTTCATGGATATGTAATAATTTCTCTCTTTCTTTTTCTTGTATTCACAGTATATAATGTTCCCTTATCTGACGTGCAATTTTGTAATGAATGTTTGGTGTGTTAAGTAATCGCCTAGTCCCGTATTTTTGTTATTATCACGATTTTAGATGTGTGATTTCCAGTTTTCCTGGCTTCAAGATATTCATATTACTGTTAGTAAGAGGGCAACAGGTATTTTGGATAGAATTGGACCACAGATTCTCCCCTATCACATCCCCCTCCCCTTCCCAACACTTCCCCTATCACCCATCCTCTCCTCACTCCTCGCCCCTCCCCCTCCCTCGTCAAACATCCCACCCACTCACATCCTCCCCTCCTCACAATACCAAGCAACATCCCTCCGTCCCATCTCCACCCTTTCTCTTTCCTAACTCATGCGCATTATGTTGGAAATAGATCAATTGGGGAGCTCCAATTGGGGAGATCCTCAATCCACAGTAATGAGTATTGTAATGAATGATTGGTGTGTTAAGTAATCGCCTAGTCCTGTATTTTTGTTATTATCACAATTGTAGATGTGTGATTTCCAGTTTTCCTGGCTTCAAGATATTCATATTACTGTTAGTAGGAGGGCAACAGGTATTTTGGATAGAAATAAGCCAACTGTGTCGCACATATTTAGTTCCCTTAATCACAGTTCAGTATTTTACTGCACTAAAAATGAAGCAGCCAGTCAAACAGTTTTCTGCGAGAAAAATGGACGGGGACATGACACCATCTTGATCTAGTGGAGATGGTACTTGCGTAATCATCCGACTTCCTGACTTGAACAGGCATTTACTTCGCTTGTCTGTCTGCAAACCAGGTTTTTTAATAGATATTATAGATAGAGATCACGAGAAATACACTAAGATATGTAGTTCATAATACACAGGGTGCCCAGAAACTGACTGGAAAGCTTGTAAGGGTGCTGCAGAGTAGGCTGTGTTGAGCAAATTGTTAAGAAATAAATTCGATATTTAGCGCCGTTTATGAGTTGATTAGAATTGAATTTATCTAACCAGGCCACTGCAATCGCAAATTCAACCTTCCCACCCGAGACGGTGTCACCAAACATGTTCTTCGTTTGCTTTCCTAAAACCAAAGAAGAGAGATATACAAAAACTGAAAATGGGATGGTAGTAATTATCCCACCTGAGCTAGCCGATGAGCGGTCTCAAGCACTAACATATACACTATCATCTGGCAGGCAACTGTCTGGTTGTCTAACTTCGATGCCAATTAACTCGGAAAGCCACAACATATCGAACTTCATTCTTAACAATTACTTCACAGCAAAATTTACCTTGCAACACCCTTACAAGCTTTTCAGATTGTTTCTGAGGGCCCTGTATTATGGAATAGTTTCGTTAAATACACTCCTGGAAATTGAAATAAGAACACCGCGAATTCATTGTCCCAGGAAGGGGAAACTTTATTGACACATTCCTGGGGTCAGATACATCACATGATCACACTGACAGAACCACAGGCACATAGACACAGGCAACAGAGCATGCACAATGTCGGCACTAGTACAGTGTATATCCACCTTTCGCAGCAATTCAGGCTGCTATTCTCCCATGGAGACGATCGTAGAGATGCTGGATGTAGTCCTGTGGAACGGCTTGCCATGCCATTTCCACCTGGCGCCTCAGTTGGACCAGCGTTCGTGCTGGACGTGCAGACCGCGTGAGACGACGCTTCATCTAGTCCCAAACATGCTCAATGGGGGACACATCCGGAGATCTTGCTGGCCAGGGTAGTTGACTTACACCTTCTAGAGCACGTTGGGTGGCACGGGATACATGCGGACGTGCATTGTCCTGTTGGAACAGCACGTTCCCTTGCCGGTCTAGGAATGGTAGAACGATGGGTCCGATGACGGTTTGGATGTACCGTGCACTATTCAGTGTCCCCTCGACGATCACCAGTGGTGCACGGCCAGTGTAGGAGATCGCTCCCCACACCATGATGCCGGGTGTTGGCCCTGTGTGCCTCGGTCGTATGCAGTCCTGATTGTGGCGCTCACCTGCACGGCGCCAAACACGCATACGACCATCATTGGCACCAAGGCAGAAGCGACTCTCATCGTTGAAGACGACACGTCTCCATTCGTCCCTCCATTCACGCCTGTCGCGACACACTGGAGGCGGGCTGCACGATGTTGGGGCGTGAGCGGAAGACGGCCTAACGGTGTGCGGGACCGTAGCCCAGCTTCATGGAGACGGTTGCGAATGGTCCTCGCCGATACCCCAGGAGCAACAGTGTCCCTAATTTGCTGGGAAGTGGCGGTGCGGTCCCCTACGGCACTGCGTAGGATCCTACGGTCTTGGCGTGCATCCGTGCGTCGCTGCGGTCCGGTCCCAGGTCGACGGGCACGTGCACCTTCCGCCGACCACTGGCGACAACATCGATGTACTGTGGAGACCTCACGCCCCACGTGTTGAGCAATTCGGCGGTACGTCCACCCGGCCTCCCGCATGCCCACTATACGCCCTCGCTCAAAGTCCGTCAACTGCACATACGGTTCACGTCCACGCTGTCGCGGCATGCTACCAGTGTTAAAGACTGCGATGGAGCTACGTATGCCACGGCAAACTGGCTGACACTGACGGCGGCGGTGCACAAATGCTGCGCAGCTAGCGCCATTCGACGTCCAACACCGCGGTTCCTGGTGTGTCCGCTGTGCCGTGCGTGTGATCATTGCTTGTACAGCCCTCTCGCAGTGTCCGGAGCAAGTATGGTGGGTCTGACAGACCGGTGTCAATGTGTTCTTTTTTCCATTTCCAGGAGTGTATTATACCAAACACATCTTTTTTACTCCCATGAGCAAAGCGTTGCAATTAAATTTTCATGATGGATCTGCAACCAGTGTTTTAGATTGCCATTATCATAAGACATCTATAAACTGTAGGTTACAGTTTCAATCACTGCTGCCATTATGTCTTTTCTGAATCTACAGCATAAAGATTACAATTTCAGTGCATTAAACACTGAACAGCCAAAGAAGCTGGTACATCTGTCTAATATCGTGTAGGACCCCCGCGAGCACGCAGAAGTGCCGCAGCACGAAGTGGCATGGACTCGACTAATGTCTGAAGTAGTGCTGGAGGGAACTGACACCATGAATCTTGCAGGGCTGTCCATAAATCCGTAAGAGTACGAGGGGGCGGAGATCTTTCTTGAACAGTACGTTGCAAGACATCCAAGATATGCTCAATAATTTTCACGGCTGGGGTGTTTGTTGGCCAGCGGAAGTGCTTAAACTCAAAGAGTGTTCCTGGAGCCACTCTGTAGCAATTCTGGACGTGTCGGGTGTCGCATTGTTCTGCTGGAATTTTCCAAGTCCGTCGAAATGCACTATGGTCATGATTGGATGCAGGCGATTAGACAGGATGCTTACGTACCTGTCACCTATCAGAGTCGTACCTAGTCGTACCACACCATTACAGAGCCTTCACTAGCTTGAAAAATATCCTGCTGACATGCAGGGCCCATGGATTCTTCAGGTTGTCTCCAAAGCCGTACACGACCATCCGCTCGATACAATTTGAAACGAGACTCGTCTGACCAGGCAACATGTTTCCAGTCATCAACAGTCCAATGTCGGCGTTCAGAGGCATAGGCGAGGCGTAAAGCTTAGTGCCGTGCAGTAATCAAGGGCACACGAGTGGGACTTCGGCTCCGGAAACCCATATCGATAATGTTTCGTTAAATGGGTCACGCGCTGGCACTTTTGATGGACCAGCATTGAAATCTGCGGCAGTTTGCGGAAAGGTTGCACGTCTGTCACGTTGAACAATTCTCTTCAGTCGTCGTTGGTCCAGTTCTTGCACGATATTTTTCCGGACACAGCGATGTCAGAGATTTCATGTTTAGCCGGATTTCTGATGTTCACGGTACACTCGTGAAATGGTCGTACTGGAAAATTCCCACTTCATCGCTACCTCGGAGATGCTGTGTTCCATCTCTCATGTGCCGACTATAACACGAAGGTCAAACTCACTCACATCTTGATAACCTACCATTGTAGCAGCAGTAACTGATCTAACAACACTTGTTGTGCTATATAGTCGTTGCCGACCGCAGTGCCATATTCTGCCTATTTACATTTCTCTGTATTTGAATACGCATGCCTATACCAGTTTCTTTGGCACTTCAGTGTATTATCAGAAAATATTGGTTACCATTTCAGTTTACATCTTCTCGATGTATACACCACAAACGTTAGAATTTCAGTACATTGCATTCAGAAACAGTATTTTACTCCCTAATCGATTTTAAAGCCCCTACTGTTGCGTGCACAGCTGATGAATAGCCATGTGTTCCCGTAAATGGCCACAAGCTATGGTGCACACCTTATAATCGAACATGAAACACTTTTTATATTTTTCCGATAACGGCAATTTACGGCGCTTTATAGTGTAAACTGTAAATAACTTGGATAGAATTACAGTCTAAGAGAGAGAGAGAGAAAAAAAACGATGCAACATGAAGGAATCATTCGAATGGGACGGAAATCGCTAGACATGATGTATATGTGCAGATAAACCAATGATTGCAATTTTAGTAAAATTGGATAATGTATTCAATAGAAAGAGCTTCACAGATTGAGAAAGTTAAAAACGCGTTGGTCCACCTCTGAACCTTATGTAAGCAATTATTGGGCTTCGCATTGACTGATAGAGTTGTTGGATGGCATGTAGGACATCGTGCTAAATTCTGTCCAGCTGGCGCGTTAGAGCGTCAAAATCAAGAGCTAGTTGTAAGGCGCTGCTCATAATGCTCCAAATTTGCTCGTCTAGGGAGAGATTCAGCGGCCTTGCTGGCCAAGGTAGTGTTGGGGAAGCACAAAAACAAGCAGTAGAAATTCTCGCCTTGTGTGAGTGGGCATTATCTCACTGCAATGTAAGCCCAGGATGGATTGCCCCGAAGGGCACAAAATTGGGCCCAAAATATCGATGATGAACCGTTGTGCTGTAAGGGTGCCGCGGATGATAAACAAAATGGTCCTCTTCTGAAAAGAAATGGCATCCCAAACCATCACTCCTGTTTGTCGGGCCGTATGGCTGGAGAAAGCCACATTGGTATCCCATCGCTGTTCGGTTGTCTCCAGACACGTTTTCAGCCTGTAATTTCATTGACTGCAATATAATTGTCTTCAGTGATAAGTTCTGCTTCGAACTGAGCCCCGATGACCAGCGAAGACGGTAGCAGGGGGACACCATTCTGACTGTCGCCAATCATGTGACCTGACAACCAGGATGCAATTTCTTTTCATAGTAGAACCCCTTTGGTTCTTATCCGCAGCGCGCTTGAAGTATAACGGTACGTTAACGATATTATATGCCCAGTCTTGTTGCCCTTCATGGCAATCCACCATAGGCTTCATTACAGCAAGTTAATGCCCTCCCACACAGCGAGAGATTCTACCGTTTGTCTTCGTGCTTGCCAAACCGTGTCTTGGCCAGAGAGATCAACGGATCTCTTCCCAATTGATAACATTTGAAGCGTTTTGGGCAGGGCCCTCCAGTCAATCGGGATTTTGACGATCTAACTCGTCAGTCGGACGGATTTTGGCACGATTTTCCTCAGGAGGACATCCAACAACTGTCAATCAGTGCCAAGCCGAATAACTGCTTGCATATTGACGAGAGGTGGAACAACGTGTTATCGAATTTCTCGATATACGAAGCTCTTTCTGTTAAATAAACGATCCATTTTTAAAAAATTGTTATCATTTGTATGTCTGTATCTGTACATCACATCTCCAGTTTCCATCACATTTGCATAATTCCTTCTTGGTGATTTATTTTATGTTTTTTGTATTTTACATATTATACAGTTTATATGTAAACATCATTTAACAAAAATTCTTTGCAATCTTCAGCGCTTCTCCACATGTGATAAGCGTTTCACATTTCTTGCTCTACGCATTACATATTATGTTTCAGTTTCAAGAGTGTACAGTTTTTCTCAATGTTCTATGAATTCTGAAACTGTAACCCCCACTGATAATTTTCTCATTAAATTCACATTCTTTTTATTAACACATGGGAGGGTGTAAATTCTATTATTTGGGTAACCAGAAGTGTCAAGCCCCCCATGCACATCACTTTTAATAAAAGCGTAAATGTTTAAAGTGGTTATGTGATATATCAAGTTACTTGTCTCTATATAAGACATTTCAACTCTTCTTCCTCAAATCTCTCCAATATATACCCATAATCGAAATTGATAACAGGAATTCTAGAATTATTTCAATACTCATTACTGTGGATTTTCAACAACAATGTTAGGACTACTTGATTCAAGAGCAACCAAATTTCCCTTAAATGCGACACTGCACTTGAAACTCAGTTTAGCAATCAAAGCAGCAGCTCTGTATTTACGCTCTCAACATTCCACCAGATTAACATGGCTACTTTTCTTACAAATTCTTCATACTTTTGCCAAAAATATTGGCTTCCTTACCTTCAAGAAATTGTTTCCAAAATCGTTCACTGGATTAGGTTCAAATGGTTCAAATGGCTCTGAGCACTATGGGACTTAACATCTATGGTCATCAGTCCCCTAGAACTTAGAACTACTTAAACCTAACTAACCTAAGGACATCACACACATCCATGCCCGAGGCAGGATTCGAACCTGCGACCGTAGCGGTCACGTGGTTCCGGACTGAAGCACATAGAACCTCACGGCCACACCGGCCGGCTGGATTAGGAGCATGTCAGAATGATAATATCCAGTGAACAATGCTTAAATAGAATTACTTTTCATTCACTGCTTTCTGTAGTGAATCACATAAAACTTTTTTGCATTATGTGTACATCAGCTTCCTTGCAAACTGCTCAGTTGTGGTTCCTTTGGTGGTACCACTATCTCTGGAAGTAATGGTATTGTAGCAACACCACCATTTAGCATAGGGAAAGTTAGTTTTGTGCAATATTCTGAGCACAAGTTACAGCCAGGTGCAGGCCGGATTGCAGTGAATTACGCATATCAACAGTTGCGAAGTAGAATAGAGGCCACAGGACCGTCAAATTTCTGAAAGAGAATACGGTAGCGATTTTGCATTTCGCAAATCACAGGCAAAAGGGGCCCACTGGCCAACCTAGTGTGTTATGAGTATGTGACACGAATCGGAGCGTATGGCAAAACAGAGGTGAACAAAAAAAAAGAAATGTTTCAAATGGCTCTGAGCACTATGGGACTTAACTTCTGAGGTCATCAGTCCGCTAGAACATAGAACTACCTAAACCTAACTAACCTAAGGACATCACACACATCCATGCCTGAGGCAGGATTCGAACCTGCGACCATAGCGGTTGTGCAGTTCCAGACTGTAGCGCCTAGAACCACTCAGCCACTCTGCCTGGCAGAGGTGAACAGCCACGTATAAATAGGTGAGGGTTTCTAACGAGATTCATTCAAGTGTGGCAGCTCTCATGGATGGCGGGGCATGTCACACCACTGGCTACATGCAGCAGCAGATGGGGCGCCAGCATTTCAGTCCCCAGCGGGTCACTGGTTCGACCCTCTGAGGCTGATGTCGTGTCTGTAGCCAGCTAGCAGTGGGCCACTCCACAGCTCGCTACTGCAGGCAGTCATCCTGGCTTTCAACACCCTCCAGAGGCATCCCTAGGCGAGGGCCACAGATTCGGAACGCCAGATCGTGGGTACTTGTCGCCGCGATCTCAGCAACGCCGGCGAGAAGGACATAGCTGGCCGCATGTGGCTCACACCAAGTGGCGCTGAGTTGGCAGGGACACCAACTACTCAGTCGACTGCCGGCAGCCTGACGACACTGCAACTCCACTGGTGTACAAAGCTGACACACAGTGCACGCACGGATTGCTGAGGCAGCCATTCTGCGCCAAGCCATTTCGCAGACAGCGAAGTGGCATCCTCAGCATTGTGGGACCTGGTGACGCAGCCCAAAGGGAATGCGGCGCTGTAGTTGGAAATAATAAATCACTTGGAATGCTCGGATGAGTCTTAATACAGTGCCTTCTACCTCTTCCTGCTACATTTGGTGTTGCTGTTACAGTCGGTGGCAGAAGTTGCCACTGCAGTATATTGGAGTTAAGTTCATGGATATTTTCTGGATGGCCAAGGTATACATCCAAAATGGTATCTGTGACTGAATAATGATGGTTGACTCTCGTTTAGATAACACACATGGGCACCCTCTAACATCTAGATACACTGTCCATTTGTGATGGCAATTATGTACTTGTCTGACAGCATTCAGATTGCAGCAGAAAGGGGGGGGGCAGTGGATGGGATGTTGAAGCAGTAGGTGGGTGCTCAGGGAAGGGTGAGAGGGAGAGGGGAGTGTGGAGTTCATTGTTAAATTTTCTCCAGAATGCTGGTTGTTCTCGTACTACTGTTCGTTTCATTTTGAGGAAATATTTTTATTGAAGCTATTTTTAATATACCAAGCACAAGCACTAATTTTAAACTATTCTGTTTATTATAACATAATGATTAATAGTTTGGATGTAAGTGACATTAATAAGTTTTTACAACTGTCAACTGCTGTCATGTTTATGCAACCACAATGATATCATCACACGTGTAGAGATTTGATGTACCAACATCGTTCCTTACAATTGAAAGCCTAAGATACACATCAGTTCTGCAGGCGCTGAGGGTCCAAATTTCTGTCAGAAACACCCTGTTTAGGACCTCTAGATAGAGATTTTCAGGTATAGACACTCCATATGTGTTTCTCATTTACCTTGCCATTCTCGAGTAGTGATTTTGCATCACTTTCCAATCACCAATTATCTGTCTCTAGTTCTGTCTTATCCTGACATACTTGACCCTCTAGATTCTCGTATAATTTAGTTTTGCATAAACGAATATATATATATGTAACTTCGAAACGAGTAAATTATACTATTAGATGACATAAAAGAACAATCAAGAAAGCTGAATTGTCTGTCGTTCTAGTTTGCTATCTTGGACGGTGACCATCTGTAAGATACTTAGTCACATTATTTATATTTTCCCCATATTTTTTCATAAGTGCCACAGCGAAATTTGATCTGCTGCTCTAAGGAGAACAGATTGTGTTGTTGCTCACAGCTCCTTACCGTGTAGTGAATACTTTTGTTTATTACTAATCCCAGAGGAACATTGCTTCATAATGTGGATAATGCTTTATATATTCCCCAGAGGTAAATTCTTATTCCTGTTACTACTTAAATTCCCTTTCTCCAAACATATTCACAGTCGGTTAATAGAGCTTTTACGTAAGAACAACATTCTGTCTGAGGAGAAGAGTGACTGACATATAATACATCCCAGCACGACAATGTATGTCAAGAATGTTTTCTGCGCCAAATGCCGCCAACGACCGGTTCTGATTCTGATCGTATTCTGTTGATTCTATCTAACCCGAAAATAAATGTATCTTAGAGCTTTGCCTTAAGGTCTTCTGTTTATCTTCTAACATTAAGACTTTTATTGGTCTACAATCAGAACAGTAGGAGATGAGGTTTTCTTATACATTTTTCTTCATATACACTCCTGGAAATGGAAAAAAGAACACATTGACACCGGTGTGTCAGACCCACCATACTTGCTCCGGACACTGCGAGAGGGCTGTACAAGCAATGATCACACGCACGGCACAGCGGACACACCAGGAACCGCGGTGTTGGCCGTCGAATGGCGCTAGCTGCGCAGCATTTGTGCACCGCCGCCGTCAGTGTCAGCCAGTTTGCCGTGGCATACGGAGCTCCATCGCAGTCTTTAACACTGGTAGCATGCCGCGACAGCGTGGACGTGAACCGTATGTGCAGTTGACGGACTTTGAGCGAGGGCGTATAGTGGGCATGCGGGAGGCCGGGTAGACGTACCGCCGAATTGCTCAACACGTGGGGCGTGAGGTCTCCACAGTACATCGATGTTGTCGCCAGTGGTCGGCGGAAGGTGCACGTGCCCGTCGACCTGGGACCGGACCGCAGCGACGCACGGATGCACGCCAAGACCGTAGGATCCTACGCAGTGCCGTAGGGGACCGCACCGCCACTTCCCAGCAAATTCGGGACACTGTTGCTCCTGGGGTATCGGCGAGGACCATTCGCAACCGTCTCCATGAAGCTGGGCTACAGTCCCGCACACCGTTAGGCCGTCTTCCGCTCACGCCCCAACATCGTGCAGCCCGCCTCCAGTGGTGTCGCGACAGGCGTGAATGGAGGGACGAATGGAGACGTGTCGTCTTCAGCGATGAGAGTCGCTTCTGCCTTGGTGCCAATGATGGTCGTATGCGTGTTTGGCGCCGTGCAGGTGAGCGCCACAATCAGGACTGCATACGACCGAGGCACACAGGGCCAACACCCGGCATCATGGTGTGGGGAGCGATCTCCTACACTGGCCGTACACCACTGGTGATCGTCGAGGGGACACTGAATAGTGCACGGTACATCCAAACCGTCATCGAACCTATCGTTCTACCATTCCTAGACCGGCAAGGTAACTTGCTGTTCCAACAGGACAATGCACGTCCGCATGTATCCCGTGCCACCCAACATGCTCTAGAAGGTGTAAAGTCAACTACCCTGGCCAGCAAGATCTCCGGATCTGTCCCCCATTGAGCATGTTTGGGACTGGATGAAGCGTCGTCTCACGCGGTCTGCACGTCCAGCACGAACGCTGGTCCAACTGAGGCGCCAGGTGGAAATGGCATGGCAAGCCGTTCCACAGGACTACATCCAGCATCTCTACGATCGTCTCCATGGGAGAATAGCAGCCTGCATTGCTGCGAAAGGTGGATATACACTGTACTAGTGCCGACATTGTGCATGCTCTGTTGCCTGTGTCTATGTGCCTGTGGTTCTGTCAGTGTGATCATGTGATGTATCTGACCCCAGGAATGTGTCAATAAAGTTTCCCCTTCCTGGGACAATGAATTCACGGTGTTCTTATTTCAATTTCCAGGAGTGTACATCGGCCATCATTACTCGCACTCCCCTTTGTGAAGAAGTCTCATAATGAATCCAAAGTAAAAGGCTTTTCAACCCGAAAATCCCAAAGCGTATTTTATTTTCCTGTATCTTAATACCGTTTCTTGCCAATTAAGTCCATGACCTGCGGGCAGGAAGCAAAGTTACAGATAAGAAAAGCTACCGATGCTGACGATTAAAGAAATGTGACTTAAATATCCTTTTATCAAATTTGTTGTTGTTGTTGTTGTTGTGATCTTCAGTCCAAAAACTGCTTTAATGGAGCTTTCCACACAAGTCTAACGCGCGCAAGTAGCTTCAGTTCTGCATAAGTACTGAAACCTACATTTATCTGAAACTGCTTAGTATCACTGTAGTCAAGCTTGGACTAAGTCTACTATTTTTATCCTCTACCGACACGCAACTGATACCAAAACCAAGTCGACGATTTCTACATGCCTCAGGACGTGTTCTATCAATCAACCCCTTCTTTTGGTCAAGTTGTGCCCCGATTCTATTCTGTACCTCCACAATACATCTGCATCTACATACACGTTCCATAAGCCACCGCAGGTGTGTGGCGGAGTGTTTCTTGTACCATTACTAGCCGTTTTCTTTTCTGTCCCAGTCACAGACAGAGCGAGGAAATATGTCTGCTTATTTGCCTCCGTAGGAGCCCTAATTTCTCTTATCTTAACTTATCTTCATGGTCCTTACGCGAATTGTACTTTGAATGCATTAAAATCGTTCAGCAGTCAGCTTCAAATGGCGACTCTCTAAATTTTCTCGACATTATTCCGTGAAAGGAACGTCGTATCTCCAGGGATTCCAATTTGAGTTCTCGAAGCATCTCCATAATACTCACACGTTGATCGAACCTTCCGTTAACAAACCTAGCAGCCCTGCTCTGAACTGCTTCTTTGACTTCCTTTAATGCGACCTGGTAGGGATCCGAAACGATCGAGCATTACTCAAGAATGGGTCCCACTAGTGTTATTTACGCAGTCTCCTTAACAGATGAGCAACACGTTCCCAAAATTCTCCGAATAAACCAAAGTTGATCATTCGCCTTACCTACTACCGTTCTTACGTGCTCATTCCATTTCATATCGCCTTGCAGTGTTACTCCTAGATATTTAATCGATGTGACTATGTCAAGCTGCAAACTACTAATGCTGTTTTCGAGTATTACGGGATTGTTTTCTCCTATCCGATCTACCCATATAATCTTCAGCGTATTTTTGTAGCACCGCATTCCAAAAGCTTATTGTGTCTGGTTGTCTTGCATCCTCATAAGGCTAAACTACGGGCAAATACCATCATAAAAGACTTAGGAACACTTAAATTAACACTAGATATTAACAAATTCCTCTTTTTCAGTAACATTTTAGTTTGTATGGTCACTTGGTATTTTATATCCGCTCTACTTCAGGCATGTCAGTTAGTTTGCTGCTCAGATATCAAAACTCATCAATTACTTTTATCATCTGGTTTCCTAATCTAATTCAATTAGCATTTAATTCGACGTCATTCCATTACCCTTGTTTCACTTTTGAGCATGTGCATCGTATAACCTGTTGTCAAGATACTACCCATTCCGTCCAACTGTTGTTCCAAGATCTTGTTTGTTTCTGAAATAATTACAATGCCATCAGCAAGTTCAAAGTTCTGTTTCATCTTTCTGAACACTAATAGCCTTACCATCCGTTTCCTGTACGCGCCTAATACAATGTTACTCATTTACCTTCGAATTCTCTACTGTGGCTTACCTTTGTTTCTATTGGCCCACATTTGGCGTTGAAGATGTTGTTATTTGAGGCAATTCTCAATTCTGCGTAATATCTTGTTGTCCTCACCAACAATATTATAATAATTTTTAAAGCATTCCTGCAGTATTTCTACTACCACACTTCACAAACTCCCGTTATAAGTAACTTCAATCAACCCATTTCCCTTTAAAAATTTTCGTACCTATTTATCCGAATAAGGGAACCACTACTACTACTACTACGTGATCAGGCCCATTGGACCGCACGCATCTACAAGTTTCCTCTTCCACTGTATCCTGTCCATTGCTGCTATCCGCCATCCGTTCAAATCTATTGACACTTGGTTTAAATCTTCATGGAGTCCATCCCTCCAGCGCTTCTTCGGTCTCCCTGACTGTCTCTTTCCTGTAGGTGTGAAATCCAGGAGCTTCCGAGGCCATCTGTGATCCTCCATCCGGGCCACATGGCCGGCCCACTGCATTCGTTTGGCTTTGACAGTTCCTGCTATATTGGGCTGCTGGTATAGTTCCTCAAGCTCTTGGTTGTATCTGATCCTCCATTCCCCTGTATCTGCATCCAGAACTGGACCGAAGATCTTCCGAAGCACTTTTCTCTCAAAAACAAGGAGCTTATGGAAGTCCTGTTTCCGGATACTCCATGTCTCACAGCCATATAGAACAACAGGCTGGATCAGGGTTTTGTACAGTCGAATCTTGAACTGTCTGGAGAGATATCTGGACGGAAGCAGTTGTGCTAGGCTGTGGTAAGATTGGTTTCCTGCTTGTATTCTGCCATTGATCTATGCTTCACATGACGAGTTCTCAGTGAAAAGTGCCCCTAGGTATTTGAATTGAATGATAGAACGCCATATTTATTTATCCCGATGAAAATATACTCCTCAGCAGTTCTCACCCGGAGATACAACCCAGAGACCATTTTAATACCGAAATCCCAGGACCACTAAAAGGCTTCGTTCTCCTCTCCAGGAATCACAATTATGTTAGTATTACATCTCTACAGACAGCTCTCCGATGTGGTTGCATCTACGGTACGCAAGCCACCTTACCGTGACCAGGTCCATGGTTAGCTGGATGTTCAACAAAATCATGCAAAAATAATTCAAGTCAAGAGCAATCTCTGACTAAATCATCCTGTACTACGGCGCTGATGTTTCATGGGATAATACTGTACCTTGTAGCTCGATGGCTCTGTAACTCATCACATGCTGAGTGTGACTATGCCACCCGGAGTCTTCTCACTAGAAGCTGCCAACAAGTGATAGAGTAAGCATGAAGATGTTGCACTTCAGATGTTCCAGTGATAGTTGACACGCCATCGTGGATATTCTTTACTAAATAACAATCCGATTATACAGTACACGACTGATATCAACGAATTCACATAGCTTCGATTTCCTTCATTTGGCACGTCTTTGCGTATATTGGCCCACATCTAACGTTTCAGATCTGTAGTTTGAGGCGCGATTTTCTTTTCGCCATTTCTTAGATCAGTATAATTCTCTATTGTCCTAAAAAAATTAATCGTTGTCTTCGCTAAGAATATTAAAATAATTTTTAAAGAGGTTTTGTTAAAGTAGGCTTTGTTTTTATTTTGCAGTTTCTCGTGAATTATATTTGCGTTGTTCTACTTGCCACCGTAGTGGTGAGTCGTATGACGACAGTTCCTTGCACTATAGCACTCATCTGGAAATAGTCAAAATTATGTTGTTAGTTGTGTGGTTACTCTAGAGGGAGAAGCACGTTTGCAAATTGAGCCTTCCAACCTAGAGAAGCGGCACCGTAAGCATTCATTTAGCAGAAAAGATTCGTGATTATGTAGATACTCAACAGTACAATAGTAAATTTAAACGCAAAAGCCTCTTATTCTCATGTCTCTTATCATTTCCAAATAAATATTGTGGGCTTCTTTCACAGCCAAAGCTCAAACTTTTTGTTTGCTACAGATTGGCTTTTGCCATATATTTTCCATAACATTTCGTTAATAGTTCTTTCACGTAAATCCATTACACTTTCTTCTGTTTCAAGTCTTCCTATTGTTGTTATTTCTGCTTTATTTTCCTTCTTTTGTCGATATAAAGCATTTCAGTTTCTGCTTAAGATTTGTATGTTTTTTTTTTTTTTTTTAGTTACTTAAGCTTAAGAGATCCGAATCGGGTAGAACTAATATGTGAGACAATTGTTTCAAGAGTTTTCGTTATAATAATCCCTTCATTGTTGCCAAAATGAATTACTGGCACGTTGTTTATTTGACTAATATTGAACATTGCAATTCTTCGAAACACTTATGTTTGTACAGTGATGGTGAAAATGGAACTGAGAACGGAGGTTAGGTTTTAACGTACTCTCGATGGGAAAATGTGTGGAAAAATGTGGCCGTGTGCGATTTAGTAAAAAGGAAATAGTAATGGGTTAATTGAGATTTTAACTCTAGTCCTCCTAACTAATAACTAGATTGAAAAAGTCCCAGAAATAGATCCCAGGGTTTATTCTTCTTTAGCTTCAGACTCCTTTTTCTGTTTCATTATTATTCTCATGAAGCAAAATTTTTTACTTATTTCATAGACATATTTTATGGATCAAGGAGATTTATCGGATTTTTGCAATGTACCGTGGCTAGTTACATTTGGCTTAACATACAAAAAGACCTCTGAAATAACTTATCCATCAGAAGTTCAGGAATCTGATATTTGTACCTAAGAACCTTGAAAGAGTTCCAAACGAAAATAATCACATTTTAAATGCTACTCCAGTGTTATATTACTTACTACGTGATTTACATAACAAACAAAATGAATTGTTGAAAAGAAACGGGGTCAGGCACAAAGTACCTAACCGCTTAATTAGTAGATATCATGCAGCAGAGCAGTCACTCGGAAGCCACCATAGAGAAAAGTTTCTCGAAGTTTGTTGTTAAAAATAATGGTTGTAGATCGTCAATGTCTATCACTCTGAACAACTGTGACCGACATAAGGTTAATTAGAGTATCAGCAGAGCAGAACTATATAAGGGCTGTACCTTTAAATACAATAGAACCAGAAATATACATGTTATGTATATTGCCTATTGCTCACTCAGCAGAAAAATGAGCAGTATCTCACCTACACTGTAGGAATGAAGTTCATTATTGGCTGTAAGTTGTCGTCGAATAATGAGCAGAGGGTAATCTAGCGTTGTCTTCAAAGGATAGTCTGAATTCTACGAATAAGGATGCGGAATTTCACAAGTAAGCATTGTCTTGAAGCGTGTATGAATCCATGAATATAATACATGATCTAAGTGTAGAGAAACATAAAATGATGTGTTTAATGCCTCTATTATAGAATTGTGACTGGGCAGATTGTTACGAGGAACATCTGCACTGCTTGTGACACCCACCTGCTCCTGACTACGCTGCCATTTATCCGCGTTCGTGTTCCATTCACTCCTTTAACGCGGTATAAACGACTATATATGCAGGTGAATTTCTGAGTAAGAGAAAAGTGGGCAATTAATGACTTTCTGCCTGCGTCTGTTCATAACATGAGAACAGATGTTCGAACTACGGCGTTCAATAGACGTGAAAGAAAACATGAAAAGTGTTTGTTTTAGGGAGAGGGGGGGGGGGGGAGACAGGAGGGAATGGTAACATAATTTCTAAACGATTATTCAATCTGTACCTGCTACTACATTTACCACTTTTCGTCTTACATATAATTTACTAAAAAACAAAGGAAATTATTTAATTCTTCTGTAACTCTATTAAATGTATTCCTTTCACGGCTGAACATGGCTGAAAAATACTTAAGTACATGACTGCTATATTTTACCATTAAACGTAGTTTTCTCTCAAATTATATTTCCCTCTTGTACAATGGAAACCTAATTTGAAATTGCGACTTGCATTGCATAGTAGATACGTGTTTAATACCCGTATTGTGCTGTTGAATTACATTTGCTAAGTTCGTTGGCTCTTTGGAGAAGCATCTGCGCAACTTCGTGCACTCGCATTTGGATGTACCGTATGTACAGCAGTTCTTCCTGCAGTACACATAAACAGCGCTGGTAGTCCACCTCCGGACGGGCATTGCTTAGCAATGCTAGTTACGCAGCTAAACTAGAGCAGAAGTCTCATTGCTCGAGGAACACATCGCCCCCAAGTCGTTTCAACTTGGTAATTCAAAAGAAGAATCCGCACGGTGCAGCAACATTTCTCTCGCAACTTAAATACCGCGCCCATTCTGTCTACGAGTATTTTTATATATAGTGACCAGTACACCGCTACAACGAAACTTAAGTATTGATGAAAGGAGATGGAGTATTAATGAGATGATGAGAGCCATGGTTGTTAAGTAGCCATGATTGGATCCCAAGCCGACTGTTCAGAATTATCTAGATCATTCTGGTTAAGTGCCAGAACGATTATTTCAAGAAGGTACTTGTTGATAATGCCCTACATACATGCTAGACGTAATCATACTCTCCGTTTATCGTAACTTCACTCTCAGTGACACGTAAATACGCATCTGCATTCACACTCGACAAGGGGAAGAAAAAATGAGTGCTGGTGGTATATAAAACTGATTATTAGCACTAAATAAATTTCACCATTGTGTATTTTATCACTGTTTCTTTCTGAAAAAGTTTACTTTACTATTCAGTCTATTACTCTGCTATTTCCTAAATTACTCGAGGCTGAAAAAAGCGGCCGGCCGAAGTGGCCGAGCGGTTATAGGTGCTTCAGTCTGGAACCGCGCGACCGCTACGGTCGCAGGTTCAAATCCTGCCTTGGTCATGGATGTGTGTGATGTCCTTAGGTTAGTTAGGTTTAATTAGCTCTACGTTCTAGGGGACTGATGACCTCAGATGTTAAGTCCCATAGTGCTCAGAACCTTTTGAACCATTTTTTTGAAAAAAGCGTTCCATTATAAATCATGTTAGTGGCGGAATGAGCTGCCTTTTCTCCATTTCACAATTCATTATAAAATTAAACAGCTCGACCAGCCCGACGTAGCATGTGTTGTATGATTCTCGATGTATCCATCGTTCTCCGACTACCAAACTGTTATACAGTTACATAGAATAATAGAATAGGCAGGGCTTTTACAATCAGCAACCCGAAAAATTATTAACACAAGATATCGAAAGTCTATCCACAATCTCCCTGACAAAATAAGGCAGAAAAATATTGTCACATAACAGAAAGACGCACCTTACTCACACTTAAGAACATCAAACGAGATTATTCTTTCAATTTCCTCTCTCTAAATATATAACGTAATGGCACAATGCTATTAGTCGCTGATGAATTTCCATGAACAATCAAGTACTCAGTTGAGATTATGAGTCAGGGAGTTCCACAGATGGTGTTAACAATAAACGTGATGATGTGGCACCTCCCAGTTGAACAAAATATTGCGGACATAGTTAGAAAATATGCCAGTAGCTCTTCTACCCCCGATTCTTTAAAGAATCGAATTCTCTTATATGAAACAGCTTCCATCGTGTGATTACAACTGGGTTAATATGTTAAATATTTAACATTTAGCATATAAAACCTTTAATATTCAAGACGCAAAACCTTAATTATGTGGTTTCGTTAGTTTCGGATTATTCACCTGTAGACTAATGAAAATTCAAAACCAAAACTGGATGGATACAGTCAGGACAATTTGCCCACCATGGGTTACACTGGCTCAGGACATGTGCATGGTTTCTAACTTTAACACCTGCCTTATTGCGCTCAACGTTTAACTTAACATTATACCCCTTAATTTGTCAACAATGATAGGAAATACTGAAAATCAAACTTTTTTTTGTCCCCGGGAGTCATTGGATAGGCCACCTGAATCTTGATTTAGGTGATCGTAGCCGCTGCAGATACACACGAAATTTTCCTTCAAGTGTGCAACGTAGAGATCCTACGATCACAGCGTTAAATAAATAAACGCTGCTATTGAAAGCAACAATCCGATGAATTTCATTTTCGTCGTAGGGCATAATTTATATCAGTACTAATTGAAAAAGCACCTCAGACGACCAGTCTATCATATTGTAAAATTGAGACGCCTCGCCCGTATCATTAATACTTATAGTGTAACTAGGATACACGTCTGAATGAAGTTAGTTTATGCACTGAGTTGTAGATAATTTTTTTGCACACGGAGTTTCATTGTATAATATTCAAACTTACTTTTCAGTACATGGTTTGCGTACATTTGAAACCATTTCACTCCAGAGCAGAGACCTTAAATTTAATATTTACCGTCAGTATTTGAAAAGTTTCCTGGGGTTCAGACAGTTATAAACGTCGAAGACAGCAGTCTCGCTTGGTGTTTGTGTGTTTACAATAGTACGAAATTTGCTTCTCGAAATATCGCCAGTCTTAGACTAGTAAATCCGACAAAGATAATACAGATAAAATAGTAAGATTCTTCATGCATGGTGAAGAGCATAAAGTAATAAAGGGGCCTCAATCCGACTGAATATGTTTCTTATCCACTGCGTTAGGTTCCGTAATAGAATTGAAAGACCTTTATGGATTGCCAGTGAATGAAAGTGTTTCCATTTGAAAATGAAATCCGGAAGCTACACCACGTTTAGTGAAAGATGTTTCGTGGAATTCACTTCGCCGTAAACAGGTTGCAGATTAAGAAGATATTGTTGTTTTGCAAAACTAACGTTTTAATTTTTTTATTTTAAGTATTGCGTCCAAGCGTGGCAGTAGTGCACAGTATGGAAGCACGTGAGAACAAAGGTTAACCTCTACTTCGATGGGCAATGGTCTACGTCGCATCAAGTTAGATATGTCGACCTGTTTGGGCACTCTCTCGTACAACGTTAGAACGTTGAAGCCGAAGGTTAATACGCAAAACGTCTTTTTCAGGTTTTCATAATAACTGCAGTATAGCGAATTTCATTCTCCACGTCTCTGCGTGTATGCCAAAATGCCACGCGAGCTTACATTTAATATTCGCTAACCAAAATTTTGCACTAGCATTTAGTGATAAAAGGTAATGAAATTCATTTATTAGCGGGCGACGCTATTTTACGTGTACACTGACGGTTTCTGAGGGCTGCACTTTGCCGAGCTGTAAACGTATGGTTTCCTTTTCTGAAAACAATAATTATTAACTTGTAGTCGAAATACCGGGTGATCAAAAAGGAAGTATAAATTTGAAAACCTAATAAACCTTGGAATAATGTAGATAGAGAGGTAAAAATTGACACACATGCTTGGAATGTTGTGGGGTTTTATTAGAACCACCCATATTGATAGACGCATAAAAGATCTCTTGCGCGCGTCTTTTGGTGATGATCGTGTGCTCAGCCGCCACTTTCGTCATGCTTTGCTTCCCAGGTCCCCAGATCTCAGTCCGTGCGATTATTGGCTTTGGGGTTACCTGAAGTCGCAAGTGTATCCTGATCGACTGACGTCTCTAGGGATGCTGAAAGAAAACATCCGACGCCGATGCCTCACCATAACTCCGGACATGCTTTACAGTGCTGTTCACAACATTATTCCTCGACTACAGTTATTGTTGAGGAATGATGGTGGACATATTGAGCATTTCCTGTAAGGAACATCATCTTTGCTTTGCCTTACTTTGTTATGCTAATTATTGCTATTCTGATCAGGTGAGGCGCCATCTGCCGGACATTTTTTTGAACTTTTGTATTTTTTTGGATCTAATAAAACCCCATGTCATTCCAAGCATGTGTGTCAATTTGTACCTCTCTATCTACATTATTCCGTGATTTATTCAGTTTTCAGCTTTATACTGATTTTTTGATCACCCGGTACTTTCATTACTTCAGTCTAGGTTAGCAGCGCACATGAATTAATTTCAAATATCGTAGGAAACATACTAAAAATTATTTTCTTTTAATCTTTTCCCTCAACTCCAAATCAAAATTTAGCTGCCCATGAAGTAGCCCCTCATCTTCAAGGGCACTTCATAGAGGAATCAATACTTCATATTATCTATAGTTTACATTTATTTATTGAACATAATTTTTCTAGCCGATAAACAGTCGTAACAGGAGAACAATAATCATCATATTCCTTACAAGTATTAGGTCTGTGGAGCCGTTATGGTCTCGTCGAGTTCTCGTGATATCTTTTCATTAGTCAGCCTAACAATCTTGCACCGTTGCGGTGGTAATGTGGCATGGATTCTGGGATCCTCTTTGAACTCATTCGTTATAGATGTTTTCTCCAGCTGATTTGGTTGTTCTGAAAATCATGTCTGTTATGTTCTATTTTAGGTTTTTTCAACACATCTTCGTTCCTTTTGTGATTCCATTTGGTGTAACCAGCTGTTCTACATCTACAGCATACTCCGCAAATCACCTCATGGCGTGAGGCGGTGGATACTTCTGGTACCACCGTACTGATTCCCCCCTACGTGTTCCACTAGCGTATAGCTCTTACTAAACATATCCCGTGTGTTTGAACATTGGAGAATGCCGTGCCATCGTAAGTTACGAGGGTCAGCCGAACAGCCGAAGACGTGTTCCGGTTGTGGGCAAGAGGGATATCGGACATCAATTTGTATACAACGTCACATGATACAACTATCACCAAGGAATGAGAAGATGTTGCCCGTTCCTATAGTGCTCGTATTGACGTATGTGGGGGCGCTTCATCTAATTATCGACTGTCAACAGAAGCTTTGTCTCCAATCGACTCTGAGCAGCAGCGACGCGGCAGCAAGGCACTACAGTCGGACAGTTCGTGATTCCCGAGTCCCCCTAGCTCTGGTCTTGCAACGTGAATGTGGAACAGCCTTGGAGGAGAGGTTGGCTGCCGCAGACCTGGTGATGAGCCCCAACGCTTTTGTCCACAGTGTTAAATACCTCCAGTCATTGTCGGATACAAATTCTTATGTCCGAGAACAATGGGCTCCGAAGCGACGGAAGAAACGCCGACTGACTCCATCCAATACCTGCCAGACGATGTCTACACGGGACAAAAATGCCGACGACGGCAATCACCTCAAGCAAGGACGCATGAACGCCGGTTTCCCTTATGGGATGCGATTGACAGTGGACTCGTAAGAGGCATCTCATAGCGCCGCGTTTCTGGATGATGGACAGTAGGTGGATTTGGTCTCTGCCCCACCACGAACGTGTTGCAACCTTCAGCTGCCCCATTAATTCCGCGGGATGATCACTGCTGAAGTCCGAGTGCTGACGATGTCGAGGACGCGACATCTACCGCTGTAATGAAAACAGTTGCAGTTATGTCACGTCTCAACAGTCAAATACCGCTGGTTATTTGGAGGGATCCACTATCGGCAGCGGAGCTTTCTTCAGGTCTCCCACCTCCACCACTCCCAATGGGCGCCAACGATACTGCCAGGCCTACCGGATTGGCACCGTCTACTTCAATATCATGACGTCTGTCTTGACAAGTTCATGTCTATTTAGACTGAGGTGACAAAAGTTATGGGATAGCTCCTAATATCATGTCGGACCCCCTTTTTCCCAGTGTAGTGCAACACTTGGACATAGCAAGAACTCAATAAAGTCGTTGGAAGTTCCAAGCCAGACAATCTGACTTTTTTTGTTCATATGCCAGACGAAGTCCAGAGATCACTCGAATGGACTGCTCAGTGCGATGCCCCAACTGGAAACCATGTGAACTTGGAGATGTCTAGGGCGATGTCCATCGGCAGTGGCCTCCCAGAAGGGACCTTGGCCTCATACTCACTCTGTGATATGATCAAATGTTTGGGGGTCCTCTTTACACACAACAGTAGTCAGATGGCGCACCTTACCTGTAGTTATCTCGTACAAGGCTTTCACGCAGAGGTCCACAGCAACGTGCAGCAGCCTTCGAACATGGTACACTGTGTGGCTTACATCAACGTCTATCTGCTGTCCAGGATACTGGCTACAACCTTCCCAAATGCCAATGACGATTACATACAGTCTAAATGCGGTCTTTGGTTACTTTGCAGTGAGGTAATGATCATCAGAGTGTGATACAATGTGCTCATCCTCCCTACCACAGAGCGTGGTCTTGGAATGGTCAATGTGCAGGCTAGAGCAATTGCTTTACACACTGACGGAAAAAATCGCAACAACGAAAAATAATTAGTGTAGGTTAATGAAACTCTGGGAATACATTTATACAGATAACATATTGAAGTGGTTAACATTGCAAGATCACAGGTTAATGTGAGTGCGAGGTAAGCCATTGCAAATGTGAAATGCTAGTAGTTAGTAGCCGGTGTAACAGCAGAATGTTGACTGCAAGCATACAAACGTGCGTGCATTATGTTGTACAGGTACCGGATGTCAGTTTATGGGATGGAGTTCCATGCCTCTTGCACTATATCAGTCAATACAGGAACGGTAACTGCTGTTTGTGGATGATGCTGGAGTTCCCGTCTGATGTTGTCCCCTGTGTACTCAATTGGAGACAGGTCTGGTGATCGACCAGGCCAAGGCAACATGTCGATACTCTGTAGAGCATGTCGGGTTACAATTGCCATATGTCGGCGAGCGTCATCGTGTTGGAAAACACCGCCCTGGAATGCTGATCGTCAGTGGCAGCACAGCAGGTTGAATCATTATACTGACGTACAGTTTTGCAATCAGGGTGCGTGGGATAACAACGAAGCGCACTCCGGACCATAGCTCCAGGTATAGGTTCAGTGTATTTAGCCCACAGACAGCTTGGTTGCAGGCCCTCAAACTTGTCTCCTTCCAACCAACACACGACCATCACTGCACCGAGATGGAACCAGTTCTCATCAGAAACCACAACAGACCTCCACCCTGCCCACTACTGAACTCTCGCTTGACACCACTGAAGTCGCAAATGGCGGTTCTTTGGGGTCAGTTTGTAACACCGAAAATGCAGGATGCATGGCACCTGCTACCGATGTATAAATTTTTTTGCTGAATTGTATGTAAATATTTGTAATTTAGATGCTTTCTTTTAATAAGTAAGGACATTGCTTCACTGTGTGTGTACATTTAGGTAGAAGTCTCTTGACATTTCATTGTATTTATCTGAGTCTTTCTGTGAAATTTATAAGCTCTGGGAAAAAACCAAACGAATTGTTATTTGCATCGACTAGCAACGATAGTAGCAGTGCTTGTACGTTGTAAAATCTTTGGGTAGGGAGTTGTTGCGCGGAGCGCGGAAGTCGGGTTCCAGTGCTTGTAGTGTGCGGAAGTGTGGTGTTAACACTCTCGCAGTAGAGTGTACCATTTCGGCGGCATCATGTACGCGCGCCGGCCAGATGTTTAGTAACAGGAGTAAGGACAGTGGATGGGAGGAAGAGGCTGTATTAATTACGATTGTCCGTTCCTGTAATTAGCCGTGCTCCACAAGATGCTTCCACGTTCAACAACAGCAGCAGTTCCAGCAACACAGATTCGTCGTCGGCTCCGAGTTTCATCGTATGCACAACAGCACTGAAGTAAGACTGTTCATTGCTAGAAAGTATTAACAGCTAACCCAGCAGCACAACTGAATGTGATTTGATTGATAAAATTTATTTAAATAATAGTCAGTTAAACTCAGGACGGTTGTGTCCTCATTGTCCTCAGACATTCTTACCAAGCAGAGTCGTCGTTCCGTTTTTTTTTTTTTTTTATATGCTAACCGAGAGTCATAAGAAACAAATTGAATATTTAAAGCCAGTTTATTAATGAATAATTTCACATTTAAGAATTTTAGCCTCAGTCTACTTTCAATTAACTGTTGTACAACAGAGTTTTCAGTATATGAGTAAAGTAAAGCAATTTCATTTTTCAAGTTTGAGAATCTGTCACTGGAAAAAATCCAGATTTAAAGAAATACACAAATTAAGAGTGCGGTATTTATTTTAGATACAGCTTGGAGCATATAACTGTTTGGTTCAAAATGGCTCTGAGCACTATGGGACTTAACATTTGAGGTCATCAGTCCCCTAGAACTTAGAACTACTTAAACCTAACTAACCTAAGGACATCACACACATCCATGCCCGAAGCAGGATTCGAACCTGCGACCGTAGCGGTCGCTCGGTTCCAAACTGACTGTCCAGTGTTGTTCGTGAGTGAATGCACAAAATAACTTTCAGTTTTCCAAATTATAACCCTGTTCGGTTTAATTACTTTTTTAATTTAAGTAGACTTTTCCGTCAGGAGGGTCTGTTGTCCACTTTCCTCCTACTTATCGGTAGTATTTCTTCGGGGAAGAAAAATCCATTAGGCATACACGCGATCCACGCTGCCAAGATGCCTTACAGAAGATATCGTCGTCGCTCTAAGCAAACAGTCTATAAAACCATCGAAAACATTGAATTCTCTACATCTCCACCGGATAGGCCAATTAGTAAGGGGGAGGTTAGGCTAGAATTTGATTGCACGCTACAGAGCGTCTGGCTCGGAATGGTCCTTGAAGTAACCGATTTGCAGTAGTTTGTTGAGACACTGTGGCGCCAAATGCTGCTGAAATTGCTGCTGCAGATGCAGTACAATGTGCCAAGGCCATACGCCGGACACGATGGTCATCCCTCTTGGTAGCGCCGCGTTCGTCGTCCTGAACCTGGTCTTCTACCCACCGTACATTCCCGTGACCCCAGCTGCCAGCAACCATGTACGTTGGTTACTTTCATGTAAAGTCTTTTTGAAGTATCGCAGAAGGAACATCCAACTTCTCGTAGACATATTATCCGATCTTGTTAATACTCAGTTAGGTGTTGATAATGGCTTCTTTGTCTCGTTAGAAGTATTGTTGACTAACATCAACTCTCCACTTTCGATCTCAAACGCTACGACCGTTACAGCGTGTATTTAAAGCAAACCTGATTGGTATCCTCATAGTGATGATACTCTTACGCGACTTTCGCGAAATTTATATAGACATCGTCTCCCAAATGTAGAAACATGCCCGCCAGCTTTAGTTTATTTCACACAACTCCTTCTTGGTACTGCGATTTTTCTTCCCGTCAGTGTATGTTGTCACAATGATGAAGATGTGAACTCATCGCCAGCGCAGCTTTATTGGAACTCTTGTCGAAGAACTTGGTCCCACCTCTCAGTTACCACCGATGAAGTGGCGCACAGTTCTCCTACATTACCTCACCTAAACGAGTCTCTTGTGGACTTCAGTTACGTCAACGCTGACCAGCTGAGTGAGCATTTGTTTCTGGATGACGTGAAGCCATCCCTAGAACCTGTTTGAAAGCCGTTTTCCGACGGTTACTTTGAGGGTAGTCTGACGTTTCATTGCACAGCACTCTCCTCGATTCGAACGCAAGAGGTGCCTGGTATTTGGTGGTCAACCACAAATATATGAATCGCCAGAGACTCCATTCCATAAGTATGGTAGACTCTTCATTATGTCTCCAGTCCATCTATCTGATATGGATGAATATGGAATGTGGGTCAGCCATGGCAGTGTGGATGTTGCAGAGACTGTTGTTGGCCTTCATTCAATGCACGATCCAACTGCAGTGACTGCGACCTGACTTCTCTTGCCGGATATGAATAAGATCTATGTAATAAGATACATGGTGTCGCATGGATCAAAGGCCTGACATATTTTACATTTATGACAAACATTTTTTCGATTTTTGGACCTTTTTATTGGAACGATTCCCCCGTCTCCGTCTCCACCTGCGCTACCGAGAATACTTGGCTAATTATCTGGATAGTTTCTTCCTGGATCCTCCACAAAACTGGGGTGTGCCAGGTAATCTTAAGTGTTTGTCAGTTTTACAGACTGAAACAAGTGGCAGAACGATACGCACCCTTTCTTCGTGAAGATGTGCCCAGTCCCAAAGGCGATCTGGAAAGATCCGCAAACGTCTTGTCGCTAGTAGCTGTGAATGTAGTGTCTAATGTCGGTTCCGTGGGACTGGTGGCCTTTACGTTGTATTTATGCTCTGATTTTGTTTTTGCTTTTTAGTTAGTTTCCTTATCCCTAGAAGGGAACAATTAGACGAATAAAGATTGTTTAACCTTCGTTTCTGTTCCGCAAAATAGGGAAGGGAGAGGCATCGCGGCGAGGCATCGCGGCGAGGCCTCGGGTTTCGACTCCTGTCGACGCTGTCTCCACCTGCATAAAGCTGACCACTCTCCTTCCTTAAAAAAAAAAAAAAAGTAGGGAGAGAGAGAGATAGAAGAGAGAAGAAGAGCGAGAGAGAAACAGAAGGAAAGAAGCAGGCTTTTATCCACTTGGGAACTGAATTTTGGGTTTCCCTCGTCATCGCCGACACGCAAGTGGCGTCAAATAAAAAGACTTGCCTTAAGCAATTAAACAACACCAGATGGGGTTTCCCGGCCAAGAATGCCATACCTTCATTTAATTGTGAACTTATATTTAATTTCAGATTTCTAGCAACACCAAATGTAACCACAATAGTTATAACTACCTTGCAAGCTGACAGGCCGAAAATCACGGGAAGTGTTGTCACGTTTGAAGATTTGCAGCATATGACACATGAATGTTGCAGCTATATGCGGTGTGTGGCACCCATATGGACACGATATCCGAGCATCTATTACAGATAGGTGCATAGTGAACACGGCAGTAGATAACGTAAGTATTCGGATTTCAGAAGGCAATATCTAGGATAGGTCTTCAGTATCGCAGAGACAAAGTTTCCATACTCATGAGCTGCAGCACACGAGTACCACAAATGTTTGATGAACGGACGTCACGTCGTCTTCACAGAGCCATACGGGCCGTGGTTTCAAATGTGGGACGTCAGGAGCCCATCCATATCTACGATGGATGTACGGAGACAACTACACCGCATAGGCTTCAGCAGCCAATTGATATCACACCCAGTATCTTTCAATGACTTTTGGTCACTCAGTTCGTAACTTTCAAATTAAGTTGTTTAATACTGTTCTTAAACGACAAAAGGGTAATGATGGGAACAACAACATGAAAATAGTCGATTCAGACTGGTCCTGGAAAATAATCGTTCGGTTATAGTTTTATGTGTCAGTCGAATTATTCATTCATCCTTTTGAATGAAATCATTGTACAGGAACAACTGTATGAAAATAGTCGATCTTAGTTTTACATACGAGATAGATTATTATCCATTTATTTCTGTTGAGTGAAATCAGTCAGTTGGGCCAGTAGAATGGAAAAAAGCGACACAGTCCGTTACAGTTTTGCACTCTGACGAAATTATTCTTTCTTTCCCTTCAAATAAAACTAGGACTTTCATTCGTTGAACTAATGCGCAGTTGTATGCCACCGTAGTACCGTGAAGGTATGCCAACGTTAAAGTAAGCATTATTCAAATTAATTTGGTGTGTAGTGGGCGGCACAAAGCTGAGTACAAAATTTCCCTTATTGGTGCATGTCGAAGAAAGGAACACTGCCAAATTTTAGTGACTGCATTCTGTTTTATTAAAAAGATGAGATGGTTAAAAATAATTTTAAACCAGCCCTTAAACAATTCCTGAGCCATTTATATGTTTCAACAGTAAATATATTGTGCTGAAAACAACGTTACTGGTTACATACGTACAAATCAGTGACGCAAACAAACCTGTTTATATTTTAAAGCCATTGAAAAGTGGTCAGGACAGTATTTTACGGGCATATATATTACTAATTCATTTTCCAGTTAAGCTTATCTCTAGCCATCACAGTCTGGCGGTTTCACGCACCCTTCTGGGCCGCTTTGACGTCGCCTGCGGTCCCGCCACCGACCAGGGCAGTAGCAGCAGTGGAGAGGTGGCGCGTGCTGTCCCTCCTGTGAACGGCTGCTCACTTGGTACCGCAATGCTGCGTGCGCCCCCTTCTGTACGAAAATTTCTGGAGGATAACGAGGAGGAGTGGTGGCATAGGGTGGAATGGGGTTAATATGAAGCGGCGCTCAGAACATCTGTTGGTGTTCACATTTCGTGCAGTATCAAGTAATGGTCTGCTAAGAGTTTTTTAACATAAAATACGTAAATTAATGTCTCCCCCCTCTCTATCAAAGAAACTAATATTTTTGGAAATATACTTTTTATTCGTCGCTTCTTGTAATAAGAAAGGTTATGTTATATGCCTCTAGAAACTTGACAACCCTAGTTATGCTTCGTGTCCTGGGTGAACCAGAACTCCACCGACAAACTTTCAGAGGTTGTTCAGGAATACCTTTCGTGTATTTTCGTATAAGGGTATAAGTGTTCCAAGGTCTCCAGCTATTACGGAGTAATAATGCACTTACGATTTATTCGGTTTATTATCTCAGTCACCCTTGTTTCTGTGAAAATATCTTCACAACTGTGAAGAAGCCTGTAATAGTCATTAACTAAAGCGTAAAACATAAAACAGAGTAATGGAACAACCTTCCGACGAAACACCTACACTTTTATCACATTCTGTTCAATCTGTTTTGTCAGTGTACAGTACAGCACGTAACAAGTGCAGGACCGTTCCCTTACAGATATTGCTCAAAACTTCGACCACCATGATATCGGAAGAGGGTAGAGGGACGCACCACTGACTGTCTCACACGCTCAAGAATTCCAGGAATTTAGCGTTCTACTTCCGCTACTGCGATAATCCTAAGAATAAGGTCCGGGCGAGTATCGACTGTAGTCCCGTAAACTAAGCTCTTCTCAGGCCCCAGAGGAAAAAGTCCGTGTTATACCTGGTGACCGAGCTGGTCATATAACAGGACCAACGCGACTAATCTATTGTCGTCAAGACAAAGTGCAATAATTCTGTAATAAGTAGCCGGAGACCGTGTGTGCCTTACAAGACAGCACTCAGAAGCTATCCCTCAACAACCAACAAAAGTTTGTCGGTGGAGCTGTGGTTCGCCCTGCATAACCGGAAAGGCTGAAAAAAAAGTGTGTAAGTGAAATTACGCAATCCCAGAGACTGAGTGAAAATATTCGTACAACTGACGAAACATGGAAAGATTTGGAGAGTGAGTAAAAGCATTCATATAGCCGACGTTGCAACGGACACTAGTTTCATTTGTTTGTTACATTCGATGAAAAAAAGAAAAAAAATATTGAACGCAAAACAATCGACTGGTCAGATGGTTGATAAAACCAGTTGGTTGTCGCATCACTATAACAGGACAGAATGTTTATTAATACCATTGTTGCCTACGACGACTCGCTAATTATATTGATAGCTGCTTTCAAAATGTTCAAACGTGTGTAAATTCCTAAGGGACCAACCTGCTTAGGTCATCGGTCCCTAGACTTACACACTACTTAAACTAACTAACTTATGCTAAGAACAACACACACACCCATCCCCGAGGGAGGACTCGAACCTCCGGCGGGAAGGGCTTCTTTCGAAAATAAGCTTAATAACACAGGGTGCCGCAGGAAGCAAGATCAGTATTCAGGCATAGGACACGAACCATCATTCGAAGCAAAAAGCTCTAAGAAACACGGGCTTCTTCATCTTCCATACTGTGAAAAAAATCTCTTTTATAGCAAGCTCTTTGCTTTCCATGTTTTGAGAAATAGCTGTATGGACCGAAACAAAAAACAGTGTCCAGTAAACATGGGCTCTATAGTACCCCCTTTAGGAGTTACGAACATTTTTTCATCTTAGATATTGTGAAACATCTCTTCTACTGAACAAGCACTCATAGCTTTTAAGGTATGCATTTTAGAGCCCATATTTACTGCACTTTTTGCTTCCAGTGATCGTTCCTATCATATTCCCGAATACTGACCATTCTTCCTGGAACACCCTGCATTATTCTCTTCGTTAATGAATCACTTAGTTCACCGTGGACTGAATATCATTGTCAACAATTTTAGTTCCGCAAGTCCTAATGCTACAGTAAGCGGCCTTTTTCGAAACGCTTTTTCATTTATTTATTAGTGCTTACCTGCTCAGTGCTTTAATCAAAAACATTTGTTCGGAGAATTGTTGTGCTAGGAAATAAAACTGGAGCAGAAATTCGTACAACTTACCTCATGCAAATACACTTGTGACTATATTGACTGCCCGCATCTCGTGGTCGTGCGGTAGCGTTCTCGCTTCCCACGCCCGGGTTCCCGGGTTCGATTCCCGGCGGGGTCAGGGATTTTCCCTGCCTCGTGATGGCTGGATGTTGTGTGCTGTCCTTAGGTTAGTTAGGTTTAAGTAGTTCTAAGTTCTAGGGGACTGATGACCATAGATGTTAAGTCCCATAGTGCTCAGAGCCATTTGAACCATTTGAACTATATTGACTATAAATACAGTCCTGGAAATGAAAAACAGAACACATTGACACCGGTGTGTCAGACCCACCATACTTGCTCCGGACACTGCGAGAGGGCTGTACAAGCAATGATCACACGCACGGCACAGCGGACACACCAGGAACCGCGGTGTTGGCCGTCGAATGGCGCTAGCTGCGCAGCATTTGTGCACCGCCGCCGTCAGTGTCAGCCAGTTTGCCGTGGCATACGGAGCTCCATCGCAGTCTTTAACACTGGTAGCATGCCGCGACAGCGTGGACGTGAACCGTATGTGCAGTTGATGGACTTTGAGCGAGGGCGTATAGTGGGCATGCGGGAGGCCGGGTGGAATTGCTCAACACGTGGGGCGTGAGGTCTCCACAGTACATCGATGTTGTCGCCAGTGGTCGGCGGAAGGTGCACGTGCCCGTCGACCTGGGACCGGACCGCAGCGACGCACGGATACACGCCGAGACCGTAGGACCATACGCAGTGCCGTAGGGGACCGCACCGCCACTTCCCAGCAAATTAGGGACACTGTTGCTCCTGGGGTATCGGCGAGGACCATTCGCAACCGTCTCCATGAAGCTGGGCTACGGTCCCGCACACCGTTAGGCCGTCTTCCGCTCACGCCCCAACACGCCTCCAGTGGTGTCGCGACAGGCGTGAATGGAGGGACGAATGGAGACGTGTCGTCTTCAGCGATGAGAGTCGCTTCTGCCTTGGTGCCAATGATGGTCGTATGCGTGTTTGGCGCCGTGCAGGTGAGCGCCACAATCAGGACTGCATACGACCGAGGCACACAGGGCCAACACCCGGCATCATGGTGTGGGGAGCGATCTCCTACACTGGCCGTACACCACTGGTGATCGTCGAGGGGCACTGAATAGTGCACGGTACATCCAAACCGTCATCGAACCCATCGTTCTACCATTCCTAGACCGGCAAGGGAACTTGCTGTTCCAACAGGACAATGCACGTCCGCATGTATCCCGTACCACCCAACGTGCTCTAGAAGGTGTAAGTCAACTACCCTGGCCAGCAAGATCTCCGGATCTGTCCCCCATTGAGCATGTTTGGGACTGGATGAAGCGTCGTCTCACGAGGTCTGCACGTCCAGCACGAACGCTGGTCCAACTGAGGCGCCAGGTGGAAATGGCATGGCAAGCCGTTCCACAGGACTACATCCAGCATCTCTACGATCGTCTCCATGGGAGAATAGCAGCCTGCATTGCTGCGAAAGGTGGATATACACTGTACTAGTGCCGACATTGTGCATGCTCTGTTGCCTGTGTCTATGTGCCTGTGGTTCTGTCAGTGTGATCATGTGATGTATCTGACCCCAGGAATGTGTCAATAAAGTTTCCCCTTCCTGGGACAATGAATTCACGGTGTTCTTATTTCAATTTCCAGGAGTGTAGGTTGACAGTATCAAAAGGCCTATTTTTACTCCTTACTTGTACCATTTAGTTATCAGTACCTTTTTTAATACTACATTCCTGTTATAGCTTGAGCAAGTGCCAATAAACAATCTAGAGCGCCAGTTTTACCTTCAGCACCAAAATAACATTACTTATTACAACAATTAACAGAACTTAAACGTATTAGTCATGATTTTCTTTACATCCGTGCTCAAATGTTTCTTGCATAAGCAACGAGAAACAACACTCCTCCTACTAATGCAGACTAACAGATTATTCTGTATTCTTCAGCTATCATCATTCATACCATCCATAAACCAATGTGAAAAAGGTAACTATTACTTCAGTTGTAGTAGTTAAAAATGTGTGTGAATTCCTAAGGGACCTAACTGCTGAGGTCATCAACTATTACTTCAGTTGTAGTAGTTAAAAATGTGTGTGAATTCCTAAGGGACCTAACTGCTGAGGTCATCGGTCCCTAGACTTACACACTACTTAAACTAACTTATGCTAAGAACAGCACACACACCCATGCCCGAGGCAGGACTCGAACCTTTGGCGGGAGGGGCCGCGCAATCCGTGACATTGAGCCTCAATTCCCGCGGCCAATCCTCGCGGCTGTAATAGTTATCCGAATTGGAACTGATAACTATAGTTGCCAATTTGTTTCGTTGAGTAGATTGTAGACACACCCGACTCTCATTGACGCAGTGCTTACCCCAAAGTATAAGCGTGCATCTTGTTACAGTATTTTACAAATGGCTCTAAGCACTGTGGGACTTAACATCTGAGGTCATCAGTCCCCTAGACTTGGAACTACTTAAACCTAAATAACCTAAGGACATCACACACATCCATGCCCGAGGCACGGTTCTAACCTGCGACCGTAGCAGCAGCGCGATTCCGGACTGAAGCGCCAAGAACCGCTCGGCCACATCGGCCGGCAGTATTTTAAATCTGGCTTCTGATTTTCCATCTACAGTTCGTGTTTTATATAGATTTCACGTACAGTAACGAAGTCGCATCACTACGGAACACTTGGTAACCAAGATTGCCACAGACAATGCGACAGATTTATATACCTGCCAAATGAGAAAGAAGGGCTAGCCCTGTCACTATTGTAGTGTTTCCTCTAATGAACGTTTCCAAGTGGTGGTGGTTAATGTTTAACGTCCCGTCGACAACGAGGTCATTAGAGACGGAGCGCAAGCTCGGGTTAGGGAAGGATTGGGAAGGAAATCGGCCGTGCCCTTTCAAAGGAACCATCCCGGCATTTGTCTGAAACGATTTAGGGAAATCACGGAAAACCTAAATCAGGATGGCCGGAGACGGGATTGAACCGTCGTCCTCCCGAATGCGAGTCCAGTGTCGTTTCCAAGTCTGGTGGTGTTTCGCTACCATCAAGACACACTGGTCTTGCTGATATCAGCAATTACAAATAGACTTGGTATAAAACCGTTTAAAACAATGCCTACTCCGATCTGTAGCCACTTGTCATGAGCTTCGAGCGGTCCTTTAGCAGATTTAGACAAATCTTGTCATCTTTTCCTCACGCTCCTACGATATTTACCTATTGCAAGGTTGTACCTGCCACTTATTACAGTGTTGATTAGGCGATGATTCATAACGAAAGCCATACGGTCACACGTCTAACGGAGAGGCTTGTTCACAATTAAATATTCACACCTTTTGTAATGATGATCAGGATAACATATCTTATTAACGTGGGACTTCTGTCATATTATTGCAATGTATATGTTTTTATTATAGAACACATTGAGCAACGAGGCGTCACTGGACACAGAAGGTAACTTGAATTTCATCACTCTGAACATTATAATTTATTGTCTCCTGGAATGTAACTTATACCATGTCTAGGACACTCATTGAATGCACCGTCCGCCGCCGTAGCTGAGTGGACAGCTCGCCGGCTTGGCATGCCGTGCGGCCCGGGTTCGATTCCCGGCTGGGTTGGAGATTTTCTCCCCTCAGGGACCGGGTGTTTGTGTCGGCTTCATCATTTCATTCTCATCGACGCGCAAGTCGACGAAGTAGCGTTACCTCAAAAGACTTGCACCAGGCGATCGGGTCTCCCAGCCGAAAGGCCCTCGCCACACGACATTTCATTAAATGCACCGAGTGAGATGGTGCAGTGATTAAGGTTTGAATAATGTTTCTCAGGTCCTTATCCAGTAGTATTAGTTTCAGATTCCCCTGAGGTCTTTAAATCCCTTCAAACGACAACCGAAACGGTTCCTTCAGCACGGCAACAGCCGATGTCCTCTCCTACTTATCTTGTGTTAAATGTTACTTGACGTAACACCGACAGAAAGTAGATCGACGTAACTATGTTTTTTTTGTAGTGTGACATAATTTTGAGGACTCTACAAGATCAAGTTTCATTTAATAAAAGATATAGACTCACTTTCATGCTCAGTACCAGCGATATTTCCATTACTGGCAACCAACAGCAGTATGGCAGTCTGTATGACGCCACATCAAAACAGAACTGTGAGGAGGGGGCTGATGGTGCTGTAGACTGATCAGACCATCCTGACGATGCTAAAGAGAGATTGCTTACAGTAGAGTCTGGCTGTGTTTCATGTGTTTTCTGCGTGCTGTGGACTCAAATGAATAAAGATATACACAACTGATATCAGTGAAGGAAGATAACAGATCCGAGTAACTTGCTGTTGACGTCCTACCACTCGAAGGCACGACCTCTTCACTAATAATCACAATGTACCGTATCGTTAATACTCACCTGACCTCAATTCCTATTCTTGACCATTGATATTATTCCTACATTAAAATAATTTTCACGCATAGAAGTCATGACTGCAGATTTATAATACAATTTCAAAGAGAATAAACATTTCAAAAAATAAATCAAATTACGAATTATTACCGCAGACAGATCGTATTATGTATGCTGTCAGCAAAGTTTATTGCGTGTACGGCAGATGGTTTGTACAAAAGTACGCTGTGCTCTACGATGGAAGAACATGGTGCTGATATTTTAGGAAAGTGTCTAGTAGACATATGTAAAAACAGAACACGAAATATTACTACATGTTGTGTCGTTTCATTAGCGTGCACGAAAAGAAAACTGTTAGCTGCATATGAGGTTGACAGATGTAACTTAGTTGAACAACTACAACTATACTTGTAGTTAAAGTAAATACTGATGGCTTTAGTAGACACTAACAGCAGCCGACAAAAACATTTCAGTAGGTGGTACGAAGAAATCATACAGCTGCGATACAGTTGGTTTGAAACGTATTTGTGTCATACATAATACTTCAGTATTCCAGCATTATATATATTTGTGAATTTTAAATGTCTTTCTGTCAAAAAGTAGTCGGTATGTCATTGTTTTGTAATCCCGCTGGATTCAGAAGTGCAGGCCAGTGACGATGTAAATTAGAAGCAGCATGTCGCACTATGTCACCCAGATCTGCCTCCTATATCGTACAAGCTGCACATAAGCTTCATTTTGGTACAACTCAACGTTTTCGAATATTGTTTTGCATTCTATGGTTAAAAAACTGACTATTTTCTAACCTAAGTCCATAGGAAACTTTCTCTTTATTTACAGATAGCGATAAAAAGCAAATATTAATAGGCAGTTGAAGTCACTGACTGGGGGTAAAGAGAAAGGTTTTTACACATCCTGTATCGCAGCGTTTTTCATCACTACCCATATTGCGTACATGATTTGTCGTAGAAAGAAACTACCAGAAATGCATATCAGCTGGGGCTTCTGCATACACAGTCTTTCATTCTTCAAGTAGGAGCAGCTCAAGTGTGTTGACGACCAGTGGGGAAAAGTATAAATAATAAGTAAACAGTTATATGTCACCATAGTTTATTTATAAATTATTGAAATGTTCCATGTATACTAATTTTACTTATTCGTGTCCAGAAAACTTCTTTTAAAGTTTTTCAGCCCAGTATCGGACCATGTCCAATGCTTCATTCTTTTCACGCCATATGTAGTGAAGAGTACATCTTGTGAGGCAGTTGGGACATCGCAAATAATGTTCTATGTCCTGGACTTCACCACAGTCGCTTTTATTGTCTGCTTCGTCTTTTAAGTCACATCTAATGACATTAGTTTTCACAGGAGCTACACATTTTCTGGTGCGATTCACTGTTTTTCAAATCTTCGATCTTGGTGTTTTGATTTGAGAACCTCTTCTGAGGTAGGGTCGTCATTCGCGGGATCATTTAGCCCAGTGTTAAAAAATCTCTTGCGGGATTTAAGTCTGCCACGTCGGCACGAAACACCATGTAGGGCAGGGCCGAACTGCGAGCAAGCCTGATGTGCAGACCGTGTGTGGGCCGAGGCTCGGTCAGTCTCGGCTTTGCTTGGTCCTTCTTGGAAGTACCCGGTACGGCGCATCATTTTGTTTATTAATGCAGTGCGGCATTTTTCGGTTGGCACGACTCATTTCAGTTCGCAGAATCGTTGTGTCAGTGCTGTTTACCCTTCGCTTTTTTGTTCATGGTATGAAGAATGTTCACAGGTCCGGTGGGCGTTTGCACAAAAAAGTGAGAGTCTAGAGATCTATAGACACAAGCATTTAAAATGAACCGGAATGATAAAAAGAGAGGGGAGAGATTCTCAGTACTGTTATGCAGTTGCAAAATCGATACATAATGCAAATTTATTATGAAATGACATTTACAGCACCATGCAGAAAAAATTTAAAGCTTTAGTTGACAATACAAGAACAAAAAAAAAAAATACAACGATCGACAGACGGGATTTCTTGTAGATCGAGAAGCACTTTGCGCTAAATTTTCAGGCATGGAGCACATGAAAAAATGGATGGTTCGAATAGTACATTTTCTGAGGTTACACAGGTTAATCCACTGTCAGTTGCAACGGTTTCCGATGGAAATGAACGAACAGTATGGAGACATTGTATATTACTGCAAAGTGCGTTTGTTAAATGAAGGGTCATGCCTAGAACAATTTTTCTGTTTAAAACCCTCTACTGTTGAATTTATAAAGGAGAAAGGAGTGCAGCAATGAAAATTAGAATATCCATAATGGATTGCAGACCTCGCATTTTAAGTGGAGTTGACTGCACACTGTACAGTGTGAGATATTGCAAGGTGCCAAATAACACATCTGATTTGATGGGGGTCCCGGTGGAGGTTCGAGTCCTCCCTCGGGCATGGGTGTGTGTGTTTGTCCTTAGGATAATTTAGGTTAGGTAGTGTGTAAGCTTAGGGACTGATGACCTTAGCAGTTAAGTCCCATAAGATTTCACACACATTTGAACATTTTTATTTGATGGGGATGAATTTAAAAAGAAAATCGCATTGTAGAAGGCACAGATTCTGAAAAAAAAATCACAGTCCAGTTCCCTTTGCTCATTGGTGCTAAAGAAAACACGATTTCTCAAGAATTCATTGTGACCTTGAAAGAATTAATTGGACAGATTTATAAACGTTTTGAGGACACTGCCAATCTTCCGTCTGTTCTGGAGCTGTTTTCGAGACACTAATTGTGCAGATGGATTTGACTGATATGCAGTGTAACTCCGTTTTACAGATAAATCTTTTTACGTTATAGCTGTCCAGGATGTCTACATTGTTTTCCTAAGGAAGAGTTTCCATGTCCCCATAATGAGTTTGCAGTCACGATAAAATACTGTATTTCGGTCAAAATATATGTGTGAATGGCCTATTCTTCGTTTATGACACAAAACGATTACGTGGCAACATGAGTGCAAAAATCTGTGAAATTGTCTGTGTCTGACAATATGGCGACAGTTGGTACCAGGTATAAATTGTATTATGTCTTCACTGCCCCAAAAATATATGAAATGTGAAACTAAGTCGTATACAGTGTGACTACATTGCCGTTTTAACGTAGCACGTTCGCAGTCTCCGCTTTTTCCCTCTCATCATGCGCAAACAGTGTGGCATGGCGACGGAGAAAGTGTGCAGCCATGTCAGGAGCTATGGCGCGAGATCCAGGGCACAGCTCGCAAGCCAAATTCTTGGCTGTCCCTGGTGTAGGGAGTAGCGTTGATAAAATGTCTGTTTGAATTTTTCTATATGATTCCATGTTCAAAAACAGTCATCAGTGTTACCATTTGTTGAATTAACAGAGCATTTTACTTCATGTGATGCAACCGGATGTGATATGGTCTTGTCTTTCATCTGAAGCTGTAATGGTTCCCCAGCCAATTATGATGACGTCCGTACATCAACGTAATTCGGCATTATTGCCAATGTCACATCATTAAAGTTCGCAGGATATTGTCACAAATGGGAAACACGTTAAATTCTTGAAAATATTCAGAGAATCGCATAATAGCAGATTCCGAAGTTCTTGAGCGTTTAGAAATGAACAGTAACTAGTCATTTCACCATAATACCCCTATCTACGCAGGAACAATATAGATACAGAATAGAGACAATATCGTATTAGCTGGTTCATCTCAGTTCACACACTGTACTTGTTTGCAGCAAAAATGTTTCTTCCAGGCATTTTGGTGTGTTACAACATTATTATAACATTCTCACAAACATTGTAGATGCTATTATTTTCACTGCAATGCCTGTTACTTTCGTCAGCCGTGTGTGCTTTGTAAGAGACATTCTCTAGCGTTGGCTTTGAGTGCTTGCTGCGCATCCCGTAATAATGAGCTCAGACGCACAGCATTCATTACGTATTCTTTGTAAATGTGTCACAAAAAAGTATGTTTGCATATGTGAAATAATCTTTCTTCAAGCGGTATAAAAGAATCTCAAAACAGTAATATGAACGATAGCACGTCATTGCTTTTATGTGCATTTAGACATGGTTGGTTCTGAGCACTATGGGACTTAACATCTATGGTCATCAGTCTCCTAGAACTTAGAACTACTTAAACCTAACTAACCTAAGGACATCACACAACACCCAGTCATCACGAGGCAGAGAAAATCCCTGACCCCGCCGGGAATCGAACCCGGGAACCCGGGCGTGGGAAGCGAGAACGCTACCACACGACCACGAGCTGCGGACATTTAGACATGTTTCAGAACTACTTTTAATAATATGTCACCGATGATAAGATCTCTGTTAGCTCTTTTTGACCAAATGAATGAAACAATACTGACATCTCATTGTCTATTTTGTCGTAAAATTAAAAAAAAACGTAGTTATGCGTATCTCAATTTATCACCCGAAATATTAGTCCTAAATTACACGAAAATCTGTACAAGATGTCCCAGATATTCCGGGATGTGAACAGGTACGATAATTCGATGCAAGAATGTTTGATAAACATAGGCCCTAAAATGCATACCTCAAATTCCATGAGCGCTTGCTCAGTAGAAGTGATGTGTTTCACAGTAGCGAAGATGAGCAGGTGCTCCTATATCTACATCTACATCTACATCCAGACTCCGTAAGCCACCAGACGGTGTGTGGTGGAGGGTACTTTGAGTACCTCTATCGTTTCTCCCATCTATTTAAGTTTCGTATTGTTTGTAGAAAGAAAGATTGTCGGTATGCCTCTGTGTGGGCTATAATCTCTCTAATTTTATCCTCATGGTCTCTTCGCGAGATATACGTAGGAGGGAGCAATATACTGCTTGACTTCTCGGTGAAGGTATGTTCTCGAAACTTCAACAGAAGCCCGTGCCGAGCTACTGAGCCTCTCTCCTGCAGAGTCTTCCACTGGAGTTTATCTAATATCTGCCGGCTGCTGTGGCCGAGCGGTTCTAGGCACTTCAGTACGGAACCGCGCTGCTGCTACGGTCGCAGGTTCGAATCCTGCCTCGGGCTTGGATGTGTGTGATGTCCTTAGGTTAGTTAGGTTTAAGTAGTTCTAAGTCTAGGGGACTGATGACATCAGATGTTAAGTCCCATAGTGCCTAGGGCCATTTGAAACATTTTGAGCTCAAATCTCTGAATGTATGTATTTTAGAGCCCATATTTACTGAACTTTTATGCTTCGTTCTTGTCATAGCCCTTAATAGTAACCACCCCTCCTGGGGCACGCTGTCTAATACAGGGCGGGACACGGAACACCGCTTCAAAAATAGAAGGAGAGTGATAAACAGAAATTTAAACTGAAGTAGTATGAGATGGGAGGGGTAAAATCTGTGTGACTATGTTACCAACACGGCGGCTATTTTAAAAGCCACCATCTTGAAAGGAACGTATAATTTTCAGATGCAAAAGTGCTAATGAAACAAACAAAACAGGCGAGAATAACAGTGGTGCTTTGTGTATGAAGGTTGGAACTTTAATAGTGGCAACTATTTATTTACAGCTCGTACAAAATAGATACGTGTTTCAAAGTTTTACTGACCTTCAAAGTAGTCACCAGCATTGTGTATAACCCGTTGCCAGCGATGTGGAAGTCGTAGGTTCAAATGGTTCTGAGCACTATGGGACTTAACATCTATGGTCATCAGTCCCCTAGAACTTAGAACTACTTAAACCTAAGTAACCTAAGGAAGTCGTAGGATACTCTTCGAACTGACAGTTGTGTTGACAGTTCGAATGGCGCGGTCTATTGCCCGACGAATTTGTAGCAGCTCTGAAGCGAATGCCGCGAATGTTTCCTTCAGTTTAGAAATCGAGTTGAACTCACGAGGACTTAAGCTAGGGGAGTGCAGTAGGTGGTATAGCACTTATCAGCCCCATCTGTCAAACAAATCAGTAACACCTGGCACTGTACGTGCTTGAGCATTGTCCTGCAAAATGGTCAGGTCCCGCAGAAAGTGTCATCACTTCTATGGCTACGCTGTTCATTTTTGGAACACAACCTACAACCAGGTTAGAGACAGAAGTGATCACACTTTCTGCAGGATCTGACTATCATTTCGCAGGACAATGCTCAAGCACGTACAGTGCAAGCTGTTACTAATTTGTTTGACTGATGGGGCTGTTATGTGCTACACCACCTACTTACATTCCCCCACCTACATTCCCCTGACTTAAGCTGTCGAGAGTTCAGCTCGATTTCTAACCTGAAGGAAACACTTCACGGCATTCACTTCAGAACTGCTACAAATTCGTCGGGAAACAGACCGCGCCGCTCGAACTGTCAACACAAGTGTCACTGCTAAGGGTATCCTACGATTCCACATCGCTGGCAACGGGTTATACACAATGCTGGTGACTACTTTGAAGGCCAGTAAAACTTTGAAACACGTATCTGTTTTGTACGAGCTGTAAATAAATAGATGCCATTATTAAAGTTCCAGGCCTTGTATTTCAGAGGTGCATCGCGTTTTGTACAGAAAAAGGCAAATGTGAAAAACCTCGGAGGAGTTCATTAAGTTCTCGAAACAAATGAAAATCAGACGGGGTCAAGTTGTGACCGTATGGAGGATGATCGAGGGCAGTGAACCCAAGGCGTCGGATTGTTGCAGACCTCACAGCGATCGTGTGTGGTATGGCTTATCGTGCTGAAGGCCAAGATGCTCCGTATGTGGACGAACTCCTCGAATTCGAACTGGATTACAGCACGCTATGTCTCACACACCAACATAGTTACGTTACACAGCACAATGTTACATGCTATAATTCGGATCCCTCCAGCGGCAGAAAGATGCAGGTATGCAGACATGAATAATCAAGATGTGAATATTAGTAACCATTGTTTTACTTAAAAAGCTTTAACAGTTTTCTCATAAAAAATTAGGAGGCATTACTTTTCAGCACACCCTCGTGTCATCCCCTTACTCCATTCCTCATGGACTTGTATCAACTATTGTGACGGAATACGAATACAAGAACTGACAATCACTCCCTGAAGCATGCCATGTTTTTGAAATTCACCGTATATACAAATGCTTACACAAGTCTCCATAGAGGGAAATCTAACGGACTTACATCCGCGGAACATGGTGCCACTCCGTCGTGACTCTACGACCTATCATTCTCCAGGCAAACTATTCAAGTATACATGGGCAACTAGCCTGTAATGAGGTTGGATACTATCGTGGTTCAAATGGTTCAAATGGCTCTGAGCATTATGCGACTTAACTTCTGAGGTCATCAGTCGCCTAGAACTTAGAACTAATTAAACCTAACTAACCTAAGGACATCATACACATCCGTGCCCGAGGCAGGATTCGAACCTGCGACCGTAGCGGTCACGCGGTTCCAGACTGAAAAGCCTTTAACCGCACGGCCACACCGGTCGGCTACTATCGTGCTGAAAGAAAGTGGGGATAGGGAAACGCCCATTTTCAGACAACTCCGACGGCACCACATCTTCCTCTTACAACTGCAGCCAACACACTGCTCTGTGTGTATCCAAAATGAAGAGGGGTTCAACAACAGAACAGCGGTTGATATTGTTTCATTCTTCCCCGCCTTCGATCATCCAGCTTTAGGTTTATCTGCATCCAGTCGGAGTCCGTCCATCAAAATTTAGGTTTTCCATGATTTACCTAAGTCGCTACAGCCAAATGCCGGAATAGTTACTTTGAAAGGGCACGGCCGCTTTTCTTCCCCACCCTTGAAACATTCCGAGCTTGTGGTCAGTCTCTAGTGACCTCGATGTCGGAGCAACGTTAAACTCTAATCTTGCTTCCTTCCTTCCTTTCTTCGGTTTGACTGCGACTCAGCCTGTTTTACGGAATTTCGGGAGAAATTTCACCACCGCACTGCGGATAAAGGACGATCCATCAAGGAGGCCACTACTTTCTCCCACATTTCGGGCAGCACACGAATCCCACGGTGGAAGAACTGGGCGTCTTTTGAGGACATCCACGAATCGACCGAATTCTGCACTTGTTCATATGACAGGAAGTGGTGATGAGCCGGGAAGTGTGCCAATGTTCAAGAAAGGTGATAGTCAGGAGGAGCAATGCTGGAGAATACGGCGGGTTGGGTAGCACTTCCCATTTCAACGTTTTCAGGTATGTTTTGACCGGTTTTGCGACTTGGGGTAAAGCAACGTCAAGCTGTAAAGCAACGTCAAGATTCCACCGGCAGTTCGGCCTTCGGCGTCAAATATCAACGTTCTTGAAGTGTTGAAACCATTCTCGGCACGTTATATCAGTAATGGCTGCCTCACCATAGGCCTTACCTAGCACTGTATGAGGCTCGGCCGCAGATATCTTCATGTTAAAGTAGTAAATTAAAACTTCCCGCAAATGACGAGAACTGGGCACGTAAGGTGACATGTTCAGTCGAGAATAACTTTATGATGCAATCACGAATCAACTAATATTTTGATGACGTCATGTTTACAACTGCCTAAGCTTACTGTATGACACATATGTCCTACCACCTGCACCACCCGTTGCCGCTGCCATCTATTGCGAAACGACGGAAGCAAAGTTGTAGGCCTAATAACTCTAGAATGATTAGCCGGCCAGAGTGGCCGTGCGGTTCTAAGCGCTTCAGTTTGGAACCGCGTGTCCCTACGGTCGCAGGTTCGAATCCTGCCTCGGGCTTGGATGTGTGTGATGTCCTTAGGTTAGTTAGGTTTAAGTAGTTCTAAGTTCTAGGGGACTGATGACCATAGATGTTAAGTCCCATAGTGCTCAGAGCCTCAAGAATGATTAAAGTTATGCTGAAATGATAGGTACTGTTCTTGTTCGAGTGTAATTCTCTGTTTAACATGTCGCATTATTCACTTTACATTTGAAAATAGGAATTGTATCGAAGATGGCGGCTTTAAAAATGGCCCCTGTGTTGAAAACATTGCTTGAGAAGTCCCTTCTGTTTCACACTGGTTGACTTTACATTTATCCACCTGATTTTGATTGAAATTGTGATTACACACCTATGAGCACTCTGTAGGGTGTTCACCCTACTTTCATCGTTCAGCTAGGAGGAATCCAACGTGCTAGTTTGTAATTATTACCCTATCAGCCGCAGTTATCTGCTCTTGTGAAATGCCAGACAAATTGCCTCCGTCGATTTAAATCAACGTATTGTTTCATAAATACCACAACGTATGAGAAGGTTTCGGATTTGGTGAATCTGCGGGATATTCAACGTGATGAAGGTCCTGTTGTGTTCTTCACTTCATTCCTGTACAGCACGTGCTGCGTGGCTGGGTTTGCTGCCCTCATCAAAGATAGGGTCGCCGTTTAGGAACATTCGATCTGCATAGGACTTAAATAAGCGCAACATCGAGGCAATTTGTTACGTAGTACTCGTTGCTTTTACAAGAAAATAAGAAAGAAGAAATACTGGCATTTGCTTACAGTGTTCTGCAGAAATCATGGAAAATTTAAATCATAGGGATGATTTTTAGCGATGCTGCTTGCTGAAGCGAGCCCAGTGGCTTAATTTTTGAATATAATTAACCGCAAGGTCGTGTCTTTGGAATATTTTTTGCTCTATTCTTTTGTGATTGTAACTCTGATGATCAATGAATTTACAATATTTTAGTCAAGACTGTTTGTTAATTGAAGTTGTTTTCAAATGGACTCGACAGGAGCACACATTTTTCAAAGAAAGGAAAAAGAAAGAAATGAAGCACCAGGAAGACACAGTCGCTTGTCAATGTTACTTCTTACATATACAGACCATCGTTAGGAATGTAAATGATTACAGCGGTAATTATCTGTGACAGGTAGAACGAATACCAGAATGTATTAGTGTTGTTCATGTTTAGTACCGTTATTAGTCCTGGTAGGATTTCGAAGGGGCGTGAACAGTGTCAGACGTGATCACTGTGAAGAACACGGAGATTCAGCGTACTCGTTTGAGACAGCGTTATCTGCACCTGACAGATTTTGGAAAGAGCATCAGTGTGGGTCTCCATTCGCCCGCCTGGTCGTTTCGTGCAATATCCAGATTTGTGGGACATTCGGATGTAACATAGGACCCATGTTGGATTGCATGGCAACCTGACGATCGACAACGTCTGACCATTACAAGGGAGGATCGCCGTATTGTGCGCCAAGCACGCTGTAACTCCCCCGTATCTGAGCCTGCCATCTAAGAAAAAGTTATTGACGGTAATATTCTGTGTCATCCATCACCGTTGGTCGGTATCTAGCAGCAACCGGACCAGGGGATTGCCGTCCAATCACTAGGATGCCGTTAACACTACGAGGTGCATTCAAGATCTAAGGCCTCCGATTTTTTTTCTAATTAACTACTCACCCGAAATCGATGAAACTGGCGTTACTTCTCGACGTAATCGCCCTGCAGACGTACACATTTTTCACAACGCTGGCGCCATGATTCCATGGCAGCGGCGAAGGCTTCTTTAGGAGTCTGTTTTGACCACTGGAAAATCGCTGAGGCAATAGCAGCACGGCTGGTGAATGTGCGGCCACGGAGAGTGTCTTTCATTGTTGGAAAAAGCCAAAAGTCACAAGGAGCCAGGTCAGGTGAGTAGGGAGCATGAGGAATCACTTCAAAGTTGTTATCACGAAGAAACTGTTGCGCAACGTTAGCTCGATGTGCGGGTGCGTTGTCTTGGTGAAACAGCACACGCGCAGCCCTTCCCGGACGTTTTTGTTGCAGTGCAGGAAGGAATTTGTTCTTCAAAACATTTTCGTAGGATGCACCTGTTACCGTAGTGCCCTTTGGAACGCAATGGGTAAGGATTACGCCCTCGCTGTCCCAGAACATGGACACCATCATTTTTTCAGCACTGGCGGTTACCCGAAATTTTTTTGGTGGCGGTGAATCTGTGTGCTTCCATTGAGCTGACTGGCGCTTTGTTTCTGGATTGAAAAATGGCATCCATGTCTCATCCATTGTCACAACCGACGAAAAGAAAGTCCCATTCATTCTGTCGTTGCGCGTTAACATTGCTTGGCAACATGCCACACGGGCAGCCATGAGGTCGTCTGTCAGCATTCGTGGCACCCACCTGGATGACACTTCGGATTTTCAGGTCGTCATACAGGATTGTGTGCACAGAACCCACAGAAATGCCAACTCTGGAGGCGATCTGTTCAACAGTCATTCGGCGATCCCCCAAAACAATTCTCTCCACTTTCACACTCATGTCGTCAGACTGGCTTGTGCGAGCCCGAGGTTGTTTCGGTTTGTTGTCACACGATGTTCTGCCTTCATTAAACTGTCACACCCACGAACGCACTTTCAACACATTCATAACTCCATCACCACATGTCTCCTTCAACTGTCGATGAATTTTAGTTGGTTTCACACCAGGCAAATTCAGAAAACGAATGACTGCACGCTGTTCAAATAAGGAAAACGTCTCCATTTTAAGTATTTAAAACAGTTCTCATTCTCGCCGCTGGCGGTAAAATTCCATCTGCCGTACGGTGCCGCCACCTTGGGACGTATTGACAGTTAACCGTGGCCTCATTTTAAAAAAATGCGTATGTTTCTATCTCTTTCCAGTCTGGAGAAAAAAATTCGGGGGCCATAGAACTTGAATGCACCTCGTAAAATAACGCAAGTGAAAAAAAATGTTGTTATTTCCAGTAAATTATGTGAAATAGATCAACTGTGAAATGTTAATGTATTTATTGACTCAGTGTTTTCCCTCTACCGGTTTACTTTGACGCGTAGGAAAACACAGTCACATAGCAAGGGGATTTGTTTAGATGAATTAAAATCGCATTCATTCGAGATGAAATATGTGTTCTAATTTCCACCGTATGTAATAAATCAGAACCACTAACGCAAACGTGCACGGCGCTGTGATTGAAGGACTAAGCCGAGCCATAAGACTGACTATCGCAGGGAGAGTATGGTGTGTCTCTCTAGAAACGAAAGCAGATGTAGCGCAGGGAAGTGGGGGGTAGTGCCCATGAGAAGCCATTGGATCATTCCCATACTAAATTTATTCATAAAACATTCAAAGACCTTTCTTTCGGAATTCGAGTGATTTTAGCATATTAAAAGCATGTTTTGGTTGTTGTTCTTTTTTTAGTAACCATACTACGCGCCAACTTAATCAATCGAAGCTAATTATCAGTTGATTAATCCTATCACCTTCAGCGATGACATTCAGTTACTTCTCACCTGTCTTTTGAGAATATTTACCCAAGTTAATGAGTTTTCCCAAACGTTAAACATTTTCATATTGAGCAGAACTTGTCACATGTTCTTTATCGTGCATGCAATGAGCAATACTATGTTCTGTATTGTCGTACGCGAAATTAGGGGAAGAAGAGTACCAACATCTGCAGCGAATTTCTTCTCATCTAGCATTTATCATTTATTGCATTTAACGTTTTCTTCACCATTACGTTATCTGGCTAGTAACATGCCGGCGCTCCCACCGCTTCAACTCCAGCGGATTTTATTATATTAGAAGAGCACCTGTAGATTTATAGTATGTCTAACCCCAAAGCCTAGCATGCTGATTTTTGAGAGTATGAGCCAATTGTTTCCCTGGAATTTGTCCCACAAAACACGAACTCCGTCCATGGACCCTGGCGTGCCCGCCGTATCGTCCTCTACCAATAGCGACATTGGATGCAGTATCGAGGGGCGTGGGATCAGTAATCCGCCCTCTCGGCCGGGGCAGTTTTTGTCTCTTGCAGCGGCTTCGGCTCGGTAAAGTGGTTCCTGAAGTAGCATCATGAAGCTGAGTGCAGTCCTCCCACCAAAGAAATATCCTTGGAATCGAACCCAGGTCCTCCACATGGTAGTCAGCCGAGATGACCACTCAGTTTCGAGGGCGTGCAGCCTTTGTCCCATATTGACTCCATCTGCACCACATACACGAAGTAAATTATATCAGTAGTTGCATCCTAATGTTCACGAGCGTCTGTTATTAACAGTATTGGAGGACCACGTAATTAATAATCTGACACAATTTTTGTTCATGTATTGAAGACGTTTATCCCTATCTCCTGTAAAGATTCGTGGCTGTCAAGTGTCTTAATAACAAATAAATCGCCATCAACCGTAAACACTGACCCTCTATGCTTTATTGATACCTCGCGTAAATCCGAACTTCATGCCTTCCCATGCTTCAACCTGCCCATACGGTGCATCGAATAGTTTAAAAACGTAAACGAAATCAACTAGATCAAGATGTCTCACATAAGCTCAATAGGACGTGGATAATAATTAAAATATCTCCATATACACTCCTGGAAATGGAAAAAAGAACACATTGACACCGGTGTGTCAGACCCACCATACTTGCTCTGGACACTGCGAGAGGGCTGTACAAGCAATGATCACACGCACGGCACAGCGGACACACCAGGAACCACGGTGTTGGCCGTCGAATGGCGCTAGCTGCGCAGCATTTGTGCACCGCCGCCGTCAGTGTCAGCCAGTTTGCCATGGCATACGGAGCTCCATCACAGTCTTTAACACTGGTAGCATGCCGCGACAGCGTGGACGTGAACCGTATGTGCAGTTGACGGACTTTGAGCGAGGGCGTATAGTGGGCATGCGGGAGGCCGGGTGGACGTACCGCCGAATTGCTCAACACGTGGGGCGTGAGGTCTCCACAGTACATCGATGTTGTCGCCAGTGGTCGGCGGAAGGTGCACATGCCCGTCGACCTGGGACCGGACCGCAGCGACGCACGGATGCACGCCAAGACCGTAGGATCCTACGCAGTGCCGTAGGGGACCGCACCGCCACTTCCCAGCAAATTAGGGACACTGTTGCTCCTGGGGTATTGGCGAGGACCATTCGCAACCGTCTCCATGAAGCTGGGCTGCGGTCCCGCACACCGTTAGGCCGTCTTCCGCTCACGCCCCAACATCGTGCAGCCCGCCTCCACTGGTGTCGCGACAGGCGTGAATGGAGGGACGAATGGAGACGTGTCGTCTTCAGCGATGAGAGTCTCTTCTGCCTTGATGCCAATGATGGTCGTATGCGTGTTTGGCGCCGTGCAGGTGAGCGCCACAATCAGGACTGCATACGACCGAGGCACACAGGGCCAACACCCGGCATCATGGTGTGGGGAGCGATCTCCTACACTGGCCGTACACCACTGGTGATCGTCGAGGGGACACTGAATAGTGCACGGTACATCCAAACCGTCATCGAACCCATCGTTCTACCATTCCTAGACCGGCAAGGGAACTTGCTGTTCCAACAGGACAATGCACGTCCGCATGTATCCCGTGCCACCCAACGTGCTCTAGAAGGTGTAAGTCAACTACCCTGGCCAGCAAGATCTCCGGATCTGTCCCCCATTGAGCATGTTTGGGACTGGATGAAGCGTTGTCTCACGCGGTCTGCACGTCCAGCACGAACGCTGGTCCAACTGAGGTGCCAGGTGGAAATGGCATGGCAAGCCGTTCCACAGGACTACATCCAGCATCTCTACGATCGTCTCCATGGGAGAATAGCAGCCTGCATTGCTGCGAAAGGTGGATATACACTGTACTAGTGCCGACATTGTGCATGCTCTGTTGCCTGTGTCTATGTGCCTGGGGTTCTGTCAGTGTGATCATGTGATGTATCTGACCACAGGAATGTGTCAATAAAGTTTCCCCTTCCTGGGACAATGAATTCACGGTGTTCTTATTTCAATTTCCAGGAGTGTATCTGGTACCGCATTCTGGGCCACCCTTTTAGATTTCACGAACAGTAAATGAATTTAGAAAAAAACCTTTCAACCTGGGCTCCGTAGCAGACGTCCCCTACATGCCCCCTGTTGACAAAACGACATGGTAAATTACTACTGCAGTGGGAATGGGGTCACCGAGACTGGACCATTGGAAACGACTAGTCTTGTCGAATGAATCACAGCACTTGTTACACCGGGTCGATTGTCGTGTCCCGATATGCCGTCATCCAGGCGAACAATTGCTAGAAACATGTACTGGTGACGAAGTGCGTTGGTAGCAGTATTTTGCTATGAGGAACATTCAACTGGGCTTCTGTGGGATCCCTACCATGACAGTAGTCGAATGTATAACGACAGTTGTGGACTATCTGAAAACCACCATATCTTGCTTATCTAGTGACGAGAGAGCTTCAACAAGATGAATTACAAAAAAAAAAAAAGTCTCTGTAGTTACGACCAAATGTGTTTCGTGGAGAGACTGCAAATATAAATAATTGGCACTTTATATTAAATAGCGATTTCGTAGTCTATTGAAATATCGTGTAGATTAACAAATGGCCTTCAGAGTGTTAGCGTCTATAATTATTTTGTTTTCTCTTACCTGACACGAAAGTGATACTTGGAATACGTAATGTGGTCGCTTATTTATTTCTTCTTGTCGATAGATGATAGTGTACGATAAGGTACAAAACCAAATAGTTGCGGCTTGTAGCTAAAATTAGTGAGGGTACTGCTCCCGAAAATTATTAGCCTTTGTTTTAAAATTGTATGAAAGCAAAACAAACATTTATAAGCTTTATATTATACTAATTTATTGAAAAGCTGTATGCCGCACCAACTTCCCCCTTAATGCTTATCAAAGTGCTTATTTGACTTCTCAAGCTTTTCATTTTTTTCTTTAATTTGGTCTATACTTCTAAAACCATCTTTTTTCCACGTTAAACCGCGTCCAAACAGCGTACAAGAAAAGCAAAACAGTAGAATTTTTATTTCACAACCGAAAAATCAACATTTCCATTGGTACTATTCAGAATGAAAGCTATATCTTCTTGTTGTTGCCGGCCGGTGTGGCCGTGCGGTTCTAGACGCTTCAGTGTGGAACCACGTGACCGCTACGGTCGCAGGTTCGAATCCTGCCTCGGGCATGGATGTGTGGGATTTCCTTAGGTTAGTTAGGTTTAAGTAGTTCTAAGTTATAGGGGACTGATGACCACAGATGTTAAGTCCCATAGTGCTCAGAGCCATTTGAACAATTTTTTTTCTTGTTGTTTAACCCTGGCAGAGAGTTTAGAATATTAGGTAATTTACCTCTTTACTTAACTGTAAGTTTACATGGAGGGACAGCTGTGTTGAAGTTCACTTACAGTCACATAACATAGAGCTTGGTGTTGCAAATCCTTGGTTAAAGTTTTCTGTAAAATAAAAGAATTGGAGAAAAAATTATTAAATTCAGTAGCTGGAAACGGATAATAATGTAATTGTACATTTTATCACATTCAAGAGTATGATACAAGGTTTTTAAGCACGATACACGCGGAAAGAAAACACAAATGCCTTGGATCAGTGAGCCAGGGTCCGCAGTTGGCAGAGCGAGAGCGACAGTATTCTCACCCACGGATATTAGAGTACACGGTAGGTGTCGCGCAGGCAAATTGTGGGCTGTGACGTCACCGTGAACCCTCTCGCCACGCCGCACTGCACTGAAGCTTATAGGCACACGACGTGCACAGATTTAACTCATTTGCAGGTATGAATATAATCGTAATTTTGCATGTTCCACTGTATCACTATTCCTATTATTATTAAACTTTATATTAGTGACACAATTTTTTCTATGGTCGACGAAATGCTAGTGTAAAGCTTGCAAAGGAAGTCAACCTCTTTCCACATCTAGGAGGACACTTTTTTCTGGGGAAGAGGCTCACACAGGCATAGACAACACTGTGCTTTCATAACCGCTTGCCACGCGGAGTGATCGCGTGGTCTGAGGGGCCATTTCAGGGATTGAGCGGCCCCTCCCGCCGGAGGTCCGAGTCCTCCCTCGGGCATGAGTGTGTGTGTTGTTCTTAGCATAGGTTAGTTTAAGTTAGTTCAAAAAGTGTGTAAGTCTAGAGACCGATAACCTCAGCAGTTTGGTCCCTTAGGAATTCACACACACACATAACCGCTTGTTGTTGACAGAAAGAGTTGTGAATCACTTTTAGAACATGTTTGATTTCAGCAACTCGGCGCTACATCGAGAGAGACGATCCTATAAATCCCTTACTTAAGGACCTTTATTTCTCTTTCCATAAGTTCTAGTTGTTGGCGTAATCACTCATTTTGGCTTTCACATCATTGTTTGTTTTCACAGTCAACGTTTTGCCTAGTATTAATTTCTTCATTACTTGGCAACGTTTACATGTAAAATAGCACCTACTTCTTTACCGTAGATTCGTTTTTGTGCCAAATATTTCTCCCATTATTAGGCTCGTTACTGCGCCATAAATCAGCAATGGAGGATGGTAGATTTTGAGTTGTAACAGCATCAGTTTTCAACTTGCGTTTCGAAGGAATGTTCAGCTGTTCACTTTTCAAATCCCTTTCATAATCCGAATCAGTAAAATGTATGCATTTTCAACTGCAAACGAGTTTGTACATTTACAAGCTGTTATCAATTTTCGTTTCGTCTTACTGTTTTTAGGATATGTAGGAAACTTAATTCCTTACATAGTTACTTGTCTACTGTGGTTAGTACAATTAGCAGTCGCGAAGCAAACCATTACTTTCCACTTAAAAATTTACTCTAAATAATCCCTCATTACACTGATAATTACGGCGTAACTTTGCACTCAAGTCGCCAGTCATTAATGCAGATTCACACTGCCGTAAACTACCATGTTTGCGCTCGAAAAGACGCAGCCTCGCGTACAGCTAGTGTTGAAAAACTACCGTAGGCTACAGTAGACTATCACAAGTAAGCGTGGACTACGATAGTTTTTCTGGTAGCTTTGGTCGATTAAATGGTTCAAATGGCTCTGAGCACTATGGGACTTAACTGCTGAGGTCATCAGTCCCCTAGAACTACTTAAATCTAACTAACCTAAGGACATCACACACATCCATGTCCGAGGCAGGATTCGAACCTGCGACCGTTGCGGTCGCGCGGTTCCAGACTGTAGCGCCTAGAACTGCTCGGTTTGGTCGATTAACATCGCTACTGCGTTACTTATACGTTAGGTGTGTTATATAGCCTATTTATCCCGCGTTACCTCATTTAGATCGCTTTGTCTGCGGATGCGATCAGTGTCTTACTAGTTTTCCATTGAAATCTGTAGCGGAGAACTATCTAGAAACTGAGTGAAGACATATAAAGAACTGCGAAACCCACAGAAAACTTTAGTTCCACATAGTTATACTCCTCCTCCTAAAAATAAACTGTATTTCTAGCAAAACTGAAATTGTCAGTATTGATAATTTGAACGTGAAGCCGAAGGATGTTCTAATAAAAATAAAAACAGTATAAATTTATTATATAGAGCTAACAAACGCATTTTTTCCAAAAAAAAAAGGTACGATTAAAAACCGCAAAACAAAACATGTCAAACAGCATTTCATACGCGTGTTATATGGTCCTACGCGTAAATTCTACTTTCATCAAAAGTAATTGCTTTGGTGACACAAAATCGCTGAAGTTAAGCGCTCAACTAATTTTTATTACTTACAAAATACGATTTATGTTTTGTAGGCATATTGAATACACTATGGACTAGCACTTAACGATGTGTGTTTCCGATTATGTGCAAAGCAAACAATCAAATATAAAACACAAAGAGAAGTCTCTGTCACACATTAATTTGTATCTTTCCCTACCAATACAAACAACACTACCGGTAAAAACAACCGAATCGTAGTTTTGGTAGAACGCAACACAATTTACAGCTTACTATGTGCACCTGTGTGCAACTACTGAACACCTCGGCGATGGGACTGTGAAGCGTACAGTTACATACAAAGATTGTTACATATTTTTTCATAAATTCGGGGACGACTACTGACATTGAGCTTAAGGATTATATACTGGATAATTACAAAGAAATAGTTAAAGGAAAAAGGACTCATTATATTAAATATTATGGATAACATCATGTTGAAATAGGGGGTCCTGCAGTTTCACAGTGCCTATACGCGTGCCGCCGCTGTAGCCAACGGTATTTTTTATTATTTTGTTCTTCACTCCTCCTCATTTTCGTATTAAGGAGCATAATATTGTAGGCGACTATCAATCCTCCGTGCCAACGCTATACAGGAATAAGTGCTGATGTCAAAGAAACAGTAGATCCTATTAGTTGACGATTGCGGCCAATTTCTGACAGACGGACTAGGCCGCTCTCTTGCGGCCGTGCGCGGAGCAGCTTTCGTCTGCCGCCCGCCGATGGCAGCACAATCGACTCGTCGACCGCAGACCGCCTCGGCAGTAAGTGACGTACAGTTGTACGCCTTTCTAATTTCGCCTTCCGGTTCATTGCAACGAAGAGAGGAATGGAGCCTGAGGAATAAGATTCACTATGCAGTAACTGACGCAAGGAACATACCGCTATGCCTCCAGCACTAGACGAGAGCTGCGAGTTGACAAATTAGTAATCAGTTCGCCAGATTTACACTGTGCGAAGTTTATTTGAAAGCATTGTATATCTTTTTTCTGGACAGTATCGGGCAGGCTGCTCGGTGAGAGTCCAAGATTATGGTCAGAGATACAGTGGCGTTTTGCGCATCAGTCTCAGTGCAATATTACACATTTTCATAGACAGAAATATTCGAGTGACATGATTTCTAATTAACGACCGATAGTCGCCGTTCACGGAAAACCTCTTTAAACTATGCAACGTACTTAGCTCACTATACTTTGTTATTGGAACACGGCATTAGGATAGTAATATCAAAGAAATTTTTCGTCTTTAGATTGTTAGATGCCGGTAAATACAATTCTATCAACATACTATCTTTACATACAGTAGAATTTTTTAGCAAATGTAGCATTTTAGAGAGTTAGTCTGTAGTTTACATCACAACGAACTTTTTGAGTGTCTGTCGATGAACTGATTAACTATTTTTTTAAAAGTTACCTGTTACTTGTCAGAACGTCTTTTTGTATTTCTTTGCTGAAGAAAACTTTCAACAAGTTTTGTTTACCTTTTGTTCCATAAGTCATCCGTACGACACTCCGTAATGATCCAATGCGATATACTGGCCAGAAGAACTAGGGAATTAGCAGAGAGACAAGTAATTATGTACAAATAGACCTGAAATTCGTTTCGACATTATACATGAGGTCTACGGAATTATAGTGTAGGATGAAATGTAAGTCACCTGAAGTAAACGGTCACACTTCGTAAATAAGAGCAGCAGTGCTCGTAAGGGAAGGAAAAAGTTTCCTATTATGCGACTGAATAACCACTTGGAATCCCCGGACAAATAATGTCCCACGACTATTCTGGAGAGATCATATGTAGATTCTTCTCTACATGTTTCAAGATATACGTTTTTTTCTGAATTTCATAGTCTTTCCAGAGTTAAACGTGTCGGTTGCCAGCTCCGTGCCACGCATGAGAGAAGATACGAAAGAAGACTACACCTTAACATCCCGTCGACGACTGGGGCATTAGAGATTGATCACAATATGGGTTAGGGAAGACAGTCAGTTGTGCCCTTTCATAGGAATCATACCGGCATGTGCTTTAAGCGATTCAAGGAAATCATGAAAATCTCAATCTGGATGGCCAGATGGTGGTCTGAATTGTTTTTGTGCCGAATGAGAATACAGTGTGTCATCATTGCGCCACAGTACTTGGTATCCATGTGGGTGAACAGCTCCCACTACGATGTTTTCAAGCAGTATTTTTAACCTTACGGTATTGCTAACAAAACAGGCATATATGGTTATGAGCAGTGAGGCCACCTTTGATACGAGGAGTGTTGCCAATCTGAACTGATAATTTGCGTCCTGTCGTTGCTTACAAAGGTCGTGGCAGCTGAAATGTATTTTGCCACCTACTCAGGCAGGCTAAAGACAAGAGGAGCTAACATCTCTTACGGTACGCAAAGTTCTTATTATCTTCTCCTAACATCTAATTTTCTTTGACAACTAATCCACAAGCTTTTGCGCTCTCAGTAGCTCGCAATGCTACAGATTCAAAAGTACACGGCTTATAGACTGTATAAATTTTAACCGTATACGAGTAAACATTCACGTGTAAACGAGAAAATATCTGAGTTGGATATTCCCCCGAAAGAATCCGTTTGTCATTTAAGTGTCCTGATGACACATTTAAGGACAATATATTCCACTTATCATAATCTCAAGATATCCTCATAATGTTTTGTCTTAGCTCCAAACTGTTATGATCAGTGTATGAAGCCAGAGATAAATTCTGCCGAAATTTTTACAAAGGCAAAGGCGGTGTTTAGAAAGGATAGATTGCATGCAATCGGTGGTGGCATGTTTGTCGCTGTTAGTAGTTTATCCTGTAGTGAAGTAGAAGTGGATAGTTCCTGTGAATTATTATGGGTGGAGGTTAACACTAGGTTAATATAATTGGCTCCTTTTACCGACCTCCCGACTCAGCAGCATTAGTGGCAGAACAACTGAGAGAAAATTTGGAATAAATTTCACATAAATTTTCTCAGCATGTTGTAGTCTTAGGTGGAGATTTCAATTTACCAGATATAGACTGGGACACTCAGATGTTTAGGACGGATGGCAGGGACAGAGCATCGAGTGACATTATACGGAGTGCACTATCCGAAAATTACCTCGAGCAATTAAACAGAGAACCGACTCGTGGAGATAACATCTTGGACCTACTGATAACAAACAGACCCGAATTTTCGACTCTGGAAGCGCAGAACAGGGAATCAGTGATCATAAGGCCGTTGCAGCATCCCTGAATATGGAAGTTAATAGCAATATAAAAAAGGGAGGAAGGTTTATCTGTTTACCAAGAGTAATAGAAGGCAGATTTCAGACTACCTAACAGATCAAAACGAAAATTTCTGCTCCGACACTGACAATGTTGAGTGTTTATGGAAAAAGTTCAAGGCAATCGTAAAATGCGTTTTAGACAGGTACGTGCCGAGTAAAACAGTGAGGGACGGGAAATACCCACCGTGGTTCAACAACAAAGTTAGGAAACTACTGCGAAAGTAAAGAGAGCTTCACTCCAAGTTTGAACGCAGCCAAAACCTCTCAGACAAACAGAAGCTAAACTATGTGAAAGTTAGTGTAAGGAGGGCTATGCGTGAAGCGTTCAGTGAATTCGAAAGTAAAATTCTATGTACCGACTTGACAGAAAATCCTAGGAAGTTCTAGTCTTACGTTAAATCAGTAAGTGGCTCGAAACAGCATATCCAGACTCTCCGGAATGATGATGGCATTGAAACAGAGGATGACACGCGTAAAGCTGAAATACTAAACACCTTTTCCAAAGCTGTTTCACAGAGGAAGACCGCACTGCAGTTCCTTTTCTAAATCCTCGCACAAACGAAAAAATGGCTGACATCGAAATAAGTGTCCAAGGAATAAAAAAGCAACTGGAATCACTCAACAGAGGAAAGTCCATTGGACCTGACGGGATACCAATTCGATTCTACACAGAGTACGTGAAGGAACTTGCACCCCTCCTAACAGCCGTATACCGCAATTCTCTAGAGGAACGGAAGGTTCCAAATGATTGGAAAAGAGCACAGGTAATCCCAGTTTTCAAGAAGGGTTGTCGAGCAGATGCGCAAAACTATAGACCTATATCTCTGACTTCGATCTGTTGTAGAATTTTAGAACATGTTTTTTGCTCGCGTATCATGTCGTTTTTGGAAACCCAGAATCTACTCTGTAGGAGTCAACATGGATTCCGGAAACAGCGATCGTGTGAGACCCAACTCGCTTTATTTGTTCATGAGATTACATAGATACAGGCTCCCAGGTAGATGCCATTTTCCTCGACTTCCGGAAGGCGTTCGATACAGTTCCGCACTGTCGCCTGATAAACAAATTAAGCGACTACGGAATATCAGACCAGATGTGTGGCTGGATTGAAGAGTTTTTAGCAAACAGAACACAGCATGTTGTTATCAATGCAGAAACGTCTATAGACAAAGTAACCTATGTCGTGCCACAGGGGAGTGTTATGGGACCATTGCTTTTCGCAATATATATAAATGACCTAGTAGATAGTGTCGGAAGTTCCATGCGGCTTTTCGCGGATGATGCTGTAGTATACAGAGAAGTTGCAGCATTAGAAAATTGTAGCGAAATGCAGGAAGTTCTGCAGCAGATAGGCACTTGGTGCAGGGAGTGGCAACTAACCCTTAACATAGACAAATGTAATGTATTGCGGATACATAGAAAGAAGGATCCTTCATTGTATGATTATATGATAGCGGAACAAACACAGGTAGCAGTTACTTCTATAAAATATCTGGGAGTATGCGTGCGGAACGATTTGAAGTGGAATGATCATATAAAATTAATTTTTGGTAAGGCGGATGCCAGGTTGAAATTCATTGGGAGAGTCCTTAGAAAATGTAGTCCACCAACGAAGGAGGTGGCTTACAAAACACTCGTTCGACCTGTACTTGAGTATTGTTCTTCAGTGTGTGATCCGTACCAGGTCGGGTTGACAGAGGAGATAGAGAAGATCCAAAGAAGAGCTGCGCGTTTCGTCACAGGGTTATTTGGTAAGCGTGATAGCGTTACGGAGATGTTTAGCAAACTCAAGTGGCAGACTCTGCAAGAGAGGCGTTCTGCATCGCGGTGTAGCTTGCTCGCCAGGTTTCGAGAGGGTGCGTTTCTGGGTGAGGTATCGAATATATTGCTCCCCCCTACTTATACCTCCCGAGAAGATTAAGAATGTAAAATTAGAGAGATTCGAGCGCGGACGGAGGCTTTCCGACAGTCGTTCTCCCCGCGAACCATACGCGACTGGAACAGAAAAGGGAGGTAATGACAGTGGCACGTAAAGTGCCCTCCGCCACACACCGTTGGGTGGCTTGCGGAGTATAAATGTAGATGTAGATGTAGAATGCGTTTCGTTGCTATTTAACCCAATATAAGTTGTCCAGTGTGAACCATACAATGTTGTCCATACGTACCGGTATATCACCATCTCTTAGGTGACTGTCGTCTCCATACCTGCGTTACAAAAGAAATGCTTTGCTATAGGACTGGTCGGCTACTCACACTTTATCAGTCATGCTGAATTCGAATTCTGCTCTTTTTCATTACATTCTTTGTGTGTGATGAAACACAGAGTGCTTCGGCAAGGGAGTATTTGTCTGGTGGTGGGAGTAGGGTAAGAGGAGATAGGTAGTGGCTTGTTCTTGTGCACTTGATTTAATTTACATGCCTGTGATCTTTCAAATTTTTATTCCTGTCGGACTTTACAATATAGCCTCCTCTTCATAGTGAAGCCGACATCATACACTGCTCGCCATTAATAGTGTCACGTCGTAACTACAATCAAGTCCAAATCGAAAGCTGGAACGTCAACGATGTGGAACACTTTGCACTGAAACCACGTTTATTGCAGACACCGACGTATAGAGAGAATAAAACTGAACCTCTGGACGGAGAGTGCTGCTATACGGGGTGGTCAGAAACAGTCTGAAGAGATCGTAAGTGTGTTACAGGGTAAGTTGTGGGGCGCAAAAATTGTTAAGGAAAACATTCAGTACGTTGCGCAGTTCCGGGCAAATTAGCATTGAAATTAGCGAATCAGACCGTTGCATGCGCAAATGCAAGCGGCCAGCCAGATACAATTAGTGTCAGTTGTTCCCACGGTGTAGATGGTAGCGCACAAGACTGCTCAGCCGCCGGCCGCTGTAACCGACCCTTTCTAGACGCTTCAGTCCGCAACCGCGCGCCTGCTACGAGCGCAGGTTCGAATCCTGCCTTGGGCACGGATGTGTGTGATCTCCTTAGGTTTGTTACGTTTAAGTAGTTCTAAGTCTAGGGGACTGATGACCTCAGATGTCATCTGAGGTCATAGTGCTTAGTGCCATAGTGCTTAGAGACATTTCAAAAATGGCTCTGAGCACTATGGGACTCAACTGCTGAGGTCATTAGTCCCCTAGAACTTAGAACTAGTTAAACCTAACTAACCTAAGGACATCACAAACATCCATGCCCGAGGCAGGATTCGAACCTGCGACCGTAGCGGTCTTGCGGTTCCAGACTGCAGCGCCTTTAACCGCATGGCCACTTCGGCCGGCTTAGAGACATTTGAGCCATTTGAACTGCTCAACTTTTGGTTCGGGTTCGATGCTTATTACCGTCCCATGTCAAATTTTTGTACTATTCTCTTGTTCGGGTTGGGAAACCAAACACAGAAAATGTTTGGCGACACCGTATTTGGCGGGCCGTTTGAATTTGCTCGGGTGCCAGCTCTGCGTCTACAAACGACCTGTCCCAAATTTACATAAACTTCTTGATCTTTGCATATACATCTAGTGCCATGTACCTCAAGATACCTACTGAGGATATGTCGAATCTATACTCTTACAGATTCGCTGCTATATTGCGTTCGAAAAGTGGACCAACTTTCTGTTAAAAAGGTGAGCATTATGTTTCGGCTCATCAAGTTACTGAAGCATAATTTTGGCTCAGAAACCCTTTTTGAACTACGGTATCATAACAACAGTGAAAATGCACGATTTTGTTTTCTTTAAGTTACTGCTTCTATAAAAGTCTCTCATTGTACGGATATACAGTTGAGATAGTACGAAAGCGTGCTGAAAAGTAATGCCTCCCAAATTTTTATGCGAAGACTCTTAGAGCTTTTAAATAAAGCAAACGTTATTAACATTCTTCATCTTTATTGTTTATGTCTACATATTTGCAGCCCTCTCCCGCTAGAGGGCTCCGAATTGTAGCTTGAAATGTGACCGTGTATAACGTAACTGTATCGGTGCATGAGAAACAGCTTGCTGTAATCGATTTTCGAATTTGAAGAGTCAGTTCATTCATGGAGCATCCTCTCCTTCAGCTTGACGGTGCCACACCACACATGGGTGCTGCGAAATGTGCAAAAATCCGACGCCTTGGGTCCACTGTCACCATCCACCATACAATGTCAACTTAGCCCCATCCGATTTTCATTTGTTTCCAAAACATAAAGAACATTCTTAATGACTTCACTTTGATAGCGCTGACGCGGTGCAGGAAGAGGTGATGTTGCGACTCAATCAACGACGGTATCAACAAACTAGTCTATCGTTGGGGGAAACGTGTTCGTCGCCAGGGTGACTATGCTGAGACATAAGTATGTAGACGTGAAGAATAGAATGTTAATAAGGTTTATTTTATGTAGAGAGCGTTAACACTTTTCGCATAAAAATAGTCCGAATTATTACTTTTTATTAGCAAGCCTTCGTGTTATGAAGCGTGTTTCATTGATACTGTAGCCATTGTTATAGTAGATGGTAACCAAAAATGGGGTTTACTTTTGTGTAAATAGCAATAATGTATCTTTTATCAGTAGTTGAGAATAGCTAAGCTACCTTTGGAATTTGATACAAGCTGTTGACACCCTTCACAATGATTTTCAGTTTCACGGAATTTCACGGATATTTTGTACTATGTAGGCTAATTCTGCCACTATCAGATAGTTTTGTCTGCTTTTATTGAAGAAACAGTCCACAACCTAAACTTCATTTATACGGTTTCAAACTTTTATGTAAATCATTGAATTCGAAATAGGTAAACATCACAGACTAACCTGTATAACATGTGCAATATTACGTGGCAATATCAACCTTCATCGTGAACTTGCTGATTGGATGTTATATTACAAGTGTATTACAGTTTACATCATAAGCGCTACCTCAAAAGAATGTAATATTGGTCATAAGGGGCCGACCGGTGTGGCCGTGCGGTTCTAGCCGCTTCAGTCTGGAACCGCGTGACCGCTACGGTCGCAGGTTCGAATCCTACCTCGGGCATGGATGTGTGTGATGTCCTTAGGTTAGTTAGGTTTAAGTAGTTCTAAGTTCTAGGGGACTGATGACCACAGTTGTCAAGTCCCATAGGGCTCAGAGCCATTTGAACCATTTGTCATAAGGCATAAAAATTTTGGGACGACGTAAGAAAAATTTATATACGAACATACGGTCAACGTAAATGAGCGAATAGTGCAAAAATTCATTTTATTTTAGACGTGTTATCATTGGCAACACAAAATCAGAAATGATATATTATTTGTTGATATTTGGCAATCTGTACTTACATAAACACGTAGATACATTGTCAGGTATCCTTATCAATTAATAGTTGACAAGCTAATACGATGTGCATGTGTTTTCAAGTGATTATTGACATTTTTTGTTACACTGTGATTTGTTTAGAAATTATATATGTACCAATCAATGACATGGACACAACAAGAACAGAAAAAGTTAGGATGAACGCGAAACAAGCATTTCGATTTCGGCCTTTGCAGGACGTGTGAGTGGGAAACACCTTCAATTGTGTAGTTCCTGGACATATCAGTATCGAAACTTTTTAGATGAAACTTTTGTGAAAAATGATATTACACTCAAGGTATTCCTAAAGAAAAGAGATAAAATATGTTAATGTATACTACTGCTTCTTTTTTTTGCATTTCGACTTCCTTTTTTATCTTATTCAACGCTTATATCCCATCTAGCAGGGTCTTCTAATCACGATGCACAGTTTTTCAAGGGAAATGAACTGAATATTAGGCGTAGTTTCTGAGGTTGCAAAATACGAAAAAAAATCGCAAGAGAAATTAATGGCTTGTTTCTGGGTTTCCCATGAGCAACTTAAATGACTCGCTTTTGCGTGATGTGTTTCGACAGCTGACATAATCATCCTTTCCGGTTTTCAGGAATGGTCTTATATGGATTCCTAACATACATCACAGTGAATCAACCATGCCGAGAATACTAGGGAACCATTTGATTTATCTCTACGAGGAGGAGTTGTTTTGCAATTTACGAGAACGGCATAAATTTCGCCAACAATATAGGCACGCCTAACTTCTTAACGAGATGTCGAGATGAATAAGTGGTACCAAAAGTCTGTACATTACTCATATTAACACGCGAGCAATCAACAGGTTTATGCGCGTTGGAAACGTTACACTAGAGCTAGGGAGGATTCGTGAAACCGGACAAATGCTTGAGTTCGCTTGCAAACAATTTCCTCATTTCCAGCACTATATGTAATACAGACCGTCTAAGCATTGTTGGCTAGGACCCGCACCTCAGTGAACTACTACTTCGGAATACAAATACTGTGGTCAGTTAGTATGGTTTCACTCTGCACAGTATTTCTGGTCTTACGTTAAATCAGTAAGTGGATCGAAACAGCACATCCAGACACTCTGGGATGATAATGGCATTGAGACAGAGGATGACACGCGTAAAGCTGAAATACTAAACACCTTTTTCCAAAGCTCTTTCCTAGAGGAAGACCGCACTGCGGTTCATTCTCTAAATCCTCGCACGAATGAAAAAATGGCTGACATCGAAATAAGTGTCCAAGGAATAGAAAAGCAACTGAAATCACTCACCAGAGCAAAGTCCACTGGACCTGACGGGATACCAATTCGATTCCACACAGAGTACGCGAAAGAACTCCCCCCCCCCCCCCCCCCCTTCTAACAGCTGTATACCGCAAGTATCTAGAGGAACGGAAGGTTCCAAATGATTGGAAAAGAGCACAGGTAGTTCCAGTTTTCAAGAAGGGTCGTCGAGCAGATGCGCAAGCTATAGGCCTATATCTCTGACAATGATCTGTTGTAGAATCTTAGAACATGTTTTTTGCTCGCGTATCATGTCATTTCTAGAAACCCAGAATCTACTCTGTAGGAATCGACATGGATTACGGAAACAGCGATCGTGTGAGACCCAACTCGCTTTATTTGTTCATGAGACCCAGAAAATATTAGATACAGGCTCCCAGGTAGATGCCATTTTCCTTGACTTCCGGAAGGCGTTCGATACAGTTCCGCACTGTCGCCTGATAAAGTAAGAGCCTACGGAATATCAGACCAGCTGTGTGGCTGGAATGAAGAGTTTTTAGCAAACAGGACTCACCCTGTTGTTCTCAATGGAGAGACGTCTACAGACGTTAAAGTAACCTCTGGTGTGCCACAGAGGAGTGTTATGGGACCATTGCTTTTCACAATATGTATAAATGACCTAGTAGATAGTGTCGGAAGTTCCATGCGGCTTTTCGCGGATGATGCTTTAGAGTACAGAGAAGTTGCAGCATTTGAAAATTGTAGCGAAATGCAGGAAGATCTGCAGTGGATAGAAACATGGTGCAGGGAGTGGCAACTGACCCTAAACATAGACAAATGTAATGTATTGCGAATACGTAGAAAGAAGGAGCCTTAATTGTACGATTATATAATAGCGGAACAAACACTGATAGCAGTTACTTCTGTAAAATATCTGGGAGTATGCGTGCGGAACGATCTGAAGCGGAATGATCATATAAAATTAATTTTTGGTAAGGCGGGTACCAGTTTGAGATTCATTGGGAGAGTCCTTAGAAAATGTAGTCCATGAACAAAGGAGGTGGCTTACAAAACACTCGTTCGACCTATACTTCAGTATTGCTCATCAGTGTGGGATCCGTACCAGGTCGGGTTGACAGAGGAGATAGAGAAGATCCAAAGAAGAGCTGCACGTTTCGTCACAGGGTTATTTGTTAAGCGTGATAGCGTTACGGAGATGTTTAGCAAACTCAAGTGGCAGACTCTGCAAGAGAGGCGTTCTGCATCGCGGTGTAGCTTGCTGTCCAGGTTTCGAGAGGTGGGCGTTTCTGGGTGAGGTATCGAATATATTGCTTCCCCCTACTTATACCTCCCGAGGAGATCACGAATGTAAAATCAGAGAGATTCGAGCGCGCACGGAGGCTTTCCGACAGGCGTTCTCCCCGCGAACCATACGCGACTGGGACAGGAAAGGGAGGTAATGACAGTGGCACGTAAAGTGCCCTCCGCCACACACCGTTGGGTGGCTTGCGGAGTATAGATGTAGGTGTAAATGTAGATCCTTACAACTAACTAAATGAGCTCGGCGATGTTTAAATAGTCATACGGCCACCACGTCAAGCTGTTTGATGCCTGATTGAAAACATTTACGAACAGATGGATCAGCTATGGGCAGCCCGTTATCACCTGTTGTGGCAAACATATATATGGGATAATTTGCAGCAAATACACGTAATTCAGGCCCAAGGTAACGTGTTTTGACTGAAACATGGACGACACATTAGGTAAGTCGCCACATGGAAGGCGAACCATTCATAATTTCTTGGAACCTCTGCACTGTGACCATCCTAATATAAAATCGAATCTTAGTCTCGCACAGAATGGAGAAACGTTGGCTGACTCTGTGATCTTATCTACTCAGCAAGTGCAACAGTCGTTGTATTACTTTGAATCTATGTCACTTCCCTGGTGATAGGCCGCGTGTGCTTCCAATCATCTCTCAGACAAGCAGAAGCTCCTGTCGTCTTGCTCACAGGCTTAGCTACTTCTGCCACTGATTTACAATTTTGCCACCGTAAAAAATAAAACAAATCTTATTTACAACTTGAACAATTTGTATGATATTCTTGGTCTTAATGTCAAGACGTAGTTATGAGGGCGTGCTGAAAACTAATGCCTCCGAATTTTTTATGTAAAATCCTAAAAGATTTTTATATGAAACAAACGTTATTTCTACTGCACATCTTTCTTATTCAAGTCTACATATTTATTTCTCAACTCAGTTACCCTGGCGATGAACACGTTTCTCCTAGCGACAGACCGGTTTGTTGATACCATCACTGCAGGGTCTTGGAAAAATGTTCAAATGTGTGTGAACTCCCAAAGAGACCAAATTGCTGATGTCATCGGTCCCTAGACTTCCACATTACTTAAACTAACTTATGCTAAGAACAACACACACACCCATGCCCGAGGGAGGACTCGAGCCTCTGGCGGGAGGGGTCGCACAATCCATGACATGGCGCCTCTAACCACGCGGCGCAGAATCTTGAATTTTGTTGACCGGGCCACAACCTCACCTCTGCTTGCACCGCGTAGTCACCATCTAAGTGGATTCCTCAAAGGTGTTCTTTAAGTTCTGAAAACTTCGATGTGGCCAAGTCCGGACTATATGGAGAACGATAGATGACAGTGACCCCAAGTTATCGAATTGTTGGAAACATCGCAGCTCTCGTGTGTGGTGTGGCATTGTCATGCTGAAGGAGATGCTATCCCGTTTGAAGTAAGGCTTCTGCGATCAGAAACTCTATTACAGCAAGCGGTTTCTCACGCACCGACATAGTTATGTTACGCATAGCCAGGTTACACGTCACAATTCGACGTCCTTTATCGTCACAGGGCTGCAAATATGTAGACATGAAGAACAGAGAAGTAAATTGTTAATAATGTTTGTTTTATTTTAAAAGTCTTATGGGTTTTCACATTAAAAGTTTGAAGGCATTACTTCTCAGCACCCCCTAGTATTTTCATAGTAAGTAATGCACCTACTGAGCATGTCGATTTACATGTGTGCATAGACAATGTATTTCTCTTACATAGCAGAATTTTCAGTCAATGAATTTGTCAGTGACTAAAATGAGCTGCCTAGAGCATAAGGAATAGCGTTCAATAGAAGGTCTGCACATTACCTAGTTTAAAAAAAATCAACGAATAAATTTTCCAATTATTGTCTGGTAATTGGTTAATGAGACCATTACGGAGGCACCTACACACACAGATATGAAAATGCTGCACAAAGGCGTTTGCGGTTGATGTACGAAACTGTTTTTGTGAGTGACTGAGATCGGCTGTGGGGTAACTATCAACGTTAACCATCGTAACGTATATTGGTGACGTATGAGCATCACAAAATAATTAGAGGTATAGACCTACATCGGCACATACTGCGAATTAAGTTACGTTCCATTAGGAGGTCTTGAGAAAGAACTGTGACAGAAGCGAGAACAGCAGTGGTTCAAAAAATGGTTCAAATGGCTCTGAGCACTATGAGACTTAACATCTGAGGTCATCAGTCACCTAGAACTTACAACTCTTTAAACCTAACTAACCTAAGGACATCACACACATCCATGCCCGAGGCAGGATTCGGGCTTACGCCCATAGCAGTCGCGTGGTTCCAGACTAAAGCGCCTAGAACCGCTCGGCCACCGCGGCCGGCGAACAGCAATGGACTAACGTACTGGGACATGCATTGATATCTAATAGTGCATTGATAATGGCTAGGCACTAGCCGAAATCTAGATCTGTCTAATAAAACCTGAAACAAAAAGACGATTGATTGCTGTGCTCTATCATATGAAAAACATATAGCGAAACTGAAATGCCACTTCTGTCTGACATCACACTTAGGAATAAAATATACAATATACTGCTCTCATGTAGATGCGCTGTATTCCAAGGTACGAGAAAGCAAATGGAACAAATCAGAGACAAGCGAAGCATCCATTATAATCATCCCACTAAAACACTATGAGGTAATTGTGAACGTCCAACATGTCTGTGGTATTAATGCCAAAAGATTATGATACGTTTTAGAAAGACATACCTGAACCCGCCAGATGTAATACTATCTAGCCTTAGAATGATTCCTTGAGGGTATAGCTGATCTGCAAATCGTTTTCATATCTAATTTCAGACATTTAAAATAGTTCAGTTTAATTCATTATAGCTAGTTACATGTTTCATGGATCTCACATATCCTAATGTCGTAGAACGAGTCAATTTAATGGTATTCAACATAATTCCTATTAAAATAAAAGCGAATGCTGACCCTTTATACGTCGTGAGACTTAATTAAACACGTTGAAATGAAATGAATGGATTGATGAGCGTAAAATCAGTGAATATGCAAGGATAGGAAATGATATGATTGAAGACCGTTCAGTTATTCTGAATCTGTTGTGTAAAGAATATGTCGATGCAACGTGCGAGAACCTCTGGTGATAGTTTTCAGAAATCATTGGCGGAAACATCAGCGATAGCGAAAGTTTGAGTCAATCCTGTAGACGTGACCAGATAACCTTATTGTTAAGGCAACTGCTCGCTGTAAGCAGAAACTCCTGTTCTGAACACCAATTCGTCACAAATTTTCAATTGTGTATACATATTCATTAAGAGGTTTGTTTTTATAATTGTAGCAAATATTAAGTTTAGTAGCAGCAGTAAGCACGCAACTCTTTTTCGGTACGGAAGCTGTACGGCATATAAGGAGATGAACGGATGAAGCTGTCTCCAGTTTGCCTTCTAATTTAGCTATTTTATCTATCTGTGATTTCATGTCATTACGCACGTACTATCGGATTCCGTTCCCTGGAGAACGCTGGCCACAGCATTTGTGTGACACCCTCACCCTCAACCTACAGAAAATAGTGCACCAAACAGATTCTATGAGAACGAGAAATACGTCTCATAAAAACAATTGTAGACTTGAATACGGCACAGCAACACGTTAGAGGGCCTCGTCAGCGTTGTGTCGTCAAAGAGCATAATGACGTGAAGGTCCGTACGTCAGTGAGTGTCGACTGCTACCCACACCAGCAATCTGCCTTTACTCTCCCCCCTAACGTCGGTTGTCAGGCTCAGACCCGCTCACGACACATTGGAGGAAAACACAGTATAAATTTGAAATTTGTGGTAAAGACTGTGGGACCAAACTACTAGGGTCATCGGTCTCTAGGCTTAGGCACTACTTAATCTAACTTCAACTAACTTACGCTAAGGACAACACACACATCCATGCCCGAGGGAGGACTCGAACCTCCGACGGGTGGAGCCGCGCGATCCGATGCCTTAGACGCACGGTATACACTTATATCACTAGGCATATATATATATATATATATATATATATATATATATATATATATATACCCCTGGAAATGGAAAAAAGAACACATTGACACCGGTGTGTCAGACCCAGCATACTTGCTCCGGACACTGCGAGGGGGCTGTACAAGCAATGATCACACGCACGGCACAGCGGACACACCAGGAACCGCGGTGTTGGCCGTCGAATGGCGCTAGATGCGCAGCATTTGTGCACCGCCGCCGTCAGTGTCAGCCAGTTTGCCGTGGCATACGGAGCTCCATCGCAGTCTTTAACACTGGTAGCATGCCGCGACAGCGTGGACGTGAACCGTATGTGCAGTTGACGGACTTTGAGCGAGGGCGTATAGTGGGCATGCGGGAGGCCGGGTGGACGTACCGCCGAATTGCTCAACACGTGGGGCGTGAGGTCTACACAGTACATCGATGTTGTCGCCAGTGGTCGGCGGAAGGTGCACGTGCCCGTCGACCTGGGACCGGACCGCAGCGACGCACGGATGCACGCCAAGACCGTAGGATCCTACGCAGTGCCGTAGGGGACCGCACCGCCACTTCCCAGCAAATTAGGGACACTGTTGCTCCTGGGGTATCGGCGAGGACCATTCGCAACCGTCTCCATGAAGCTGGGCTACGGTCCCGCACACCGTTAGGACGTCTTCCTCTCACGCCCCAACATCGTGCAGCCCCCCCTCCAGTGGTGTCGCGACAGGCGTGAATGGAGGGACGAATGGAGACGTGTCGTCTTCAGCGATGAGAGTCGCTTCTGCCTTGGTGCCAATGATGGTCGTATGCGTGTTTGGCGCCGTGCAGGTGAGCGCCACAATCAGGACTGCATACGACCGAGGCACACAGGGCCAACACCTGGCATCATGGTGTGGGGAGCGATCTCCTACACTGGCCGTACACCACTGGTGATCGTCGAGGGGACACTGAATAGTGCACGGTACATCCAAACAGTCATCGTTCTACTATTCCTAGACCGGCAAGGGAACTTGCTGTTCCAACAGGACAATGCACGTCCACATGTATCCCGTGCCACCCAACGTGCTCTAGAAGGTGTAAGTCAACTACCCTGGCCAATAAGATCTCCGGATCTGTCCCCCATTGAGCATGTTTGGGACTGGATGAAGCGTCGTCTCACGCGGTCTGCACGTCCAGCACGAACGCTGGTCCAACTGAGGCGCCAGGTGGAAATGGCATGGCAAGCCGTTCCGCAGGACTACATCCAGCATCTCTACGATCGTCTCCATGGGAGAATAGCAGCCTGCATTGCTGTGAAAGGTGGATATACACTGTACTAGTGCCGACATTGTGCATGCTCTGTTGCCTGTGTCTATGAGCCTATGGTTCTGTCAGTGTGATCATGTGATGTATCTGACCCCAGGAATGTGTCAATAAAGTTTCCCCTTCCTGGGACAATGAATTCACGGTGTTCTTATTTCAATTTCCAGGAGTGTATATATATATATATATATATATATATATATATATATATATATATGCCTAGTGAGCAGGAGCCCCGGATTCGAATCCCAGTCTTGGCACCAATTTTCGCTCGTCACTTCAGTCTTCATATATATATCTTATTCTTATGTCTGTCGCAGTCTGTAATTGTTGTAGGACGACTTTGCCTCGTTATTTTCGAATACTTCCGAGTTGTCATTTAGTTAAAGTACACTTTGAAACACTCAAATTGTGTGACTCACCACCTTCTAATGACTTAAAACATTAAGCACCACGGTAAATCGTAGTTGTGGTACGTTTCATCGTATTCACTTGTGTGAAAATGAACACAATCGCTGAACACTGACAAATCCAGCATCTAAAATACTAATTTTCCTTTGTCCTTTAGTGCCTTCAGTAACAACCGAACTCTAGTCTCAATGAACAAAATGGACATATGTTCTTTAGAGTTCAGTTTTTTATTGCAGTCAGAAAATACATCAACATTTTTGAGACATCTCCTTCTTAAGAAATAGGCTCATATCCTGTTAGGTCATGGTGATAATCCTTTCGGAGAATATTCCAAGCGTTCCATCAACAAACTTACAACTGATGTATTTATTCTTTATACACTTGACCTAGTGTCAGATATCTGTTGATTTCATCATCTAAACCACCTAAGGGTCGTTAAACGCCACAAAGTGATTTATGTGGTCTGTTAGATAAAGAATTAAAATTGAAAACAGGAAATTAGGTTAATGATAACCCTTGAAGCAAGTTTGGATTTTATTTGTAGAAAAAATACAAGAACGGCTGTGAGTGACTGGGTGCGGAGAGATCTGGTAATCGACTGGCACAAGGGAACCTTGCAAACTGCCAACAGCGGACAGCGGACAGCGAACAGGGGTCAGCGAACGGCCCACCCCCGACCCCCACCCGGGAAACTACGGATTCGCTTTGAAGGGGAACACAGCGCTTTACGTAAGCCGACGCGACGGACAATAAAATATTGGCAAACTGCCTTCAATTGACGGTGGCTAAAGACACATTTTTTATTGCGGATGGTTCTCCCGCCTCCCACTGAAGCGGTACCCAGAATAGAGAATAAAAATTTGCGCATTCATTGTACTGACTTTTTTCGAATATTGGTTTTATGCTTTGCAGCGTGTAATTCAAACAAAACATGTTCACGAACGGTTTGCTATCAGCACACACAGCTGTCACTCTCAAAATATTTGACCACGGTATAGAATATAAGCTGGTGCAAGTAACATTGAGTCTGCCTCTGCAAAGGGGTATATAGACCATATATAGATCTTAAGATGGTAAAAATTTCTTATGTACCCTGTATCGTTCGAAGTATAGCGTTGTTGTTATTATATGCGTCCAAGTTTATAGAAGAAAAGTTAGGAAACATTAATTTGTACCTTAAACCATAACCCAATATCTAGGAAGTGCCAGCAATTACGTATTTCTTTTCAAAGAGTACTACCCGTCAAACACTACAACTCAGAATCTGTAAACTTCATATCAAAAGCGCACTAAAAAGTAAGAATGATTATATGAGAACCACCGAGGACTAGAATTTGTGGTGAAAGTAAGTGGTATACCTGAAAGGATTCAAACTGTTGGGGATACGGTCACTGATATTATTAAAGGTGAAGAAGTGAGCTCAGAAAATTTCATAACGTTCTGTGCGATGACTGTATCGTTAATATGCGGAGTACTGCCAGTAATCTGTGTAAGTTGCGAGCTAAGATAAGAGAAAATTATTTTATGCTATAATTTTCACATGTGATTAGTATGTTCGTGTTCCTTTCAAACGCTGCAAAGTTAGACTAACATCTCTGGGAGAATACCTATGTAGAAGCTGTGGTCTACCGTCCTTCTTGGCTAATTATAGTGACATTCGTCATGAGTAGTTATAACTGAGAATTATTTGATGATGTTTTACTTTTGTTTTGTAACCTGCAGGTCTGTTGTCGTGCAAGGTGTCGATTTGCATTGTTTTAGCTAACAAATTAGCTATGCACCATATTTATAAGCAATAAAATAAAACAGCGGTGTTACCACATATACTGAAAGAGGGCACTACTACTTCCGCGACATTTTTTCCTATAAATATTTCATATTATTTGTACTAACATTAGGTTTTTTGCAGCTCATATTTTCTGATGAATACAATAGGCTTCCACTTTACGGTTTGAACATATAAGCAGCAATCGGATCGTCAAGGTGGCAAATTCTGTTGTTCCGCTAATCCAATCATCAGCGATAGCCAAGAGTACCAAGATGTGGTGATGGATGTGTTTCTCACGTCAGCTATTTTAACTTCATTAATATCGTATTCAAATACATTTAATATAATATGTATGTGTCTGAATGAAGACGAGTAGGATTTTCCCGTACATTTGCTAAACACATCCTACAGCTTTGAAATATTTTAGAAACTTTCAGCTATATTTTCAGCAAACTATACTGCTCAACGATGCTATATTTTCCCCCTAATCGAAACAACGTGGGAAAATTAACACTTGTTAATTAGGGGCTGTTATGTTCATTACTTCTGAAAGCCATAGAAACTTCATATACTTGTTATTTTAGTTTCTTCCGAGCATTAATGAACCGTATCACGATGCAAGCTTCTTCTCATCAATGGTTTCCTTTTTCTTTCTAAAATAGTTTTTTCCGCTAATTCGTCTTTTAACTGATTTACGTGTAGATACTTTAGAATCAGATTTCAGTTATTATTCATTATGTTTAAGTGTTCACTTTCTGGCCATCGGTACTTGTTACTTTTCCTTCGTTTTCATATATTTTGTCATTATGAAGTTATATCTGTAAACTTTTGCGGTTATTAACGTACGTAATATATGCTTCAAGCTTCAAGTATGTCGACCGTTAAATAATTCATTGCAATATATCAACCCTCACGTCTTTCTAGGTCGGCCTTTATATAACTTATTACAAACTATTAACCTGCCTCCAAAATTTCTGATTAAACTCACAGGATGTTATGCCTTACATGTATTTGCAACTTATATTACGCAATGCCTCATTGCCTAATATACTCATCCAATTCTGTGGTTTTTACTTATGTAAATGTTTTGTCTTTACTATTTGAACTTGCTTTTTTTTTAAAAAAAAATTGTGTCTGATATGAAAATAAGGTAAGACAGTCGTCAATCCGATTTTGATTTGAATACAACGGTGCTTTACTAGGCATGGTCGTGTTCGAGGTGGTATGTCGTTGCCTTCCTCCGACCTTTAAACTGACTTATCCAGAAAGTTACAGGAGAACCTACAGTTTAACGTAGATTCCGAACCATGGAGGAACGTGTCATTTTTCACATCAACAAATAATGCCAGAGTTGAAAGAAGTGATACGTGACAGATGGAAATCCTATGACCGACTGGGAATCGAACAATGAGACCTTTGTATATGCAGGCTGACACTTTATACCACTGAGACACACTATGAAATAAAAGTATACATTCACTCTGTTAGTTTTGTCCATGGAACTAATGGCTATCTGTTGTATGAAATTAGTTTGTGAAAATACGCCCACTGGATAACATTGCCTGTATAGGCTTTTTTCTTGGTGTAATACACCATTGAGTGTATTATTGTGTTATATGGACGGCAGCAACCGATTTCAGATACGATTATGGGGAGGGCTCTTTAGGTCTTTGCTATATCATTGTATCTTTATTGAGAGTGACCTACGGAACCCTATGGAACTGTTCCAAATTTAAAGTTCGTCAACTACACTTCAAATGAAGTAAGAGAAAATTTCTATCTTTACATTTTGATTTAGAATTTCCCGTTGTCTGATGAAACAATAATTCCAGCCAACAGCTTCCTCATTTGAATTAATTTTTCTTATATGAATAAGCTGATAAGTTAATATAATACTAGTTTTCACTTGTATGACTTTAGGTCAACAGAAATAATGGGTATCGTGAACCAGTTGAAAAATTTACGTATTGACATTACCTTTCTCACAGTTTAAATTCTTCCAGTTACTAGTTACTCATATGTAACTTTTTCTCACATTTGTAGGCGGAATTCGCAAGAAAGGTTAGAAAACGCGGATATTTTAAGTTAAACGCATTGTTTATTTCATATGAATTACAAGCGTTTCCTCGTGACGAAAAGATCCTTTTTCTAAGCATTTTCATCCTTCTGTATCGGCTGGTGAACCTTGTTACGGTCTTTGTCGCCGCGCTCTTCACAGGCTTAATGTTGACGTTGTGGCGCCAGACGGCTAATTAATTCCCGGTGTATCAAGTGGTAACGGATGCCGTCGGCCATCGATACCGAGCTGTGTGGTTGTGCGTCACGCCATTTGTCATTGCCGGCAAGGTATTGATTAATCACGGTGGTCGAGGTGGAGGTCTGGCGTGACTACATGGTCATTAACTGCTAATTGAATGCACAGAACCGAGACATAACTTAAGCTGAGTTATTCTGGCGTGTACAGTTTTCGCGTTTCGTTGGGCTGAGTAAGTAACTGACTATATTTCAAGAATGTGACCGTGTGGTAATGAATAACTTTCGGGATGTCAGATTTTCTCCATACTGAGAACGCAGTAATGGCAGGAATGAAATATGGTAAATGCACCCGCTCTACTATCTATTTGCTGTGTCATAGCGTAGTGTTTAGACGTATTGCTTTGTTAACTGTAGAATCTCTGTCACCAGTTGTCGACATCGGGCCTTATATTTTACTCATTGTCTTCAGTGTCTCCATAAAAACAGTTAATGCACAACTGATAGAAAACTTTTCCAACTACTAAGACGGCACCATAGTTCTTTACAGTATTTCAGAGGTATAAGGAAAACATTTTTTTTTCTGTCATCGTCCACACAGTTCTTTCAGGCAATGTTGTCTGTTTATTTACATTCCGTTACTGTTCTCTTGACAGGTGCCGGCCGGTGTGGCCGTGCGGTTCTAGGCGCTTCAGTTTGGAACCGCGTGACCGCTACGGTCGCAGGTTCGACTCCTGCCTCGGGCATGGATGTGTGTGATGTTCTTACGTTAGTTAGGTTTAAGAAGTTCTACGTTCTAGGGGACTGATGACCTCAGATGTTGAGTCCCAGAGTACTCAGAGCCATTTGAACCATTGTTCTTGACAGGTATTCATGGTAATAAACTTAATTCTGCACCTTTATTCCGACATCATCTTGGTCAGCCGATTGCCTTATAAGGCGTCAACAGAAGTACTGTAGCAGTCACGAGGATAATATTTATGTCCGTTTTACTTTTTGATATTTAAATATATAGCCGTGACGCATTCTATTAATGACTTGGGGCTCTTATGTAACACAGAACAGCGATGTGAATGTCTAATTTTGTATAGAACGAGCACGTTGTAAGTCTGACACCTTGAAAATTGACACTAATCGCTATTAAACGAAGATTTGCCAGTAACATGCGTGCGAATGTGGGTATTTCCGAAAACTACCATCATGATACCACATTACTTGCTGTTAAGTTATACTTACAGTACTATTTATCCCTTCCGGATCCTCTGGCTACAATTGTGTACATTTACTTTTATTATGTCTTAGCTACAATAAAAGGATTTTTACCACTGGAAACCTGAGATACACATTTTTGAATGTTCAATGTATTCATAATGCGAAAGTGCTGCCAACTGTTGGAGATCACCCCGAAAATATCAGCATATCAATCGACCAGTGCGCAGCAGCTCGTGACCACGAGAATACACGAATGTGGTTCGTTCGCTTTATTCCATAGTATAATTGAATATCATTATTGGTATTTTGTATGGTAATATTCAATGATTATTTTACTATTTATTACAACAGAGGATATTTCGTAATTAGCTATTTCAGTCCATAAAATGAAGTCAAGTATACAAAGTATGTTTTGAAAACGGGTACATATTTTTGTATAAATCTTGCATCTAAAACCATTAAAAAGTCACTTAAGAGCATTACCACATGAATAAAAATTTTCCTTCTGCCAGAAAAAATTTTGGTTGAAAGAGTTTGTAAGTAGGCTGTTTATGTGTTTGTATGTTGGCAGCGTTATGCAGCGCTCTGCATTAATAATTCTGACAGCGTTGTGCACACTCTGTAGGTGACTCCGTGGCTGGTCGGACTAGCAGTTGGAGGTGAACGGCCAGCAGTGATGGAATTTGGGAGTGGGTAGTCAGCAGTGATGGAGGTTAGAGGTTAATAATTAGCAGTGTTGGAGGTTTGCAGTATTAGCGCGAGCGGCAGTCTGAATATGTATCCGTCATGGAGATTTATTACTGATGATTATATAATTTTTTTGAACTGGTTGTCACTTGATGAAGGAAAAATCTGCTAAGTTCATTGTTTGCTCTGCAACAAAATTTTTCCTTTGCTAACCACACGCCTATTAGTAGTTAGAGCCTACAGTAGTTAGAATCTCTTACTTAGCTGGCAGTATTGACGCTTGTATCGCTGTAGTTCGTGTTATGAAGATTTTCCGTGAGGTAAGTGACTTATGAAATGTATAGTTTATTGTTAGGATTTATTCTTATTCAGGGCCATTCTTTTGAGTTAATTATTTTAGCAGTCAGATTGCGTTTGAGTTGTGTTTGTCAGCCATAATTCTATAGGTCAGATATGAAATGATAAAGACAAGCAAAGTGACGATACGTTCAGTTTCACTTAGCAGTTTTAGGTGGTTCAGTTACATTAAGCAATTTCAATCTGCAGTTAGAGAAGGTTCAGTTGCATTATGCAATTTAAGTAAAAATGTAGAAGTTTCACCTCCCCAGTTATTTCAGTTCAAGTAAAAATATAATTAAGAAGTTTCAAGTTAAGAACTTTGGTTGCTTCATTTCAAAAGTAAAATATCGGAATCGAATATATCAAATGTTTTTCTGATATCATCGGTGGGTGTCTTCTCGCCTCAACATGGCTTTTCCGATAACTTCTATTATGTCAATTACTACATTTGTCGTGCTACAAGCAATGAACTGAAATTTATCGTGGGTGCTATAATTGTTATGGTGTTCCGTCCATTGACAATGAACAATGTTCTCCAGTATATTGGATCTTTTCAGTTGACCACTCTGTCATGAAATAGCGCCTCAGAAGTGAATCGCTTAAGGGCCTCCGGTACTTAACATGCAGAATCATAGTTTCAAATAAATGGATCTGTCAAACAAAGGGAATCTTGTGGTTGTGACGATTGCATCTCAATTTGTGCTACATCATGATGAAGGCACGCACGCCGGACCTCGACACTAACCCGCCGAGAGCATTCGTGTCGGGGACCGGCACGTCTTCCCGCTCGGGAAGCAGCGCGTTAGACCGCATGGCTAGCTGGGCGGGACGTTAGTTTTCTTTACTCCTCATAATGTTCAGATGTTGGATTTCATTAGAACTTTCTATGTGAACAGTCTCTTTGATTCGTTATCTAACATAACCCCATAGTCATTCATTGAGTAAAAGAACTGCCGATGAAGAGAACGTTTGCCGCAATGTAAATTACGTCTTTTAGTGAATCTACAATTTACAAGCTTTACCTCCTAATTTTCACTCAGAGCGTTCTTGTGCAGTACGCTCAACAGGTACACAACAAGAGCACGAGAGGCCGCCGCCAAACAGCCATATCATACGCCAGGCGCCTCTCACGAGGGGACCACACTGACCTCCGATTCTGTAATTTTTTATATGTTCGGTATGTTAAGTTGAGAAGTCAGTAATGCTACTCCCAAAGCAGTTCAATGCAACACTTAAAAATCATCGAAAAAACTGACTTTGATATTTTCCGACCATATTTAACATGCTATAAACAAAGTAGACATTTATCGACAAGCAGTGTCACTCTGTGGTAGAGTTCTCGCTCGCTGCGTAGGGGCCTGGGTTCGACTCCAGGTGGAATTAAGTGTTTCAACAAAGGTACGTTTTGTACTAACATACACAAAGCACACGAGACTACAAACTGGTAGATGAAGTCTCGTTTCCGTCATTATTTTTTTCCGTTTTCTGTTTCCATTCAGTTCGAATACTGCGTCATTTAAATGTAAAACCTATCTAATATATGCTAAGTAATATTCCTATACTCACGTCAATGAAAAATGCACATTTTCTAATTTCTGCACACAAAAATCCAGTTTTCATTACATCAAACATACTTCATAACCGGTCTGAGCAATGACTGAATTTAGTACTTCCCTAACGCTAGCAGAAGGCATGAGGACATGCAACTTCTGTACAGTTTCTTTGGCGGAATACACGACCTCAGCCTGTAGAATCATGACACTCCTGACCTTTTGTACCTCTCTACTCATTTCTTTTGCCAGAAAACACATATGTTGTACTCTATTGCGTCAGTACTTATATAGCCTCGGATGCACACAGAGTTCATTTAGTGGGACTTCCGGAGGCCTGTGGCTGCTTAGCTTCCCTTAGCTAGTTCTCTAACTATTTACCTCTTAGAACCACTGCAATGCACTTGAGTTGATGCATATCATTAAACAGGTACTTCTAATACTAATGAGTGTGCTCGTAGGTGACAAAATACAGGTCGTCCGCTCTCTAGGTAGTTCGGCTGTATCGCTTTGAAACGGTCGACCTTGCGTGCCTAAATCCATGCGTGCGTTGAATGTAACACGGTCCTGATACGAAACATAGTTTTAACTTACCACAAATGGTTCTACCTACCTATCACAGCAGCGCTGTACAAGCCTTATTTCCCACTTAGCTGGTTCAACCACTCTAAATTCAGTTAGTTGCTACTGTTACTGGACGACAGCGCATCTCTTTCACTTCAGATACGAAATGTATTCGCAGCTGCGAATGTGAATCACCTCCAACTATATGATGGAATGACGACAATGAAAATTTGTGCCGGTTCGGTATCCCAACCCGGATTTCTCCTCTCTAAGCGAGTGCTCACCTTAACCGCTTCGGCTATCAAAGCCTGACTAAGGGGTCAGACCCAAACTTCCCAGTCCGGCATAAATTTACATCGTCGAAATTCCATTATCCAGCTGGAGGTGATGCATATTCGCAACTGCGATTGCACTTCATGTCTTCCATAGCAGCTGTAGCCCGCCGCAGTGCCTGATTGCATAGTACCTCTTCTCAACACAGGCACTGAAATATCGCTTTACACTTCATTATCAACTTTCGTTCGCATTGGACAATAGAGCACCTGCCTCCTAATGTTTTCTTTGTTTTGTGATCTACAGGAAGGTTGACTGCAGGTGCCTCATACGGAACTAATCGCTAGCATGCAGCTGTGTATCCAGTTCCACTGACGCGAAACGTGTTTACTGGCTGTGGGCGTAATTTAGGGCAATACGTTCATCTCACTTCATGTGGAATGCTACTTCGATCTAAATTCAATTTCGTAGCTATACGTTCACGTCCAACCACTGACCTAAATGCACGTTAACGATACTCAGTGATGATTAAGAAAATGTAAGAGCCGGCGTATGAAATAACACTCTACCTCACATTCCTGCAGAGCAGAATGCAGAGGGATCAGTCTCTCCCCGTACACAATATAATGCAACTAAGTTGTCGACAACCAGCCTGTAGAATCTCGCTGAGCCTCGGAAATCGGAATGGTCTTCAGCACGAAAGGCTTCTCGAGAGTCGAAAACACAAGGTTCAAACTTCCGATGTCAGTTTTCTTCGAATCACCTAGAGCAAACTAAACAGCATAAAATCTGGGACAGAAAGACCTGCCGCAACTCCCTACAACTGAGAATTTCGAGACTCTCCAAGTTGTGACTGCAGAAAAGTAGACAAAATAGGGCCACATACCGTAAAGGTAATTAGTCGCGGACTGCCGCCCAATCAACATCGGCTCGACGCCGCTCGCGGAAAGAAATGTTGTTTACGGCTAATTGCTGCGGTAGTATAGGTAGTAGGCTGCCACTGTGAATTTCTTGGTGATAAACTTCTAAAACAAGATATTGAAGTAAATACTTTCTTTTTAGTTCCCAACTCGCATACCCGGCGAACGTGTGATGACTATGTTCCACCATTTTTTGTGGAATATATGGTGAAGGAGGTGAAACTTCTTTATTTAATTCTGAAACTGCTGAATTCAACTGAACCTTCTTAAACTGCTGAGTGAAATTTCGTAGTCTTTACCACTAGATTAAATTAGTGAGTGAAATTGAACCTACTGTCACTTTGCTTATTTGTATCATTACACTGAACTACAAAATTTTCCTGACAAATACAACTCAAACTTATCCTATACATATATTGCCCACAGTGTACAAACGCAACGCAATCTGACTGCAAATAATTAACACAAAAGAATGGCCCTGAATTAAAAGAAATCCTAACAATAACCTATACTTTTTCATAAGTCACTTACCTCACAGAAAATCTTCATGACACGAACTACAGCAAATACCGCAGGCAGAAAGTACAGCCAGCTAAATAAAAATATTGTAACTACTATAGGCTGTAACTACTAATAGGCATGTGGTTGGCAAAGGAAATATTTTGTTGCAGAGCGAACAATGTATTTAGCAGATTTTACCTTATTCATATGACATCCAGTTCCCAAAATTATATAATCGTCAATAATTCCATTATCCAAATATTAGCAGGTACATCAATTATCATTTTACAATCCATGTCCTACCAATACTAAATCTCCATGACGGACATAAGTCCAAATCGTCCGCTCGCGCTAACACTGCTAACCTCCATCACTGCTGACTAGTAACTGACAACTGCGGTCTGGAACCGCGCGACCGCTACGGTCGCAGGTTCGAATCCTGCCTCGGGCATGGAGGTGTGTGATGTCCTTAGGTTAGTTAGGTTTAAGTAGTTCTAAGTTCTAGGGGACGATGACCTCAGAAGTTAAGTCCCATAGTGCTCAGAGCCATTTGAACCATTTTTTGGCAACTGCGCGTCTGACCAGCCACAGAGTCTCTTACAGAGGACGAACAGCGCTGTCAGTGATATTAATGTAATCTACAACGCTGCCATCATACAAACATAGAAACGGGCTACTTACAGAGGGGAAGACTCCAGGCCTAAGTAAAATAAGGCCGATTCATGCAATATCGAGCTAGTCTCAGCATTAAAGGATGCGATTATTTCATTTGATCATCATGTTCAGCAGAGAAGTGACATGAATATGAAAGGTATGTCATTTCTTCAACAAAAAGAAGATACGAACGTACTAAAACGTCCAAGTGAATTATAAATGACAACAAATGAAGAAAGCTGGCATTAACAACAGAAAAAGGAAGATGGTTGAGTAAAAATATGTTGCTGTAATCATGTAAATGGGAACTTCCATCTACAATAGCTACTCTCTCGGCTTCGTATCGTTCTACTGATCATATGGGGAATCTTCGTGTCACTGCACATTCCTTACTGATAGCTGAAGCTACATTCATGGGCGGATAAATCGAATGTCGTAGCGTCTTCCTTGCTGCCAGCGAGTGATCTTCCGGCGTCTTTTAGAACATCAATACAGAATAAGCAAACTCCAACAACATAATCTACCATTTGTATCTGCACAGGTGTAACAACACTGCGAAACTGTCCTCTCGGCACAAACGTCACTATTCTAGCCGATAGTGGGTGTTAGATCCAGAGGCCAGGGAACTGGACACTGGAAGAGGAAAAACTTGATGTGTGAGTCAAACTACAGGGCAGCAGAGTGCCCAGACACTGCTTCGAGATTGACATGGAGAAAAGCACAAAACGCGAACAGTGAGAATGACGGAAATAACATGTGGAACCAAGACCATGATGCGAAGTGAAAGCCACGTCCGTTTAAGTCGATCTGAGCATAAGAATTGACTGGCCTGGTACTTCGCCGCCTTGGTGAGCGGTTCTGTCATTAAAGTGTTTCGTGTGCACCGTCCCTGATAGTTTTCCGCATTACTCTGACACAAGCACCCTCCCGCTCCACCCAATTCATCTGTGTCAATACGTATGTCCATAGGTGGGGGTAGTAAGTCCCTTCCCAATGAAAGAGCTACGTAGGTTCGAAAATGGCATGATTTCTGCTACAACCTCAGTCGAAAAACCGGAGAGGTCGTGAGATTCCCTGGCAATGAGTCTACCACTAAAGTAGGAAACGGTGAGTCAGCTGACTCCACCAGAACGGTGGACGTTTGCAAAATCTGGCGTAATGACCGATCCTCCTGCATTGTGGGGGATAGGGGGCCTAGGACTTACCCACGGATGATCTGGGAAAGAAAGGAGGGCGCCGGTTCCAAGTTCATGGAGTCAGCGTCGGGAGTTGCGGGAGTGATTGCCGCTGGCGCCTTGTTCCATGGGGAAAAGTAGTATGACGGACAGCGCAGTGGAGGTGGCAGTGGATGTGCTCGCTGCCACATTTAGGAACCTCCTACCGAGAAAATGCCACCACCGACTCTCTGTCTGGTTCCTGCATAGTAAGCGGTATCACCGCTCCAACAGGTTACAAATGCAACTCGGTTTAATCGTGGGTAAGCTGCTCCCGACCGACATCCACCATAAACAAATGCCGACGCCTGTGGCCCACCACTACACCCAACAGTCACCTCTACAGGAAGCTGAAAGACTTGGCCAAAGCGACAGTCCTGGGAGGATAACGCAGCCGGCCGCAATATTCTGGGGCGTGCGACTCTGGATGTACAAATCCAGGACTGATGCCTATGCAAACGTTCAACCAGACCACAACCATTAACAGGCGTCGCTCAGTTTGTCACGGTAAAACTAGGCAATGCATCAGCACAGGATGAGGCGTACATGGACTTCTTCATTTGGATCTTGACTTTCGCGTGAATCACTCCATCTCTGAGTTAGAAGCCAGGTGAAATAGAGGGTTAATTATTCGTTGGATCCCACTGTGAGTGCAAAATTCTTCTATCTCCAGCGACGTAAGTTGTAAGCCGTTATCAGATACGAGGGTCCATAGGAGCGCTCGATAGCAAAACGAATGCTAATGCTCGAAAGTTTCTGGAGGACATTTTGGCTACATATAGGAAACTGTACAACACATCCACCACCAGAAACTACATGCTTCCGAAAAAAAAGCGGGAAGTTGATGGGAATCCTCTCCCAAGTGTGCTGCAGCGGCGCAGCCTGGGTCTGTGCACAGGCTGGACTAGCTCGCACAAGATGTTTATATATCGCGATCGATTGCTGTCCAGTAGATGTGTCGTCATGCCAACATTCAGCAGCTGGAATATGCAAGGACCCAACACTGGAGGGGTGAGTCCACGACAGCTTTGCTCCTCCCTGGTGAGGATGGGGAACCCTTGGATAACGTTGATCGCTCTCACAGTAGGCATAACATACGCCATTTCGAATCTGCTGCAGAAGGAGTGTGCTTTAGCCGTCCTACCTTGACTGCGGAGTTGATTTTTTGAGAAAATGGAACAGCGGCCGTGGCTGCCCCGAACTTCCGCTCCGCCCAAGGAAAATCCAACAGTGTCCGCTGCAAGGTATCATCGAATGTGAAAACGAGAGCCTCCTGTCGATCTAACTCCAGATCGAATCCCACGTGCAACGCCAATAGTGCATCTGCATTAGCATGCCAGGCAGCGGTCCAGTAACGAATGTCATAAAATTGACAACTTAGCCAACAACTGCTTCAGACGTGGTATGAGGTAGTAGCTTGCGACACATTACGCACTGACTTTCTGCTTAAAATTGCTACAAAGGTGCTTGGCGCCTTGTGCCTTCTGAATTATCACAATAGGGGTGGCCCACTGACTAGACGAAATAGTGGAATTGATGTAGAATTCCTACCAACAATGCAAATCGGTCTTGACCTTGTCAGGTATTGTGAAGGGCGTAGGGTGGGGTGAAAAAATTTGGTTATGGCTCCTGAAGAGAGACATGGACCCAAAAAATTTTCTGTCCAACCCAACGTATTCTCAAACACCAGATCCTTAGTAAAGAGTCAAAATCTTGAAATGGGTCCAACTGGTACACTTAATGATCATTGTTAACGATCTGGAAGCCAAAATCAGAAAATGTTGAATTTATCACTATCTACAAAAGATGTCGTCCCACATTTTTAAAACGTGCCGAGATGGAGCATTGCCCCCACAATGGAATACGTTGTTTACTATAAGATACTGGTTGGTGTAGTGGTCGTTGCAACGCGAGCTAGCTCAAGAGCCTGTGCATTTCTAATTAGGTTGACCATTGCTCCCGAGTGTATCTGAAACTCGATCGACACGCCCATCCACGGCTAACGTTTACAGAATACTCTGGGACGATGCATCGGAGGCAGTCCCCGACTCCAGGAAAAGTGTGGCTATCTGTAAAGGAAATCGCAAGAGAAAACTAGTGTGACACATTCTTGAGTGCTGCTCGAGTATGGCAGAGTACTGGACAACTGAAACTTATGAGACTTGGGGACAAAGTTGGTGAATATACCCCCGAACTGAGAAGGCGTAAAGTAAACAGTTTGTTGGTAAATAAGAATAGAATCAAAACTGGAGTGCATAGCCCCTTCAAAACAAACAAACGTGTGACAGTTTCTGTGCTTGTATTTCTACGTACATGATAAGAAAGCAAGGTGTAATCAGAAGAGAGAATGTATCAATAGAAGAATCTGAAACAGTTACCTACTGGAATAATAGAGGTCAGTTACCTACTTGAATAATAGAGGTCAGACGCTTAGCATGACGCGTAACTCAGAACAGATTTACATCTGTTGTGAAATTGGAGACATTTGTCCTTACATTCTAAAGTCAGTAACTCCCTCTATATACTTATACGCATAAATATAAGTGCGAGGGTAACCTTTATATTCCAAATGTTAAAAAAATCTACGGTTATGTAAGATATATTAGTTGTGTTGAAGTGAAATGAGTTGTGTTGAGTTGTGAAAGAGCCCATCCCACAGAAAGATTTCAGTCAAATATAATCGTTTGCATAAACCGTGGAAGTGGCGATCTGGTTACAGATAGGCCGTCCGCAACTTACATTTTTAAAGGTAAGCCAATGAATTTGCGTCCTTTGATAATATTTCTTATAGGACCGCAGAAGGAGCGGGTCAGAAACTACCGTATAATCAAAACTATACAAGGCAACTCTGGTAATGCTTCTACCTGTCCGGATGTTAGAAAAATGTCGGCATTACTATCTCTCTACCAAGATGATATGCCTCTCCTTCCTTACAATCAACAAAAGCTCTCTCTTCCTGACAAGAGGGAACGAAGGGTTAGCCACACTCCTCTTCTTCATTCAACCCTTTCTTCGCCTCCCCCACCTCCCAGTCACTCTCTCTCTCTCTCTCTCACTCTCTCTCTCTCTCTCTCTCTCTCTCTCTCTCTCTCTCACACACACACACACACAAATGACAGTAAAATCGCTTGACACCCAGAAACAACCCCATATCCCTCTTTCATTCCGACAGAAGCTACACAGATTTATGTGATACAGCCGGCTAGCGGCTAACACAAGGAGATTTCACAAGGAAATAAAAAAGGAGGCACGACCTAACTACTGCAATAGTGTTAACAAGATATCGCACATCTCATAGGTATGTTGGACAATTCGATCTCGAAAACATCTTGATGCAGTTGGTTCATCAGAAGTTGACGCGATGTGGTTAGAAGATTTTATGACAAGAGCGGTTCCTCTGTCTTGTGCTAACGCCTAGTTCCAATCCCTAGGCGTGAGCTGAAAACTTCTATCAATACCCTTCCAGGGACTGACTATATTAATAATAAGATACGATTAGAAACCTACCCCAGGGAGCTTTGTAAATGCTTTTTCGGATACTCAGTGAAACGTGGGGAAGGGGAGAATTTATGGAGGACTGGACTACGCAGATTATTAGAACTGTACTGAAACCTGGGATAGATCTCAATCCTTGTCCTAACTTGAGGCTTACCCCGGGGTGCGATCCTTAGCATCTTGTTGTACATACTTTGTGTGGTGTCAACGCCAGACACCACACTTGCTAGGTGGTAGCCTTTAAATCGGCCGCGGTCCGCTAGTATACGACGGACCCGCGTGTCGCCACTGTCAGTGATTGCAGACCGAGCGCCGCCACACGGCAGGTCTAGAGAGACGTCCTAGCACTCGCCCCAGTTGTACAGCCGACTTTGCTAGCGATGCTACACTGACAAATACGCTCTCATTTGCCGAGACGATAATTAGAATAGCCTTCAGCTACGTCATTTGCTACGACCTAGCAAGGCGCCATTACCAGTTTATATTGAGATTGTAGAACATGTACCGTCAAGAGCGATGTACACCAATTATGGATTAAAGTTAAGTATTCCAGCAGCAACGTACCTTATTGGCTATCTTAATTACATTGTCCTGTTCAAGACCTCACGCCAGTTTGCGTGAGCTTAAACGCGTGCATTTCGGCCTCCTCTAGCTACACGGTGTTGGCTCTTCTGCCAACACATCACTTTGCTCGCGGGATCTCTAAGAAATTATTCTTACAATACTTAAATAAAGGAGTAGGCTGATGATGTATGCTTGTTCTTACCTAGTTGCACAGAGCAATTGGTAATGTGATTGGGGTAAATAAAGGCGTAAAATGGGTTTCCCGTAAACGGCCTTAAAATTTCTTCTGAGAAACGTTCGGTTATTGTTTTTTTCAAGATGTCATGCAATCAGTAGCGCATTTCGCCTAATAAAGTACACATTCCAAGTTAAACCGCCAGCCATGTTCCAGGGAGAGTAAGTTCTATTCCAGACTCAGATGGATTCCCCGCATCAAGTCCTCTATTAACTTTAGTATGCCATATCATCAAATCATGAAACATAGTCTCATGGATTACCAATGTGTATTGACCACATATCAGGTACTGATTAGGATCAGAATGTGTATGGCTGTACCATGTACAGTAATGCCAGCTTAAAGTATATCCGTAAATTATATACATTACCAATACGTATCCATGTTTATGGCGAAGCCATCAACTCCAACAAATGAGCTATTATTAGAGATACTGGAACTGCCACTTCATTTTGAGCACCAGTGGCCAAAATACACAGGATAGGGTAGCGCTAACGACACATCCAGTCATTAAGGAATGAGAAATGCTACCCACTTTTCTGGGTAAAACCGCATTAAATCGAATTCAAAATTCTTATAGAAGTTTTCAGACGTTGGAAAATCTACCTAAAATGATTATAACGTATAGGAGATTCACTATGAATGAATGACCTTTTCGCCTCTGCACGTCTACTGTTTCTGTGATCTACTGGTAATTTAGTGTAAAAAGCGGCAGAAACCTAAAGTTGTCAGTGAGCGCCTATCTCCGTGAAAAATGAAGCGAATCTCCCCCAGTGTAGACTGGTGGTTCAAGAATCGCTTCAGAAGGTAACGGTGGGTGTGCTTTCTTGTGTTCGTTAGCGATTCACAACGAACGGTATAACCTTCCATCATCAGCCACGTCTTATACTGCAGAAACTGATTGTCAACATTTTCCATTTGGAACTAACAATATACCAGAACTATATAGGGCCTATTTATGATTGTGCAAAAGCATTGTCAGTGCCGTAGAGAACGGAATCTGAGAAGAAACACGGTACTAAATTAGTTTTTGAAATAGTTCACGAAGTAACAGAATGCTCTTGAAGAAATGAATGCGTAGACTTACTGGGGATAAAAGCTTCATTTTGTACAATGAAACAGTAGAGCTTTCCCTTGCGTTCTTTCGCCAGATCTGTTGAAGAACTGCTTTGGGCTAACTGAAATCCACAGGTTGTAAAATCATGATACTGATCATTACTTTCTTTTAATTGTTTTACTGGTTTCTAATGTATTTTTATTTGTCACTGATAATGTACCAGAACTATACGTTTATGATTGTCCACAAGCACTAAATTCTAAATAATAACAATAATTATATCTGGAAATATAGAAGTCTATATCCATTAGTATTAACTACGATCTTTCGTAATCTGTATACCTACGCACAACAGAAAATTAGAAATTTCCTCGTAATATATTCGGGTCATAAACGGCAATTACGTCTTCTTCATGCCTTTTCATGTTGTGCTCTGATAAAAGTCAGTAGTTACTGCTGTTAATCTTCTCTTCGAGTTGTTTATTTGCAAGTTTCTTCCATTGGGACCAAATTTAACGATTTTTGTTTGATTGTAGTTAACTTTAATGTCCGAATATACATTTCCCAATTTCAGAACTAAATTCAGAATCTGATTTTACTATAACCACATACAATATTTTATTCATAGCTGTCATTTTCAGAAACTGTAGTATTTTTTAGGATAAAATTTAAAATTCAATCATCAGTTGCAAATAAATTTCAGTATGCTTTACCGGTTACGACAAATTAATTTGTCATCTTTAGAGGCCTAAAAAATTAGGGATTTCATAAATCTTTAGACCTTGTATATACATTTATGAGAAGTACGAAAAGTACATTAGAAAAAATTACTTAGCAGTGGGTTAGCAGATGTCAACATCTTCTTCATAGAGGCATAATGTCACGGTACGTCCAGCATAATAAAAATTTATTTGCAACTGATAAGTGAATTTTATCGTGAAAAAACGTACATTATGTACATTTTTGTACATATCATGGCATTATGCTTCTACGAAGAATATATTGATATCTGCTACAGCAATACTAAGTAAGTTTCTGTAACATAGTTCTTATACTTAACATATGTGTGTAGCCAAGGTCTAAAGTATTATAAGATCCTTAATATTGTAGGTTTCTGAAGATGATAAACTAATTTGTCGAAACCGGTAAAGCGAAAAAAAGATATATTTGCAACTGACGACTGAATTTTATTCTGAAATATATGCTACAGTTGCTGAAAATGACAGCCATGAATAAAATAATTTTCCAATTTGTACATCTTCCGTTTTTCACTAAATGAAGAAATTCACAGGTAGATTGTGTTCACTGTTTACTGTCTAATGCTACAGTTCGACATGTAAAATTGGCCTTCATTCTCCAGTATCGTTGCACAGGAAACGAAACATTGATGTAGTAGCAGATTTCAAACTTTGTTACCCAGCATTCCTATAATACGCAAATAGGTATGGCTGAAAAGTATTTAAGGGGTTTTCTGTATCCTAACAATGCCTTAAGCAAGAACAGATGCATTACAAGAAGGACTGTTTTAACAAATGTTTAAGCGTCAGCGAGCGATTTGGGTACCTACAAATATTTACCCTTTTCAGCAGGATATTCATTTTATTAAAGGTCATCTTTCGTTCGCCATGAGCTGCACTAGAAATGTTCATTTGCCAAAATCTTTAATAAATAATGAAAAGCTGCAGAGCACCAAGCATTTAATATTTTTAATTTTTTGTATTTATTTGTGTTATATTTGCCCTGCTGATCCGCGATAGCTGATATAACCAACTGCAAAAGCTTTGGCTATCCTTATAAGGGGGCTATGATCTCTCTCTCTCTGTCTCTGTCTCTGTCTCTCTCTCTCTTTCTGTCTCTCTTTCTCTACATGTGAAGCCTATCCTGTTTTCAAGGCTCCACCTCGTTATCCCAGATGACTTATAGCTGCAGCGCAACTGAACATCAGGTAAAGTTTAATTGCATCATTACTAAAAACGTAAGTCATGTACTGTATCTCATAAATCAAGAAAAAGCTACAAAAATAAAGATAATGGGAAAAATATTCGCTTAATTCGAAGAAAAATAAAGAATGGAGTGGAAATCACGACACAAATAAAACTATGATATACAGGTCCACAGAGAGAATTTATTTTCAAACCTAGAGCATGAAAATCAACAAAATAATGTTTCACTAATTTATACTACGCGGAGCTCGATTTCAACTCCTTTATATAACCACCACGCACAGACACTGTCTCATCAGTAGACTTTTGAAGAGCTGCAGTTTCTCAACAAATCAAAACATACGTAACTTTATCTTGGAACTCTTCCATTTGGTCCGTGTTTGCATAGAAAAACACCAATATGGGAATTTTGAGTCAGCCTTGATGCAAAACATCTTCTTGTTTGTTTGCTTATTTAATCCCCAAACTTGTTTCGGCGACAAATATCACCATCATCGGTGGGTTCTTTAAATCTGAAACATGCAGAAAATTGCATAGTTATACCAGTAACACATTATTAGATTTTTACTGTTCACTTTTTGAAAAATAGTTTTCTATGGATACTTTCGTACTACCTTATTTATTGTACGTTAAGGCATGTTTTTAAGAATTATTGCAGCAGTTTGCGGCATATTTTCAATGCTTTTTCTGTTGCTGTTTTTTCTCAGCGTACATCATGTCATCTGCAACTGTGTGAGCGGCTGTTAGTTAACAAATATGAAAAGTTGAACTTACGTATGTCAGCGTTATACACTTGGGGTTGCGGTAGTGTTGTGGAATACAGTTGTGGTGTGTACTGTGCTGTTACTTAGTTATTCGAGTACTCACGTTCGTTGTACGGCAGGTAGCAATAAATAAGTATAAAAGTATCCATAGAAAACTATATTTTAAAAAACGTACAGTGAAAATGTAATAATGTGCTACTGTGTTTGTATAACTACACCATTTTCTGCATGTTTTAGATTTAAAGATCCCACTGCTGTTGATGATATTTGTCACCGAAACTAGTTTGCGGAATAAATAAGCAAACAAATAACAAGGTGTCTTGCATCAAGGCGGACTCACAATTCCCATCTCGTTGTTTCAAAACATACCTGTTGTCGCTTCCAAAGAAAAGGTAAAGCTAATCATGTATAGGATGGTCCCGCAATCCATGAACTTGATGTGCCGGATTTAGTAGACCGCTCAGTCCGCAGCGACATATTGTTGTCGCCATCAACATGGTGGAGATACGAACCTCGAGAAGTGATCAGTGAATGACATCACACACAAACATGACCTAAACAAAAACAGAATTATGACCCTCATACTGGAGTAAGGTACGTGGGCGTGCTGAAAACTAATGTGTCCGAATTTTTATATGAAAATTCTAAAAGATTTTTAAATGAAACGAACGCTATTAACATTCTACATCTTTATTCTTCACGCCGCTAGAGGGCTCCGAATTGTAGTGTGTCACGTGGTGGTGTGTGACGTAATTATGTTGGGGCGTGAAGAACAGCGAGCTGTAATTGAGTTTAGAATTCGATAAGTTCAGCTACAAATGGATCACTCTCTCCTTAACATGACGATGCTAGACCACGCACGAGCGCTATGACATCTGCAGCAATCCGACGCCTTGGGATCACTGTCTTCGCACCCCCAATACTGTTCTGACATTGCCCCATATAATTTTTATCTGTTTCCAAAAGTTAAAGAACACATTCGAGAACTTCACTTTTGATGGTGGTGAAGCGGCGTAAGCAGAGGTGACGTTGTGGTTCCGTCAAAAAAGTGAAATATTCTACAATGACGGTATCAACAAACTGGTCTCCCGTTGGGAGTAATGTGTTCGTCGTTAGGATAGCTATGTTGAGAAATAAATATGTAGACATGAAGAATATAGATGCAGAATGTTAATAACGTTTGTTTCTAAAAGCTTCAAGAGTTTTCGCGAACAAAATGAGGAGGCATTACTTTTCAGCATGCTCTCGTATTTTGGTCGGGAATGTTATATACTAAAGAACTGAAAATTCCATAATACAGTCGAGAGTTAGAGATTTCGGTCGGCAACGTAAATGTAACAATGGGCTGCTCAGTCTGTATATAAAACACTGTCATCGTGCACATTCGTTGGATTCATGAACGCAGAACTAGACTATAACCATCCAACCTAAATTATAGCAAGAACTACTCAACCGATCAATCTGCCACCATACTCTCCATTAAAAAAAAAAGCAAATCGCGACATATAGTCGGTTCGACAACCAAACCGTCTTCTTCCTAACTAACGTAGATCTGTGGCTTCTCTACAGATTATTCTATCACCACTATTTCCAAAAACAACTATGCCAAATGTGATATCACTTGTCAAAGCAGAAAGACAGTTTCATTATGTTCAACATAGTTGCCGTCGCCGCTAGTCTTACATAGCCCAGAAAACGACACTATCCAAGCCACATGCACAAGAACTAAACGACACATTCTAAACAAAACTCTCGAAAGGCATCTACGACGGCAAGAGGGAAATAAAATCTTCACAGACATCATCTATATAACGTAACATCGTACTTCAAAGAGTGTAGCGATGTTTTATGGTCTTTACTAGACCCGACGGGCCCACTGCATATGATCCCTCTTCTGATCAGCATTGAGCTGTACGTATATGAGGAGACATATCAAGGCTGCCCATTGAGCTATAGTTAATCATTTCTTGCCCAGTCAGCAGATCTAATAGTCAGTTAATCAGAAATGCCCATTTAAACTTTTAACTGATTTCCTGCCACAAACAGTAGTGAATATAGTTCAACTACACTCATAGAATTTCATTGTAATTTCGTGCAGTTATGTGGTACGAACGTTTTACTTGCTTTTGATAAACTATAATTGTTTTCCGCCTTTCGTGATAGGCAGCGTTTGTGTATCAGTATACGTACACTTAGTGGAACGGTTTCAACCACTAGCGACTAAGTCGAGTGGCAGTGCTGCTTGGGAGACCCCAAGGGATACGTTCAGCGGCCTTAGTCGGACAGGGGTTGCTCCAACCTCGTACAATGACATCCTTCCTGGCATATATGTGAGAGCGCTGTGTGACGTGTACTTCTTGAGTATACACGGTGTAAATTTTAAGTTGACAAACCAGAATAACTCGAAAAATAAGCTTCACACGAAAACATGTGTAGAATCCAAAGTTGATTATTTTCGAGTGGGACATCAGCTGGTGCTAAAATTAGCCCGCCACCCCTGCCCCCTGGGGATGGGGCGGGAGGCAACTTTAAAATTTCAAATGGGAACCCCCATTTTTTTATTGCCGAATCAGATTTTACATTAAAAAAACTACTTACGTTTTGTCTTAAACCTTTGTTTTTTATTCTTAGTAGTTGGCACTGTAATTGAAGAAAATCCATGTTCCCATTTTTTCGTAGAAAATGGTTACGGATAAATAATTAAATTAACTTAAATTAAATTAAAATAATTTAATTACAATAAATTATTAAAAGAAGTGTGATCTCATGGCCACGAAACAAACAAAACTTATCTGAATCTGTGGAAAAAATTAATATTTGGGTCAACATTTGTAAAACTGTAATTCCTCTCTCTCTCTCTCAAATCCCACCCTGTGGGGAGAGAGGGAGAGTTTTAGTTTTAGCGAATCAACATTTACGAAGTAAATAAGTATTTATTATTTATCTGTAACCATTTTCCACGCAAAAATGACAACGTAGATTTTCTTGAATTACAGCGTCAACTATCAAGAATCAAAACAAACGTTTAAGACAAAATCTACGTAGTTTTTTATGCAGAAGCTGATTCTGCAATAAAAATCTGGGTTCTCATTTGACATTTTAAAGTTTCCTCCTGCCCCACCCAATGAGGGTTGTGGTGGCGGGCTAATTTTAGCACCAGCAGACGTCCCCCTCGAAAATAATCAACTTTGGATTCTATCCATTTTTTTGTTGTGAAGCTTAATTTTCGAGTTATTCTGGTTTGTCAATTTAAAATTTACACCCTGTATGTGACTGTAATGGATGCGAGTATAGTGTGGTATTGTGTTTTATGATAATGATAATGAGGGAAGTGTGAGAGTGAAATAAAGTGCCGTCACATGCCATTCTGCCCTCGAATACCACCCAGGAGGCCGCCGAGCTTGACGTTCCATCTGACGGACGGATCACCATCAACAGTGTCACCTCATGAGGCCTTCAGGTAACGTATCAAATTTAATCCAAGACATTGACGTAAAGACCAGTGGCCAGAAACCTTATGGCGCCACTTCTCGCCGGCCGGGGTGGCAGAGCGCTTCTAGGCGCTACAGTCTGGAACCGCGCGACAGCTACGGTCGCAATTTCGAATCCTGCCTCGAGCATGGATGTGTGCTCAGAGCCATTTGAACGATTTGAGCCACTTCTCCTCTCCTCGCCGGCCGAATACGGGCTGTGAAAATTTCATCTGCCCACAGGACTCGAACCGGCTTACCTCCGAGTCGAGCGAAACCACAGAGACGTGCGTTAGCGACCTCGGCTAAAGAGGCGGAGTAACCACAACAGGTAAAATATAGGATGTCTTTGGAGGAATGGTCAATATTCAAGGATATGGCAGGAGTGATCATTCGAAGCAAAAAATATAGTAAACTTGGGTTCTGAAACCTGTATCCTAAGAGTTTTGAGCACTTTTTCAGTAGAAGAGATGTGTTTCACATTATAGAGGATGAACAAGTGGTAGTAGCCCTTAAGATATGAATCTTAGAGATCATGTTTACTGGATTTTTTCCTTTTTTGCTCCATACTACCATCTCTCAAAATACGGAAATCAAAGAGCTTGCAGTAGAAGACATCTTTTTAACAGCATCTAAGATTAAGTAGCGTTCATAGCTCTTTAGGTATGCATTTCGGAGACCAGGTTCACTTGATTCTTTTGCTTCTAGTGGTAGTTCCTGCCATTTCCCTGAATGTTTACCATTCCTCATGGGACACCCTGTATCTGACACAAAGCACAAAGCTATAACTCAGTTCGCATGACGTTAACTCTTTTATGGGAAGCTGTTAAGGACTGTAAGTACTTCTCATTTGTATAGTTTGTTTAGTAAAAAATGATAATGTAATGTATTTTATTATCTCTTTACGTTATTGGTAACCCTTTTTTAGTTGTGATGACCTCCGTGTTGCAGTATATGCACTTCTAAGTACCGGTAAATCTTTTGCGTAAAAACAAAGTGTTACTACCTGCAAACAAGCAGAAAATTGGTGTATGTAGTTATAAGAACTTGAACACAGATTCAACAAGAGAATGATGAACAGGCAAAGCTAGCCAGTCGGAATCAATTAACTTCGATATTAGGATAAACACATCCTTTCTGCTTTCCATTATCTTGCTGCCTATATGCAGTCTTCTGAGGGCAGGTATACACGCCCTTATTAAACTAGACATTTGTGTCACTGATGTAATAAAATTTGAACCACGTAATTTCTTACATAGAACTTACCGAAAGAAGAAAAAAGGATTAATAAATCACAGAACTATGAAAGTCCTAAATTAAAGTACCACTGTAATCAATAAAATAATAATAATAGTAATAATAATAATAATATATTCAGCTGACATATATAGAATACAAAGACACAAATACAGACATTAGACCATTCTTGCATAGAACGCCAAATAACCCACAAGTCGAAACAACAATGAAAACTATCAACACAATCATAAACAACAAAATAAATGAAAACACAACTATGGAAGAGTTACAACTACTGGTTTATATAGGAGCACTCACTACACTAAATATACACACTAGGCAGAGATCAGAACCAACCAACAGAAGAAACCCACAAAACCAGCATGGCAACACATGCTACAGATCAGAATAGAAAAACTGAGAAAAGACATCGGACAGCTAATACAATTTATAAGAAATGAAATGTCAGAAAAAAACGAGAAAGGTTAGGTAAAATCTCACAACAAGAAGCGATAGAACAATTAGATGAAAAGAAGTAGAAATTACAAGCATTGGCCAAACGACTTAGAAGATACAAAAAAAGGGAAAATAGAAGGAAACAAAACCAAACATTCAACACAAACCAAAAGAAATTTTACCAGACAATAGATAACACACACATTAAAATAGACAATCCACCAAGCATAACAGACATGGAACACTTCTGGAGCAACATATGGTCAAACCCGGTACAACATAACAGGCATGCACGGTGAATACAAGCAGAAACAGACACATACAAGATGATACCGCGGATGCCTGAAGTGATAATTTTGCAACATGAAGTCACCCAAGCAATTAATTCTACTCACAATTGGAAAGCCCCTGGAAAAGATAAAATAGCAAATTTCTGGCTAAAGAAGTTCACCTCAACACATTCACATCTAACAAAATTATTTAACAGTTACATTGCAGACACTTACACATGGAATAACTTATCTGAAACCTAAAGATCAAGCAGACACAGCAAACCCAGCTAAATATCGCCCCATAATATGCCTACCAACAATATACAAAATATTAACTTCAGTCATTACACAGAATTATAAATGAAGAACTAAAAGGCTGTTGCAAAGGAGCTCGAGGATGTAAAGAGCAACTGATAATAGATGCAGAGGTGACATATCAAGCTAAAACTAAACAAACGTCGCTACACTACGCATACATCGATTACCAAAAAGCTTTTGATGGTGTGCCCCACTCATGGTTACTACAAATATTGGAAATATACAAAGTAGATCCTAAATTGATACAGTTCCTAAACATAGTAATGAAAAATTGGAAAACCACACTTAATATCCAAACAAATTCAAATAATATCACATCACAGCCAATACAGATTAAGCGTGGAATATACCAAGGAGACTCATTAAGTCCTTTCTGGTTGTGCCTTGCTCTGAACCCACTATCCAACATGCTAAATAATACAAATTATGGATACAATATTACTGGAACATAACAACACAAAATCACACATTTGCTATACATGGATGATCTAAAACTACTGGCAGAAACAAATCAACAACTCAACCAATTACTAAAGATAATAGAAGTATTCAGCAATGATATAAATATGACTTTTGGAACAGACAAATGTAAGAAAAATAGCATAGTCAAGGGAAAACACACTAAACAAGAAGATTACATATTGGATAACCACAGCGACTGCATAGAAGCGATGGAAAAAACAGATGCCTGTAAATATCTAGGATACAGACAAAAAATGGGAATAGATAACACAAATATTAAAGAAGAACTAAAAGAAAACTATAGACAAAGACTAACAAAAATACTGAAAACAGAATTGACAGCAAGAAACAAGACAAAAGCTATAAATACTTATGCTATACCAATATTGACCTACTCATTTGGAGTAGTGAAATGGAGTAACACAGACCTAGAAGCACTCAATACACTTACACGATCACAATGCCACAAATACAGAATACATCACATACATTCAGCAACAGAAAGGTTCACATTAAGTAGAAAGGAAGGAGGAATGGGATTTATCGACATAAAAAACCTACATTATGGACAGGTAGACAATTTAAGAAAATTCTTCCTAGAACGAGCAGAAACTAGCAAAATACACAAAGCAATCACTCATATAAATACATCGGCTACACCACTGCAATTTCATAACCACTTATACAACCCTCTAGATCACATAACACCAACAGATACGAAGAAAGTAAATTGGAAGAAGAAAACACTACATGGATCATCGAGCACAGCTACACATCGATCAAGACGCATCCAACAAATGGCTAAGAAAAGGCAATATATACAGTGAGACGGAAGGATTCATGATTGCAATACTAGATCGAACAATAAACACCAGATATTGCAGCAAGCATATTATTAAAGATTCCAATACCACAACAGATAAATTCAGACTTTGCCAACAACAAATAGAAACAGTAGATCACATCACAAGCGAATGGACAATACTAGCAAATACAGAATACCCCAGAAGACATGACAATGTAGCAAAAATAATACATCAACAGCTTGCCTTACAACATAAACTTATAAAACAACACGTTCCCACATACAAGTATGCACCACAAAATGTACTGGAGAATGATGAATACAAATTATACTGGTACAGAACCATTATAACAAATAAAACAACACCACATAACAAACCTGACATCATACCCACCAATAAAAAGAAGAAATTAACACAATTAATCGAAATATCCATACCAAATACACAAATATACAAAAGAAAACAGGAGAAAAAATTGAAAAATACTTCCAACTGGCTGAGGAAGTCAAGGACATGTGGCATCAGGATAAAGTTGACATTATACCAATTATACTATCAACTACAGGAGTCATACGACACAATATCCACCAGTACATCAATGCAATACAGCTACATCCAAACTTATATATACAACTACAGAAATCCGTAATTATTGATACATGTTCAATCACCTGAAAGTTCCTAAATGCAATATAACATATACCGTACAGTTAAAAGGAAGTCACACTTGATCAAGGTCCGCGTCACTTTCCATTTTTAACCAGACATAACGTCTGAGAAAGAAAAGTAGTAACAATAATAAAATTAATAATAGGCGTCTTGTCACGGTACGCGCCGCTCCACCGTCGGAGGTTCGAGTCCTTCCTCAGGCATGGGTGTGTGTGTTGTCCTTAGAGTAAGTTATTTTGAGTTACATTAAGTAGTGCGTAAGCATAGGGACCAATGACCTCAGCAGTATGGTCCTATAAGACCTTACCACAAATTTCCGATTTTCCAAATAATAATAATAAGTAGTGTTAGAATTTATTTCAGTCAAGAACTCTAAGTAACACCCAATAAAAAATGAAGGTGGCAAACAATACATATCGATAGAAAACGCACCGGCATTCACAAGCTATGACTTGAGAAAACTGTGGGAAACCAAAATCAGGATGACTGGACCAAAGGACAAGCTTCTTATTCTCTTTACATTATCAGCGTTCCTTTTTTCCATTCCATTGTAACAACTTAAAACTGTTATAACGCAACGAAGGAAATAAAGTTATCCATATATGAGCAATATGGTATCCGGTGCCATTCATTTCAGTTAACTGCATCCCCATGGCGTCATTTGATGCACTCACAGGATTCGTGCTCGGGTTTTCAACGTGGATTTGTAATCCTGCGGTAGGGCACTACCAGTTTATTAAATTTAGTTCTAAAAGAATGGTACAATAGTTCCTTAACAATATGTAAGCCTGCTTTCTGAACATGCGGATAATTCTGTATAAACGCAGATGGGCCAAAATATTTTAGTTACCTTCTTAATACACTCCTGGAAATGGAAAAAAGAACACATTGACACCGGTGTGTCAGACCCACCATACTTGCTCCGGACACTGCGAGAGGGCTGTACAAGCAATGATCACACGCACGGCACAGCGGACACACCAGGAACCGCGGTGTTGGCCGCCGAATGGCGCTAGCTGCGCAGCATTTGTGCACCGCCGCCGTCAGTGTCAGCCAGTTTGCCGTGGCATACGGAGCTCCATCGCAGTCTTTAACACTGGTAGCATGCCGCGACAGCGTGGACGTGAACCGTATGTGCAGTTGACGGACTTTGAGCGAGGGCGTATAGTGGGCATGCGGGAGGCCGGGTGGACGTACCGCCGAATTGCTCAACACGTGGGGCGTGAGGTCTCCACAGTACATCGATGTTGTCGCCAGTGGTCGGCGGAAGGTGCACGTGCCCGTCGACCTGGGACCGGACCGCAGCGACGCACGGATGCACGCCAAGACCGTAGGATCCTACGCAGTGCCGTAGGGGACCGCACCGCCACTTCCCAGCAAATTAGGGACACTGTTGCTCCTGGGGTATCGGCGAGGACCATTCGCAACCGTCTCCATGAAGCTGGGCTACGGTCCCGCACACCGTTAGGCCGTCTTCCGCTCACGCCCCAACATCGTGCAGCCCGCCTCCAGTGGTGACACGACAGGCGTGAATGGAGGGACGGATGGAGACGTGTCGTCTTCAGCGATGAGAGTCGCTTCTGCCTTGGTGCCAATGATGGTCGTATGCGTGTTTGGCGCCGTGCAGGTGAGCGCCACAGTCAGGACTGCATACGACCGAGGCACACAGGGCCAACACCCGGCATCATGGTGTGGGGAGCGATCTCCTACACTGGCCGTACACCACTGGTGATCGTCGAGGGGACACTGAATAGTGCACGGTACATCCAAACCGTCATCGAACCCATCGTTCTACCATTCCTAGACCGGCAAGGGAACTTGCTGTTCCAACAGGACAATGCACGTCCGCATGTATCCCGTGCCACCCAACGTGCTCTAGAAGGTGTAAGTCAACTACCCTGGCCAGCAAGATCTCCGGATCTGTCCCCCATTGAGCATGTTTGGGACTGGATGAAGCGTCGTCTCACGCGGTCTGCACGTCCAGCACGAACGCTGGTCCAACTGAGGCGCCAGGTGGAAATGGCATGGCAAGCCGTTCCACAGGACTACATCCAGCATCTCTACGATCGTCTCCATGGGAGAATAGCAGCCTGCATTGCTGCGAAAGGTGGATATACACTGTACTAGTGCCGACATTGTGCATGCTCTGTTGCCTGTGTCTATGTGCCTGTGGTTCTGTCAGTGTGATCATGTGATGTATCTGACCCCAGGAATGTGTCAATAAAGTTTCCCCTTCCTGGGACAATGAATTCACGGTGTTCTTATTTCAATTTCCAGGAGTGTAGCATGCTGTTAACTTTTGACACTTTTGAGAGGCAATATAGCAGCGAATTTTCATTGTGTAGGTTCGACAAGTCCTTGATGGTGTTCTGTAGGTATTTGGCACCAGATGTCTACGTAGAGGTCACGAAATTCAGACCGATGGGTAGTGACGGTGGAGGTGGCTCTAGATAGCATTCCAGATGTTACCACCGGGGTCACATCAGGCTAATTTTGTGGCCAAGAAATTAAAGCAAGTTTACTATCATGTTTATCAAATCACTGTAGCACGATTCCGGCCTGGTGAAACGGACGGTTAACCTGCTGAAAGACGCCATCGACATTTGGGAAGACAACAAGCATGAAGGGAAGTAGTGTTTCGCAGTGATTTCCACGTAGGCCACAACCGTCACGGTGCCTTTGGTTACTACCACAGGTCCTACAGAAGTCCAAATGAATGTCCTTCATAACGTAATAACACTCCTGCCAGCCGGAGTTGGTGGTGCGGTGCATATTTCGAGCAGCCGAACGCCTGGGTCATGGCGTACTGGAACACGACCATCGACCTGGTGTAACAGTAAAAGTGATTTATCTGACCAGCACACAGATCTACCTTGATGCACAGTACAATGTCGATCATCACACTGGAATCGTAACTGACGATACTGTAGAGTCCACATGGGAACACGTAGGTGTCGTCAGCTGCACAGTCCCGTGTTCATAAATGTGCGCTCGGACGGTGTGCTCCAAAACGCTTGTGCCGCCACCAGCATCGTACTTTGTCTTTAGATATGCAATAGATCGCCTCCAATCCTGATTTAAAGAATGGATTATGTGGTGTCACCGCCAGACACCACACTTGCTAGGTGGTAGCCTTTAAATCGGCCGCGGTCCGCTAGTATACGACGGACCCGCGTGTCGCCACTGTCAGTGATTGCAGACCGAGCGCCGCCACACGGCAGGTCTAGAGACACTTCCTAGCACTCGCCCCAGTTGTACAGCCGACTTCGCTAGAGATGGTTCACTGACAAATTACGCTCTCATTTGCCGAGACGTTAGTTAGCATAACCATCAGCTACGTACTTTATTTGCTACTATAAATTCCCTTAATGTTCCAGACCTCACGCCAGCCTGCGTGAGCTTAACGCGTGCCTTTCGGCTACCAATCATAGTGGCTTCGCTGTCTTGCCAAGTCACAACAGATTAGCCTCACACGTCCACATTCTGTGATGAGACGTTGTCCTCTAACAGATTGTCGCATATGTGTGGTTTCATCGTCCTTTAACCGTTTTCCATAGATACTCACGATAGTAACATGTGATCAGCCGAAGTTTTGTCATTTCTCAGAGGTTCGTTCTCAGGCACTGTGCCATTATTCCACGGACTCGATTATTTTAGGGGATTTAACAATTTTGAGCCTTTGTAGTCACTGAGATGATTTGCCAGTCATTTCTGCTCCGCTTATATAATGAAGCGCCAAACAAGCTGGTATAGACATGCGTACGGAAATACAGAGATATGTGAACAGGCAGAATACGGCGCTGCGGTCGGCAACGCCTATATGAGACAATAAGTGTCTGGCGCAGTTGTTAGATCTGTTACTGCTGCTACAGTGGCGGGTTATCAAGATTTAAGTGAGTCTGAACGTGTTGTTATAGCCAGCGCACGAGCGATGGCACAGAGCATCTCCAAGCTAGCGAAGAAGTAGGGATTTTTTCCATACGACCATTTCACGAGTGTACCGTGAATCTCAAGAATCTGGTAAAACACGAAATCTCTGACATCGCTGCGGCCGGAAAAAGATCCTGCAAGGACGGCAACAACGACGACTGAAGAGAATCATTCAATGTGACTAAAGTACAACCTTTCCGCAAATTGCTACAGATTTCAGTGCTGGGTCATCAACAAGTGTCAACGTGCGAACCATTCAACGAAATATCATCGATATGGGCTTTCGCAGCCGAAGACCTACTCGTGAACCCTTGATGACAGCATGACACAAAGCTTTACGCTTCACCTGGGTCCATCAGCACTGACATTGGACTGTTGGTGACTGGAAACATGTTGTGTGGTCGGACGTCTCGTTTCAAATTGTATCGAGCGGATGGACGTGTATAGGTATGGAGACAACCTCATGAATCCATGGACCCTGCATGTCAGCAGGGGACTGTTCAAGCTGGTGGAGGTTGTGTAATGGTGTGTGACGTGTGCAGTTTGAGTGATATGGGACCCCTGATACGTCTAGATACGACTCTAACAGGTCACACGTACGTAAGCATCCTGTCTGATCAACTGTATCCATCTCGTGCCCATTGTACATTCCGACGTGCTTGGGTAATTCTAGCAGGACAATGCATCCAGAATTGGTACAACGTGGCTTCATGAACGAGTTTAAACACTTGTACTGGCCACAACCCCCTCCCACCGGACATGAACATTATTGAGCATACCTGGGATGCCTTGCAACGTGCTGTTCAGAAGTAATCTTCATCCCTTCGTACTCTTACGGATTTATGGACAGCTCTACAGGATTCATGTTGTCAGTTCCCTCCAACGCTACTTGAGATATTAGTCGAGTCCGTGCCACGTCGTGTTGCAGTATTTCTGCGTGCTCGCGGGGCCCTATACGATATTAGGCAGGTGTACCAATTTCTTTGGCTCTTCAGTGTATATTTTCCTTACCGCGTCATGTGCTCTCAACGTCGCCAGTGGGCAGTTTTGCTGTGGAGAGTTGTCATAATTTTTTGGCTCATAAGTGTGAAAGGTTGAAAGTATTTAAACGAATGTTCGTAATATAGAGACCGAGTCTCTGTCTTATGAATGCAGCAAGGTGGCGCAATGGCCAGGACACTAGACGTTGATTCGTTCAGGACGGCGGAGCAAATCCCTGACCGACAATTAAGATTTATGTCTTTCGTATATGCTCTAAATTTCTTAGGGAAAATGTGAAAAAATTTCCTTTGAAAAGGGAGCGACAGATTTCCTTTCTGTCCTTTACGAATCTGAACCTTCGTTTAGTCAATAATTATCTCGTCGTAGCTGGGAGGTTATGCCCTAATTTACTTTTTCATCACTTCTGAGTTTAGTCCATTGAATAGATACTGTTGCTCCTTTTAAAGAATTTTATGTTGTCAACAATTAACCCCATTAGCGAATGGGTTTGCTTAGATGTTAAAGTAAGAATTTAAAATCTGCATGAGACTTTAGTATTGGTGTACATTGCTATGTTTGAAACATTCTCTCCGGCTGAACTGAGTTGTCCTGATAGAGGCACAAGAGACAAAAAAGCAGTTAACCCCAGGAGATATCGTGCTAATACTGTATAACACAACCTCTGCCATCGATAATAGCACTGATTCTGCGAAGTATAGAGTTCAAAATTTTCTTCAGGTATTCTATAACCAGTTGAAGCCGTCATTGATGATGAGATCCCGTAGCATTCCAGATGGTAGGGATGTTGACTGTTACGTTTGCTCCTCTCTTCTACATAGCACCAAATTTTCTATGGGATTAATACTAGATAATTTAGGTGGGGGGGGGGGAGCGATGAGTGTGATAGGGCGCCTCAGTGTTAATCAATGGGGGAACGTATGCGTGCAGCCCTGTGGGTATGGCTGCTGTCTAGAAAGATGGGAGTGCCTACAGCCTCGTATTCATCATGAAGATGCGAAAGAAAGAGCAACACTTTGTCACCAATAATCTTAAAATAAACGTCCTCGTTAATATACATGGTAGTCTGAATGAGTAGGCTAAGCTCATGGTACGAAAAACACCCCCAAAACATCACAGAGCCACCTTCGGCTTTAACTACCCCCTCCACACACTGACGGTTATACACTCAACTGAGCTGTCGGTGCACTCAGCAACTTTCAGTCATCTGCTCTCCAGACTCCGTGTTGTAAAGCACACTGAAGACATGCAGCTTTCTACGTCGCTGTGAAGAATGGCATTTTGCAATAACCCGAATCCGATTTTCCACTACATGTATTTCCATACTCAATATACGCCCAGAAGATGCTTGAGGTGGCTTGCATTCACTGACAGCAACAATTTCTGTCGGGTTTGGAACCAATTGTCGTTGACAGTGCGTCGCCCTCTCTCCGTTACATGTCTGTCGGCATATTTTTTGATCATTGTCCTTACGTCATGCTAACAGGTTGCTAATGGTACACAGTTACTTGTAGACGTCTTGGACAGTTCATGATGATACGCCAAGATTTTGGAGAACTTAATTCGGGTAGTGGTCATGGGCACTCTTCTCTCACGTTCAGGTGTCAACATTCCTCCACGCCTCGTAGACGTCGATTTGAACAATAATAGTGTGTGGTTGACTTAAAACGCGACGGAAACGAGCTAGTGTGGTAAGGAATTAGCAAGACGCCTTCGAAGAACGATGGATACCACTACTTCCCTGTCCTGATATAGCAGCCATCAAACATGCCGGTAACATGTTTGTCGACCACTTGCGCATCAGGATCCTACAGAAACTGTCGAAGTCTTATGACCGAGCGCACTGGACTCGTATTCTGGAGGATGACGGTTCAAAATCGCGTCCCGCCATACAGGTTTAAGTTTTCCGTGATTTCCGTAAATCGCTTAAGGTAATTGCTGCAATCGTTCCTTTCAAAGGGCACTTCCATCCTTCCCTAATCCGAGCTTGTGCTCCGTCTCTAAATACCTCCTTCTCGACAGTACGTTAAACATTAATCTCCTCCTCTTCCTCCTCCTCCTCCTCGAAGCTTTATAGAGTCCCACAGAAACCACTTAACAGTGATTGCCCAGAAAAACATATTGGCTTCTATGTGAAATACAGAGATCTTTTCAGTCACATATTTCGTTCCTGGAGTTATAATTTTCGTAAACATTAATGTACTTTTACTGTGTACGAAAGGAACGATGCTGAAATCCCTGTTCGATCATCAGGATTAAGGATTATCCGAGGCTTTCAGAAATGGATTGAAGGGAAGGCTGCCATGTGTACTTTGGAGAAGGGTACAGCCAGCTTTCTTCCACATCTTTGTCCATTCTGCATTTCTGCTCCGTTCCTAACAACCACGTTGTCAGCGGGACCTTAAACCATAATCTTCATTTTTAATTCCCATTGCGCCGTCAACAACATATCTAATTCCCCTTAGTGTTCCATTGAATACGAAACGTGCATGTCGTTATTGAGACACGCTTGCAACATTACCTCTCTGACAATTCGAGATACAATATGATAAATACTCAATTATTTGGACCACGGAAGACGTCGAGTATGTAGGCTTTATTAAAAACAAGCTCTCGTTACTACTATAAGAAAGATTCCTTTGGAGTAAAAGATTGTTTCTTTGTTCGAGCATGACGGAGAAAATGCGCATTGTAAACGTGAGATGATATTGCCATCAAATATACTGCGATGGATGGATTGGTTGCCGTGGCCCACTTCATTACCTATTATTACGCCTTCAGGACAGAAATAATGAAAAACAAAGTGTGCAGAGTAATTCTAATTCTATACTCGTTTCGTGATCGTATCTAAGTTCTTACAATACCGTGAAGACGATCTTCAAAAGTGCAACCAGTAATGTTAACAAGAGCGTGCGGAAATGCACAATGTGGTCCATCGAAATGTCCAGTTCATCATGATAGTAAAATAAGAGAGATCAGAGCTCGAACGGAAAGATTTAGGTGTTCCTTTTTCCCACGCGCCATTCGAGTGGAATGGTAGAGAAGTAGTATGAAAATGGTTCGATGAACCCTCTGCCAGGCACTTAAGTGTGAATTGCAGAGTAACCATGTAGATGTAGATGTAGATATGCTATTGTCCTGTAGTTTGTCAGTCAGTTATTGAATCGATAGTTTATTTGTGTTTTATGAGTCATTTCTATGCTGTTTTCAAGAGACGAATAGGTAGAGTCTTCATTCTTGCTTAAACTTGAGCTCATATATTTGCCCGCTTCACCTTCTTAAACCATGTGTACGAAGTGGGAAGAGATGGAGATAGTATAATACTGGGAAGTAACAAAACACCTCAGACTAATAAGAAAAGGAAAAAAGAATAATGAAGAGTACACTAAAACTGAAAGAACTGAGATATAACAGTTTGATAGGCAATACATAAATGATACGTCTTACGAAGAGGCCAGCATGTATCTAAGCGAAAAGGAAGATACAGATTTGAAACAAGCGAGTTTAGTATAGAACAATCAAAAATATATTCATATTGTTTCGTGTTCGGCGTCTGTGTAACGTTCCATCTGAAGGAAAATGAATATACCTCCCATGCGCACTGCCTAGTTAATAAACGGTAGAAATAACTCCACGATAAAATCAAGAAATATTCTAAACGAGATTGAATAAATGTGGGGTCGCCATCACTTTCAAAGAAAGGGAGGGATCGGCCTGGTGGTGGGGGGAGGGGGGCAGGGGGAATTTTAACCTCTCTGAAGTTGCTATTAATTGCGCACAGGGAAATACTAAGGAAAAAGAAGATAAATGTGGCATTCCCTTGAATCAAATAACGTAAATAAATCATCGCAAAAGTGCAGTTCAATAAAATGGTTCAAATGGCTCTGAGCACTATGCGACTTAACTTCTGAGGTCATCAGTCGCCTAGAACTTAGAGCTAATTAAACCTAACTAACCTAAGGACATCACACATATCCATGCCCGAGGCAGGATTCGAACCTGCGACCGTAGCGGTCGCTCGGCTCCAGACTGTAGCGCCCAGAACCGCACGGCCAGCAGTTCAATAAGAATTTTTTTTGTACCTCTTCAGTTCAGGACCAGTAGTGCAGAAAATAAACCACTCCAAAACCCATGTTCTTTTCCATAGTGTTCTGGTGTAATTCACGCATGATAGTACACTTTTTGTAACGTAAATACCAGGCGTACACAAAACCAAACTTTGGCGAGACGAATCTACATTATACCACTTGCAGGATTTCCACTTTGGTCATGACTGTTAATTTCCTATTTAAGCAAGAAACCTAAGATTCACGTTTTGAGTTTGGTCTTTACAACACACAACATAGCAGCTGAATGTACTACGAGAGCATCTTATCACAAAACCGAGACGGAATTTCCGACTATTACTGAATGTGTACATGTTAATTTCCTATTTAAGCAAGAAACCTAAGATTCACGTTTTGAGTTTGGTCTTTACAACACACAACATAGCAGCTGAATGTACTACGAGAGCATCTTATCACAAAACCGAGACGGAATTTCCGACTATTACTGAATGTGTACATGGCCTTAGTGATTTCCTCTTAGCTCCGTAGTGGAGTACAGATGTGGATGCGATAAGCAGAACTGTACGTCTTAGCGTTGGTGAGATGTTTTCGTTAGGACGATGATTCCCGCTAAACATTAGGAAGGCCACCCAACAGCTGCAGGGCTGGTCGGGTTTCGCGGCGCCTGCATACGAATCACCGGCTTAGCCGATTCTATTGGAAACTCACCGTCTAGACGCCTCTGTGCCGCCTCACGATCGATCCGGATTTACCAGTAAAAATACGGCCTCTCCTCAAACAATTGTCTGCCTTCCATAGATCTTCGACTGGGAGACCGACGCCACTAACTACGACTGTTTATGGTGTGTATGACCTTTACTGGAGAAACAGTTACTTAACGAGCAAGTAATGAATTAAAGCTGAGCGATTCAATGAGACCAGGCGATTCACAATCGGATCGGGAGGAAATCGTTCAAACTTCGGTTCGTCCAACCTGAATTTTATTTTCCATATTTCTATGAATAATCTAAAGCGGATATTAGTTCTCAAAGTGCGTGTTACGCAAATGAATGGAAAAATCTAGTCAATGTAGAATCTCATTCCAGTTTTACAAACTTTGAAATATTGCAAAAGGCTTGAAAATCCTTACAGTTTTACGATATAATGTGTTTATAGCTTCCAACAACCCCAGGTTCACAGCTGTATGACAACATTCGTGAAACTAAAGTGGCGCTTTAGAACTTATAAACAGTATTTAAAATCTCATTCCTAGATGCAAAACAAATCTTGGGACTACTAATTTGTTTCTCGACGATGAAGCAAGAATAAGAGCTTTTCATTGTGTTTGACACTCGACACTGTCTGAAAAAGTCATGTGGTTACTGTTAAGGAAAAGTTGGAAGGTCACAACTGCAAAAGATTATGACATGAAAGTCTAGTTTTGTATATTCCTGTAGTGATTTTACATCAGTACAACACTAAATCAAAAACTAAAATCGTAAGTAAATACAGGAGTGTCTTCTTCGGCGAGCGCTTGTCTCATTGTGTCCGGTGCGTCGTTGTCTACCTGTTTTCAGTTTTTGAAACTATGTTACTCTAAATCTTTTGGTGATACACAAAGCTAAAACAGCTGGTCATGGTCTACAAACGCAAATTGGACTACACCAAATAGATTACACATATCAGTAGAAATATTTTCTAAATTTCCCATCAGAAAGTGAACGAATTGGTTTAGTGACAAAGTATTTCACCGCTCACCTGACAGTAATACATGGAATCTCATCGTGTGACGTGATAATCAGCTAGAAGTAAACGTTTGATAAATATGCATGTCATATTCCTTGCTCCCCCGTAAAATTCTATAGTTCCAATTTTTGATTAGGAAAACAGTTAAAATAACTACTCAGTGACGAGCAGCGGCAAGCTGCAGGTCAGGTACATGAGCTGTGCAGTAACGCATGTTCTTAAAGTGCTCGTCAAATTCAGAGAGTAGTTGCGATTTTGATTTAAAAATCTAACCGTCTTTGAGCTTTGATAAAACAAGAAAAATCTCTGATCAAAGAGTCCTACAATATTAGTCATCTACGACAACATTTCGTTAGTAATTAGCCGAAGATAGAGCATTTATTTTAAAGAAAAATGTATAAGGCACTCTCCGACATGTTCAGCAAAATTTTCCTGGAAAATTTTATGTTTGCGAGATAGCAATGAAGATACTGGCTTAGCCAAGCTCTCTGTCCGCTTAAGAATTAATCCAACACCTTTTAATAAAGTAAGTACTCTGGGAAACGTATTACATTACCAACGAAGTTATAATAACAAAACCTAACCAGCTACTGCAAGGTAACTTGACGGTAAATCGATTTATTCTTTATTCTATTAGCTAATCTGCATTAAGAGAAAATAACTTCGTTATTCTACTTCATAGATGAACTTACAAGCAACCTTTCCGGATATAACATCATTAAGGTACTTGCGTGATCAATTTACATCTGATTGCGCCAGCGGAAGTATAAAATACTCTGGACACAAAGAAACAATCGTCTTCCATCTTCCCGCGATCACATATGGCACCAATGGGATTATTTAAATGTAAATAGCAATAGCGACGTCGCAATGTACATCTATACCACACAAGATACAGCAGACAGAAAATCAGTTGTCAGTATCAATACGCAGAACCACAGATGACCCTATTCACAATGCAGCTCGAGAATAGTGTTTGCTCCCTATGTGTAGCGACTATTCCATTTTAAATCGCTGACTTCATTGAGAAATTGTGTTTACAGCTCCTCCGTTTATGACCAAATGCGAGAACCAAAAGTATCTCAGAATCTTTCAAATCTGAATTGATAACCATCTTTTTATAACTGGAAGATTAAAAACTTGAACCGAACAGCTACAGAGGATAAACACCAGGTTTTCAGCAGGAGGTTAAAAACTAATGTTTTGTGTCCACGCGTTGTTTCATCGCGTAAATTGTTAGTAGCAATTGTTATATGGTGACATTCAAGCTACGGTAAAATGAAAAATCATCCACCTATACGCAGCATTTAATGAGGCTCATTCATGTTGACGCTATAAAATAAAACTTTTGAGAAGATTAATAATCCACTAAGGATTTACATGACTGCAATTTCCTTTATGCCACAGACGAGGTACATGACAACATGCGAATGATGAGGAATAAAGATCGGCAAGTAATATCTCTCTTTAAAAATTCACTATGATCCGACATGATACAATCAGAGGTTCTAAATGACGTCAAATACAGTCCGATCTGGCCTAGATATGTTCCTGCCGAATCTCCTTCCATGCAGACACAGTTTGGTCGAGAGTCCACAATTCACCAACTATTAATGGTAAAGGACAATGTAAATAAGTTACCAGCTAATTACATCCAAGACATGTTCGTTGGGAAACATATGTGGATAAGCAAACATTCCTGTGTTGAAATACCCTGAGGTGACAAAAGTCGTAGGATAGCTCCTAATATCGTGTCGGACCTCCTTTTGCCCAGCGTATTGCAACAGCTCGACGTGACATGGACTCGAAAAAACGTTGGAAGTCCCATTCAGAAACAGTGAGCCATGCTGCCTGACTAACCGTCTATAACTCCGAAAGTGTTGCTGGTACAGGGTTTTGTGCACGAAATGACCTCTCGATTATGTCCCATGAATGTTCTTGGGATTAATGTCGGGCGATCTGTGTGGCCAAATCATTGGTTCGAATTGTCAGGAATGTTCTTCAAACCAATCGCGAACAATTGTGGCACGGTGATTTGGGCATTGTCATCCATAAAAATTCCATCGTTGTTTGGGGACATGGAGTACACGAATGGCCACAGAGGGTCTCCAGGTAACCGGACATAACCTTTTCCAGTCAATAATCGGTTCAGTTGGACCAGATGACCGAGCTCATTCCATGTAAACACAGCCAACATCATTATGGAGTCACCAGCAGCTTGCACAGTGCCTTGTCGACAACTTTGGTCCATGATTTCGTGAGATCTGCACCACATTCGAACCCTATCATCAGCTCTTACCAGCTGAAATCAGTATTCATGTGGTCAGGCCGCGGTTTCCCAGTCGTCTAGGGTCCAACCGATATGGTCACAAGCCTAGGATAGGCTCTGCAGAGGATGTACTATTAGCAAAGGCACTCGCGTCGATCGTCTGCTGCTATAGCCCATTGGCCGCGCTGTCCTGACTGATACGTTCGTCTTACGTCACACATCGATTTCTGCGATCATTTTATGTTATGCTGCTTGTTTATTAACACTGACAACTCTACGCCAACGCCGCTGCTCTCGGTCGTTAAGTGAAGGCCGTCGGTCACTGCGTTGTTCGTTGTGAGAGGTAATGTTTGATATTTGGTGTTGTCGGCACACTCTGAACACTGTGGTTCCCGGAATATTGAATTCCCTAATGGTTCCCTTAATGGAATGTCCCGTGCGTCTAGTTCCAACTACCATGCCACGTCCAAAGTCTGTTATTTTCCTTCGTGCGTCTGACACCTTTCCTCATGAATCACCTGAGTGCAAATGACAACTCTTCCACTGCACTGCCCTTTCATATTTTGTTAACGCGATACTTCCGCCATATCCTACCCCGCGACTTTTGTCGTCTCAGGGTATAACATAAGTGTTAAAGCATAGGATAGTTGCATCACCAAAACAGTCAGTGCCATATACTTCGTCCGTTAAATGAGTTTTGAAAACTAGATAAAGTAATTGTCTGTAGAAGGGAAATAATACATATTATGCACAGATAAAATCATGCAGTATGGTCTGCCGGCAAAGACCGGGTCCAAATTACCACTTCTATGGTGACAGAATTATACAACCCTCTATGGAAAATAAATCTGAACCTTCTGCAATATTCTTAATGGTCGCCATGAAAAACCAGTGCAGACAGATAGCCACTGTTATATTGGAAAACGTAACCTATTTTATAAAATTCAGTTAGATTTTGGTGTAGCGCTTGTAACGTGACTTGCTCGTTGTATCTGATGTGTTGAACACTCTTTCATAAGAGTCTGCCACATTCAAAAATGTCGGCTAATCTGATAAGTCTAAAGATGCATTGAAATATTGTCTTAACCTCAGAGTTGGATATGATTAAGTAATATGATACAAAGTAACAAATTAAAGTCAAACAATGGAGATTAATGATTATTTGTGTGAGAACTCGTAGTAAAATAAGGCCATGGAACTAATGGTTCCAGTGAACAATAAAATAGAAAAAAGGAACTCCTGTTATATTATCAGCGGACTTCATAACATCGTTCGATGTATTTACGTATTTACATACCAAAAATCTGCGAATACCGCGGTTTGGTTCTTAAACCTACATGAAATAGACGATCCCATCTTTCTGAAGATTATAGCGAATTTATTTAACACAACTTTTATTTCTAGCGAACACTACACAACTGAAAACGACATAGCTGACCACGTAATATATTTCCTTCACACTTCAAACTCCTGTAGGTCTGCGGTACACTGAAACTTAGGACATTGTAAACTTTGAACAATTCATGTTTTCATGTTGCTAAAGGAAATTCTCCCTCAGATAGTTACACAATAAAGTCGTCTTTACAAAATAAGAATAATTAAAGTTTTAAAGATGCAGCCAGTTACTGAAAATCGGAGAAAAGAGTGAGTGAGTGTTTAAAAACGATGACAGATTCTTTATTCTTCCTTTATTGTAAAGTATGTATGTTGAAGGAAGCCAACGGAGAAAGTTTGGTGCAAATTATAAATACAAAAGCGTAAACGATAACGCGTAATCGGTACTTTTTACCGGTAGAATGCAAAATGGCGTAGGCGCGACATGTGGCATTTTTCCTGTTGCCATTCAAGAATGTCGTAAATATGTGGAAGGCACTTATTAATATTGGTAATTGATAGTTATTACCGATATTGACTTTTCTGTCACGTATTGTCTTAAAATGAAGTTCATTTCCCGCGTAAAGAACTATGACTTCAGCCTTGACGTGAAACGAAAATACCTTACTTCCAACGAACTTCATTCCGATAATACTTTTTACCACACACGTGATATTTCTTTACACTTTTGCACAAGAAATCTCATGCTCCTGAGAGACTTTATGTGGTTCATCAATTAAACACCGTATTTTCGTAGTATTCAAGTACAAATATGAAAACCACCAAATTTAGGACTTTAGCTTTGCAAACACATACATATACATGGCTGGTGTTCGATCCGCTCCTGTCAGCCAATCATTGCACAGAATATGTTACAGCACAGAATCATCACTGCCTTCGCGTAATATGGATGGAATGTTAAAACCGCTCTGGAGGAGTAGTGCGATAGATTCTTACACAATCGTGTTCATTGGTTTCATCAATTCACAACCAAATACCTTCAAAACTAACCGAGACTCTGGCTACGAGACATACCCGATTGTCATCACAAATGTCACTCACAAAATTTTGTAAACATAATTGATTAGCGTCACGTGTCCAGTGCCTTGGTAAACACAGAAACTAGTATAGAAATTAAAAATCGCTACACACAGACAAAAACTATTTGCTGTTTTCTACCAAACAGAAGCACGTACAAAAAATAGATAAGGTGCAAGAAGCAAACATCAAGTCGCGTTTGCTACTTGGAATTAATACTGAATAAATAAATTTTGAAAGAAATACAATACATGAAAAATAATTTACATTTTTTGGAAAATGACATAATTAATTTCATTTATGTTAGATTCACGTTTGATCTGATATTCTGAATGGAAATGTACAAAACTATTTTATTATTACTTTTATGACCATACGAAATGCTAGATTACTATTTGAGCTTTATTGGTTAGTGTTGTGAACTTATCGTACTTGGGACTCCATTAAGTAACGAAAGAAAGGCCATGGATCAGTGTATTTATAACCCGACTGTCACAGCAGCACTCGGTCTGACAACAATACATTTACGTGGCATGCTGAACTATTCTATTCTCCATTCCATCTTTAGTATTGAAAAAGTATTGTAAAGTCGTATGATATTGTTGCCTGGGGACCGCAAGGAGGTAGGTTCATCCTCCGAGGTTAATGTTATGGACGCTTATATAGTACGTTCTTATGTTTGTGTTGTATGATGAGAATAAGAGAAGGGGGAGAGTGAAGCACGGTGCCTGAATAAAACCTACTCCTCTGTAGTAGCACCAAGGGGGCCGCAGAACTTAACGTCCCCATTCGACGGACGGATCTCTATCTACAGTGTCACACGCTCTCACTTTACGAGAAAGAGCGGAGAGGTTTGTAATTTAACCTAGGAGATTTACGCAAAGTCTGGTGATCAGGAGATTTACGTCACCATCTCTTCTCCCCTTGTCGGCCATGTACTGGCAGTGAAGATTTCATCCATCACCAGGATTCGAAGCGGCTTACGCCCGAATCGTGCGTTACCGCACAGGGGCGCATTAGCGACCTCAGCTGCGGATTCGGGTTGGCCGCTACAGTCATTTACAATGATCAGCAAAACATTATGGGCGCTGTCCTCCGCGAGATTACATTCTAACTTGTGGCATTGCGGACACCCGAGACGGTAAGCAAAATATAGATGTTGCATGAGAATAAAAGACAATTAGAACCCTCACCCTGCCACTTAGGAAGTAAAAATAATGGTATTGTCCTAGCGATGATACGTGCGGCAAATGCGTCGACGTGAGCGACTATGACGAAGGGCAAGTTTTTACGCCTCGGCAGCTGGGAATAAGTATTTCGGAAACAACGAACCTGATCGGCTGTTTACATATTATTGCTATGAGCATTTATGGTAAGTGACTGAGGGACGGTAAACGGTGGAGCCACGGGAGTGGGCGACATGGTGTTCGGTGTCCACGCCTCATCACAATACGTGGAGGCTTTCCTGCTCTGGAGAGCAGGATAGGCCGCGTTCTGTGGAAGATCTGACGACAGAGAGCAGTCCTGTCGAAAGCACAAGTGTTTAGGGGCACGCCGTTCAGCGCACACTCTTTCACACGGGGCTCTGCAGCAGATGGCTAAAGGATCCCATGTTGACCCAACGGCTTCGTCAATTATGACTGCAGTGGGCATGTGATCTTCGAGGTTGGCCCCTGGCTCAGTGGCAACGTGTCACCTGGTCAGATGCAGTGGGCTAAAGAATCCCATGTTGACACAATGAATTCGTCAATTACGACTGCAGTGGGCATGCGATCATCGAGGTTAGCCAGTGACTCAATGGTAACGTGTCACCTGGTCAGATGAATCACACTTTTATTTACATCAGGTAGATGGTAGTGTTCGGATACACGTCTTCCAGCAGGATGAGTGTCAGCATCAAATGGGCAACATTGCGCTACAGTCTCTACTCCGTCCACAGCACGGTGCTTTTCATCGTTGCCATTTATGATCTCTTTCGGAATACTGCGTAAATACTCTATTTCAACGTCACATTCGTCATTTTCCAGTTGCCTAACAGAATCTTATGTGTTTCACTTACGAAATGAGTTATTCACTGATTGTATTAAATTTTGCTACCTGAGTTCTAACCGAACAAAATTTCCATACGTAAAGAATTTACATTGAAAGTGAACTGTTATTTTATGAAATCTTATTAAGTTTCTCTACACAATTTAACATTTACCTCTTCATTTTTCTCTTACAGGTGAGGATACGCATAGAAGACCAAAAACCAATGTTTCGAAACGGATTTAGAGGTATTTATAAGTATGTAGTCCTTAGTCATAAATCTCATTTGCATCTAAATCTTTCCATCAAGTAAGTCTTTGAATGAAATACCTCTGTTAGTGATGCATTTATATCTTAAGAGTTTTAACATAAGTTCGTGCCCTGGAATTAATGGTTACAGTCAATATTTTGTGTAGCTGCATTCACAAATAAACCTGTACAAAATTGGAACAACTCCTGTATTTCAGATGTAGTTACGTCTCTATGTAAAGTATCTTCTTTATCCGATGTTACTAACAGCAATCTCAGTAACTTATTATATTACGATACAGCACTGACCGATAATCACTTACTTTCAGACTGATTTATCAAAGGACAATATTGCAGATCCTACTGGCACCTTGACTAGGACAATTTACAATGAAATAAAATTAAAGATGTCGGTCCTTTGAATATGTGATGAATTCATGCAGCACAGCAACCGAGTACAAGGTACAAGGTCGTGCTTAAAAGTTCTATTAATTTTCTAGTTAAATATAGCACCCTAGAATCGCACACGTGAAATAGGAAATATGTTTCGAGTCATTAAAATTCTAATACCATGAAAAGCGGCTTGCAATAAATGTCAAATTGGCATGAAGTGTTCAAGCTTGGTTATGCAAAAACTTAGTATTTCAGTGCAACGGCGGGAAGTAGGTAGGAGTAACGCCATCTACATTCTGTCTATAAGGAAAAATTACGCAGCGAGTAGCTCATTAAGTAATCGGATTTGAATGTTGGCAGGGTCTTAGGCGACTGAGACTGTGTTTTATCGTTCCACGATATTACTGCTCCCGTTGGTCGGAGTCTGAGCTGAATATGGAATCGATGGGTTCAGGTGGGTCTTACTCAACTCCGTGAAGGATCTCAACTGCCCTACGCAATTTGTGCCCGAGAAGACGACGTTTTGTCCCAGTGTATCCTACAACTTCGTCACGTACCTTGAGTCACGAAATGTACATGAATGCCGCGAGACAAGTATCCACACGGACAGTGCGACGATGAATGGTGTTTTGAGCATCAAGGAGAAAAACATGCCGACTGCAATGCGCCCATAGACAACACTTGGCACCACGTCGTCTTTTCAGACGAGTCCCGGTTATGCGAACCGCACGGCGATGGAAGTACTCGTGTGTGAAGGCACCGAAGAGAACTAACATTGTCAAATGGCATCCGTCATCGTCATAGTTCGACGGCAGGCATTGCGTTTATAAAGTGTTAGGGCTGGTTGTGGTTCACTCTCTTCGAGGTCTCCGTGACGTTGTCTTCCACCAAGACAGTTCAACACAGCGTACTGGCCTTAATGTCCTCACTTACCCCGGTACGTAGGGTACTGGACTCTTACCATAGCCAGTACGGTCTTCAAGTCTCTTTCCTACTGAAAACTCCGGTCTTGGGCTGCCGATAGACTGGCATGCCACCGTTCGTCAGCAGCTGCGACTGATGAACTCTAATACAGAGTTCATCATGGAATGATGTACCCATATGTCAAAGGAAGTCATTTTCTTGCATAAACTGTTGTCTTATTTTGCAATAAACTTTATATTTTATTATTTAGCTACTAGATAATTTTACCCCCTTAGGCATTATCCAGCTACATCAAAACAAAAACTGTTACACTTATAGCGTATTATATTAAGCACAACAGCATGGAAATTCTTCCAATCCATATGTGGCATACAGCAAACAAGTGCCTAACAGTATTGGTTTAAAACAGTCTTGGTTGCAATTTTAGGTTTTTATTTTTCAACGGCGCGTTTCGCCTTATTTAGGCATCTTCAGGTTATCTACATAGAAAACAGAGAACAAATACCTCTATTTAAGAATCGCGATCTGCAGAAACCGATCCCGATTCTTAAATAGATGTATTTGTTCTCTGTTTTCCATGTAGATAACCTGAAGGTGCCTAAATATGGCGAAACGCGTCGTTCAAAAATATAAAAACTAAAATTGCAACCAAGACTGGTTTTAACCAATACATCAGTGTTGGTGAAGTAACATGTGATGATGCCACTAACAAGAGTTTCGCACGACCATAATCGGTACGGTCACGACTACCCCTACTATGAAGTGCATGTGTAAAATGGAAAACGTGCAATTCTTATGCATGTTTTTCACTGTTCCAGCATAGATAACACATTAAAATACGTTAACTTCAGTGCTGAAGTGTTTCCACTACAATAGATAGGCTAAAGATATGTTTGTGTGTTATGTAAGGACGAGAAATTTTCAGACGTGGAAGTAACGTCCAGGGTACTCCAAGGGAGTTTTATAGAACCATTACTGTACCCAATATATTCAGAAAAACTAGTAGGTAACGTTAGAAGCTGCATGAGCCTTTTCGTGGATGATGATGTTGTGTGTAGAGAAGTTGCAATACTAGAAAATTTTGGTGAAAGGCCGGAAGACTTGCTGAGGATACATGCTTGGTGGAAGAATTGGCGGCTGACATAACATAAAGAGCTGTATCCTACTGCGCACAAATAAGCGGAAAAAACCGTTGTGTTTGACTTCACTATTGGCTATACAATCACTGGAAGAGTCGCAGACCATTAATTATCTGAGAGTATGCTTAAGGAGCTACATAAAGTGGAATTAGTAGCAGGAAAGACAGCTGCAGAGATTCATTCAAGAAAAGTGAGGTAATTTCCAACCACGAAGGAGATAGCTTGCAACACCATCATTTGACCGAAACTTCAGTAATACTCCTGTGCCTGAACCCTAACCAGGGATCATTGGTAGACATAATAGAGAGGATACGAAGACAAGCATGGTTCGTCACGGGTTCGTTTGCTAAGTGATAAAGTGTCACAAAGAGGCTATCCCAACCCGTGTCACATGCAACAAGTGAGGCGTTGCTCTTCACGCAGGGGCTCACGTTGAAAATTCCATATATGTTCCTAGAAGAGTCAACCAATATACACCACTGGCCAGTAAAATTGCTACACCACGAAGATGACGTGCTACAGACGCGAAATTTAACCGACAGGAAGAAGATGCTGTGATATGCAAATGATTAGCTTTTCATAGCATTCACACAAGGTTGGCGCCGGTGGCGACACCTACAACGTGCTGAGATGAGGAAAGTTTCCAACCGATTTCTCATACACAAACAGCAATTGACCGGCGTTGCCTGGTGAAAAGTTGTTGTGATGCCTCGTGTAAGGAGGAGAAATGCGTACCATCACGTTTCCGACTTTGATAAAGGTCGGATTGTAGCCTATCGCGATTGCGGTTTATGGTATCGCGACATTCCTGCTCGCGTTGTTCGAGATCCAATGACTGTTAGCAGAATATGGAATCGGTGGGTTCAGGAGGGTAATACGGAACGCCATGCTGGATCCCAACGGCCTCGTATCACTAGCAGTCGAGATTACAGGCATCTTATCAGCATGGCTGTAACGGATCGTGCAGCCACGTCTCGATCCCTGAGTCAGCAGATGGGGACGTTTGGAAGACAATAACCATCTGCGCGAACAGTTCGACAACGTTTGCAGCAGCATGGACTATCGGCTCGGAGACCGTGGCTGCGGTTACTCTTTACGCTGCATCACAGACAGGAGCGCCTGCGATGGTGTACTCAACGACGGGCCTGGGTGCACGAATGGCAAAACTTCATTTTTTCGGATGAATCCAGGTTCTGTTTACAGCGTCATGATGGTCGCATCCGTGTTTGGCGACATTGCGGTGAATGTACATTGGAAGCGTGTATTCGTCATCGCCGTACTGGCGTATTATCCAGCGTGATGGTATGGGGTGCCATTGGTTACACGTCTCGGTCTCCTCTTGTTCGCATTGACGGCACTTTGAACAGTGGGCGTTACACTTCCGATGTGTTACGACCCGTGGCTCTAACCTTCATTCGATCCCTGCGAAACCCTACATTTCAGCAGGATTATGCACGACCACATGTTGCAGGTCCTGTACGGTCCTTTCTGGATACTGGAAATGTTCGACTGCTGCCCTAGCCAGCACATTCTCCAGATCTCTCACCAATTGAAAACGTCTGGTCAATGGTGGCCGAGCAACTGGCTCGTCACAATACGCCAGTCACTACTCTTGATGAACTGTGGTATTGTGTTGAAGCTGCATGGGCAGCTGTACCTGTACGCGCCATCCAAGCTCTGTTTGACTCAATGCCTAGGCGTATCAACTCCGTTATTACGGCCAGAGGTGGTTGTTCTGGGTACTGATTTCTCAGGATCTATGCACCCAAATTGCGTGAAAATGTAATCACATGTCAGTTCTAGGATAATATATTTGTGCAATGAATACCCGTTTATCATATGTAATTGTTCTTGGTGTAGCAATTTTAATGGCCAGTAGTGTATTTCGTCCTCCTAGATACATCACAATAAACGACTATGAATGTAAAATTAGAGAGATTAGGGCTCATACGGAGGGCTGTCAACAGCCAATAGTAGTGTAAGAAGTGCCCTGTGCACACAGTTTAAGATGGCTTGCGGAGAATAGCTGTAAATGTGGATAAAGCGTGAATTTTGTCTTCTGGAATGTGTTCAGTACAGTTGTGCACTGTTGCTTAGTGAACGTACTCATTGATTTTCCGACGTTATCCACCAAGTCATATATACATTTTATCAAGATGAATACTCCTATAACAATCCCTTTGGATATTACGGAATTTTTTTTTTTTTGAACATCTGATGATTTCTCTCCGTATAGAACGACGTGTTATGTTCTTTCTGCTGCGAAATCTTCAATCTACACAAATCTTGACAGATATTCCGTAATGTCGTATTTTCTTCACTGCATAACAGTGTAGATCTGTATCGAACTCCTTCCCTAACTCAAGTGACCTGTCATCAGGCTGGTCGCTGGATTTAATACACTCCTGGAAATGGAAAAAAGAACACATTGACACCGGTGTGTCAGACCCACCCTACTTGCTCCGGACACTGCGAGAGGGCTGTACAAGCAATGATCACACGCACGGCACAGCGGACACACCAGGAACCGCGGTGTTGGCCGTCGAATGGCGCTAGCTGCGCAGCATTTGTACACCGCCGCCGTCAGTGTCAGCCAGTTTGCCGTGGCATACGGAGCTCCATCGCAGTCTTTAACACTGGTAGCATGCCGCGACAGCGTGGACGTGAACCGTATGTGCAGTTGACGGACTTTTAGCGAGGGCGTATAGTGGGCATGCGGGAGGCCGGGTGGACGTACCGCCGAATTGCTCAACACGTGGGACGTGAGGTCTCCACAGTACATCGATGTTGTCGCCAGTGGTCGGCGGAAGGTGCACGTGCCCGTCGACCTGGGACCGGACCGCAGCGACGCACGGATGCACGCCAAGACCGTAGGATCCTACGCAGTGCCGTAGGGGACCGCATCGCCACTTCCCAGCAAATTAGGGACACTGTTGCTCCTGGGGTATCGGCGAGGACCATTCGCAACCGTCTCCATGAAGCTGGGCTACGGTCCCGCACACCGTTAGGCCGTCTTCCGCTCACGCCCCAACATCGTGCAGCCCGCCTCCAATGGTGTCGCGACAGGCGTGAATGGAGGGACGAATGGAGACGTGTCGTCTTCAGCGATGAGAGTCGCTTCTGCCTTGGTGCCAATGATGGTCGTATGCGTGTTTGGCGCCGTGCAGGTGAGCGCCACAATCAGGACTGCATACGACCGAGGCACACAGGGCCAACACCCGGCATCATGGTGTGGGGAGCGATCTCCTACACTGGCCGTACACCACTGGTGATCGCCGAGGGGACACTGAATAATGAACGGTACATCCAAACCGTCATCGAACCCATCGTTCTACCATTCCTAGACCGGCAAGGGAACTTGCTGTTCCAACAGGACAATGCACGTCCGCATGTATCCCGTGCCACCCAACGTGCTCTAGAAGGTGTAAATCAACTACCCTGGCCAGCAAGATCTCCGGATCTGTCCCCCATTGAGCATGTTTGGGACTGGATGAAGCGTCGTCTCACGCGGTCTGCACGTCCAGCACGAACGCTGGTCCAACTGAGGCGCCAGGTGGAAATGGCATGGCAAGCCGTTCCACAGGACTACATCCAGCATCTCTACGATCGTCTCCATGGGAGAATAGCAGCCTGCATTGCTGCGAAAGGTGGATATACACTGTACTAGTGCCGACATTGTGCATGCTCTGTTGCCTGTGTCTATGTGCCTGTGGTTCTGTCAGTGTGATCATGTGATGTATCTGACCCCAGGAATGTGTCAATAAAGTTTCCCCTTCCTGGGGCAATGAATTCACGGTGTTCTTATTTCAATTTCCAGGAGTGTACTTCCTAGGACTGGATGAGTAGGACAAACAAAGCGAGTTGAATTTTCTAAGGTCTCTGTTAATGGAACACGTGTGATTCCTACAGGGAATAGTTTCCGTTCCAAAGAGGTCATTCCAGCAGTATGACAACTAGTTCACTTCCACTACATGTATGTGCAGAAAATGTTGAACTTTCTCACGATTCTTCAACACACTGACTTTGTCAGTTTCCTGCTAGGTTTTGATAAAGTGTTACCTATAAAAGTCTGGATATGCTCTGAATTAAAAATGGTGCCTTTTCATGTGTAATTTTAATACCCACAAATTAAACTAATAACGTGACATGACTCCAAAAAGTTGTAGAATGATACCTAGGCAAGAAATTCTTACCTTGTGCAACGATTTAAAATGAGCATAGCAAAGCGCAACGAACATACCACTATGCATGAAGAAGTGTAAAGCAACGTGGGTAATAGCTCCGTGAAGTACGATGGCCATGTTAACCTACTCTGTTATGACAGCGCACAAATACAAGACATCAAGTGATCACAATTTCTATGGACTCAAGAACTGCGACACGTCCGTCAACTCCAACGCCTACCTTTTGTACTGAAAAATCATGCATAGAAACGAGAAGTATAATGCTCAGTTTTTGACTCTACTTTTGATAAATTGCAGTAAGAATTCTACAAAAGAGCTACCAGTTGCTGAGGTCATGTAGTCCGTTTTTCCTCGAGTGATCGTAGGCTACTGCTAAAAAGGGGATCGTAGAACTTCCCCTCACTGATTTGATTCACGTTGACACGATGTGTAGCGCACGACTACGACTTTAACATGCGTGAAGAGGAAGACGCAACTTTCAACCGTTTTTGCGAAAATCAACTTTCAAAATTTTACATTTATTTATATGTATGGTATGGTCGCCAGTACTCAAGAAGTCCGCAGCTGAGGGTGTTTTAAGCGGTTAGTTTCAGGAGCAGTCAGCTCTTAGCCGTGTTGCGAGGCGGACGTGAGCGGATCTCTCTGCAGCGTTCCTCGAGAGGGCCGTTGTTTACTTGAGCGAGAGGTAGTATTGTGGTGTCAACAGATCACCTCGACCGACCACGACGCTTTCTATGCCCGGTTTGCACGACCTAAGACATAAGAAGCAGAGCGTTTTCTAGGTGATGTTATGCAGGTCGATCCACAGGAACTCATCGGAATACATCTCAAGGTTTACATGAAATTTGTCGATGAAGCAGCGTGTGAACGGCCTATTCGCTGTTTCACCGATGGAAATCGTTTCCACCACTCGGATAACAATGTGGGCATTGTGACTGTCAACCATGCAGGACTCGGGGTTCGGACCATTTGAATCTTCGAGCTGCCCTTTGAAGTTCCGGCCACGCTTTTTGTGGCGTGCTGGGACGTATTAAGCCATTCGGAAGAAAAGTGACACATGTTCGAGAGTACCCTGTTCTGAAAGGAGTGCCTCAGACGCGAACTAAATTGAGCAAATACATCTGGTCATATGTGACCGTTGTTGGCTGACGAGCGACCTTCGTTTATGGCGGTCAACCGTGGACTTGTTCGGAGTTCGGGCGGAATGGTATGTTCGCTCCGAATGCCTGCAGAGACGCCTCGTCCAAAATACCTCGGGCTGACACGACGCCTAAATCGCAACCGTTGACGCTGCCTATTACCTATATTGAGGCAGCGAGGAACATGACGAACGATGATGTTTTTCCGTTGCAGTTACATCCCCCGCAGGTCCGGTTTCCACGAACACGATGCCACGGCCTGCGTCGGAACTGTCAACGCGCTTTACAGCCGCGACCCCATCTGCGCTTCTTTCGTGAGAAGAAGGCGAGCACCGGAAGGTCGATTCCAGTTCAGACATGGAGATACGGGAGGTTCCTGTTGTTCATCGTGATCCACACGACGCAGAAACGTGTTCCCTCAAGCAGAAGTCGCCTAAACGTCGAAAGAAGACGAGGCTTTTCACAGGAAAAGCTTCGCAAGACGGTGACACACTGCAGGAAGATGAAGATAATCCCTCTGTGGTCTGGTAATTGGCTTTCTGTAAGATGTGTATCCATAAACATCAATGCGCAGATCAGGTTGGACCTCTTGAAGAAGCCCTATATCAATGTCCACCACCCGACTCACGTCCTTCAACAACTGAGTTTTGTTCTTGGAACCGAACCCCTTTCCAACTGTTCCTGGTTCGCTGTTGGCGCAACGACCGTCCAAGGACTAAGACATTTTGACGATGCTCAACCGACTGATGGGCTCTCTGGCGATGTTGTGGTGAAGACACCACATGAACGTGATCCGTCGGCTAACGTGCCGCACCTCCAACTTGTTGATTGGGCGTCAGAAGTGGAGATAGTCAAATAATCTCAGACTCGAGATACCACCTAACGTTCACGTCTGGCGGATCGCAGTATGGACATCTTGTCTCGGTCGTTCACTAATATGAGTGTTGATAGTGACACACACACTCAGACGGGCGACGTGGCACTTACTGTTCCAAACGACTGCGGGACACGTCATTGTACTATCCATTTACCCAGGTGTATTGGATACTTACAGTCAATATCAACAATATTAGTTCCAAGAACAAAATCCAGTTGTTAAAGAACATGATTCGGGTGCCGGACATTGATATAGGGCTTCATCAAGAGGTCCAATCTGATCTGCGCATGGATGTTTATGGATGCACTTCTTACAGCAAGCCAATTACTGAAGATGGTGGTGGTACGGCCATACTAACACGTAATGGCATAGAGGTAACAGATATCCAATATTTGCCATCAGTGCGAGGCGTTTCGCTTACTATCGGTGTGGTCCGCCATGTACATATGTATGCCCCATCTGCGATGGTGAAGTGTAGAGAGTGAACAATCTATTACACTATCGAGGAGGCTCTATTGTTTCAGGATGCCACGGAGCACTTAATTGTGGGACAGAACTTCAACAGAGTCTTACGCCCTGAGGATCAGATCCTTTACCATGTCCCATGTCCGACCCTTCAATCTGCGGCCAGGGACCTAGACACTACGATACGTGGCTAATCATCCACAGTGAACGACACGAACATAGATGCTACACTGGCCACTCGGTCAGCAGGTTGGATAATATTTAAGTTTCCCCAGTTCTTGGGGAAGCATCTGTTGGTGCCGAGCTCTGGCCAATCGCATTCACTGACCACCAGGACTTCATCTGTGCTATGACCCATCTACAACAACAAACGAGCTGTAAGAGAGGACCATGGGCTCTTAACATCAACGTTCTCTGGGGAGACGCTCACTGCCTAACCGTCACTGATATCTGGCACAAATGTCAACGACGCCGTCATATATGATGGTGGGTACTCTGTGCCAATCCATCTATTCGTGGCACGCTCATGGCGTATGAGTAACGCTGGGAGCTTATGCAATGGTCGACCTCGGAGTTTTACTATATGTTCTTGAGAGAACTAGCGTTGCAACCACCTTCGTTGGAGTGCTAAACGGCGTCCACCAGACACAGGCGTGACTTTTGCAGATCACAGTGGTCGGATTGGAAGCCACGTGGGTTTGATTGCGTCCCAGATGAATGTGTTTCTCTCTATCACGTCATCACAGAACTGAGATATCTAAGAGGCGACTCGTCATGACAGCAATTGCGGTGGACGGGTAAGGTGCAGATACACAAACCGCCATATCCCGTGTCATCACACATTATTATGTGGAGTCTAAAAAAAATGGCTCTGAGCTCTATGGGACTCAACTGCTGAGGTTATTAGTCCCCTAGAACTTAGAACTAGTTAAACCTAACTAACCTAAGGACATCACAAACATCCATGCCCGAGGCAGGATTCGAACCTGCGACCGTAGCGGTCTTGCGGTTCCAGACTGCAGCGCCTTTAACCGCACGGCCACTTCGGCCGGCTATGTGGAGTCTCTCTGGCCGGTCACCGACTTGACAATGACGTTGAGGACGTCATGCACGACCTGCCGCCTTCTTTTTTGTTCGTGGGCGGATCCTGATGTGGTGTCAAAAATCCGTCCAGTTACCTTTTAGGGTGTTTTTTTTTCGTAAGTTAGATTGATTTTGAGGGGTACTATGGTATGCCTGAAGTAGAAGAGATCTAAAGGGGAAAAAAAAGAACGCGACGTCCCTGGATCGAATATCCATACTGCACTTCATTTTTTTCCTTCCACATAATTATTACGACTCAGCAAACTATCATTATTGAATGATTCATTTATTATTTTCATAATCTTTATCCTGAAAAAAGAAGAAAAAAGTTTTCGTAATGAGGTTGGGAAAAATTTGTTACATAGAAACTTTGAATTAGATCAGTGTAGGCATTTTAGTTATGTTTTTATCTGCATGTGCAGTAAGTGTAATGTTGAACCGATGAATCACTGCATGAATGAGGATCACGCTGATTATCGATACATGGGAAACAACAATTATTGTGACATACTGGGCTTGTAATGAAAGCCGAATCTTTGCAGTGCATAGTTTTTTCAGTGAGTCAATGGCAAAACGAACTTGGGTTACATAATTAAGCGGTGCTCGGTCATCACACAATTTCGTGGCGTTCCACACATATCTGTTATTAGAATTACGCGGGAATGAAATTAAAAAAAAAAGTACCTGAAGTGAGACTCGATCAGCAAATCAAGTGCTTACGAAACTAAGAGCCAACTCTCGTGGCTGCGGGATCCTTGATTATTAACTATCATACGAAGCATATAAGCACGTGGAAAATGTTGAAACGCGATTTTGTCTTACTACATACATCAAAAAAAGTTTTGCATAAACTCGGTTACGAGAGTTCCGGAACCCGTACAGAAAATTGGAATAGAGATCAACATAAACATCATTTCTGCCCTTTTTATTGCTCATGAAAACGAAACATTGCATCTAGAACACCATACAGTGAGACCTTCAGAGGCGGTGCACCAGATTGCTGTACGTACCGGTACTTCTAATACCCAGTAGCACGTCATCCTGCATTGATGAATGCTTGTATTCGTCGTGGCATACTATCCACAAGTTCATCCAGACACAGTTGGTCCAGATTGTCCAACTCCTCAACGGCGATTCAGCGTAGATTCCTTAGATTCATGAAACGACGCGACGCAGTCATGTTTCGATTCATGAGGGTCTGCAACAGATAAGAAAAAAGGGGCCGCCCGGGTCCCAAGGTCGCGATGGCGGCGTCACTGTCCCGCCGAGATAATTTGTCCTTTTAGGACAATTATCTGAGCAAGCACCCACGCCAGCAAAAGGTTGCCCGACATGTGGTGTTTGATAACGTAATGTATATAAAAGGTGGTATTAATTTATTTAGTGTAGTCAGCAAAATGTCTTGGGTAAATCAGTATTTAAGCACGGGCAACCATGGCTCTATACAATACGACAGAGGTGTTTTATATCCGGGACCTGAGGAAGAAATTGAAATGGCTGAAAGAATTCCATTAACAAATGTTAATCGTTCACATAGCAGTAATGATATTCGAACAGTGCAAAGAGAGGATGCTGCTACTTGTATACGGTATGGAGATAATCCAGCATTCGACGATTTAGATACGAGTGTCGAAACAGTTGAATTTGAATGGGTGCCAGAAACAAGGCCAGAGAGTGTCACGGACGGGGCCGCAATTAGCACAGCTGGTGTCACAAGTTCAGGGCAGATAGCGATAGCGGCTAGCGCGGCGACAACTGCTGCTGCCACAGGTGCTGCTTACGGCGTTAAAAAAGTAGTTGAACGTGTACAGAACAAAGGATAATTGTAATTTATTTTTATTTGTTGTAATAATTGACAATAAAAATTATACATTGTACAAATTCTTGTCATTTATGTAATAAGAAATACTATACACTTGCAACAATGAAAAGAAAGGTAAAGGATAAGGCTTTCTTATTGCATTTTTCAGTTCATCAAACTTTTTCCACCTAATAGTTCTCACACGGACATTGTTGAAATCTGGATGACTACATACAATTGGCTGAGAATTAGAAATTAACAGTAATGGAGTACGTCTTAAAATAGCATCTCCTTTATATTTTACACGAATGTTGCATGCAATTCATTCACAAACTTTTTTGAAATCCTCTACAGCACCTTCTTCTAATGAAATTTCATTTCAAATGATTATACACCTATTTACGGCGTCTTGAGGAGCAAATTGATTCGTCTTATTATTGCATCGGCCAATGTGGCCTACATTAAGTCCAAGATGCGACCCTGCGATGTTAATGATAATCACCTTTTATCCACAATATATAATAAAATACGTACCATAGACAAATCACAGCAGAAATCCAAAGTAGGAGAGTTCGTAAGAATCAGTAAAAACAAAGCCATTTTTGATAAAGGATACAAACCTAATTGGTCTACAGAAATATTTAAGATAATTGGAGTCCAAGAAACAAATCCTGGGACATACACTCTGCAAGATTTTGAACTAAATAATATTGCTGGTGCGTTTTATGGTCATGAATTACAGAAAACAAAATACCCCAATACCTATCAAGTAGAGAAAGTATTGTACAGGAAAGGAAATAAGGCATTTGTGAAATGGTTAGGTTTTGATAGAAAACATAACAGTTGGATTCCAGTAACATAAAATGTAATTTTATTATATAAAATCACAGTTATTTTTAAAGAATTATATAAAAATTACAGTTATGTTTTAAAGATACACCAAACGAACAACTGCTTCTTCAAGTTCCCAATAATTATACCACAGATGCACACCATCACACAACACATCAGGAATTTTAAAGCATTTACAGAAAAAGGCCTGAATACTAGGAAATGAAAATAAGCTTCACAATTTTCACATGATTCACAATTGTCTAACAGTTCACACTTGCCTGCTTTTGTGAGGGGCCATTACACTCTTTACTCCACACTGTTCGGCTTAATGTTTTAAGTAGTACTCTTTGTACCATTTCACCAGCAGATTTGTATTCAATTTTGCAGTTACTGGTTGGTACCTGCCAATACTATTCAGCTTACGTAGAGCATGTAGCGAAGGGCAGCCTTTCTCCTCCACATTAGTTATTAGGCAGACAGGTAAGAACTCTCGTACCCATTTCACTTTTTCAGTACCTTTAACAAGTACAATGCAGTTTGTTGGTACCACTGATTTGATGGAGTTTAATGCACTGTCCAGCGAGACTCTGACTGATTTAATGTTGTAGTGGTGACGGTTCTCTGCCAACCATTTTGCTGATTCGATATCAAGATCGTAATACGGTGTTGTACATTGAAGAATGTAACTTCCAGAGGCAAACACTGTTCCATCATCGCACAGCATTTGGAATGCTAAGTCCTTAGGAACAAATTCATTCGCACATGTCTTGAAGCCTTGACAGTCGAAGATTACAGTATGCATCTTGTAAGAAGGTTACACACACAAACTTGCTGCTGCTGTTCTTAGATGTCGACGTTATTGGTTCAGAGGACATGATGTGCTGTGGTCCAAATCACCCCCCTTATGTACTAAAATTCGAGTACAGCCGGTTAAAACAACTCCTGTTATCAACGTAATACATTACGTTATCAAACAGCACTTGTCGGGCAACCTTTTGCTGGCGTGGGTGCTTGCTCAGATAATTGTCCTAAAAGGACAAATTATCTCGGCGGGACAGTGACGCCGCCATCGCGACCTTGGGACCCCGGGGGCCCCTTTTTGCAGACCCTCGAATCATGAAACGACGCGACGCAGTCATGTTTCGATTCATGAGGGGGGGTCACGTCTTCCATAAACAGCTCTTTTCAATCTATCCCAAGCATGTTCGATAGGGTTAATGTCTAGAGAACATGCTGGTCACTCTAGTCGAGCGATGTCGTTATCCTGAAGGATCATTCACAAGATGTGCACGATTGGGGCGCGAATTGTCGTCCATGAAGTCGAATGCCTTGCCAGTATGCTGCCGATATGGTTCACTATCGGTAGGAGGATGGCATTCACGTATCGTACAGCCGTTACGGCGCCTTCCATGACCACCAGCGGCGTACGTCAGTCCTACATAATGCAACTCCAAAACATCAGGGAACCTCCACCTGGCTGCACTCGCTGGACAGTGTGTCTAAGGCGTTCAGCCTGACTGGGTTGCCTCCATATACGTCTCCGACGATTGTCTGATTGAAGGCATATGCGACACTCATCGGTGAAGAGAACGTGATGCCAATTCTGAGCGGTCCATTATTCGGAATGTTGTTGGGCCCATGTGCATCGCGCTACATGGTGTCGTGGTTGCAAAAATGGACCTCGCCATGGACGTCGAGAGTCAAGTTGTGCATCATGTAGCCTGTTGCGCACTGTTTGAGTCGTAACACGAAATCCTGTGGCTGCACAAAAAGCATTATCGAACATCGTGGCGTTGTTGTCAGGGTTCCTCGGAGCCATAATCCTTAGGTAGCCGTCATCCACTGCAGTAGTAGCCCTTGGACGGCCTTAGCGAGGCATGCCGTCGACAGTTCCTGTCTCACTGTATCTCCTCCATGTCTGAACAACATCGCTTTGGTTCACTCCGAGACGCGTGGATACTTCTCTTGTTGAGAGCCCTTCCTGGCACAAAGTAACAAAGCGGTCGAATTACAGACAACACGAGCCGTGTACCTCCTTCCTGGTGGAATGACGAACTGATCGACTGTCGGACCCCCTCCGTCTAATAGGCGCTGCTCATGCATGGTTTTTTACACCTTTGGGCGGGTTTAGTGACATCTCTGAACAGTCCCAGTGACTGTGTCTGTGGTACAATATCCCCAGTCAACGTCTATCTTCAGGAGTTCTTGGTACTCGTTTGATGCAAAACTTTTTTGATGTGTGTATTTATATATGTTGAGGTTCTAGTGGTGCTCTACAGAGCCTGTCAATACAAATTAAATCGGTGAGGGGAAATTTGTACGGCCCCCTTGTAAGTAGTAGTTGGTATAAACTCGTCTAAATAGGCAGTGAAAACTTTATTTAAAAGATTTGAGTATAAATCCAAAAGCAGTTGAACTACTGTAGCAGACGTAGCATTAGCGTCCGAATATAAAATAAGTAATATGTAACAGGATGTTCCAACATGCGAGAAAAATCTAAAAAATCAAAATTATACAAGTCATAAAACATTAACCAAAGCTCATTGATACGGAGTGTGCCGGCCTGAGTGGCCGAGCGGTTCTAGACGCTACAGTCTGGAACCGCGCGATTGCTACGGTCTCAGGTTCGAATCCTGCCTCGGGCATGGGTGTGTGTGATGTCATTAGGTTAGTTAGGTTCAAGTAGTTTTAAGTTCTAGGGGACTGATGACGACAGCAGTCAAGTCCCATAGTGCTCAGAGCCATTTAAACCATACGGAGTGTGACGAAATTTAATGTTCTATTTCTAGGATGCGTTAGTAACAAAGAGATTTTGTTCCGAATATCGAAACCTACTCTCCTTACGAGGCACGAAGACTACACCCCCATACGGGAGATACATTTCTAAGTCATCCACGATAGAGCGAAATAAACCACTTCGCGGTACTAATCAGGAAATCAGTTACATGTGAAGTACACGATCACTGTGAATTATTAACCAAATTGTATTTCAAATGCGCTCTTAATGCAAACAGCTAAACTGCATCTTACCATCATGTCGTGACGCAAGCAGCTAAACGCGCAATCAGACTTCCAGAAAGCCGGGACTCAAGATTCGCTGCGAGGTGGGCTGTGACCGGATTGGTCTGCTCAGCCGGCATGAAACAAATACTTCCTGAACAGCTCATAGGTTGACCCAAAGATCAACTATGTTGTTCACAATCGATAACTGGGTATAGAGCTGTATTTTTGCGGTAGACCTGCGTTAAATAATACGCAAAATAGCTCATAGGGACAGTCTACTTTCAACATCAGCGATATTCGTGTTTAGTTTTGCGCATGTATGTGACGACATTTCCTGGAAACGGGAATCACCTGTGCCGTTTTCCAGTCTTTTGGGTGCATTCGTTGCTACGGCGACTTGCTATAAGCTGCTGCCACAAGGGGAGCACTCTGCACAAAAATGTCTCATCAAGTGTTCACATCTAATGGTATTGCATTATTTAAAAGTGATCTTCATCATTCCACCAGGAAAGCATTATTTTTCTGTGTTTTGGAGAAATGTCTGTTGATATTTCTTCATGGTGAAGTAATTATTGAGCACAGTTTACTATTTCTGCCTTACATTCATCATTTGCCACAGCTCCAAAAGCATGATTATATGGAGGTTTTAAATCAACTACCGTCATATGATCTGCTGTACAAAATGCACAACATTTTATTATTACCCGTGCTTACCCTAAATTGTGCTACTATCACGTTGAAAGAAATGAATCATCGAACGACCAAGTCTCAAGATATCTTACCGACGAAGGTAGCGATGTCTTAAGACACTGGATTCGTATGCGTTTCGAATCTACGTCCGGAAATTCAGATTTAAGTTTCCTATGGTTTTCCTAAATCGCTTAAGGCGAATGCCAGGGTGGTTCCTTTGAAAGGACACTTTATTTGCTTCCCCATCATTAACGAATTCGCGTTTGAGTTCCGTCTCTAATGACTTTGTCATCGACGGGACATTATATTCTAATCTTCTTTTCAATATTTCTTGTCATATGAGCTCTTGTACTATTCTTATCGCATATTGTTTTTATTTTTAGGTAATAGGTTGAAATAATTTGTAAGCTGCAATCCATAATCGATGTCATAAGCTGAGCTATGTGGAAAGTTACTGGCCCCGCTCTATTCCATGACAATTCGTCCCATACATGGACTGAACCACCAAATACCTATGGTTAGGATCCATGGGTCATTACTGTAGCTGTGCGATAGAAATAACTGGTAGTATTTATCAGCTAAGGCCATCGCATGTTTCAGTTCGTTTATTTTCCAACGAGAGAGAAACTGAGTTCCAACTAGACGCTACAGCCTATGCCGTGGCCTTAAAGAGTGAAGTCGGGTTAGAATCTTTCCCCTGTACACAAAATAAATCCGTGGATCGTCTTATAATTTGTTGGCCAGTGAAGAGTTTTCGTTCTAAGATATTGTCATCGTCAATAATGAGTAAGCGATTTGGCGGCCAATTATCGGGTAATGCGAACACGTTCCGTTGGTGGTTTAACAGTGGTGCTTTTTTCCCTAAGTGAGCATCTACAGTTACAGCAGGGCGGCAGATGTCTCCCGTAAGGCTGATGCTGTGGCAATTAGCGGCGGACGGGCTAATCCTGCCGGCTGGCGTCTCCACACGCCTACAGCGTGCGAGTTCAACCAACTGCCAGTTGCCGCAGCTCTACTAACAAACCGAAACTCCAGCTAGACCACTAAAAGTGTAACGTGGGCTTATAAATATCATTCTGTTGGACATTAAAACTGAAACACAAAAAAGATTGCAAAATAGCTAAATGTTACTTATTTGGGTGACTTCGTTTTTCTTTTGCGGTGTGGGTGGCGGTGGGGGGGGGGGGCTGGAGGGGAGAAGGGGACCTTTACACATTGTGAAATTCAGTACACACAGCTGCTATCTCGAGCAGCAACAACGACTGTATCACGGCTCGGCATCGAGGAGTCGAAATGAGCTTGGATGAAAGATACGGATATGTCGTTCCATGCTGATTTAATTCTATACCAGAGTTCATCGTCGTACTGGCTGGCGTGGTGGTGTCCTGTCAGTCTCACTGCAACGCATGACAAGCTGTCTTTTAAGAACATGCTGGTCATGGCAACACTAGTATGTCACGACAACAAGAACAACATACGGTCTGGCGCTAGCTTCTCACGGAGACTGAAATATGGGGTACAACCACCGGCCTTAACAATTTAGAAACGCAGTGGCTTCTCTCCAAGTTACCAGCAATGGGAAATAGAAATGATCGTACTTTGCACAATCGCACCCCATACCAATACAAATGACAGCCCTATATACCGATGACTAATGCAGTCTGGCAACGTTTGTTTCCTCAGAGCCTCCATACACAGATGTGTCCGTTTCGATGCCTTACACATAAACGAGGCACGTTTCAAAAGACAATGTGGTGTCACAGCTGTGTTTAGTGTGCTCACTGGTCACAACACTATCATAAGTAGAGACACGTCTCGTGGCTTTACAGTCTTGCACTAGCTTGTGAATAGTACACTGGCGTGCAAAACTTAAGGAAGAACGTAACTTTCGTGTGATGTGTCATTGCCAAGTAACATAGCGCAACGAAGCTTGGACCATACATAACAAGAACTGCTACACTATAGCAAAGAAGGTAACTGGAAAAAAAATGGTTCAAATGGCTCTGAGCACTATGGGACTTTACTTCAGAGGTCATCAGCCCCCTGGAACTTAGAACTACTTAAACCTAACTAACCTAAAGACATCACACACATCCATGCCCGAGGCAGGATTCGAACCTGCGACTGTAGCAGCCGCGTGGTTCCAGACTGTAGCGCCTAGAACCGCTCAGTCACTCCGGCCGGCGGTAACTGAAACAAAAACGTATTGAGACAATTTTATTCAAAGACATTAATTACGCTTATAATGATCATATGGGCATTGCATAAGGAGGGAGATGGTTCTTGATAAGTTGTGTGATCAGCATGGACAGCAGTTCATGCTCCCATGCTGGCCACAAGGTTCGTAAGGAATTCTTGTGGTAGGTCGTTCCGTCCTTCCACCAGAGTGGTTGACGACTGCTGAATGGCCTTTGGTGCATGTGGACATGCTGGAAAACGTCTCCCCATCGAATCCCACACGTAGGTGGTGGGATTTTAGGTTTTGCCGAATATACTCTCGCTTCAAAAGTTCCTCCGCCTAAACAGTTGGATGCGGTCGCGCCTTATCATCCATTAAAATGAAGACGGTGCCGAATTCACAGCTAAAGAGATGCACGATGGGAAAAATATGCACGTTGGGAAGGAGTACACCGTCACAATAACATTCGAACAACGTGTGTGCTTTTTTCAAAGATGTGGAGGATAGTTCGCTCGTGCAACATTATGGCTCCCCATACCATAACAGCTGCACCACCAAAACGATCATGCTCCCCAATGTTCCTTGGAGTATTACGTATTCCCACTTCTCGCTATACGAGAAAGCGTAATTCAACCAGCAAAATTGTCAAAAGAAGTCACTTTGATGGTCCAGTGTTTTGATGTAGGGTGGCATAACCTTGCATGTGCTTTCTCACCTCTAAATCTTTGACGACGGTATAACCATAGGTCAAAGATATTTTGACACTTTACTCATTCCCCACGTGCGCTTTTTCAGGCTATGAGTTCAGTTTTATGGATCACGATGCGCTACAGCAACGAACAGCACACGTTGAGGAGCTCTTGGATCAAGAAGATAATTGAGAGAATGGACTGGCCTACTCGTTCACCCGACTCAAATCCTATAAAGCACTTGTTGGATGCGTTGTGGAAAGCTATTTCAGCACGTCCACATCCACCAACGACCACCCAGCACTGTCAACCATACTGGTGGAAGAAGGGAATGCCATACCGCGAGAACTTCTTACCAGCCTCCTGGCCAACATGGGAGCACGTTACAGAGCATGCATCGCCGTCCGTGGCGCTCACACACTGAATAACGAACCAGGTACTGCCTTTCATAGTGTCCAGGGGACCCTTATAAATGGCAATAACTCTAGTATAATTATTGTCTTTGAATAAAGTGTCATTTCTGTACGTCTCATTGTGTTTTTCTTTCAGTTACCTTCTTTACTGTGGTGTAGCAGTTCTTTCTATGTATCGTCCAAGTTTCATCGAGCTATGTTACTTGGCAGTGACACGTCAGGCAAAAAGTACTTTTGTCCATGAGGTTTAGCACCAGTGTATGTCTGTCCTCTCGAGCGATTGTCGTGTGGTGCAGCTGAGTACCTGCATAGCGTTGAGTACGGCCCTCATGAATTCATCGACTCCTTATCCGCATGACAGCCATGGGATTCCACCAGCAGCAATATCGCGAAACGATGGCTTGTGCTCTCAATAGCTAGCGATCCCGTTGCTGCCTAATTCTAATAAATGCCGGTGGACGTTTCTCCTTGTTATACGACGCACACTGCGGTTATCTCACAAACATCCAACATTGAAATACGATTTATGAAAGAGAAATATGCTGCGAAATCCTTCCATATACAGATAATGAATATGGCTTTACTCCTGCCAATTGCGGTTGCGCAGAACTGCTGATAATTTGCATATCCAAGTATATGCTACACTTCATGGCAGTTTAAGGTATTTTGCATGCAGTCTACAAGGTATGACAGTTTTAATGGCCAAGTTTTGCAAACCTGCCTCCGCCAAAGAGATGATTTCTTTAAGCGATGAGTAACTGCGAGATGAAATCCCAGTCTGGCTATCCTGATTTAGGTTTACCGTTCCAATCTTAAATTACTTACTGTCAGCCGTGGAACTCCCTTTGGATTATTATAATAGAGTTTTGGGCGTCGTTCCAACTTTCTTTACTGCCCAGGATTCTATGAAAAGTCCGTAGTTGATTTCCAGGTACATTAATATCTGTCTGTCACTATTACTCATCTCTAACGACTTAAATATCTCACGAAAGCTGATCTCTAAAAATTCGATATTTCTCTCTGAGACTTTAATATTAAGTATTATACTTTATATTTAGAATTAAATGCAGCTTACGGAGGCTGATCAGTCTCATCCGTTTTCAAAACCGCTTATTAAGTTTTGTTTCGGAATCAATGAAGTGCAAAAATTTTATCATTGCGACGGCACCTAGAGGAAATGACACTTTGTGCTCATAAAACAATGTAGTAAAAAATGTCATTTAACTAATCAGACAGGAATTACCTTATAACTGCCCAGCCAGTATTTACAAGAATTATTGTACCATTTCAAAGAATATTAGTTAACATAGACTAGGGTATGGCGGTTTAGAGAACCACAATGACCGGGCCTCTTCAGTTGGTGACTATGCAACGTACGAAACTCATCTCATGGTTATTTGTAATAATTTGGACCGGGTAACAATACCACTTGCGTGACATGAACCTGAAACATACAATCAAAATATATCAGGTGAAGATGATCGACTAGACTAAGTGAAAATGAGTGTCTTAATCACTTGTTCACATGCACAGAAGGGGAGTTGATGTGCAGTGGTTTGTTTGGGACGGGAACAGATGGAGTTTGGTAGATGTACAGGTATGAATCATGTTGAAAGTGATATCACTTGTTATTGCCACAGTAAACTACACACCGAGCGTGGTGGCGCAGTGGTTAGCTCACTGGACTCGCATTCGGGAGGACGATGGTACATACCCACGTCCGGCCATGCACTTTTAGGTTTTCCGTGATTTCCCTAAATTGCTCCGTCACTAATGACCTCGTTGTCGACGGGACGTTAAACACTAATCTCCTCCTCCTCCTCCGCCTCCTCAGTAAACTACAAACACAGGCAATGATTTATGTGCGTGAGCCTACCTAACAATGAGTTTTAACTGAAATATGTTAAATTATTTAGGAAATATGTTTAAAACTCTGTAATAGGCAACCCTGAAATCTCGCAGTTTTTTTTATTTTCATCGAGACATGTGGGAATGAACATCTGAAAGATTTTTGACTTCATCTGGACACAAGTAGGTGTTACAACACAAGACTTCTGCTAGTTACCTGCCATGCTGTTATGATCTCCTCTACAAATGGGTGGTGTCGCATTACTCCTAGGTAGGCAAAACTCTTTCGACAACGCAACCGTTCCTTTCCTCATAAGCAACTACTGCATTTATGTGTTGTTAGAAGTGTTTTTCTATAGCGACTCACAACCTCTCTCCAGCAATGCTTTTCGAATGTTGTGTAAGATGAGCAACAGGCACGGTTTTGGGGATGCCTTTGCTTACTCTCAACAGCCACCGCTGCGATGAATGGAGGATACTGAAGAGTTGAGTAGGAGCGGTCTAACGAAGAACTCATTGAGTGCGAGGTCCCAAATGTCCAATGATGTTTAACATCAGTCGACGCCCCACATATTGTCTACCATGCAATATCAATAGGGGGCAGGACTGGAGACATCCAATGATGAGTACAGCATGAGGCTACGAAGCGTAGTTGAACTGCTTGGTCGACAAGTAACAACAGTGCTACAGTGCTAGCAGTGTTGATACAAAGCAGAGCAACGGCAATGATAAACAAAGCAGACTTTGCACTGTATCTACAACAACAGTTGCCGAAGTTGACATTTCGTCAGCAAGGAACTCAAGGAACTCCGCAGAGTGAGAAATAAGTGGCAGACGAAGTATTAGTGTTTCTGAGAGATGACTCAGCTCGACTGTGTTGACCATGTAGATGAGAAGTACAGTGATGAAAATACGTGCTTAACAAGTGATTCCTCGACTTGCGCCGTAGGGTGGTGGGGCTTCGGGTTCCGATAAATAGGCCAGGTGTCCACTACACACAGGAGGCGGCTACACGGGTAGCAGGGGCTGTGTGGCGCGGACTGGGCGGTTTTATAGGTTAGTCAGTCTCGGGGAAGATTAAAAAAGGCTCCAGTCTCAAAGGGTAAAGAGTAAAGAAACGACGAGAATCGACCAAGCAACAGTCGGTATTGTAGTTGTAAATTGTCGTAGCTGTGTTGGAAAAGTACCAGAGCTTCAAGCGCTTATAGAAAGCACTGAAGCTGAAATCTTTATAGGAACAGAAAGATGGCTAAAGCTGGAGATAAATTCTGCCGAAATTTTTACAGAGGCTCAAACCGTGTTCAGAAAGGATAGATTAAATAAAGTAGGTGGTGGTGTGTTTGTGTCTGTTGGTAGTAGTTTATATTGTAGTGAAGTTGAAATAGATAGTTCCTGCGAATTACTATGGGTACTCAACAGCCGTATCAAATTAATAATTGGCTCCTTCTACCGACCCATGACTCAGATGATATAATAGCTGAACGGTTCAAAGAAAACTTGAATCTCATTACAAATAAGTACCCCACTCATACAGTTATAATTGGTGGAGACTTCAATCTACCCTCGATTTGTTGGCGAAAATACATGTTCAAAACCGGTGGTAGACAGAAAACATCTTCCGAAATTGTACTAACTGCTTTCTCTGAAAATTACTTTGAACAATTAGTTCATGAGCCCACGAAAATTGTAAATGGTTGCGAAAACACACTTGACCACTTAGCCACAAATAATCCTGACCTAATAGAGAGCGTCATGACGGGTTCAGGGATTAGTGAACACAAGGTCATTGTAGTGAGGCCTAAAACCATATCAACCAAAGCCACTAAAAATAAACGCAAAATATATCTATTTAAAACAGCAGATAAAAATTCGCTTGATGTCTTCCTAAGGAAGAGTCTCCATTCCTCCCAAACGAATTATGTAAGTGTAGACACGTTATGGCTCAAATTCAAAGATACAGTATCTACAGCAATAGGTAGATTTACACCGCATAAGTTAATAAGAGACAGGACTGATCCACCATGGTACACAAAACACGTCAGAAGACTGTTGCAGAGGCAACGAGAAAAGCATGCCAAATTCAGAAGAACGCAAAATCCCCAAGACTGGCTAAATTTCACTGAAGCTCGAAATTTACTGCGGACATCAATGCGAGATGCTTTTAATAGTTTCCACAATGAAAAATTGTCTCAAAATATGGTAGAAAACCCAAAGAGATTCTGGGCGTATGTAAACTACACCAGTGGCAAAAAACAGTCAATATCGTCACTGCGCGATACCGATGGAAATGTTACCAATGATGGTGCCACTAAAGCGGAGTTACTAAATACAGTTTTCTGTAATTCCTTCACGAAAAGAAGATGAAGTAAATATTCCAGAATTCGAAACCAGAACGTCTGTTAGCATGAGTGACATAAAAGTAGATGTCTTAGGTGTTGCGAAACAGCTCAAATCACTTAAAGGCAAGTCTTCAGGGGCCGGCCGGAGTGGCCGAGCGGTTAAAGGCGCTACAGTCTGGAACCGCACGACCGCTGCGGTCGCAGGTTCGAATCCTGCCTCGGGCATGGATGTGTATGATGTCCTTAGGTTAGTTAGGTTTAAGTAGTTCTAAGTTCTAGGGGACTTATGACCACAGCAGTTGAGTCCCATAGTGCTCAGAGCCATTTGAACCAAGTCTTCAGGGCCAGATGGTCTACCAATCAGGTTCCTTTCAGAGTATACAGACACAATAGCGCCTTTCTTAGCAATCATATACAACCGCTCACTTGACGAAAGGTCTGTTCCTAAAGACTGGAAAATAGCACAGGTCACACCAATATTCAAGAAAGGAAATAGGAGTAACACATTGAATTACAAATCCATATCACTGACCTCAATTTGCAGTAGGATTTTGGAGCATATACTTTACTCGAACATTGTGAATCACCTTGAAGAAAATGACTTATTGATACATAACCAACACGGATTCAGAAAATATCGTTTTTGTGCAACACATGAGGTAATGACTGCTGTCGACAAGTGTCATAGGCCCTCTGCTGTTCCTGATTTACATAAATGACCTAGGTGATAATCTGAGCAGCCCCCTTAGATTGTTTGCAGATGATGCTGCAAATTACCGTCTAGTAAAATCATCAGACGATCAATTCCAGTTACAAAATGATCTAGAGAGAATTTCTGTATGGTGCGAAAAGTGGCAATTAGCACTAAACAAAGAAAAGAGCGAGGTCGTCCACACGGGTACTAAAAGAAATCCGATAAATTTTGGGTATACGATAAATCGCACAAATCTAAGGGCTGTCAATTCGACTAAATACCTAGGAATTACATTTAAGAGGAACTTACATTGGAAAGACCACATAGATAATATTGTGAGGAAGGCTGGGCATCTCGGACATATTCTGAGTCGTGGTCACCTTTGTGCTCATACGGCAAAGACTACCAAATCCACCGGTTAGTCTCTCAGCCGTTAGGGGTAAAACCCAATGGGACTCGGGGCAAGTAAGGCTAGCAACCTGCTTCCCTGGTACTTTAAACATGATGCTGGCAATAATCAGAGCAAAATGCCTCGGACCTTTGGAGGTGACGGAGTCCCACCTCTAACTGATAAACCAGGGACTCCTGAGATACGACTTGGAAAACAAATGCTAATGAGATGGGGAGCTATTATTATCAATGGGGGCTACTCTGGGAAGAAGGTAGAGCTGGCAGAGGCTGCAAGTAAGATGGGGCTGAACGTTTTAGCTGTTAGTGACATTCGGGTAAGGGGTGAGAAAGAAGAGGAAGTGGGAGAATACAAGGTCTACCTCTCAGGAGTCAAAGCAGGAATAGCACAATGGGGTGTAGGGCTTTACATCAGGAAAGAAATGGAACCCAGCGTAGTTGCAATAAGGTATGTAAACGAACGACTGATGTGGATAGATTTGACAGTGTCTAGCAAGAAAATTAGGATTGTGTAAGTATATTCGCATTGTGAAGGGACAGATCAAGATAAGATGGATAGTTTTTATGAGGCACTCAGTGATGTAGTTGTTAGAGTAAAGGACAAGGACAGTGTTCTGCTCATGGGTGATTTTAACGCCAGGATTGGAAATCGAACAGAAGGGTATGAAAAGGTTATGGGTAAATTTGGAGAGGATATGGAGGCCAACAGGAACGGAAAACAACTCTTGGATTTCTGTGCCAGTATGAGCTTAGTAATCACAAACTCCTTTTTTAAACATAAGAACATTCACCGGTATACTTGGGAAGGCAGGGGAACAAGATCTGTCATTGACTATATAATAACAGATCAGGAATTCAGGAAGGCTGTGAGGGACACACGTGTATTCAGGGGATTCTTTGATGACACTGATCATTATTTAATCTGCAGTGAAATTGGGATTGTGAGGCCGAAAGTGCAGGAGGTCAGGTCCATATGTAGGGGGATAAGAGTGGAGAAACTTCAGGATAAGGAAATCAGGCACAAGTACATAACAGCGATCTCAGAAAGGTACCAGTTAGTTGAATGTAGTCAATTACAGTCATTGGAAAAGGAATGGACAAGGTACAGGGACACAGTACTAGAAGTGGCTAAAGAATGTCTTGGAACAGTAGTGTGTAAAAGTAGGATGAAGCAAACAGCTTGGTGGAATGATACAGTCAAGGCAGCCTGTAAAAGGAAAAAGAAGGCGTATCAAAAATGGCTACATACCAGAACCCAGGTAGACAGAGAAAGTTATGTTGAAGAAAGAAACAAAGCCAAACAGATAATTGCAGCATCGAAGAAGAAATCGTGGGAAGACTTTGGAAACAGGTTGGAGACTATGGGTCAAGCTGCTGGAAAACCATTCTGGAGTGTAATTAGCAGTCTTCGAAAGGGAGGTAAGAAGGAAATGACAAGTATTTTGGACAGGTCAGGAAAACTGCTGGTGAATCCTGTGGATGCCTTGGGCAGATGGAGGGAATATTTTGAAGAGTTGCTCAATGTAGGTGAAAATGCGATCAGTAATGTTTCAGATTTCGAGGTAGAATGGGATAGGAATGATGATGGAAATAGGATCACATTTGAGGAAGTGGAAAAAATGGTCAATATGTTGCAGTGCAATAAAGCGGCTGGGGTGGATGAAATTAAGTCGGAACTCATCAAATACAGTGGAATGTCAGGTCTTAAATGGCTACACAGGATAATTGAAATGGCCTGGGAGTCGGGACAGGTTCCATCAGACTGGACAAAAGCAGTAATCACACCAATCTTTAAACATGGAAACAGAAAAGATTGTAACAACTACAGAGGTATCTCTTTAATCAGCGTTGTGGGTAAAATCTTCGCAGGTATTGTTGAAAGGAAAGTGCGAGTATTAGTTGAGGACCAATTGGATGAAAATCTGTGTGGGTTTAGGCCTCTTAGAGGTTGTCAGGACCAGATCTTTAGCTTACGGCAAATAATGGAGAAGTGTTATGAGTGGAACAGGGAATTGTATCTATGCTTTATAGATCTAGAAAAGGCATATGACCGGGTTCCTAGGAGGAAGTTATTGTCTGTTCTACAAGGTTATGGAATAGGAGGCAAACTTTTGCAAGCAATTAAAGGTCTTTACGTGGATAGTCAGGCAGCAGTTAGAGTTGACGGTAAATTGAGTTCATGGTTCAGAGTAGTTTCAGGGGTAAGACAAGGCTGCAATCTGTCTCCACTGTTGTTCATATTATTTATGGATCATATGTTGAAAACAATAGACTGGCTGGGTGAGATTAAGATACGTGAACACAAAATAAGCAGTCTTGCATATGCGGATGACTTAGTTGTGATGGCAGATTCGATTGAAAGTTTGCAAAGTAATATTTCAGAGCTAGATCAGAAATGTAAGGACTATGGTATGAAGATTAGTATCTCCAAAACGAAAGTAATGTCAGTGGGAAAGAAATATACACGGATTGAGTGCCAAATAGGAGGAACAAAGTTAGAACAGGTGGACGGTTTCAAGTACTTAGGATGCATATTCTCACAGGATGACAACATAGTGAAAGAACTAGAAGCGATGTATAGCAAAGCTAATGCAGTGAGCGCTCAGCTACGATCTACTCTCTTCTGCAAGAAGGAAGTCAGTACCAAGCCTAAGTTATCTGTGCACCGTTCAATCTTTCGACCAACTTTGTTGTATGGGAGCGAAAGCTGGGTGGACTCAGGTTACCTTATCAACAAGGTTGAGGTTACGGATATGAAAGTAGCTAGGATGATTGCAGGTACTAGTAGATGGGAACAATGGCAGGAGGGTGTCCACAATGAGGAAATCAAAGAAAAACTGGGAATGAACTCTATAGATGTAGCAGTCAGGGCGAACAGGCTTAGATGGTGGGGTCATGTTACACGCATGGGAGAAGCAAGGTTACCCAAGAGACTCATGGATTCAGCAGTAGAGGGTAGGAGGAGTCGGGGCAGACCGAGGAGAAGGTACCTGGATTCGGTTAAGAATGATTTTGAAGTAATAGGTTTAACATCAGAAGAGGCACCAATGTTAGCACTGAATAGGGGATCATGGAGGAACTGTATAAGGGGGGCTATGCTCCAGACTGAACGCTGAAAGGCATAATCAGTCTTAAATGATGATGAGGCGAAACAAAGACTGCGCTTTGTTGGCAGAACACTTAGAAGATGCGACAAATTCACTAAAGGGAGAGCCTACATTACACTTGTCCCTCCTCTGCTGGAATATTGCTGCGCGGTGTGGGATCCTTGCCAGGTAGTAGGATTGACGGAGGACATAGAAAACGTGCAAAGAAGGGCAGCCCGTTTCGTGTTATTGCGCAATAGGTGTGAGAGTGTCTCTGATATGAAACGCGAGTTGGGATGGCAGTCACTGAAACAAAGGCAGTTTTCTTTGCGGCGAGATCTATTTACGAAATTTCAATCACCAACTTTCTCTTCCGAATGTGAAAACATTTCGTTGACATCCACCTACGTAGGGAGAAAGGATCATCATAATAAAATAAGAGAAATTAGAGCTCGAACGGAAAGATTTAGGCGTTCCTTTTTCCCACACGCCATTCGAGAGTGGAACGGTAGAGAAGTAGTATGAAAATGGTTCGATGAACCCTCTGCGAGGCACTTAAGTGTGAACTGTAGAGTAACCACGGAGATGTAGAGGTAGATTGGCGTGATATTGAAACAGGTGTCGAATTATATAGTTCATCATCCTTGTCCGACAGGGAGCCACAAATCCCGTCTCCAGCGAAACGTAGTAAAGGACAGTCGTTGTCCAAGGAGCGGACTAAAGATAATTACATACATGGAACATCATCCACAGCATAATAAAAAAAATGGGGGCTGATTTCGAATAAGTCCGCAGCAATGTGACCGTGTAGTGCATAAGAAAAATTACTGATATTCAACGTAGGAAAAGGTGCACTTGTTACAAAAACTGGTGTTTTCGAGTCTCAAGGATGCTCGATACAGTTTGCACCATGTGCATGATAGTGACCTGCTACGTTATACCCATCAAATTGTGGACGAGATAGATTACAGTGATTTCAAGGGAAGCACAGGATGGTTGTATAATTTCAAACAGTGCTACAGAATTTGAAGACATAAGGTAACGAAATTTGAAACATAGCGTCAGTCTCACGATGCACAGCAAACTGCGGAATCGGCCCGAAAATTTGTAGATGAGATAAACAAATTTATCCAGTCGTTCGGTAAGGTATTTGTTTGTAACTCCGACGAGTCGAGATTTGAAGAGGAAATGCATGTCTAAGGAACCCTATAAATTAGAGGTACCAAGACAGTTGTATCAGGGTCAACTAACATCAAAGCCTTAACATAATCGTATACACTTATGTTACCGTTAATCTGGATTGTAAATTGGGTGCAAAGTTATTTACAATGCTGCAAGAAATTGAAGGTGCTTTGCCCCCTACGATTCCTTCTGGTGGGCATGATCTTGCAAGGGTAGTAAGGAACACTTGCGTCACAGCAAGGAATAGTTGGAAAATGGGCGTTGGCCAATAACTGATCAAAATAACTTTAGTTTGCTTGATTCCTGGTTTACGTACAAAAATCATACTCCCTCAGAGCAAACTATCCCTCCTGAAAAGTGTGTGACATTGCGCTTCATACCACCTGGAATCACTGGACAAACTCAGCCTCTGGATGTTTGTTTCTTCCGTGCCCATGAAACATATTTTCGCTCTGTCTGCAGCTACGCCTTAAAATAATAGCCAGCTTCACGATAATGTCCACGACAGACTGTTTCATAGTCAGTGACATGCTGTCACATTCCTTCAGTTCTCATTACCCTGTTACACCAGTTTGATTCTATATGCGTTCTTTGAGAGTGGACAGCTTTCTGAACGTCCTACACGATTTGTAACTCCCAAACAGCTTGCATTCGACCTTGATTGTCTGAACCACTGTGGCGCGCCATTTTTAATTCGCTGTCCATGGTGCATGTTAATGGTTTGTTTTGAACATTTCTTGAATGTCGACGATGACCATTTTGTGAAGTGTAATACGTGCATCCTACACTAGGTTGATCTCTGCACCTCTCGGACACTCATTTTCTGTCGCCCTCATGATGCACATGGTTACTCACTAGCAGCTAATATTTTTCCTTTCATAATTGCTAATACAACACTTAAAAATGAGCCTTACTAAAGAATGAACCTGCGACGTCGCACTCAAGTGGTTTCTTGAAAGAGATGATACGTCACAAACTCGTAAAACGACACTTTGGTTATGGGACATGAAGCTTTAATTTAGATTAATAGAAACTTTGGAAAACTAATTATTCGGTAGTGATTTAACGGTATTGCTTGCTTTAATGATTTATCTCTACGACAAATATCGTGTTAATTTCATGCTGTTCCGTCGACTGTGTGGTATTTCTTTGTCTGGTTTTGTGTATGGTCAATCAAGTATAGAAACAAAAATGGTAAAGTAAGAAATTTATGAATCAGGTTTCACCCTCTAATTTGAGGTATATTTAAGACATTCTTGTCTGTCACTAAAACCAGCTTCGTGTTTTCTTTAAAGTTTCAATGTCCTAAAATGACTATTAGCCTCTGCTATTCAGTTGGAAAATTAATCACTGTAAATGTATGACTCATGTAGCTTCTTTCAATTCATCGTTGCTTTTTGAGAATCCATGTAATGTAAAGTTAATCCAATATTTTACACATAGCCATTTTTTGTAGATAAAAAAACTTTTAGTAGTTGGTAGCTTATACAGGGTGGTCCACTGATCGTGACAGGGCCAAATATCTCACGAAATAAGCGTCAAACGAAAAAATTACAAAGAACGAAACTTGTCTAGCTTGAAGGGAGAAACCAGATGGCGCTATAGTTGGCCTGCTAGATGTCGCTGTCATAGGTCAAACGGATATCAACTGCGTTTTTTTAAATAGTTCGAGGTTACTGGACGAAAATGTAATGGCCGCTCCTAACAAATGCAAGTCCACTGCCTTCACCATTGAGCCACACAGTTCATGAAATCGTCTGAAATGACTAATTACATTTCTTTCGTCTTTCGTTGTTGATTCCGAGCTATTTCTTCCATACTAGAGAGGATGAAACGTTAAACTTCCAGTTTTCCTATATCTTCAAGTCTCTAAAATTTCAACTCAGAGGGTGATAAATGACGACACCAGCAACGTAGAAGTAGAGATTTCAGTTGGGAATCTTGTTAACGCCTATGAGAGAAGAACCGGTCGCAAACGGCGTGAAATGCAGCGGCTAGCGGTGTTACTTCGTCGAGTAGTTCGAGACGAGAGGCGTCGGCAAGAAGCTGGCAGCAGTAAACAGGCGCTATCAGCCAGCAGGTCTGTCTCGTGATTTCGGCGACTTCTCGCCTTCCCGCGTGCGACGCGCCTTCTTTTTGTGTGTGCCTGCTGATTCACATCTGCGCCGCTGCCTGCCGGTCGTAGCCCAGACCCTCTGGCTGTGGGGGGAACGGACGCGCTCCCATAAGCTTTTCCACCAGCTGTCTCGGAGCTCGACGGCTTTCGGCTGAACCCTAGATTCTGCTTAGTAATTTATTTTTATCCCTCAACGAACGAATGTCACCAGGAGAGTCGAGTAACCACAACATCGTTTCCGTCAACCGGTATCTGACCAAAGTTAAAAGTGTATCATAACAAAGTGGGCCATATGAGTGGAGTCCGTGCAAAAATAAAAACTGCTTACGTGTATGGGGGTAAACCTTTCTTATTTTTCTACATAGTCTCCTTTTAGACTGATACACTTCGTCCAACACTGTTCTAATTTGTTGATCCCTTCCGAATAATAGGAAATGTCCAAGTCTGCATAACAGCTATTAGTTGCTGCAGTCACCTCCTCGTTTGAATAAAATCTTTGTCCCGCCAGCCATTTCTTTAAATTCGGGAGCAAACAGTAATCCGAGGGAGCTAAGTCTGGAGAATAGGGGGGATGTGAAACGAGTTGGAATCCTATTTCCATTAATTTTCCGACCATAACTGCTGAGGTGTGTGCTGGTGCATTGTCGTGATAGAAAAGGACTTTTTCGCGGTCCAATAGCCAGCGTCTTTCTTGCAGCTCGGTTTTCAAATGGTCCAATAACGACGAATAATATTCACCTGTAATAGTTTTACCCTTTTCCAGATAGTCGATGAGAATTATCCCTTGCGAATCCCAAAAGACAGTCGCCGTAACCTTCCCGGCCGAAGGAATGGTCTTCGCCTTTTTTGGTGCAGATTCTCCCTTGATAACCAATTGTTTAGATTGTTGTTTGGTCTCAGGAGTATAGTATTGTTTCCATGTTTCACCCAAAGTGACGAAACGACGCTTAAAGTCCTGCGGAATCTTCCTGAACAGCTGCAAACCATCCTTGCAACACTTCACACTATTCCGTTTTTGGTCAAGCATGAGCAATCGCGGAACCTATCTTGCGGATAGCTTTCTCATATCCAAATGTTTATGCAAAATATTATGAACCCGTTCATTCGAGATGCACACAGCACTCGCAGTCTGACGCACCTTAACTCTTCTGTCATCCATCACCATATCATGGATTTTATTAATGATTTCTGGAGTCGTAACCTCCACAGGGCGTCCTGAACGTTCAGCATCACTTGTGCCCATACGGCCACTCTGAAAATTTTGAAACCACTTATAAGCTGTTCTGATCGAAGGTGCAGAGTCACCGTAATGTTTATCAAGCTTCTGTCTAGTTTCCTGAGGCATTTTTCCTTTCATAAAGTAATGTTTAATCACCACATGAAATTCTTTGATAATCACTCGACTTCCTTGATTCACACGAATGCCAAACACAAAGAAATAGACCAATATGGCTGAAACTTGGCTTGCGTTCTTTCGAAAGATGCTACTGACTAAACATGACCTCGATACGCGCCGGTGGTGCCCTCTCTCGGGCTTCGCACGGACTTTTCAAACGCCCCTCGTACAGTGAATGGATTGGCCCTAAGCATGGCAAAATAGGTACGTCAATTTGTAGAGGTTATTTAATTAATTCATCCCATTTATAGCTTTTCCACTGAAAACATTAACACAGTTTCATCGTTTTCCGTTCGCCATCGTTAGTTTGTAACGTTATCACTTGTGTCACAGTGACATGAGTTCTCTGCACGGATCCGATCAATATAGAGGGTGTATCGAGAAGAATCATTCGATCTGGTGTGTCTATATCTCGGAAACTAATAAAAATATACGATGAATTCTGTTTTTTAATGAACTGGAAACTCAAAAGTTTTTTTCATGCCTTTTCATAGGTTTTCAATATTCCCTCCTTTAGAAGCACAGCACATGTCAATGCGGTATTCAGGTAGTTCCCATATTGCAGCTAGTATGTTTTGAGTTACGGCTTCCACAGCTGCTGTTATGAGATGTCTCAGTTCATCAGTTCATTCATTATTGTTGGTAATGGAGGCGCATAAACAGAGTCTTTTATAAACCCCCACGGTAAATAATCACATACAGTCAGATCCGGTGACCTTGGAGGCCAGTAATGTAAGGATGAATCAGGATGGTTCAGTGCGACGGATTCATCGTTCAGTAATCCTTTAATTTAAAAATTCCCACACATCTAGATGCCAGTGTGACGGTGCTCCATTCTATTGGTAAATGAAGTCGTTCGAATCAGCCTCCAGCTGTGGGAATAGAAAGTTCTCAAGCATATCGAGATATGTGCTTCCTATAACAGTGTTCTCGGCAAATAAATATGGACCTTACACATTTCCCTGTGAAACTGCACAAAACAAAAAAATTTTGGAGAGTCCCTCTCATGTTGTACACCTTCATGTGGTTGTTTTCATGCGGTTGATTCGTACCCCCATATTCTCACATTATGACGGTTCACGTTTCCATTTAAATGGAATGTTGCCTCGTCAATAAACACTAAGCGTGGAAGAAAACTGTCATCCTCCGTCTGGCCAGGAATGAAATTATATAAATCTACACTTTGTTGTTGGTCGCCGAAGAGCTTGCAGTAGATGAATTTTGTATGGTTTCGTGAGTAAACGTCGACGCAACACACGCCAGATGAATATCTGGGGCATGCTGAACTGTCGAGGTGCACAGTTAACGGATATCTGCTGACTCCTTGTGAAACTATGGCGTATGCGCTCGACGTCTGTGTCAAACACTCGGGGATTTGCCATTGCACAAACAACCTGTTTCTCGGAATTGTTCATGCCATCATCTAACGCTCTGTGCTGTAGGATGATCCACACCATACCTAGTACGAAAGTCACGCTGAACTTTTATTACTGAGCCGCACTGCGCAAAACGTAGAATACGAAACGCTTTCTATTGTCCCGACAGCGTTATTACTAGAACTGAAGTGGGCGCTGATTGTTGCTACCTAGCAGGAACCATGTACAACTCCATAGTTAGCTCTTTCCAGCAGTACGTTGTTCACTCACATATTTCAAATAACACAATAGTTATGATCTTTTTAAAATCGGTTGATTCTTTTTGATACACCCTGTAAGAAACGACAATTTGTAGAGTTTATTTAATGAATTCATCCCGTTTATAGCTTTTCCATAGAAAACATTATGACTGTTTCATAGTTTTCCGTTCACCTTCGTTAGTTCGTAATGCTATCACTTGTATCACAGTTCTCTGCGCGGATTCAAGCAATATACTCTTCTTATTAATTCTACATTTGGGCTGTTTATCCTCCAGGTATATCTGCTGCATATTACTCGCTCTAACGAAGATTACCACAGTGCCTCCGTCACATTGCCTCCCTCTATCTCGGGTCCTTACTAAAGCCACTTCAAACGTCGATGTAACACCCACCCACCAATGACCAACAGAAAGAGACTGAGATAAATTGCCTCATTCGCTGGCAGGCGGTGAAAGCTGGCTTCACCTAGCCAGCAATTTGTATGGGAAGTCAAGTTTTGTTCCTCTGTCCCACGGTGCTCCCTTCTCTTGTTGGTATAGCACACTGATTGGTGGCCATTCTTTGTGAAACTTAATGTCCAAACAGTCGTATCCTTGGCGTGGAAATGGGAATACCCATTCCTAGCGAAAAACTGTCGGCGGTAGCCATGTTAGATTCGAGACTCACTTCAAAATTCCCGAGACTCAGGGAAAGGTAAAAGGAAAGTGACAATCGGGCAATAACGCCATGCTAACGTAGTTTGATAAGAAAAACATTATGAATACCTGCTAAATAGCTGGGCGTTTTCGACAGAGACATTGTCATCTCCCGTCCCAAATCCTGTGGCAGGAATCCTCTTTTGTTGTTATTTAAAACTCATCTAAGTAGAGCTACACAAGAGGATGTAAATGTCCAGTGGTGTTTCCACAACTGTGGTATGACGTTTATGAATGAAGCTTGTGAGAAACCTTCATTGTATGATTTCAATATAAATGTACTTACCAATATTGGTTTTACGCGTTTATGCAGATGTTACATAGATACTAACTGAATTTGTCAGGATTATTCACTAAGTCTTTTTAAGGAAATGGACCACTGACTTTGTACAAAGTGGTCTTTCACACTACTGAATATTATTGGATAAAGCCGGCCTGGGTGGCCGAGCGGTTCTAGGCGCTGCAGTCTGGAACCGCGTGACCGCTACGGTCGCAGGTTCGAATCCTACCTTTGGGCATGGATGTGTGTGATGTCCTTAGGTTAGTTAGGTTTAAGTAGTTCTAAGTTCTAGGGGACTGATGACCTCAGAAGTTAAGTCGCATAGTGTTCAGAGACATTTGAACCATTATTGGATAAAGTTACAGAAAACAATGGTTCCGGCCTATTCTTACGCAATAAAAAAACTGTGAAATTGTTAGCTCACCCACTTCTAACCTTTCCTTCTGTATCTTGATAAGATGTTGTAAATACACTGTCCGACAAAAAAAGTGAAACACGCAGAGGACATGATCGGTCACCAATGAAACTTCGTACTCGTACACAACATCGGCAGGTCTACTATAGTTGCAATTCTCTGTAATAGGGAGAACGATCACCAGAGTGCACTCGTATTGTTCGTGTTCAGTGTTGTTACAAGGCTTGGTACGACATATAAGGGTCGTGAACAACGAGAGACGTCGAGTGATCACTGTGAAGGACACGGAGATGCCGCACACTGATTTGAGTGAGCGTTACCAGCAACTGAAAGAGATTGAACTGGGCCTCGTGTGGATCTACATTTTGCCGGCTGGTTTAATTACCCAATATCCAGGATTATGGAGCCTTTGGATGTGACAGTAGCACGATGTTGGACTGCATAGGAACTTGACGGCAGATTCCGGTTGACCAAGTTTGACCACAAAAATGGAGAAACGCTATATTATGCACCAGGCACATCGTAGCCTCGTAACATCTGCGTCCACCATCCGGGAACAAGTAATTGACTCACTGCAACATTCTGTCATCCTGCACATTTCGTCGAAGGGTCGCAGCATCCAAACTTAGGAATTACGGATCCATGAGTAGGATGCCGATAACACCACGACACAGACGATTGCGTTTGGAGTGGTGCCGAATCTTGGAAACATGGACTGCTGACGAATGGCGTCGCATTGCGTTCAGCGATAACTCACGTTTCTGTTTTACGCCAGATGACCATCGTCGGCGAGTATGACGGTGACTTGAGGAGACCTACGATTCTGATAATATTTAGGAGAGTCACAGTGGTGTTACTCATGGCGTCGTGGTGTGGGAAGCCTTCGGCAATGACGTCAGGTCACGGCTGATAGTGATTAAGGGAACTCTGATGGCACAACGGTACGTCACGGGTATCCTGCGTTGTCATGTGTTGCCTCTCTTGTGACAGTATCATGGCGCCATTTTTCTACAAGACACTGCTCCTGCACACATGCTAAATGTCTCTATGAACTGTCTGCGTGATGTACAGGTATTCCCGTGGCCAACAAGATCCCCATTTCTGTCCCCAGTAGGACAGTAGGTTGGAACTTTAATAGTGGGAACTATTTATTTACAGCTCGTACAAAATAGATACGTGTTTAAAAGTTTTACTGACCTTCAAAGTAGTCACTAGCATTGTGTATAACCCGTTGCCAGCGATGTGGAAATGGTACGATACTCTTAGCAGTGCCAGTTGTGTTGACAGTTCGAGCTGCGCGGTCTATTGTGCAACGAATTTGTAGCAGTTCTGAAGCGAATGTCGTGAAGTGTTTCCTTCAGTTTAGAAATCGAGTTGAACTTACGAGGGCCTAAGTCAGGAGGGTCCAGTAGGTGGTATAGCACTTAGCAGCCCCATCAGTGAAGCAAAGCAGTAACAGCTTGCACTGTAGGTTCTTGAGCATTGTGCTGCAAAATGATGGTCAAGTCCTGCAGAAAGTGTCATCACTTCTGTCTCTAAGCTGCTCGTAGGCTGTGTTCCAAAAATTAACGGCATAGAGACAGAAGTGATGACACTTTCTGCAGGACCTGACCATCATTTTGCAGGACAACGCTCAAACACGTAGAGTGCAAGCTGTCACTGATTTGTTCCACTGATGGGGCTGCTAACAAGGGAACCTCCCCATCGCACCCCCCTCAGATTTAGTTGTAAGTTGGCACAGTGGATAGGCCTTGAAAAACTGAACACAGATCAATCGAGAAAACATGAAGAAGTTGTGTGGAACTATGAAAAAAATAAGCAAAATATACAAACTGAGTAGTCCATGCGAAGATATGCAACATCAAGGATAATCTGAGCTCAGGAGCGCCGTGGTCCCGTGGTTAGCGTGAGTAGCTGCCGAACGAGAGATCCTTGGTTCAAGTCTTCCTTCGAGCGTAAAATTTTATTTTTTTTTCAGACAATTATCAAAGTTCAGGCACTCACACATAATCAACTGCGCTCTCCAAAATTCCAGGACATGTTCAGATTTGCTTGGACATATGCAGGATTTGACGGTCTACACACGGAAAAATTTGAAAACGTTAAAAACATATGTTTTGACAGAGCACAGGGAAAAGTGTGCGACTGTGAAACTGTTGGATTCATGTGTTGCAGTTTATGTGACAAACTCTTATCTTTTCATCACTTTTTTGGGAGTAATTCTCACATCCACAAGAAAACCTAAATCGGGCAATGTAGAAGAATCTTTTTACCCATTCGCCAAGTGTACAAGTTAGGTGGGTCGACAACATATTCCTGTCATGTGACGCACATGCCCTCACCAGTGTCATATAGAATATATCAGACGTGCTTTCCTGTGGAGGAATCGGTTGACCTATGACCTTGCGATCAAATGTTTTCGGTTCCCATTGGAGAGGCACGTCCTTTCGTCTACTAATCGCACGGTTTTGCGGTGCGGTCGCAAAACACAGACACTAAACTTATTACAGTGAACAGAGACGTCAATGAACGAATGGACAGATCATAACTTTGCGAAAATAAAGAAAAATTTTTCACTTGAGGGGAGACTGGAACCAAGGACCTCTCGTTTCACAGTTGCTCACGCTAACCACGGGACTACGGCGCTCCTGAGTTCAGGTCAGCCTTGATGCTGCCTATCTTCGCATGGACTACTCACTTTGTATATTTTGCTTATTTTTTCATAGTTCCAGACAACTTCTTCCTGTTTTCTCGATTGTTCTGTGTTCAGTTTTTCAAGGCCTATCCACTGTGCCAACTTACAACTAAATCTGAGGGGGGTGCGATGGGGAGGTTCCCTTGTAAGTGCTATACCACCTACTGTACTCCCATGACTTAAGCCCTCGTGAGCTCAACTCGAATTCTAAACTGAAGGACACACTTCACGACATTCCTTCCAGAACTGCTACAAATTCGTCGGGCAATAGACCGCGCCGCTCGAACTGTCAACACAACTGGCACTACTATGAGTATCCTACGACTTCCACATCGCTGGCAACGGGTTATACACAATGCTGGGGACTACTTTGAATGTCAGGAAAACTTTGAAACATGTATCTGTTTTGTACGAGCTGTAAATAAATAGTTGCCACTATTAAAGTTCCAACCATCGTATGTGAGACCAGCTTGGATGTCAAGTTCATCTCAGTACCGATATGCAGAATAGACCAGATCCTACAGTTGTGCGCCAGCTTGCCACAGGAGAGGACCCAACCGCTTCATGACGCCCTTCCCAACAGTATCAATGCATACATCCAGGCCATAGGGCGTGCAGCGTCATACTGTTAAGTGGCCTCCTATTGCCAAGCTCTTTGTAAATTTGACTCTATTTTCTAATCACTGAAATAACATCACATACCCTCTCAAACCGCAAAGTTTCATTTCGTTTCCTCTTCCTCTTCTGGGTTCTTCACATTCTTTCTCAGGCTGCGTATGTGACTTGGGGTGCATATCTTTTCCGAGGGGGCCTACATTCATCACAAGCTAAAGAGCTGGGAGGCAGAAAGGATGAAGATTAGAGATAAACGTCCCGTCGACAACGAGGTCATTCGGGATGTAGTACTAGCTCGGATTAGTGAAATATGGGGAAGGATTCGGTCCTGCCGTTCTCAAAATAAACATCGCGGCAAGTGCCTTAAGCGATTTAGAGTAACCACGGAAAATATAAATCTGGATAGCCAGAACGGGATTTGAAACACTGTCCTCCCGAAGTCCAGTGTACTAATCACTGGCCACATCGTTTAGTAAGAATAAAGAAGCGAAATATGAGCGGAAGATGGGGGCAAATGAGGAGGGCGAAGAAGAAGAAAGAACTTAGAACTACTTAAACCTAACTAACCTAAGGACATCACACAACACCCAGTCATCACGAGGCAGAGAAAATCCCCGACCCCGCCGGGAATCGAACCCGGGAACCCGGGCGTGGGAAGCGAGAACGCTACCGCACGACCACGAGCTGCGGACAGATCTACCTCTTCCGGACGCAGAGATGCTTGTTCCTTATTTTCGCTACATGATGGAGCTGCCAGAATTTTACGTTTGTTGTTTTGTTTGTTGCGGCTTTGCATCTATTGTGAGGCGACGGCCTGTTTTCCATTTCTTCAGTTTGCTTTCCGAAGCATTCTGTGTTTACCGTGTATTACTCGAAATTTTATGGATGTAACTCATGAGTGGTTAGGACGTAGTAGTTAGTAATGTAGATGGGTGATCATGCTGGATTTTGGTATCAAGCTCACGACTGGTGACATTTAGATTTTTCTACTCACATTTTGTTCCGGCACGCGGGATATCCTCTAACTGTGAAACAGCAACCGTCTCGCATTCCGCTGAGAGACAATCCCATCAAGCCCGTTTTCACTAATACCTGTATTCCCGAGAAGACGTCACTGTGGTGAGCAGCGGCCTGCATACAGGCAGTTCGGAAATTACCGTTACGATCTTCCAGAACCTGTAGAGGGGAGTGAGTACGTAATATTTTGAATAGCAATCTATGTCCCGAAACGTTATCCAACTACGCTACAGAGTGCCAAAGTAACAGGTGCCGGTGCCTGTAAATGTATGTATATACTGGGTGATTCTGTGATGATGTTACAAATTTTGAAGGATGATAGAGAAGGATAAATTTATCAGTTTGGGGTACGGTCCCTGTGCCAGAAGCAAACGAGTCGGAATTTGTAAGCGAAAACCATTCTCATACCTCTGACAGTGGAATACATGTACTGGTAATGCTGTTGATAAAACTGTAGGGGGCAACTTTCAGAGCTGCTAATAAGGACCAAAACAAGAACAAATGTCTAATAAACATGGGCTCTAAAATGCATACTGTAGCGGGGAGGGTTAGTCTCTCACTATCCTTTAAACAATCTGTCCACCTGCCTAGATAGGTTTCAGGTTATCTACCCGTTTACTCTGCGATAGTAGATACTGCATCACTGACTAAATACCTACCACGCAAAGACCACATAACTCCTGTCCATGGGCAGTAGCTGAAAGTTAATTAAAGTGTCGAGCATTCGGGATTCTCGAATGACTCGTTTGAAAAAAAAAAAAGTCTAAAATTTCCTTTAAGTTAGTCTATTGTCTTTAAAACCCGTAAAATAGCTATCAATTTCGTATTTAATATCCCGACATCAACCATGCAATGTTACTGTCTCTCTGTTACAAGTTCACTCCCTTTGTCCGCCGCTCGTGGTCTCGCGGTAGCGTTCTCGCTTCCCGTGCACGGGGTCAGGGATTTTCACCTGCCTCGAGATGACTGGGTGTTTGTGTTGTCCTCATCATTTCATCATCATCCAGGAAAGTGGCGAAAATTGGACTGAGCGAAGGTTGGGAAATTGTACGGGCGCTGATAACCGCGCTGTTGAGTGCCCCACAAACCAAACATCATCATCATCAAGTTCACTCCCAAAAGCAGCCAGACGATTTTTAGTCCGACCACATATTTTGAACGTCCTGAACAGTCACTGACCGACGACTACCGAGTTAATATATTCAGTCGTTCAATAGGCTTCTTGTAAAGAGGTGGTCGCCATAATGTCTCGTAATTTTCTCGAAGCAAACCACGCGGAGTTTATGTATGACACGAAATATTCACATGTGAATAGCTCCTAAAATAAACCACTCACAAACTCAGACTTTCACAAAATACTCAAGACAGTAGTCAGTTTTCGTCAGCGACATGAGAACCGATCAAATATGCGAATTTCTTCATTTTGGTACAAATTTGTTCAGCGCTGTTTAACATAGGTGTTTACCAGAAGACGGCTTCCGAGAGACTATCTCGACTCACAGAGCTGAGGCACAAAGCTACACTCAAACGAGCGGGAAATTCTGAATTCCTATTGGCCAGCATGTTAAGCAGCCAGTTAGATATTTCGAGCCCTTCTATACTTGCGGTGTTTCTGATGTCAGCCAAGCAAATTACCACAAGTAATTTAGATTAGACATCTCGTAATTCCGAAACAAAATAAAATTTAATGAAAACAAAATACCGTTCTTTTCCAAAAAATAAATTATTAATAAATTTAATACTCAACTCCTCTTCTGGCTGCCGTTTACGAAATGAAGCTCACTCGCACATACAGTACGTCAAAAATTCCCCTATTGCACAACAACTTTAGCACGCACACATTTATATAGTTTTAATAAAATATCACGTTTTCTCTTTATGTATGTCCTTCATTCATTCTCTCAGTCTCCCCAAAACTCTCACACAACCAAACCACGATTAAATAATTTTCCAAAGCACTTTTAATTACGTCAGAACCAAGGAAAATTCCAGAAAATTAGATTTATGAACCTATCCTCTTGGTTGTAGTTTCAGTTGATACTGTGGGCGAATACATTACAGTTCCTAACTCATTTTCAGAATGGCAGCATGGCTATTATGTGTTTTAGATAAAAATATATCTTCGAAAATATTAAAGTTACCGATTTAAAATTTTAACATTATGGTTGTGTTATCCGTAGAATTGGCTATACTAAGTAGGAAAATGATCGATTAATATTTACTAGTACTTCTCCAAATTCATAGAGAATATGTGTAGGATATTGCACGTAGCTTAAGCAAGTAAACGGCTCGCTCGGCCTAGTAGCCAAAGTCAGCTATATACCAGCGTGAGAACCAAAATCTGCTCTCCTCCTGGCTCCACGGCAAGCTACGCTTTCAGTGCAACATGACGACTCGTAATAATTTGCTAAGTTACAATATCTAAGATATATGAGGACTTGTTTAATGGAGGAGATGTGTAGCAAAACAGCGAAAACGAAGAAATGGTCATAGCTCTTCAGCTATATCTTTTAGAAACCATTTTTACTGAATATATTTTCCTTGCTTTGGTCCATACTACCACGACTACCCTACAATCTTAGCAACAACTGTGCCAGTACATTTATTCCAGTCAGAGGTATCAAACTGGTTGTCCCTTATAACTTTCGACTCGTCCGCTTCCAGTAGAGAGACGCTTACCTCAAATTGATAAATTTATCCCTCTTTATCGACATAGAAAGTTTGTAACATCATAACGGAATCACTCTGTGTCTGCATACATTTATAGGCGTCGGCACCTATAACTTTGATGCTCTGTAGCGTCGTTGGATGACGTTTCTGGACATGGGTTGCTATTCAAAATATTATGTATGTACCCCTCTCTACAAGTCCTATGAGTTTATAAGGGAATTTTCGAACACCCTTTATTAACCCCTGGTCTCATGCGGTCAGTGGTAGATGGATCCAAAGGCACTAAAGCGAACTTTGCGTATAATAACAATACACTATACTCTCTCTAATACTGCCATTCCTGGCACATATGGGTGCCGGATTAGCGGAAGTGCCGGATTATTGAGTGTCTGATATTTATTTCATTCATTTATTATTTTTTTTAATATTTTGAAAACATAGGGGATATAGTGCACTGCACTTTATGAAACTGAAGGATACAATTTTAAAACACAGAGGATATACTTTAGTAAATCCAAAAATACATTAATTTTCAACGAAAACTTAGTCCTTGAGTGTATACTGTACATAGTTATACGGTCGTATCACTCAGTATGAAACATGTCCCTAATTTTTAACTGTCGCAATGATGATACGCGGCGGTGGCATGCTTTATCACGCAACTGCTTTACAAGCATTAAATCGGTACTGCATGTATCTGGTTGTTGCATAATATACTCCAGGAAGACCTCGGCAGCTTCAGCACCAGCAGTGTGAGAAATCTTCATGCTCTCTCCTCCTGTGTCCTCTTCTTCATCACTTTCATCACTACTTTCTTGCACGCTTTTTATTATTTCTTCATCTGTTAAAGTTTGGTCCGTACCACAGTCTTCCTCATTCAGCCACATAGTAACACCTTATTCGTCAATTTCTTCTCATCCTTGAAGGTTTTGGAACATGTCAGTGTAAAAAGTAATTGATAATTTGGAATTGACTGGCTCATCGCTGTCACTCACTACTGGATCCAACTCAGCATCAATGGATGGCCACAATTTTCTCCAGCTCTTCATTATGGTAGCCCTCTCCACTTCATCCAATGTTCGGCTGCTTGGAAAACAACATCACGTATGTTAATTGCTTTCCATGCCCCCAGCGTAGTCTCGACAGAGTCGTTTTCACTTTCGTTCAGCAAGGAGACGGGAAGTGAATGTCAGTAATGACGTTTAATTGATTCCAAAATTCCTTGGTCCATGGCCCGAATTAGGGCTGTCACATTGGGTGGGAAAAAGAGTGCTTGTACATGTACACCATCGGACTTCAGAGAAACATCTGGAGGATGAATAGGAGCATTGTCAATTCTGTGGAAGATTTTTCTTCTTTAGCCCTTTTCCCACTGCTGGTACAAACGTTTCATGGAACCACCGAGGGAATATTTGTCTGTCCATCTACGCTTTCTTCTGAGTGCAATACTGCACTGGTAGAGTATTTATGTCAGTGTGTTGAAAACACCGTGGATGTTGGGATTTTCCAATCACCATACGTGGTAGTTTATGACTCTCATTTGTCCATTTGCATTAAAACACGCCATTATTGTTACGCGCTGTTTCTGTTGCTTGTAACCACGAGCTCCATTTTCGTTATTGACAGCTAATGTTTATCAAGGAAGCATCTTGTAAAAGAGTTCTGTTTCATCAGCATTACACAAGGCATCAGCAGTTAAATCTTCTTCCACTATTATCCTCCATATCTTTCTTACAAACTCATCAGCATCCTTATCGTTAGCTGAGCGACTTTCCCCAGTGACTGTCAGCTGCCGAATGCAATGTCGTTTTTTCCAGTTTCATAGTCAACCTTCGCGCGCTGCAAACAAGTTATTATCGCCAAGTTGTTTGTTAAATGCTGCTGCTTTTCCTTTATAATCGGGCCACTGACTGGAATTCCTTTACTGCGTTGTTGTATGAACCATCTATAAAGAGCTACGTCCAGTTCTTCATTCTCACTCTTTCGCATAATCTTCTGTTTCCCAACTCATCCATTTGTGTAGAGTAATGTCGAATAACATCTTTCTTTTTAATGTCATAAATAGTTGCTCGTCCAACATTGAACTCAGCAGCAATAGCTTTCTGCGAAGAACCTCGATTTAACTTATCTAAAATTTCGAGTTTCTGCTTGAGCTCTAGCATAAAGTGTTTCCTCTTAGAAGACATGGTTTCGAACTGTAAAGAATGCTACAATTTCAAATAAAGTATATAAAGCATTGTTTAACTAAACATTGTTGTGCACGATATCTTCGTCTGGTCCTTGCTGACTAGTGCAACTATGGTTCTCACTGCCTGAACCATTTTAAATTCCATAGTGGGAGACATAGAACAAATTTCCATATCTGGGGCTGGTGATTCACTTAGGCTCTTTTACTATCTAGTTCTTGAGAGTTTTTGCCCGTGCTGATCCGATGTGTGGAGGAGGTCTTCTACGCCATAGTGAAGGCAGTTGGTTGCTGAGTGGATCTGCTGCTAGTGATAAGATGGTTTGGACTTCGGCCGTTGTCACGTGATTCCAGCGTTTAAATTTTTCGCTGTCTGGAGAGTATTCAACCGCCTTGATACCGACAAGATGATGAGTTCGGCTTCACGCATTTAACCCCCTACAGTCACCAGAATACTCAGCTAGCAGCTTACACTCCTCAACGGTTAGGGCCACCGCCTTGGGCTGCGATTACTGCGGCCACAGTAGGACTTCTCACAGAGCGTATCAAGGGGAATAATTTAATGCAAAATACGGTGCACGATCTAAAACTTAATTTGATAAAAAATATACGACTATAAACAATTACTGGGTATGTTTACAAATATTTCGTAATATTTTGTAATGTGTAGCAGAAGCACAGATCTAAACAGAAAATTATTCAAAATGATAGTCATACTAATTAGATGATTAATTAATTTGTTTAAGACATTCGCACCCCTCTCAAAACATGTCGTTTGTGTAAATTCGAGTATAGAAGTGAGCAGAAATATGCCGTTAATCGTGAAATATCCATTTCTCTTCTAAAACGATTGCAGAAAGGATTTATTATTCACTGTATCCCGTTTTGTCGTTTATTCGCATTAACGCTAAAAAGCGCGGACAATTATGTTCTTTAAATTCGATATTATGCAAAATGTAAAGAAATACAGTAAATCGAAAGAGCGATCTATCCTGAATGTCGTTTTAGCAACCTACATACAATTTATACTTAAATAAGTATTAAAAGCAGTATTAATTCACAACAACGTATTTGATTTAAAATGCAGTTGCACAGATAAAGATCGGAACTGCATAATATCAGTTGATATTAAAATCTCTGAAGAGTTTATAAATAGCAATAACAACAGTTCTCGAGAAAGCAGTTGGATTCAGTTCAGTATTGTCTACATATTGTCACTGTCACAGCTGATAAATGCTAATTATGTGACGCACGTTTGTCAGAGAAGAGGAGTCTCTGCAAAGATAAAGTTTAGTGTATGTGAAAAGAGACATAAACAAGATGGCGGAATGATGTGTGTTATGTTCAACTTAACTGAAACGGAATAAATTATTCACATTCTGTAATTAGAATTTATATTATTTCATGCTTTATAAAAATCTTGTGACCTCAGATCAAGCCTGGACAAAGAGAGGCCGACTACACTTGCAGAAAAAGCTAAGCGAAATACTATTTAATACTGAAATCTAGGTACTTCCATTTATTGTTGGCATGTACTACATATACACTGATGTGTGCTGTGGTTTTAAATAACGATTAGCGAAACGGAAAGAGGAAGGGACCCTCTACGAATTGAGATTACGATGCGAACTCTCAGTTCCTGGTCATGCGGTAGGGTGCAGAAAGAGAGGCTTACCTTGATTTCCAACTATCCTGAGGCACAGCTTGAGTTACGTGAAGTTATTCATGTTTTCACTACAAATTGTCATTTCTTTTCTTGGGAACTTTCAGTCGCTAACTACTGATGAATCGATTAACTCGTGCCGTTATGAGCTATATGTTCGCGAGTATTCTAATAACTTTTCAGTCATTTAATTCCAGATTCCTTTCCTGTTGTGTACTGTGTTGATATCATACTAGTTTGATTCTTCTTCTACCACTACTGAAATTATTATGAGCTATATGTTCGTGACTATTCTAATAACTTTTCAGTAATTTAATTCCAGATTCCTTTCCTGTTGTGTACTGTGTTGATATCATACTAGTTTGATTCTTCTTCTACCACTACTGAAATTATGATGAGCAACACTCCTGGAAATGGAAAAAAGAACACATTGACACCGTAGTGTCAGACCCACCATACTTGCTCCGGACACTGCGAGAGGGCTGTACAAGCAATGATCACACGCACGGCACAGCGGACACACCAGGAACTGCGGTGTTGGCCGTCGAATGGCGCTAGCTGCGCAGCATTTGTGCACCGCCGCCGTCAGTGTCAGCCAGTTTGCCGTGGCATACGGAGCTCCATCGCAGTCTTTAACACTGGTAGCATGCCGCGACAGCGTGGACGTGAACCGTATGTGCAGTTGACGGACTTTGAGCGAGGGCGTATAGTGGGCATGCGGGAGGCCGGGTGGACGTACCGCTGAATTGCTCAACACGTGGGGTCTCCACAGTACATCGATGTTGTCGCCAGTGGTCGGCGGAAGGTGCACGTGCCCGTCGACCTGGGACCGGACCGCAGCGATGCACGGATGCACACCAAGACCGTAGGATACTACGCAGTGCCGTAGGGGACCGCACCGCCACTTCCCAGCAAATTAGGGACACTGTTGCTCCTGGGGTATCGGCGAGGACCATTCGCAACCGTCTCCATGAAGCTGGGCTACGGTCCCGCACACCGTTAGGCCGTCTTCCGCTCACGTCCCAACATCGTGCAGCCCGCCTCCAGTGGTGTCGCGACAGGCGTGAATGGAGACGTGTCGTCTTCAGCGATGAGAGTCGCTTCTGCCTTGGTGCCAATGATGGTCGTATGCGTGTTTGGCGCCGTGCAGGTGAGCGCCACAATCAGGACTGCATACGACCGAGGCACACAGGGCCAACACCCGGCATCATGGTGTGGGGAGCGATCTCCTACACTGGCCGTACACCACTGGTGATCGTCGAGGGGACACTGAATAGTGCACGGTACATCCAAACCGTCATCGAACCCATCGTTCTACCATTCCTAGACCGGCAAGGGAACTTGCTGTTCCAACAGGACAATGCACGTCCGCATGTATCCCGTGCCACCCAACGTGCTGTGGAAGGTGTAAGTCAACTACCCTGGCCAGCAAGATCTCCGGATCTGTCCCCCATTGAGCATGTTTGGGACTGGATGAAGCGTCGTCTCACGCGGTCTGCACGTCCAGCACGAACGCTGGTCCAACTGAGGCGCCAGGTGGAAATGGCATGGCAAGCCGTTCCACAGGACTACATCCAGCATCTCTACGATCGTCTCCATGGGAGAATAGCAGCCTGTATTGCTGCGAAAGGTGGATATACACTGTACTAGTGCCGACATTGTGCATGCTCTGTTGCCTGTGTCTATGTGCCTGTGGTTCTGTCAGTGTGATCATGTGATGTATCTGACCCCAGGAATGTGCCAATAAAGTTTCCCCTTCCTGGGACAATGAATTCACGGTGTTCTTATTTCAATTTCCAGGAGTGTATATGTTCGTGACTATTCTAATAACTTTTCAGTCATTTAATTCCAAATTCCTTTCCGGTTGTGTACTGTGCTGATATCATACTAGTTTGATTCTTCTTCTACCACTACTGAAATTATTATTTGTGTGCCCATAAATTGTTATCTGGCCACCATTTCAATCGACCTGTTTAGTGTAGTGCTGGTAGCGATCCTTTCTAATTACTTACTCACTATATTCTGAAGAGCCAAAGAAACTGGTACACCACTCTAATTCCGTGTAGGGTCCCCGCGAGCACGCATATTCTGTTCCTTCCGCCGGCCGGTGTGACCGAGCGGTTCTAGGCGCTAAAGTCCGGAACCGCGCGATCGCTACGGTCGCAGGTTCGAATCCTGCCTCGGGCATGGATGTGTGTGATGTCCTTAGGTTAGTTAGGTTTAAGTAGTTCTAAGTTCTATGGGACTGATGACCTCAGAAGTTAAGTCCCATAGTGCTCAGAGCCATTTGAGCACGCAGAAGTGGCGCAACACGACGTGGCATGGACTCCATTAATGTCTGAAGTAGTGCTGGGGGGAATTGACGCCATGAATCTTCCAGGGCTGTCCCTAAATCCGTAAGAGTAGCAGGGGTGGAGATCTCTTCTGAACAGCACGTTGCAAGGCATCCCAGATGTGCTCAATAATGTTCACGTCTGGGGAGTTTGATGGGCAGCAAGTGTTTAAACTCAGAAGAGTCTTCCTGGAGTCACTCTGTAGTAATTCTGGACGTGTGGGGTGTCGCATTGTCGTGCTGGAATTGCCCAAGTCCGTTGGAATGCACAATGGACATGAATGGATGCAAGTGATCAGACAGGATGTTTACGTAAGTGTCATCTGTCAGAGTCGTATCTAGACGTATCAGACTGCCCAACTGCACACGCCCCACACCATGACAGATCCTCCATCAGCTTGAACTGTCTACTGCCGACATGCAGGGTCCATGGATTCATACCCGTTCACGTCCATCCGCTCGATACAATGTGAAACGAGACTCCTCTGACCAAGCAACATGTTTCCAGTCATCAACAGCCCAATGTCGGTGTTGACGGGTCATGGCAGGCGTAAGGCTTTGTGCCATGCTGTCATTAAGGGTACGAGAGTGGGCCTTCGGCTCCGAAAACCCATATCGATAATGTATCGCTGAATGGTTCGCACACTGACACTTGTTGATCGCCCATAATTGAAATCTGCAGCAATTTGCGGAAAAGTTGCACTTTAGTCACGTTGAATGATTCTCCTCAGTCATCGTCGGTCCCGTCCTTGCAGGAACTTTTTCCGGCGGCAGCGATGCCGGAGATTTGATGATTTACCGGATTCCTGACATTCACGGTACACTCGTCAAGTAGTCGTATAGGAAAATAGTCACTTTATCGCTACCTCAGGGATGCTGTGTCCCATCACTCGTGCGCCGACTATAACACCACGTTCAAACTCACTTAAATGTTGTTAACCTTCTATTGTAGCAGCAGTAACCGATCTAACAATTGTGCCAGACACTTTTTGTCTTATATAGGCGTTGTCGACCGCAGCGCAATATTCTGCCTGTTTATATATCTCTGTATTCGAATAGGCATACCTATACCAGTTTCTGTGGCGCTTCAGTGTACAGCTTTTTAAGGGCAGCTCTTTTTATTCCAATCTGTTCATGAAGTTTTCTGATGTTCTTAGCTTTTTCATGAATAAAAGTTAAACGTTATCAGATCTACCTCTCTCATTTAGTAGTTATTAGGTTACCCAACATATTGACTGCCCGAAATCTCTAACCATAAGCCAGTGGGCTAGGCTGCCTGCAGTTTCAGGTATTTAATTTCAGTGTTCGCGTAATCGTCGGTATATTCGTATAGTACACATGTTCTAAGAACCTGGTATGGTAAATTAGAGACACATCGACTGGTATATAGGAATATAACACATAATATTTTAACATAATTTAAAATGTGTTAATGCAATTAAGCATGTGATGTTTAAGGAAAATCTACGTAATATATCTGTTTAAAAAATAATGTAACAAAATTTAGAAACCTGCATATTACTTTTTCGCCTTATGCCACAAAGATGTACGTTTATCCAGATTCTACATGATGCCGGTCTACTGTACTATAGCACGCTGAAAATGTTTATGATTCTATACTGCAATGTGCTATACAACACTAAACTACACTGCTGTACTTGGTACCAGAATGAAATTAGACTTTCTAATTTTGCCTGGATAGCTAGCCCCTGGCGTCCTGAGATACAACTCAATATTCACAGGGAGTGTGCTGCTGTGCCACCAAAGGGTAGAAAGGGTCTCAGTATGTTTTTCATGGTCCTCATCGTTTTCGAAAGGTTGTTGTAGGTGGATATTCTGCCGTGGTGCGTCTCGTTGTCATAATGGTTCTCCTCTTCTTAGTTCTCTCGAACAAGTTCAGCTTGTTGTTCAGCTCCTAACTTCCTAATATGCTACAGAATGGTGTATTATCAAGACGTTCCTATTCTGATTTGGCATAATCATACGTGCTTACATGAAAGGACAACGATATAGCTACTTTGCCAGCCATCTAATGACCTACAACGATGAGCAGTTTTTTTTTATTTAGCCGTCACATGTAGAGGTCGGTTTACATAACTCCGATGGGCACTTCTATTTATTTGACTTCCTGTTGTGATCCTAGGTCTTTGGAATGTAGAGAATGTAAGATACTTCATTGTACGTTACTGCACAGTGTTTTTCAATAATGGCTGTCGATATACCGAACAGATACTACGAAGTAGCACTTTGTATGCTAGTAGTACAAATATTCAACCGTCCTACACCAAAAGTGTACCTAGGTTTCTTTAGGATTGTTGCGTTACTCACACAATTTATTTCGATGTTTCGGACTATTTTCTCCTGTATAAACTATTCTACAGACATAAAGCAACCAGCGAAAAAATGCTCCAATTGGAGCATAAGAAATGCGAATATGTTCCTGTATATTGAACAGACTCTGACTGAAAAGTGGGGTATCAGCTGCCTCGTTCTACCTTCTCAGCACCTTTAAAATTTTTTCCAGAACTTTTGGCGTGCGAACATTTCACGCTTTTTTTCCTTAAAAACATGTAACTCACCTCAACCTACCTTTCTCAATCACTCATTCAGCCTAACTCACTGACATTATCTCTTTATATCTCTGTGTTATTGTCTCCCGTGTAGGAGCCACAGTCCACTTCTTTCTGTCCTACTCCTCCAGTCACCCCTCACTATCATTTTCTTCTTTTTCTCTCATTTATTGCTAACATCTCGTTCCTTCTCTCCTACTGCTGCTGCTGTCTCTCTTCAAGGTCACTATCTCTCTCTTCCTCATTTTCATTATCATATCTTCTGTCTCTCATTATCAGTGGCTCTCACCCACTTCCATTTTTTCTTTCGCCTTATTCCTCGCCCCTCCCCTGACACTGTGTCCTTCCCACTTTTCCTAGCACTGTTTTGTCACTGTTAACTACGTTGCACTGCCATTGTGTCCCTCTCCTTCTCTCCAACTGTCATTGTCTGCTTTGCTCTTTGTATAACACAATCCCTGTCTACTATCTTCCGGTATTATTGCTTTTCCATCTCTTTGCCAATGCCACTGTCTTCTTCGCTCTCAGTATAGAAAGGCGCGAACATGTTTGTATTCCAAAGATTTTGGGAAAGGTACCGCACTATGCAGTCAGGGTCTTTTAAATAAACAGGAACATATTCGCATTTTTTATGCTCCAATAGGAACATTTCTCCGCTGGTTCCCTTACCTCCCCTGCTGCAGTAGAACTCGTAACTCAAATGAAAGAAAGTTATTGATCAGTAAAATTTAGATAATTACTTATGTGAAATTGAAATAACGCAAAACTAATTTTGCATGTCACACTGGACTTAACGTGAAAAAAATATTGCATGTTCCCAGATGATTACTGAGACACTTTACACTACAAGGATTTGGAGTGTTTCTCGCTAACAGATAAACATTTCTTAGCACAGGAAGATGGCTCTTCCACCTAGAGAATTTGAATAATTTTCTGTGATTATTTATGATTTATATTTCGCGTCATACCGGATCTAGCGTGTAGAAGTAGGATAACTTTGAACCTCCGTATCTTGGGAATGCATGAAGATATCACGAAAATTTTTAAGGTTGTTTTTGTGTGTGAAATCATATGGGACTTAAATGCTAAGGTCATCAGTCCCTAAGCTTACACACTACTTAACCTAAATTATCCTAAGGACAAACACACACACGCATGCCCGAGGGAGAACTCGAACCTCCGCCGGGACCAGCTGCACAGTCCATGACTGCAGCGCCTCAGACCGCTCGGCTAATCCCACGCGGCGTTTAAGGTTGTTCGAGATCCCTATCTTAGAAATACATCGTAAACCTTTCAGCGATTTAATGTGCGTAGCCGTCTTGGGCTCCTTGGCTGGGTGTTGGTCTGCTGGTGACGGCTAAAATATAGTAAAAAAAAAACTTATGGACGCTAATGGAAAGGAATTTTGTAATATTCATACTTCGATACTGTATGTATGATAGTTAAATTACGACGGTCCTTCTGTCGGCATACAAATGGTCTCTAGCCCAAGGGCCATCCAAAACATATAACCCCATCTTTTTATCACCAACGAAACTTGAATTATGAGCGCAGGAAAATACCGTTTTTATGCGCGGCGTTTTGGAACATATTAGCTACCCGTGCTATCGCATGTATACCGAATAAACGTTGAGCGGTTTACTGTAAATACCAAAATTATCTGTCATGGTAACAATAATACTCAATGTCCACCAAATAAACATCAAACTATTCATACAATATCTACGTACAACCTCTCAAACGTTGTCGGCGGTTTTCTTATCCACCTAGTTTACAGTACATAGTTGTCCGCTGAGCCTGTAAGAGGATTTTCTGGTGACAGGACGATCGCTTTAACAGAGAAAAACGGAATAAATACGGTATGAGTGAACGCTATTCGCATATGTATCGTTCGTCAAAGATAAAATAGCACCGGTAGATAGGAGGATTTAAATACAAAGAAAGTTACGCAGTAAATGTCTTAGACCACTCAAGTATGATCAAGTATTCCTCAAATGACAGTGTCGACAGGTTTAATAATAAATGACAAAAGGCATGTCTTCTTGTGTCCTTCACAGGCTATGTGGCCGAGTGTTTGAGGCACTGAACTTGCATTCGGGACTAGGGGGCTGCAAATATCTGGCAGACATCTGAGATTTATGTATCCCACGGTTTCCATAAATTTGTTACTGCGAGATGGTACCTTTAAGGAAGGCTCGACCAGTTTCGTTCCCAGTGATTATGCTATCTGAGTTCGTGGTGCGTCTCTAGAAACCTCGTCTTGAACAAGACGGTAATTCACAATCCCTACTTCCCTCACAGCTTCTGCCTTTAAAGAAAGTGACGTACAGAAAACGACAGCGCAGTTGAATACTGATGTTAGAATACGTATTCTTTCTATGGTAGATGACATTTCATCGATGAGTGTTCTAAGATTTTTACAATGAGCCCAATTAATGTCCGTAGTTACTGTTCTAATTGCTCACGACAGAAAGGCTCTTCGTAAAAATCTGTTTAAAAATGTTGGGCTCGCACTGTTCCACTACACCTACCAATCAACAGCAGATGTGAAAGAAAAGGTTATAAATAACCTCAAAATCAGCTCTCTCCGTGGTCATGCCATACGAACCATATTTTACACTTTAAGATAAGAAAGCGACGAATAACGAAGGAGTTACGCAAATTGGTCACAAACTGATATTCATACAGGTATCGACGGAAAAGGTGAAATAGTAAACTTAGGCGGCCGATCAGTGAATGTGTTATGCTGCAGAGCAGTTTCATTGCGCAACTGGCAAGGATAGTAAACAGGGGACAAGTCTATAGCAGGGCATAAAGTCTTCGCGAATTTCATTCCGTGTACTCCGTTGTACAGTAGCTATGCCTCGTAGACAGAGGCGTGAACAATAATGCGCATATCATCACTTGAGAGAGGACTTGTAGTTGGGTGCGAAGAAGCCGATTGGAGTAATCGGCGAATCGCTTAACATTTGAACAGGAGCTATGTCACAGTTCGACGATGCTGGCCGGTATGGGTGAACCCACCGTCAAGAAGGAAGCGGTCGACCTAAAGAGACGACAGAACGTCACGACAGAGCGATCGTCAAAGAGGCACTCACATCCTCTGGTTTATCATTATCATCGACCCGATGTGCAACTGGTGCATCAGTGAGCACCTGGCTCACAGGAAGGGGGCTGAGCTCACCCCTGTAACCCTGTTTGCAGAGGTGTCGGGCACATTCCGCCTGTAATCTTGTGGACTGATGTAAGTTTGTCTTCACTGATAAGTCGCGCTTCTAATTGAGCCCCGATGACCAGGGAACACGTGCCTGGAGATGCCCCGGACGGGGGTAGGGTACTAACCTGACTGTCGCCCACCATAGGGCCCGAAAATCGTGAGTGAAGGTCAGGAGAGCCATGGCACTTCGTAGCAGAACCCCTTTGGTTGTCATTCGCGTCACCCTCGCAGCACTACGGTACATCGACAATATTCCTCACCCCGTTTTGTTGCCTTCGCCGGCCGGAGTGACCGAGCGGTTCTAGGCGCTACATTCTGGAACCACGCGACCGCTACGGTCGCAGGTTCGATTCCTGCCTCGGGCATGGATGTGTGTGATGTCCTTAGATTAGTTAGGTTTAAGTAGTTCTAAGTCTAGGGGACTGATGACCTAAGATGTTAAGTCCCATAGTGCTTAGAACCATTTTTGTTGCCTTCCATGGCAAGCCATCCTTGGCTTACATTTCTGCGAGAGTTTCTACTGCTTGGTTTCGTGCTTAGCAGACCCTTTCCTTGGCCAGGAAGGTCGTCGGATCTCTCCCAAATTGAGAACGTTTGGAGGAACCATCTTGGGTGTCTGACAGTCTAACGCGCCAATTGGACATAATTTGGCACGTTATAACACAGGAAGACATCCAACAGCTTAGTAAGAGCCAAGTAGAATAACTGATTGCATAAAGGCCAGAGGTGGACCAAAGTGTTATCGACTTGCTCAACTCGTGAAGCTATTTCTTCCATTTTTTGTGGAATTGTATCATTTGTTCGTCAATATACATACTTTTTTTTCTTAGAGTGTATTTAGCAAGAAAATAAGTAGGAAGAACTCAGGACTGTATTTTCTACCAGGCAATCAAATTGTATAACATATTGACCGAGTATATTAAAGAACTAACAAAAATTAACATATTTGAAAGGGCAGTTTAAAGATTTCCTCTTAAGTAATTCAATACAACAAAGCTTTTCTTTGATTTCATGAAGTGGGGGTACTTAAATGTATCACAAATGAGTAATAAAACACCTCTATCATACTGCTACATACTTCCACAGTATCATACATGTAACCGGTACTAGAGAACCAGATTACCAAGCTCTGTGGTGAACAACAATAATCTCGTTTTATTTTCATGAGCTCAGTATATTCTTCCTCACGGAGGGATATTGACTCCGGTTTTAGGAAGCCAAAGGGTTTCACCATAGACATGTTGGTAGCGGATGTGTGCGTGTATACAAATTCTGTATCATGTGCATTTAGTGATGAGATGTGAATGAAAAACGTAATATTGGTCCTGGCTTTATTAACTAATTTGTTTGCAAGTAGGTATAAACAAAAGAGCATTGTACGTAAGTATGAATTCTCATAAGGGTATATCTGAAAATACTAATATTTCAACATTTATTATTTTGCTAAACATTAATTACGATTCCGAGTTTACTTTCAGTTATATTTTTGGTGGATTAATGCATCGTGATTGTAAAACGACCTGTGGATGATGAAACAGCCATGAAACACAAGTCCTTTCCAAAATGGCATGGCAGAAATGAGCGTGGAGACCTAACCTCAAGTGCAAGAGAACAGAAGCCAATCGACCAATGTATGATATTCTCCGAGAAGTCGATCTGGTGTTATGTCACGGTGCTGCAGTAGCCGGGATTATACTGTAGTTAGGTATTCGTGGCGACGCAGGGTGACATCAGCGTCCGGAGCACCTCTGCTGGGGCACTTACCTCACAAATCGCCGTATTTTTACGATCGCCGTATAATACTGCCGTTAGCCTCGCTGTCTAGCCTGGATGATAAACGGGCCCGGTCATTCGCCCAGCTACACCCAAACCAGACTAAAGCAAGAAGCCACGCTGTCTGTCAATATCGTACCGGCGTGTCAAAGAACGTTTTATTCGTCTGTCCAAACAAGGATGCACGTCCCACTTTATTAGTTTTAAATGAAGTTGGCGTCAAACCCCGTTAAAGTATTTCAGTCATATGTCTTGAAGATGGTTACGCAAGACACCAAGATCCAGTAGGCCCAAACCGCATCCATTCGCTTGATTAACGATCGACCGCCTAGTGCTTTTGCGAGCCTCTGTGAGATTGTTTTCCTCGATCGTATGTAGCCATTCCCCGACCGTTCTTCAGGTGTGCCTTAAATAGCCAATAAAAATAAAAACAAAACACAAATAAGGGAAGAACGGAGCTTACGAAATTTATAGTGACATGACGATCTTTCAATTTTCTCCATCACATTGTGGCGACAGGATGAACTTACAACCGCTGAAATACATCCAAAATTCCCTGGTGGTTGACACTTGTCAATTGTCCTGTCAGAAAGCTTTGTGTATGCGTTTTTCTGATGTTACAACTATTTTGTGGTTTCAAAATTTTGTGACCCGCTCTGTAATTTTCTGGTTTTACTGTCTACAGTCTACAGTGTAGCTGGTCTACAGTGATAACTGTCAAGGTGTACTCAGAAGGAGCAACGTTCGAAACTCTGTCGAGTGGAACAGATTTAAGTTATATATTACTTCATGAAAATGCTGGGGTGGTTCCTTAAACAAGGCCACTGCTGATTTACTTTCACGTCCTTGCGCGGTCGGAATTTTTCCTCCGTTTCTGATGACCTAGCACTCTCGTTGTCTTCCATATAACCTATAATGGTCTATCCTCTCCTCTTCCCCTCCATAAAAGGAAAAATATAGATAGATGCTTAAAACTATACTGATCCATATGTGTTCACTATTTTTAAAATTATAAGAACGTCGTCATCGTTTCCTTGCTCTACTTTGTACGGAGATTTTAATCTCTCGGAAACCTCTTTTAATTCACCACACGATTCTTCAACTAGAAAATCGATTACGAGTTTAAGTGCACCTAATAAGGGCTTTTGTGTTAGTGATTACTGTACGACCTAGTCACTTATACTATGAAGTGGAATTAGTATGTAGCTTGCAAAATAGAAAAAAATGAAGTACGAATAACTTTTTATATAATTTGAATAACACACTAGTATAATTGCAACAAGGTATGGAACACCTCTGTCCATTAACAATAGAGGAATTCTCTATTTCGGAAACATCGCCTGTGCTGCATGGTATTGGGTGTAAAAAGGGAGGTGGAGTGGTCGCGAGGAAGAAAACTTGTACACCAATTGATGGAACGTGTCTGTACACCCCTTTGTAATGCGGACTTCAGCACTAGATGTCACAATAGGTGTATCCACCAGCATAAAAGGAGGTGGGGCGTACTGTGCTGTCGGTAGAAGAGAAGTAACAGGAAAATGAATTGGTCAGTAGAGCTCAGTGATCAAACATAGGAATTATATAGTCAACTGATCGAAAATAACTGATACACCTGTCAATGGTGTCTTCATCAGAATGAAATTTTGAGAATCGTAAAATAATATTGTGAGAAAGCAATGGTCAGAATTTACAGCAACTATGTTCAAAGAAAAAAAAGAAAAAAAACCTCTCCTGACCGATCCATTCTGGTGTACCGACAACAGAATACGCCCCATCTCCTTTTATGCTGGCGGATACGCCTATTGAGATATCTAATGGTTAATTCCACATTAAAAAGGGGTGTCCAGACAAATCCCATCAGTTAGTGTGTATGTGTGACGCAAGTCTAACTATTCCTACTTGGAAAAGTAAGCAATATAATTGCAGCTAATCCATGTTCACATGTTCACATTTATTTTTGCCCTGTGTGTGTGTGTGTGTGTGTGTGTGTGTGTGTGTGTGTGTCCGAATGTCTTGAGTTCCTATGGCAGAAGAGAAACAATTCGGAGATGATGGTATTAGCATGACAATGCACCCTATAAGAAAGCAACAAATGTGAGACAATCGTTGAAATGGACTGGGCGGCCAAGAGTCTCAACCCATATGCAGAGGAACATCTTTGAGATGAGTTAGAACATCCACTTCGCACCAGATCCCAGTGTCAGACATCATTATTTTCTCTGGTTTCGGCCCTCGAGGAAGAATTGGCGGCCGTTCCACCACAGACATTCAGATACCTTATTAAAAGTGTGTTCAGCACAGTTCAAGCCGTCGGCGAAGTGTGGACCATATTAATGTCCAATGATAGGTGTCTGAGCAACTTTGATCAGATAGTGAACACTGTGTGTAATGTACACCAGTGGAACTGTTATGGCAATTTGGATTCAACTTGCTAGTTTCGCCTTCTTTAGGCAGGAAATACGTTTCAGGCAATGCGATGAGTGTACCTGAATTGGAAACATTATACTTCATGTTATTTCTTCAACAAGATATATGATTATGAATTTTCAGATGAACTATAGTGTTAAGTTACTGCAATAACACATTGCTTGATTAAAATAAAATCAAAGACTCAAAAACTTAATTCATGTGTGCTTTGCGTTATGGGTCCCAACTGCTTTATAAAAACTCTGGTTCCTCCTGTCGTATTATTTTCTCTTGGTGATAGGTGAAAAGACTTTTCTTTGCCTCCATATTAGCTTCAGACAAGCTCCAGCTCTGAGGTGAGACTTTTAATCTTCTAACATACACTCCTGGAAATGGAAAAAAGAACACATTGACACCGGTGTGTCAGACCCACCATACTTGCTCCGGACACTGCGAGAGGGCTGTACAAGCAATGATCACACGCACGGCACAGCGGACACACCAGGAACCGCGGTGTTGGCCGTCGAATGGCGCTAGCTGCGCAGCATTTGTGCACCGCCGCCGTCAGTGTCAGCCAGTTTGCCGTGGCATACGGAGCTCCATCGCAGTCTTTAACACTGGTAGCATGCCGCGACAGCGTGGACGTGAACCGTATGTGCAGTTGACGGACTTTGAGCGAGGGCGTATAGTGGGCATGCGGGAGGCCGGGTGGACGTACTGCCGAATTACTCAACACGTGGGGCGTGAGGTCTCCACAGTACATCGATGTTGTCGCCAGTGGTCGGCGGAAGGTGCACGTGCCCGTCGACCTGGGACCGGACCGCAGCGACGCACGGATGCACGCCAAGACCGTAGGATCCTACGCAGTGCCGTAGGGGACCGCACCGCCACTTCCCAGCAAATTAGGGACACTGTTGCTCCTGGGGTATCGGCGAGGACCATTCGCAACCATCTCCATGAAGCTGGGCTACGGTCCCGCACACCGTTAGGCCGTCTTCCGCTCACGCCCCAACATCGTGCAGCCCGCCTCCAGTGGTGTCGCGACAGGCGTGAATGGAGGGACGAATGGAGACGTGTCGTCTTCAGCGATGAGAGTCGCTTCTGCCTTGTTGCCAATGATGGTCGTATGCGTGTTTGGCGCCGTGCAGGTGAGCGCCACAATCAGGACTGCATACGACCGAGGCACACAGGGCCAACACCCGGCATCATGGTGTGGGGAGCGATCTCCTACCTGGCCGTACACCACTGGTGATCGTCGAGGGGACACTGAATAGTGCACGGTACATCCAAACCGTCATCGAACCCATCGTTCTACCATTCCTAGACCGGCAAGGGAACTTGCTGTTCCAACAGGACAATGCACGTCCGCATGTATCCCGTGCCACCCAACGTGCTCTAGAAGGTGCAAGTCAACTACCCTGGCCAGCAAGATCTCCGGATCTGTCCCCCATTGAGCATGTTTGGGACTGGATGAAGCGTCGTCTCACGCGGTCTGCACGTCCAGCACGAACGCTGGTCCAGCTGAGGCGCCAGGTGGAAATGGCATGGCAAGCCATTCCACAGGACTACATCCAGCATCTCTACGATCGTCTCCATGGGAGAATAGCAGCCTGCATTGCTGCGAAAGGTGGATATATACTGTACTAGTGCCGACATTGTGCATGCTCTGTTGCCTGTGTCTATGTGCCTGTGGTTCTGTCAGTGTGATCATGTGATGTATCTGACCCCAGGAATGTGTCAATAAAGTTTCCCCTTCCTGGGACAATGAATTCACGGTGTTCTCATTTCAATTTCCAGGAGTGTATTATAACAGATTAGTTTTGTGTCCTTTATGAATTCTGAACATCTGTGGTATTCTCCTTTCCAGAAAACTTGTTTCTTGATCCTAACGAAATAACTTATTCGGATATTAGATGAACGTGCCGCAGTCACCAAACGCTTTGGCACAGTCATTAAGACATAAGCCTGGCTCTCGGGAGGAACTGAGATCAGATAGGCTCCTGCCACATACATTTCGGTTTTCCACCGATTTTCTGAAACCCCTGTTGTGAATAACGTTAAAGACCCTTTCAACTGAATTCAGCCGATTTGATTCTCTATCCTTGCCCAATGCCAACTGAGCTCCGTTTCCCATAATCTCGGCGTCTACGAGACGTTAATGGCTAATCTTTCTTTTTCCTCGAACCACTCAGTTTTAGACTTTAGGCATTACGTAATGAGCTATTATCATTTTACATGAGGAGGCTGCATTTATATTCACCTGTGTTTTGCATAATTTTACTTAATCATCACGTCTTGTGCTTCATAAATTCTTTGGATATTATGCGCTCAAAAGAACTTTCGAAGAGTTAAATAACTGAAGATTTAAACACTCTAAAAAAGTTTAATGAATAATTTAGTGTTATGCATTAGAATTTTGAAAGAATGCTGTAAATTTATATTTTAAAGTTAGTCTGGCCAATAGTTGGAATTAACCTGCTTTTCTATACATTTCTCTAAGCGCATCTGCAACTTCAGTATCAACGTAAGTCTTCAGAGCACCAAACCATGCATATTCAGAATCAATGACAATTTCTGTTATTATGTATTTATGTAGAGAATTACACCCAGATAACGCAGTAGCATCAACAAAAACTGCTTACTAAATATCACTTAGTTCTTTTGGGGTAAGGAATATCTGATTTTTTCTGCGTGCTGAGCGATGGAGCTAATCTAAGATAGCTAACTGTATCTTGAGGATGATGGAAAGGATTATGATTAGATAAAGTAAGTACATGTCCAAATGAGGAAGCAACAATCGAATTTGCTTTTTATAAACTATCACTTTAGCGTGAGTTTATACAGATCTAAAGGAAATAATTAACGTTGTCCTATGAGAAATAATACTATATAATTAATTTCACGTTGGGCTTAGCAAATTCAAATTTTATTAAATAGTGGTACAATCAGTCAAACAATATGGGCAACTCAGTCCATTAATGTATGTAGAGTAGCAGTGAAATCGTAACCACACCAGCATTCACAGAACAGTAACTCGACATATATTTTCGTCAGAACTGGCCAATAAACGTTCGCATCACACTCAGTTTCTTGGAAGTTCAGCATGGAATGCGCACAGTAGCTGCAGCATGTACTCTATATTCTCGACAATGGTCAAATAACATAGGGAGAGTGTTATACCTTGACGATAGTGTACCTGGGAACATAATATGGCTTTTAGTGGTACTTCAGTGTAGCGATTGATTTTAGCATCACCTAAACGAATGCGCACTAGAGACTAACACAAGCAGTTCCGCCATTTTCTGAAGTTTTTGTTGTCGTTAGACATGAGATTGCATTTCCCACAGCATTTGTAGATATTTCACGTTCTAACATTTAAGTCCTCTATGATATGTCAAATCGAATTGGATTATATAGTTAATTCTTCATGTACAGAATTTTACGGTGACTAAAATGCTATAATATATTTTTAGAACGATTTAAATAACATGTGAAATTTAAGCCATAATTCGCCAGTCATGCGGCATCTTGCTCCTTGAAACAAAAGTAGGTCTTTTACCATGGAACATATGACACTTGCAAATTAATGAAGTTTCTTAACAATTTTATCCGCTTTAAAATTAAAATCTATGTTTTTTTCCAGTAGCTTATATTTCAAAATATATTTAAATTTGAACTGGTTTTTGATAGCGCTTCTGTTTAATTTTATTTTACTTATTGATTATTGATGTGTAGTACAAGTAGACTATCGAACAAGTAGACTATTAAACATAGCGTTCACAAGATTCTCTCGATTGCAACACTTATAAATTTCAGTAGAATATTTGCTCGTATTTCGTACCTTGGATCATGTTTTCACATTTGGAGAAACAACCTTAATTTTCCGGAGCAATTTTTGTAATTTCAGAAAAAGACTGCAACACATGAAAAATAAATGGCATTATTTAAAAAGTCATAAGAAAATATATTAAACTTCTATTACAGGATTTGCTAGAGGCGGAAGTTTGAAAAGTGATGATGGCGTGTTCCTAAACCACCCTAAATGATTAACTGTGGATTGTAATGGTGATGGTGAACGAGTAGTGTGCCACACTCCATTCGTTAACATCTGTTGGAAAATTTATTAGGAGCTGACCAAGCCAACACTTAACCAGGACCTTTCATAGATAACTCCATAGTCACTGCCTGTAACATACATTTCTGTTAGAGAAGCAGTTTATTAATGATGTTACTGAGAAATATTTTATCCTTGCTTCTACTACCTCTAGTAACCCTTCTTTTTATTCTTATTCCTCCTGCATTTCTCGATTTCTGATTAGCGACTGATGTCTTACGGTTTATAACTGGCACTTACATTATCTCCTGCAAGGCGGAGAAATCTTAACTGCTAACAAATATACGACTCTCGAAGCATGCTCTTCAACTCTCGTTTAGTCCTAATATTCACGATATTCATAGGCTGGAAAAGCACAATACCGTATTATGTACGTATCGTCCCAGTTACAACTATGTGAATTACGTCTAGCACATCTTACTGCTGAAACAATAATGTAATTGTAAACATTCTGCGTTGTAAAATTGATTTTAAATATAAGACTATACAATGCTTGCCATTGAAATCAGAAACGACGGTAAATGATGAAATTTTGTTTATTAGGTATACACAGCATGGTAAGAAGAATTAATGCTTAAATATGTAGGCGATTTGCGTGTATAGAGTGTGCGAAATTTGGCACAGAGAATTCTTACCAGTGGCAGCCACAGTGGCTCTAAGTCGGCTGGGCATCGAGCCAAACTGAGCTTCGATGACAAATACTATCACGTCATTTCATGCTTCTTCAGTTCTGTGTCAGAGATAATTAATCGTAGAGGCTGGTGCGTGGTGGCGTGTCGCTTTCTCGCAACCCATGGCCAGATGTTTTCAGTGGTTGAGAGATCTGTAGAGGGTGCTGGCCAGGGATACAGTCGAACACTCTCTTTATCGAGACAGGTCAGGGTAGAACGGGTGACAGGCATTATTGTGTTATCTTGATTAAAGATAACATCACATGGGTCTCGAAGACAGGACACAGCTTTCTGAATTAAAACGTCACATATATACCACCTGCTGTTCAAATGACCGACTATGAGAACCAGAGGTGGTTGCATTGTGTACCTAGTGGCACCCTGAACAATCACGTACGATTCTGGGTTCGTAGGACGATAATGAATGTAATCTTGAAAAGTTTGTTCTCCTTAGCCTGCACACTCTTGTAAGTTCATCGCGATGCTATACGCAGAACAGATCTTGTTGTGAAAAAACAACGTGGTGCAACTCCTGTGCAAGATGTTACCATTGGGCACACAATCGTCGCCACGTCTCTCTCTGCTGCAGCGTCATGCGGAGCCGGAACATGGGTTGGCGTGCCGATAGTCCACGATGCTCCAGGCGTTATCACACTGTCCATTGGTCTACTTACCTTGCTGCAAAAAAGCCAATTTAGTGACTCATGATTCGTGACGTGCGATCCTGCACGGCCGAGCGAACAATACGTCTGTGTTCTCGGGTGCTAGTTGCGTGGAGCCGTTGAGATGCTGCATAACGTCGAGTATGACTGTCCTGAACCCATCGATTACACACTCGCATGTCAGTAATGAGACCTAGACCACGCGACCAGCTATATCGCTTAATGATGAATCACAATGTCGAGAGACCAAAAATCACACTTGTTGGTAGACGTGTCTCCTTCTTGAGCGAGGTATAACACCATTTTCTCACGAACAAAAATCATTCAAATGCTATTTCAAAATGAGAAACCCAATTCGTAATCTTCCCGTATATACAAGGAGTAGATATCGTTGCTCGTATTTATCTTGTGTAGTTCACCGTAATCCCTATCATTTTTCTATCCAAGCGTTAGTTAAATTAATTACGGCTCGCGATATTTTTCATGTGGATTACAGATTTTCAGTGAGTGCTCAGCCTTTGAAGTTTATACTTACTCTCTCAATAATAACATTTTCAATGCCGAAGAAAAACATGATTACGAGGAAAAGAAGGAAAACAAGTAAACAGTGCTATTAGTCGGTGAGGTGAAGATGAAGGGAAAAGGCCCAGTAAAGAAGAAAGGCTTTATGTGAGAACCTCTCAGTACAGTATTGATTAACAGTGCCATGAAGCATGTGATACTTTGTCGCTAAGCACACCTCGAAAGAAAGCTATCTGTTCGGTTTTGAAAGGACTGGAGTACTGTGGAGGACGAATGGATTTTGGGACAGCATAATAAGAGAAGCACCTGGCATCTGGACTCTACCTCGGATCCGATAGTGGCAACAGTGCGCTGCGAGCACTCGCTGGTGATAGACATTCGGAACACACGCGTGGCGGATCTTGACTGAGCGCCCCTCCCCCATCCCTTTTGACACCCACTGGGTGTGGGCAGACCGCCACTCGACATCACCTTTCCATGACGACCGAGACGGTTTTTCTACTATTCACCATGAGATGCGAATGACACTCATCAAAACGTTGGACCATTTCGACAGAGGAGTCACTCGGTTGTAAATTCGGTATCTTTGTAATAGTTCAACCCGCCTGGTGAGACAACGAGATTGTAATTAGAGGTCATTCTCATATGAAGAGCAGCTGGAAACAACTCACGGAACAGTGAAATCGTTTCTATCAAGGCAATACTCGGGAAACTGCTACTATTTCATGTTTTAATAAATGTTTTATGCTCATTTTGCCTTCTCTGTCTTCATTTTTTGGGTTAATTGCCTATCTACACATAATTATGAGTTATTGTAATTTTATTCATCCATAGATCACATTTTCAAGGATGTTGAACGTATAATAATATTACAATTTAAGAACAACAAAAATAACATAATTCCTGTAGATAAGCATTTACACACTTGAAGGTTTACTCTGACAAGGACTGCATAGGTAGTCGGCTGTGGTCTTGTAGTAGAAACCATCCCAGTATTTGTCTGAAGTAAGTTAGGGAAGCCACAGATAACATAAATCAGCATAGCCAGATGAAGACTGGAGCCTCCACCCTCCCGAATACAACGCCAGTGTGTTTAAAACAGTGCTACCTAATTCTATTTATCCCAATTGTATTACACTATCTTGCAAATAAGTTGCTTATCAACAAAAAACTGGTGTTAAATGATGACTAACTGAAACCCTCAGCTGCCGACAGGTGTTGTTGATATACCTCGACGTGGACAGATGAAAATGTGTGCCCCGACCGGGATTCGAACCCGGGATCTCCTGCTTACATGGCAGGCGCTCTATCCATCTGAGCCACCGAGGACACAGATGAACAGCGCGACTGCAGGGACTTATCCCTTGCACGCTTCCCGTGAGACTCACAGTTACTGTCTTCATATATATATAGTTAAAGGCTACCCAGCCATTGACCTTCGTCTGTGCGAATGCGCACAGGTTGCCCAAACTCTTACGGGAATCGCCAAAGCGTGCGCGAGTAATGAGTGTATGGGCAAATGTCTATAAGGTACATTACATATGTAGAATTGTGGACAGTTGGGAATGTGAGTCTCACGGGAAGCGTGCAAGGGATAAGTCCCTGCAGTCGCGCTATTCATCTGTGTCCTCGGTGGCTCAGAGGGATAGAGCGTCTGCCATGTAAGCAGGAGATCCCGGGTTTAGTCCCGGTCGGGGCACACATTTTCAGCTGTCCACATCGAGGTATATCAACAACACCTGTCGGCAGCTGAGGGTTTCAGTTAGTCATCATTTATTCCAGGGAAATGCTGGACGGTCAACAACAGTAATCTGTTCTTTCGAGAACAGCTACTGTCTTCATATATAGCTACTGTTAAACTGTTCATTCATTGCTCACTTCCTGTCACTGCACACATTTCAGACTCTATGCAAACATTATGTCATAAAACACACAATGTCAGCTGACACCAGAATCATAGCGACGATGTTTGGTTTCCATTTTGTATACCGAAACTTCAGATCAGCTTGTCTCAAAAACTGTCGTCATCCCTCAATAATGAATGAGATGTTGAACTCAGGGAGAGGATAAGATGTTTATATTATACATTTCATTGCCCTGGGAGTAAGGTTTTGCAGAAAATAAAATGTAAATAAGTTATACATAACTGCAACCAGTCACTTTTTTTAATAATTATGTTTTATTCCATGAACCGGTTGTCGAACCTTTTCAGGTTCATCTTCAGATGATTTCAGGAAGTTACATCATTATTGCTAGCGTAATGCTGGGTGCTGGCTCTATGACAAAAAGATGGAACACACTTTAATGTATCGCCATGACTATAGCTTATCTGTCATTATGGATGTAAATTTAGTTTTTTACTTATTGTGACAGTATAGGCGGCTTTTTTCGGTTAGTGTCCATCTGTCTGCCTCCATTTTGATGTCCAGTTGTTATATCACTACACACACTTCCACACAATTTATATTAATTTACATTCTGACGGCAAGACTTTTCCAGCATCAGCATCCAGCATGCGCTTTACGACTGTTGCTTGTAACAAAGATCTTGACAGAAAGATATGGCACATGGAAGGTCATCCGCAGCACAGTAAAAAAAAAAAAAAGTGAGCAGACTTCGAATAAGTCCTCAGCAATACGACCTTGCACTACATAAGAAAAACTACTGATATTCAAGGGAGGACAAGACGCACTTGTTTCACAAACTGGTGTTCGCGCATTTCAAGCATGCTCGATAAAAATTACAGGATCTGACTTACTACGTTATGCACAACAAACTGACGCGACATAGCTTACAGTGTTTTCAAGGGAAACAGTGGATGGTTGCATAACTTCAGACAATGTTACAGAATTGGTAGACGTAAGATAACGAAATTTCAAACAAAGAGTCAACTTGACGATGCACAGCAAACAGTGAAATCGGCCAGAAAAACTCGAGAGGAGTTAAACAGACTTATCCAATCGGTCAGTAAGGAATTTGTTTTCAACTCAGGTCGGATTTGAAGAGGAAATGCGTATAAAAGGCACCCTGGAAATTAGCTGTGACAAGAGATTTGTATCAAAATCAGCTAACACCAATGCCTTAACGCAAAGTATACAATTATGTCGACTATTAATATGGATGATAAACTGGCTGTAAACTTGTTCATTGTGATGTGAAAATTTGGAGGTGCTTTGTCCCTGCGATTATTTCTCGTGCGCGTGATCTTCCAATGGCAAGTGTGAACATTTACATCACAGCAAGTAAGAGTGGGGAAATTGGCTAAGAGAACTACAACTATGGTATGAGCACTACTTTTGGCCAATAGCTGATCAAAATAACTTGCTTGTTCTTGATTCCTGGTCTGCGTATAAAAATCATAATCCTTCATAGCAAACTATCCCTCTTGAGAAGTGCGGACATTGCAGTTCATACCACTTGCAATCTCTAGACAAACGGAACCTCTGGATAACCAATTTCACGATAAGCTCCTCGACAGAGTTTCGCATGCGGTTGCATGCGATTAAATTCCATCAGTTCTCATCACCCCGTTACATGATTCTATACACATTCTTTAAGAGTGGATAACTAACTGAACGTCCTGCACTGATTGTAACATTCAAGAAATTCGTCTTCGATCTTGATGGTGCTAACCTTTCTGATGACTGTGGCTTGCTATTTTTCATTCGGTGTTCATGGTGCAATTTAATTGTTTGTTTTGAACATTTCTTGAATTTCCACGAAGTTCATTTTGTGAAATGTAATACATATATCCCATAGAAGGTTGATCTCTGTGCCTCCCAGACACTCATTTTCTGTAGCCGTCCTGTTGCAGATTGCAAGTCATCAGCAGCTAACATAAGTTTCCTCACGAAGGCTGTATGACAGTTATTCAGAATCTGTATCTAGCACCAAATCTTCTCAACTCAGAAGAGAAACTGCACGTAATTTCGAATTACATTTTGTTCAAAATGGATACATATCGGAATCCAAATCTTTAAAAAATGTACGTAATTTCTAGTACAGCTTCATTAGATCCTGAAATGGTAGCATACTCAGTGAGGACAGGAAACGAATCCCACGTGAAGAGGTCCTTATGTTTCCTTCTCGAAATACTCACCAAAATGGGAAAAAAGAGGATCCAGCAAGATAAATGGAAATTCTTTCTTTCTTCTCTGCTTAGAAAGTTTCAAATACGAAACTGCAGCTAAATTCGGATATTAATTAACTTAATACAATCCAATTAAAAACTTCTAAGAGTATCAAACTCTCTATGGCAAAATAAGTTTCACTCAGCGGTTGCTGCCCTTTGCGAACGTGGAAAGACGTACTCCAGTAGTTCTTGCAAGATCTATATCAGTGACACAACTCGGAATGTAACAAAGTCCAGCGTCTTACGCAGACCACGTATGATGACAGCCCCACACTCTCGATCACGTAATAATGGTGTCAAGCTCGACCGACAAAAAGTGTTTGTGCTTTGACTACGAATATTCGGTAATACACGTGTGGATAATTTTGTCATCTTTGTTATATCTTTTCACTGCTCCAGTTACACTGACGAGTCCAATTATGACCACCTGCTTAATAGCATGTTGGTCAACCCAATGAACGCAACACAGCAGCAGTTCCGTGTGTCATGGATTTGGCAAGCCCGATGTCTACGCACGGTTAAGCAAATCCCATAAACTGCGGGTTGCATACTTAAAAAATGAAGGCGCCGCCGTTACTTCGGTGTTAAGGGGAGCCGGAGGTGGTCAAATCCAAAAAATTACGATTTTTTTTTGCTACCGAAAATTAATTGGAACATTCCTCTTTAATATAAACTTTGAATTATTGTTCTACTCGCCCTAGAAGTGGAGTTATTACCATTTTCCCCCACGCCTGCAGAGGAAATGGGCGGCCGCTGAATGCATCAAACACCGTCTCGTGACTTCCTGGCGAACTGCTTGGGATTTTCTCGGCCTGTTACGCATACACCGCCTTATGTTACGCATACAGCGAGTGTGCAAGGGTTGGCTACATTGTTTTCTGTGACAAATATTACCCGTATTTCCTTACAGCTTACTCCTATTTTCCTCAGAATTTCGAACATCTTGCTTCATTTAATATTGTCGTACACTTTTGTTCTGGTTACGACGCCACGTTTTAGTAACCGTGTATATAAGAAGAGGAAGAACCTAGGGAAAAGAAAATGAACACTAATACCAAGTTGCGATACTACAATGAATGAGAGCGCGGAACTTCGTCTCTTTGCTGTTTACCGTTTCGAAATAGTTCAGTGTTGCGCCTGTTGTTGGTAGTATTATATTTCTTGTGTAAAGCGGGTAATATGCAGTATGTACAAGAATCAGGAGGGAACAATAAAACCAATTTTTCATGGCTTAGCACAGCCAGAATTGTTACACAGATGTCTACACGGAAAGACGCAGAATCCTAATGAGAGCGTAAACAATTTGATTTGGAAAGTGATCCCTAAAAGGGTGTTTGTAAGCATAAAAACACTGCACTTTGGCATTTATGATGCAATAGCAACCTACAACCAAGGGAACAGTGTGAAGTGTGAAGTTCTGAAGGCATTAGGATTTACAGCTGGGGTGAACACTGTACGAGCACTAAGAAATATTGACAGAGAAAGGATAAGAGGAGCAGAAAGAAGAGAAAGGCATATGAAGTATGATGGAACAACAGGCCAGAAAAGAAGACAGAAGAGGAAGCTTTTGGAAGATGAAGAAGAAGACCCTGATAATCCATCCTATAGTGCAGGAATCTATTGAGAAACTTTGATAGCCATTTCCCGTAAATTAGAATTTTTCGAATATAAGGAACAATTTCTCAAAATCCACTCAAGCTAGAGAGATGAAATTTTTATACAGCACTCCTAGTGGTCAAACTTACATTGTAACACAGCCATTTGGCAATATGTTCAGTAGTTTCATTTCAGTTTAATTATAAAGCAATTATTTGTAAAAAAATTTGGGTCATTAATAAAAAAGTAATTGGAAAGAAACTAGAAAAGATACTCCAAAATCCCTCTGTCATAACTGCAATAATAAACCACTCTATATGAAAAAAAAATTCAAATTTTTCTATTCGGTAGTTTATTCATAACTGTTCCTCAAACTTAGTGATTTTAACATGGGCAGCATAGGCACCTCCGGCTCCCCTTAACGGGCTTCCTTCATTCCCGCTGTAGTTCCGACAGTGTGACGATTCCAAGAACTGTGGCGCTGCGGTCTCATCGTACTCGTCGACTAGTTCTCTCTTACTGCAGCACGCAGGAGTGTAAGGTTAGTCGTGACTTACTGTTAGAACGGAAGATGAGTACACGGTCTTGCTGCTGTGAAGTAGCACTGACAAACCGAAACGACCGATTGTGAGCATCAGATGGCTTTAAACAAAGCTGTGTTTTGTGAGACTGTGGACAGAGTAAGACGAAAATCAACTGATGCACTGTACAGAATAGCAGATGTGTCCCTTTAGAGGAGGAGCGTTAACTGGAATAAGTTTCACGTTATAGTTCACGCTTTAGATGAAAAACATACAAATTTCGTCCATTGCAAACCGAATGCTTATATTCATGTTTATGCCATCTTCATCATGAGAAAAAATATGTCCTGCGTCAAACGAAAACTGGGCACAGAACATCACTTTTATGTCCCTGCGACAAAAAAGCGCCCTAACTCGTAATTCGTTTGTCACGGCAACTTGCGTTTATGGGCTTACAGCGAATTGTGTAGCTTATCGTTCATTTCTATTATTTGTTTTAATAATTAATTACCATTTAGAGATTGTACTTCATCTTCATGTCTCGTTTTCTGGCACTGTCGTTACAGATACGGTAACGCCTCAAAAACGTGTACACGTCAACTTAATTGTTAGAAATTCCCTGACTAGATGTTGATTTTAAAACAAATTTGCAGCTGTCTGAGAAAAAGTTTCACCTATGTAATTGTATGTATAAACAGAATAACATTCAGTGCTAACCGGCCAGTCATTATAAAACTTGCTTGTGTCATTTAGGCAGGTTGTTTTGTAACATTTCAACTCGTGCTTGACAATGGCTATAAAATCGAAATCATGACTATGTGATATAAATCAATGATAATTTACTGTTTACTGGTCGAAATTTCTTTCAAAACGGTTGCGTACGTTGTTGGAATGACGTGCGTCCGCCTCTATACTTACGAACTCCTGTTCTCTCCCTCCTTTCTGAGCGAGTCAGTCCCTTGTACCCTACATCAGACTCAGGTGACGATTGGGTTGCGGCGGAGAAAAAATGGTTCAAATGGCTCTGAGCACTATCGGACTTAACATCTGAGGTCGTCAGTCCCCTAGAATTTAGAACTACTTAAACCTAACTAACCGAAGGACATCACACACATCCATGCCAGAGGCAGGATTCGAACCTGCGACCGTAGCAGTCACGCGGTTCCGGACTGAAGCGCCTAGAACCGCTCGCCCACCGCGGCCGGCGCAATGTGCGGCGAAGACTCACGAGTCGAATCTACGGCGCACGGAGGCGTTAAGTTCGGAAATGACGTCACAGAACTCCCTGGAGAGTTCAAAGCGCATGTACGAAGCTGATTTCCGATCTGTAGTGGACACAACCAAGCCCTCGATCGCGTACCAGTTGTGTCCCATCGGAATTCCGGTCTTGTGAAACCGACAGTTATATTGTTGGAAAATGCCATCGCCGGCGTGGAAGACAACAAGCATAGAGGAGTACAGGTGGTCTGCGTGAATGTTCACGTGGTCCAAAGCTGTCATGATGCCTTCGATTACCACCGCAGGGCCACGCGGGCTAGCCGCGTTGTCTAGGGCGTCTTGTCACGGTTCGCGCGACTCTCCCCCGTAGGAGGTTCGAGTCATCCCTCTGGCATGGGTCTGTGTGTTGTCCTTAGCGTAAGTTAATTTAAGTTAGGTTAAGTATGTGTAAGCTTAGGGACCGATGACCTCAGCAGTTTGGTGCCATAAGATCTTACCACAGATTTACAAATGTTACCACCGCATGCCCAATACAAGCACGGGTGTTTATCCCAGATAGCATAAAACTGCCCCCATCGGCCTGCGTCCGTGGTTCTGTGCATGTGTCGAGCAGCTGTTCGCCTGTATGATCGCGTATCCGGACTGGACCGTGACCTGATGTAGCAAGGAAGGTGAACCATCGGACCCGGCGAAACATTTCCATTGATCCACCGTCCACCCTTGACGATCCGGTGCAATTCTACTTGATGATGTCGCTGGCTGAACATGGAAACACATATGGGTCGTCTGTTACGGAGCTGTGTGCGATGAACGTTGTGATTTGAACCACTTGTCCCTGCATTAGTGTTGAACTTTATCGTCACAACTGTCACAGATCGACGTCTATCCCGCTTCACACAATCTCCACGTTCTATGATGACGCGTGGACTTCCAACACCTGTCACCTTTCGTTGATGCATCGTCCTTCAACCTTTTTAGATAGATAATCACGTCAATAACACGCTAACAGCCAACTATCTTCGTCGTTTACGAGACGCTCGCTTCCAGACACCAGGCCATAACAATCTACCCTTTGTCAAAGTCACTTATGTGAGCAGATTTTCCAGTTTTCAGACCATCTCGTCGTTAGTATAATTCCCCAATCGTCTCAGCTGCGCTTATACACACATCGAAAAAAGGTTTCGCATCACCCCGGTTCCCAGAACTCCTGAAGATGGACGTTGACTGTGGATTTTATATCACGGACACAGTCTCTTTGAATGTTCAGAGATGTCACTAAACTTGCACAAAGATGTAAACAACCATGAATGAGTAGCGCCTATTACACCGAGAGGATCCGACAGCCAATCAGGTCCAGTTGTTCCACGAGAAAGGAGGTACACGGCTCGTGTTGTCTGTAGTTCAACCATGTCTAGACGGTCAGTCCCGCGATTCGATCGCGTCCAAATTGTGACTTTCGGCCAGGGAAGTGCTCTCAACAGGGGAACTGTCCAGGCGTCTTGCAGTGAACCAAACGCATTTTGTTCGGGCATGGAGGATATACAGAGAGACAGGACCTGACGATGATATGCCTCGCTCAGGCCGCCCAAGGGCTACTACTGCAGTGGATGACCGCTACCTACGGATTATGGCTCGGAGGAACCCTGACAGCAACGCCACCATGTTGAATAATGCTTTTCGTGCAGCCATAGGACGTCGTGTTACGACTCAAACTGTGCGCAATAGGCTGCATGATGCGCAACTTTACTCCCGACGTCCACAGAAAGGTCCGTCTTTGCAAACACGACACCATGCAGCGCGGTACAGATTGGCCCAGCAACATGCCGAATGGACCGTTCAGGATTGGCATCACGTTCTGTTAACCGATGAGTGTCACATAAGCCTTCAACCAGACAATCGTCGGAGACGTGTTTGGAGGCAACCCAGTCAGGCTGAACGACTTAGACACACTGTCCAGCGAGTGCAGCAAGGTGGAGATTCCCTGCTGTTTTGGGCAGGCGTTATGTGGTGCAGCTGATTGTCATGGAAGGCGCCGTAATGGCTGTACGATACGTGAATGCCATCCTCCGACCGATATTGCAACCATGTTGGCAGCATATTGGCGAGGCGTCTTGATATACGACAATTCGTACCCACATCGTGCACATCTTGTGAATGACTTCCTTCAGGATAACGACATCGCTAGACTAGAGTGGCCAGCATATTCTCCAGTTCTCCAGACATGAATTCTATCAAACATGCCTGGGAGAGATTGAAAAGGGCTGTTTATGGACGACGTGACCCACCAACCACTCTGAGGGATGTACGCCGAATCGCCGTTAAGGAGTGGGACAATCTGGAGCAAGAGAGCCTTAATGAACTTGCCTGCATCAGTGCAAGAGGACGTGCTACTGGGTATTAGAGGTACCGGTGTTTACAGCGATCTGGAGCACAACCACTGAAGGTCTCGCTGTATAGTGGTACAACATGCAATGTGTCGTTTTCATGAGCAGTAAAAAGGATGGAAATGAAGTTTATGTTGATCTCTATTCCAATTTTCTGTACAAGTTCCGGAACTCTCGGAACCAAGGTGATGGGAAACTTTTTTTGATGTGTGTACATATTTTCCTTAGCTCTTCACGTTCCCGCAAGGCCGCTAGGCATGGCCATTGGTCATTATAGAAACTGGTGTGCAGAACTTAAGGACGAAAGTCACTTTCACAGGACGTGTCAATGCCAAGGAACATAGCTCGCTAAAACTTGGACCATACATAGGAGGAAACTCTACAGTACAGTACAGAACGTAATTGAAATAAAATGCAATGAGGCAGGCAGAAATGACACTTCTAGTCACAGACAATAATTACGTTGAAGTCACCGTGAAATATGATGGCTCCCTGGACAAAATCCAGACCTTGGTTATTAATTGGTTTTGTAACCACCACAGACAGCAATGCATGCTCTGCAACGTGCTCCCATGCTGGCCACAAGACTGGGAAGGAGTTCTTGTAGGAGGGCTTTCTGTTCCTTCACCAGCGCAGTTGACAAGTGCTAGGTGGTCGTTGGTGCATGTTGACGTGCTGCAAATATACGTCTCCCCGACTCATCTCACACGTGCTCGATGGGAACGGGGGAACGGACAGGCCAGTTCATTCGCAAAAATTTAACTTCTTTCAGGAACTCCTCCACCTGCGTTGTTCGATGCGGTCGCATATTGTCATCCATAAAAGTGAAGTCAGGGCGAATGTCACCATGAAAGGACGCTCGTAGAGAACGAATGCGGTGTCACAATAATGTTGACCGGTGAGCCTACGGTGTTCGAAGACTTGGAGAACAGTACGCCCATGCAACATTATGGCTCTTCTCACCATGACACCTGGACCACCAAAAGAAAATTATCGAACTTGTTACTTTTGGTGGTTCAGGTGTAATAGTGTTGGGAGGCATAATGTTGCATGAGCGTACTAATCTCCAAATTTTTGAACGTGGTAGACTCACTGGTGTTATGTATTTCTTTCACTGTCCTTCTCTAATATACTGTAGCAGTTGTTTGTAGGTATGGTCCAAGTTTCATCGGGCTATGTTACTTGTCAGTGATGCACCACATGAATGTCACTTTGATCCTTAAGTTTTTGCACAGTAGTGCTTTTGCTCTTCGTTGTACTCTTAACTATTTTTGGTAAGTGTTATTTTCTTTAAAATATGTGTGGTAATATGTTACATCTCAAAATAACTATTACATTATTTTTAGTTTAATCGGATGTTCATATCAACATTTTGAAGCTTATGGGTGCTCAACGCAGAGCTTATCAGTAATCAACCTTTCATAGTTCTGAACGTTACAAAGGCTACGAAGAAACATTTTCGATGCAACATTCCACTTTCATAATAAAACCACTAAAAACTCGATGTGCATGTCGATCAGATTTAGTGTTTTAACTGTACTAGATATCTGTATGAATGGCGCTACGTATATATACATCGATATGTTTTTACTACTACCTTTAAATAACTGTGCCTGTACTGTTAATGATTTCGTTGAAATTCTGTCTGTTGACATGCGACGACTTTGTAGGCAAAAGTGCGTTGGTTCAAATGGCTCTGAGCACTATGGGACTTAACTTCTTTGGTCATCAGTCGTCTAGAACTTAGAACTTGGAACTACTTAAACCTAACTAACCTAAGGCCATCACACACATCCTTGCCCGAGGCAGGATTCGACCTGAGCGCTGTTCCAGAATATAGCGCCTAGAACCACTCGGCCACCTCAGCCAGCCGTGATGGCTTTCCTTCGATTCGTTTACAAAGATCCCACATTTTCCTTGAACTATTTCAGTGGTAGATATTTTGCCTCCAGCACCCCGCTGGAGCGTAAATAAACTGTGAGGAACGTAGTTACATTCAACGTAGGGTTGAATAACAAGTAGTTGATCATTTTACAACTTAATGTGAATCTTCAAACTGCATTTAAAAAAACATGGTTCAAAAGGCTCTGAGCACTATGGGACTGCCCGCATCTCGTGGTCGTGCGGTAGCGTTCTCGCTTACCACGCTCGGTTTCCCGGGTTCGATTCCCGGCGGGGTCAGGGATTTTCTCTGCCTCGTGATGGCTGGGTGTTGTGTGCTGTCCTTAGGTTAGTTAGGTTTAAGTAGTTCTAAGTTCTAGGGGACTTATGTCCACAGCAGTTGAGTCCCATAGTGCTCAGAGCCATTTTTGAACTATGGGACTTAACTTCTGAGGTCATCAGTTCCCTAGAACTTAGAACTACTTAAACCTAAGGACATCACACACATCCATGCCCAAGGCAGGATTCGAACCTCCGACCGTAGCGGTCGCGCTGTTCCAGACTGTAACGCCTAGAACCGCTCGGCCGCCCCGGCCGGCTGCATTTAATTTTAGGAATATTTGAAGTATTGTTCTGTGGAGTATGACTTATTCTCTGTAGCTGGCAATATATACACTGAGATTTTGCATATATCCACATCATTTTCACCCTCCGTGAATGTTTTGCTAATGCACGGAGACAAGCTTTGCCCCGAGTCCGTGAACACAGAAGCAAGTTTCTAGAGAACTCTAGGTTTTGTATCGTCGCTACTTTTGACATTATGCGGGCGCTGAAGTTGTGAGGAAAGTGCTTCGAGAAGCACCATCTTGTTTGCCACTAACACTGCACCAGTACCCAAAAACTGAGACCTGTCTGCACACCAACAGCAACAGCTGGGCTGTTGGCGAGTTCGGAAACATGTGCCACAGTAGCTCCAGCGCCAGATCCGCTAGTTTGGCACTCGCTCTCTCCAGTTACGTGTCCATTAGACTAAACCAACTGAGTAGTACATATTCCTGGGTTTTCATAGGTTTACGCAGTTTCTGGGATCAAAATTGCAGTCTCTGTGAGTCACTAATAAACCGTGAGATGGCAGAGAATTGCATACGCATAAAATGTACGCGAAGAAAGCCGATAGTTTCATTCTATTTTATCTGTACGTAAACCTTTGAGAAATTTGGATTAATATGAATGGCACGACATGCTGCCTAAAACAAATTTTTAGAAATTTTATACAATGACCCAAGAGATACGAAAGATAGCCCAAACGAAAATGTGTTATTTCATTAAACCAGAATATATTCCCTCGTTTATTCTCCATAGCACACAACTATACGCTCATCGTAGTAACGTGATACGTGAGTTTTCTGACTTACATTGCGTGAGTGACTACATATTCTTAGTGACAAATGGTTTTTATTCATAATAACATAGATAACGGTGAGATAAGTTGAATGTGAGTTTCTTTCCAACTAAACGGGATAATCTAGCTAAGCGTATGCGACAGAAATGATTTGTTTTGCAAACTAGGCTTTTCTGGAACAGCATCAATCAGAATCACAGTTACTAAACATAAAACAGTTTTCGAAATTAATGAAAAACATGTGCTGCGGTTCTTAAACAAGATAATCTGTAGTTTAGAAATTTTGAGACTATTTTCCTCAGTTTTGACAGACTTAAATGAGATAACAACCGCTGTGTACGAGGGAAGCCATCAAGTTTCAATAATAACCTCGAAAATATAATGTTCCATTCCATTGACTGACTATTCCGTCGGTTCTTGGTAGAATATTTTATACATTATGAACGGAAACACGCATGACACTAGTATAATATACTACAATATTTATTATTTTACAAACAGGGTTTCGGCTGTTACGCCATCATCAGATAAGAAGATACAGTCATCGGCACAGATTGTTCGAATGACGACGCTGCGATTGATTTGTGGCGATTCGACGCGCAACCCTCCATGCCGAAAAATCTTCTTGCCGTAATGTAACAACAGGCGCAAACTCTCTGCTTTAACTGCGCTTTAAACGCTTTTAGACAGGATGGACAGGGTACACAAAGAGTATTGTCTCATTCACAATTGGAGACAGAGCTCTGTCTACCGAACTGCACTGATAACGCAGGTTTACTTGCATCTCTTTGCACCGGTGTTTACACGCAAATATTTTCTGTCATCAGACATTTGGGAAAGAGATTATCGATTTGGAAAAAATAAATGGAAAAAAGGAAAAAAATTAAAAATTCAAGAAGACAGGAGAATGATACAAAATCATGAAGTGACACTGAATTTTAAGATTCCAGATAGTATTTCGTATAGTACATGCAGACGTAATCTCAAAAGTGGTTACCCACTGATTTTTCCACCTAACAAAAGCATTTACTTTAATTTTAAAATCAGATTTTGCATTTAGACCTACTGTGATTATTGCAAAGTTGGAGTCATCATATACAGTTTCAGTAAGCGCTCTGACAATGTACTCTACTTTTTTCCAAACATTTAATTACAGGGCAACTGGATGTCTTATCGTGCATAAGTGTTCAGTTCACAACGCTACTAGCTAAGACATCCAGCTTAAGTGGTGACAACATTTAACGCGTTAACAAATCTCTTTTCTTTATTGGTTGAACACTGAGGCATACTTCGTCAAAACGTTCGTGGTACCATATATCTACTTTCCTGAAACTGAGTTTAGGTTAGTAATACGTAGCTGAAACCTTCAACTACATACTGTTCAATATTTTTGTGTACCCAATCAAAAGTCGGTAGCAGCGATGTAATGATGACACACTACTGTTTCCCACTAACAACAATGATGACAAACTGCTGTCTCCCCTACACATTCTTTCTACGTATAAAATTCTTTGAATACAACTATTCATTGGTGTTTCACTTGCCTGAAGTAGGTGTTACGTTGTGGTTTGGTAGAATAAATGGGTCTTCTTATTTGAAAAAGGACGTAATAGTTATCTGCAGTAGTAATACTGTTCATTATGTATGTATCGTAGCAATCCTCGCTCCATTACCTTCTTATAAATTATAAGGACTTTGTTTCCCCTCTAATAGCTTAGATATTTTATAAATACACTCCTGGAAATTGAAATAAGAACACCGTGAATTCATTGTCCCAGGAAGGAGAAACTTTATTGACACATTCCTGGGTCAGATACATCACATGATCACACTGACAGAACCACAGGCACATAGACACAGGCAACAGAGCATGCACAATGTCGGCACTAGTACAGTGTATATCCACCTTTCGCAGCAATGCAGGCTGCTATTCTCCCATGGAGACGATCGTAGAGATGCTGGATGTAGCCCTGTGGAACGGCTTGCCATGCCATTTCCACCTGGCGCCTCAGTTGGACCAGCGTTCGTGCTGGACGTGCAGACCGCGTGAGACGACGCTTCATCCAGTCCCAAACATGCTCAATGGGGGACAGATCCGGAGATCTTGCTGGCCAGGGTAGTTGACTTACACCTTCTAGAGCACGTTGGGTGGCACGGGATACATGCGGACGTGCACTGTCCTGTTGGAACAGCAAGTTCCCTTGCCGGTCTAGGAATGGTAGAACGATGGGTTCGATGACGGTTTGGATGTACCATACACTATTCACTGTCCCCTCGACGATCACCAGTGGTGTACGGCCAGTGTAGGAGATCGCTCCCCACACCATGATGCCGGGTGTTGGCCCTGTGTGCCTCGGTCGTATGCAGTCCTGATTGTGGCGCTCACCTGCACGGCGCCAAACACGCATACGACCATCATTGGCACCAAGGCAGAAGCGACTCTCATCGCTGAAGACGACACGTCTCCATTCGTCCCTCCATTCACGCCTGTCGCGACACCACTGGAGGCGGGCTTCACGATGTTGGGGCGTGAGCGGAAGACGGCCTAACGGTGTGCGGGACCGTAGCCCAGCTTCATGGAGACGGTTGCGAATGGTCCTCGCCGATACCCCAGGAGCAACAGTGTCCCTAATTTGCTGGGAAGTGGCGGTGCGGTCCCCTACGGCACTGCGTAGGATCCTACGGTCTTGGCGTGCATCCGTGCGTCGCTGCGGTCCGGTCCCAGGTCGACGGGCACGTGCACCTTCCGCCGACCACTGGCGACAACATCGATGTACTGTGGAGACCTCACGCCCCACGTGTTGAGCAGTTCGGCGGTACGTCCACCCGGCCTCCCGCATGTCCACTATACGCCCTCGCTCAAAGTCCGTCAACTGCACATACGGTTCACGTCCACGCTGTCGCGGCATGCTACCAGTGTTAAAGACTGCGATGGAGCTCCGTATGCCACGGCAAACTGGCTGACACTGACGGCGGCGGTGCACAAATGCTGCGCAGCTAGCGCCATTCGACGGCCAACACCGCGGTTGCTGGTGTGTCCGCTGTGCCGTGCGTGTGATCATTGCTTGTACAGCCCTCTCGCAGTGTCCGGAGCAAGTATGGTGGGTCTGACACACCGGTGTCAATGTGTTCTTTTTTCCATTTCCAGGAGTGTAGATGTTTAGGTTCACTGATTGCAATTATTGATTCATGTGAATACATGATTTGATATTCCTCGGCTCTTGTTTAGTTTTAAAATACATGTCATACGTTTTGCGGCACAACAAATAAATCTCCAGTTTTCCAGGTTGTTTTTCACTCTCCGATTACCCAACCGACAGGGCACAGTATAGTGTCATACTCGTAAACTACTCACTATGTGTCTCAGAAACAACAAAATACGTATTATTTTCATATAATATCCATATTACACTTGTTGTCACTCATTAATTAAATCACACTTAAATCCATAGTTTACTGAACAGCTGAGAGGTTAGAACCATATTCAGCAGAGGAATATGAATACAGATGCCTCATATTGGTAAATTCATTCATCCGTGCACACCTCACTTCTTTAATTTGTCACTGATTCGTCTCGTTACGTCTTGTACCTACATTGCCTTAATGAATAGTTACAACGATTATAATGTTGTTTTTATGGCAATTTGCCTGGTGAAGACTTAAGTTATTGCCTGGACTGTACAGTGTCCATCCAGCACATTTAGTTTCCGTCGAAAGTTTATGGAGAGAGAAGGAACTTTATCTTTTTCGAGCATCAGTCTTTCGTAGGTCGCTGGTAGGGTGAAGCATTTCTGGTGATTATAAAACTGCACATGCCATCCCCGTGGTCAAGAAGGGTCGTCGAACACACGCACACAACTGTAAACTACATACTCCGTCTGAAAAGTTTCTGGACTAGTTTTAATCCAAGTATATAAGAACATTCGACCAGATGGTTGTGAGCAGGCAGTGCTAAGTAGTGGACGAGCTACCATGGCGTATCAGCGTTATTGTGTCACAAATCCCAAAGTAGCAACGAACTGAAAACCTCTAAATCAATGTCCAATACATTCTCCAGAATGTTCTGAAGAAAAGTATGTGCTAAGCTTTTCCCGCACACCTTAAAGCAAGAATAAACTGAACGACTCGTGGACGCCTGCCGCGGCTTGATTGAAACAAAAAACGCAGACAGTTCTTCTCAGGAAAAAAATCTTCACCGTTAAGGAGACTTAATGTTATCACTACGAACCTACCACAAAACGGCAAAATGTAGAATGGGTTTCTGCTGGCTCGCCAAGACCAAAGACGGTGCGAATGTGACAAGTAAGTTGGGTAATATTCAGAGGAATAGCTTTTCTGACAGATTTACACTGTTATAGGAACGTTATGTGCATTGTACACAAGTGGGTAGAAACTACGTAGAACACCTTAAGCATTAAAACCACGTTATTAACTTTTTTCTACTTTTTACTACTCTAATCTAGAAACTGTTTGGGCTGAGAGGGTATGCTGTTGATGTCAGACTGTTGTCAAATTTCAGAACGAGCTTTATGTTCCCTTATAACAATCTTTCGTGAACACATAGAATCTCTTCTGTAGATACCAACATGGATTCCGTAAACAAGGATTATTTACAATACGCAGAAGGAAGTAGACACCGGATCCCGGATTGATCTTGTGTTCCTCGACTTCTGGAGGTTGTTCGATACAGTTCCACATAGTCACCTAACGCACCAAACACAAACGTTCAGAATAGCAAATGAGATTTTTGATTTGAATGAAGGTTTCTCAGCAAATAAAAGACGGAACGGCCTTTACAACCGAGAGAAATATTTAGACGTAAAACTAACTTCTGCCATTCTCCAAGAGAATGTTTTGCGACCATTACTGTCCAAAATATGTGTAAATGATCTAGTGGAAAACTTCAGAAGTCCCATGAGGCTGTTAGGGGTTCTGCTGTTGTATACATAGGAGTCGCAATCCTAGAAAATTGTAGCAAAATAAAGCAAGACTGGATTGGCACTGACTCAGATCATAAACAAGTGTAACTGATTGACACTGACCCAGATCATAAACAAGTGTAATGGATTGCGCACAGACAGGCGAAAAGACGCGGTATTGAATTAGTAAACGATTACTGACCAATGAATTCCCGGATTCAAATCCATTAAACATCTGGGAGTACGTGCACGGAGCGATTTAAAGTGGAAAGACCACATAAAACTAATGACAGAGAAAGTAGACGCCAGAATGAGCTTCATTGGAAGAATTCTCAGAAACCCATGAAGGAGGTAACTTACATAACACTCGGTAAATCAGTACTTGAATGCTGCTCGTCATTCTGGGATCACTATCAGATAGAATATATTATTGAAGAAATAGAGCAATGGAAAATCCAGGATGGAATAGGGAAGATCCAAACACGAGCAACGCGTTTCGATAAAGGTTCGTTTAGTTAGCGTGAAAGCTTCACGCAGATGGTTATCCAACGTCTTGGCAAATGCTGCAAGAGAGACGCTCTCCTTTACGGAGTGGTTTATTGTTTAAATTGCGATAATCAGTCAGTGTATGTCATTCACTTACGTATTTCTTGAGGAAGAACCATGGAGGTAAAATTATAGAGATTGGAGGTCACACGGAGACTTAGGGGTAATCTTTCTTCTCTCGTATCATTCCCGAATGGAACAGGGAATGGGGTTAAGTGACAGTGGAACACAAAATACTCTCCGTCAAGCACCACAATGTGGCTTGTGGAGTATAAATGTAGAAGAACATACACTACATGACAACTCCGGTGCCCACATTACTTCCATCACAATGTTCGCTATCGAAAATTTTTGTCATCTCCTCTGGCCAACATTATCATCAGAACTGTCCCACAGTCAGCACTGAGACGGTGTCTGATCCAATTTGCAATAATGGCAACACAACTTTTCTGATAAGGACAATAGTTATATGAACTGCTGAATACTGCATCTCAGGATGACATCCGACCCATCTATAATCGTCATTATGCACGATTGCAGGTGTGCGTTGTGGACAGTTGAAACTACGCAATGGGTATCAAAGAGAGTCCGATAGTAGGAGGTTATTTTTATATACGGTGGACATACTTTATAATATTTGTAACATATTCCTTTCCTCAGAAATAAATTTCTTTCTATTGAGATCATGGCGTCAGTGTGCTCATTTTTTATGCTTTCCACTAATGTGTTAAAATAAAGATCGTGACCAAATGTACTTACTCGTACTTCATATTTTTCTGGCTTTTCATAATCCAAATATTTTGTAAAAAACTACAAGCATTAAAAGGACCTCAAAACTGATTTTAGAATGAATAATGCCTAAAATTACAAGACAATATCTCACTACATTTGTCTATTCAGTAACTCTGTCGGGAGACCTACAATATAAATAAGCACTAGTACTCTGCAATAGCAACGTCTGATTATGTCACCTCGTTTGAATCTTCTGACCTTACTTCACAAAACCAACCAGCACACTGATGTCAAACTATTCTAATCCTTGTATCCCTGCAAGCTAGAAACGTAGATTAATTTCTGCTACGAGTACATTATATATGCTCCAGGGACCTTCCATAAGCCATTATCTCGAAAAAATATCCTTCATCTGATTCGACCACGAACACTGGTGAATTCTGTATGAAAGGAAATGCGTATGAGATAGTAAAAAGCTTTTACTTGATGCCTGTAGTTTAAGGAACTCAAAGACGTTTAATTATTCTCAGCTTATCGTCTTCCTGCGTATAATGATATACTTTGCTAATCGCACGGAAAAGAATGGGTAATTTATGAATTCACTAAGTTATGTAATGGAAATGCCACAAGCGTTCGCAAGTTGTTTACAACTCTTACGCTTTGATTCCCATCATAATTCTACTCTCTTCCTAAAACTTTTTGGTAGCTGCCGTCGCGAGAGAGGAATGTGGCAAGAGAAATGCAATTTTTCATTTCTGGTTCATTCCTTCAGCAAAAAACATTTGTTGTAACAACAGAACCTCATTATAAAGAAGTGACAGCATTAACAAGCTGTATGTGACCTACGTGTGTACTTTTCCTAAGTTTTTTTATGTATATAATTTATTGGCCTTTGTCATTAGCCATTTAGCCAGAGAAGTGAGTAACTGCAGATTTCCTGTACAATTTCACACATGCAGCATACACATTAGAAATTGCATTAATTCCAGGTAAACTTCATGGTACATTCTGTACATTCACGCACTCAACATAGTCCACAGATCAAAACTTGTTACGCTCGAACCTTTGAGTCTGATTTATTACTGGATATCCGCTTCTTGCTACTGACATAGTCCATTGTGGCCAGCTGTCGATGTAGTTTGAGGAATTCCCGCTCTGATCGAGGCCTTAAGAAACTTGCGCGTTGTGTGTCAAATCGTGAACATCCTAGTATCACATGTTTGAGTTGGGCAATTTCAGTTGAGTAGTCTTCGCAGTATGGAGATCCCTGAACTTTCCTCCTATAAAGATGTTAAGAGTAACAGCCGTGACCCAGCCGGTTGCGTGTTATGGTAGTAGCTTTATCTGGGAGAACCAGGTTTTTCGCAGAATACTCTGCTGTATTGCGACATAATATCTTCATTTGGACTGTTGTCAGATCTCTCACGTATGTGACCATTATTGAGGAACCGTTATCTAGAGGCCAGCAACAAAATCTGTGCATGTGGGAGGCAGGTGTGAAAAGGTCGACCATCAGCCACCCTATGTTTTGCCAGGTGGTCTGCCATCTCGTTACATGAAAACCAGAGTGTCAGATGATCCATAATAGCTGAATACGTTTATGTTGACTCTCATAGTAATAGAGTAACTTAACTACATCGACTACATGACAGTTAATGTTGGAGTCTCATTGCTGCTTTACCAGATTTTCCAGAGCACTCCACGAAAATGTGACAATAAAGATGTCGCTGAACCGATTGGCCGTATATTAAAGGGCTTACTTAATTGCAAAGACTTCGGCAGTTAAACATACTGGCTTCCTTTGGTAGCTGAAACATAGCCAAGATGGCGGATGTTCGCAGAAGTAAGCAAAGCTGGTGGCCTCTCTTGTTTTGGCGCCGCCAGTGAATATTTTGACCGATGAGGGCCACGTTGATGCAATAAAATGGGAAACGCCAGTAGAAGCAATGAGAGTTCGATCCGGCCATCTGTTCTGATAATGATTGTGGGCTGGTAGTTGAGTACGTCATATTCCAAACTAAATCTAGGAGGAAGAGAGTCTTTTAGGGCGAGGGGTATCATACTTCTTCGCTGCCCGAAATTTGAACTAGGGGTGATACCCTCCTCATTCGAATCCTATCGGCGTACCAGTTGTCCTCAATGAATCAATTAAGATTTTGGAGAAGAGGATGAACTCTTTGCCCTGCTCTACTAATTATGAATTTCTGATCTAAGGTAGACCTCCCGAATTGAAGAGGCACCTCGCTTGCTTCCACCAAAAGCACATTTGCAGAAGTAGAATTCTCTGCCCCAAGACAGATGCGTATGGCACGGTAGTGCAGAGTATCGATCTTGCTTAGAAGAAATGTCAGAGCATTGCCATATAACGTGCACCTATAATCCAGTACAGACCGAATTATGCCACGGTGAAGAGTGAGTAGGACTGTAACATCAGATCCCCACCATACGCGAGATACCAGTCGTAGGATATAGAGCGATTCGCCGACCTTGAAAATCAAATATTCCACATGGCTTACCCACGCCACTCTGCTGTCGGCAAAGAGTCCAAGCCATTTGACTGAGCTCCTTACTGAAATGGTAAAAGGCCCTAATTGTATCTCGGGCATTGCTGTCGTACATCTCTGCCGTGCGAAGACAACCGCCAAAGATTCGGTGTCTTTCAGATTCAGTCCAGTTCAGTACGTCCACGAATATAGTACGTAAGCCGTTCGATCCAACCACCTTATTGTCATACTCAAACTGAGAGAGAACGTGTACATGCATATGTCATCTGCGAACATTAGAACTTTTACTGGAGGACCAAAAATTGTGCTGATATCTGACGAGTACACTGCATTAAGAATAGGACTTAAGACGGAGCCTTGTGGCAGTCTTCTGTAAACCACACGCAGTCCACGAAAGTATTGTCCTGTTGTCTGACATAGATTACACGTTGCCGTAGGAGAGAGTAAAAGGGGGTAAGGTATGGCACACCCACTGACTGGAGCTTCCGTATCAGAACGTTCACATCCACACTGTCATACGCATCGGAAATGTCGAAAAAGTTGTGGTCTTCAGCCCTAACACCGGTTTGATGCATCTCTCCACGCTTGTGTACCCTGTGCGGCTATTCATCTCTACATAGCTACTGCACCCTACATTCTTTTGAATCTGCTTGCTGAAGTGAAGCGTTCGCCTCACTCTACAATTTTTACCCCCCCCCCCCAATCCTTCATGAGATGTGTTTCTTATCATTCGTCTAGTGGGTAAAATAAAATAAACAGGCTTGTGCCGTTCGTGAACGCAGATAGTGTCAGAGCAACGCCTACTCATGTGCACCGTCCGTATTCCCCTAATAAGATACACTCGGATAGAAACATATACTGAGCCGGCCGGGGTGGCCGAACGGTTCTAGGTACTTCAGTCTGGAACCGCGCGACCGCCACTATCGCCGTTTCGAATCCTGCCTCGGGCATGGATATGTGTGATGTCCTTAGGTTAGTTAGGTTTAAGTAGTTCTAAGTTCTAGAGGACTGATGACCTCAGCTGTTAAATCCCATAGTGCTCAGAGCCAATATTATTTCACATGGGACTGAGGGCGCTTCGGTAGGCTTATTGCGAGTTTTTATCATTATATTTCACTAGAACACGCTGAACCGCCTGATAGTGTAGGCACAACCGTCTTGAAATCATTCAAAATGCTATGCGTTTTCCTTAGACTCCACTGAACTTGTTTCCTGTAACTTCACTATGTGTTTCCGATAACGGGCAGGGGAGGCCAAATGCAATTACACCGTGGTCGGGTAATACGTTGCGCCACTGAGCACTTCATGTCTACAAGCAAGGAAGCTTTCACCAAGAATTAAAGATAATGCTCACTCTTATGAGAATGCCCGGACTTTCGAACTCGTCATGCACTGAATGTCAACATTATGACTATTATTAAAATAGCTAACCACAGACTTCCATTTCACAACAGGTCTATAAATGATAAAAAGAAAACGTTTTCGTCTCATGCTATAGGAGGAATCAATTGTAGCACTTTTTGACTGTGAAAGTTGATGGAGCCTACGTATCACCATTGTAATGATGTCACTATCACCAGTATACTCTACTACTTTGCGGAAGAAGCTAAGGAAATGCAAAGCTGTTTCTGGGAAGTCAAAGAAGGAAAAGGGCAGAGCCAATTTGAGACGAAGCGTTATTTTGAGAAAGCATATGAGCATACATCGATGAAAACTACCTGGTGAGAAGACTTTCACCATTGATGTGTGTATGGAAACAATAACATTTTAAGCATAAAATCTGCCGCTTAGCACTCCATGGGTATCTGTAAAACAATAATTAAATGATAGTGTTACCAAAGTTTACACGTTAAGATGTCACTCTTTCACTTTGGCAGTCTGCTGAGATGTACTACTGACGTGCTCATTTACACGAGTCTTTGGCCACACCTGGTTGCAAAACAAGAGAACTAATTATGGTAGACGCCTATAAATTATTTAACATGAGTTGTTGTTTATTAAGATCCTACTTTGTAAATAAGTTTACATTCGCACCTAAAATAAACTTTTAATATCGAATCCCTCAAACAAATGTATCTCGTATGCGCACACAGTTAGAAAATCTCCCTTGTTATCAAGTATCGGACCAGTTTCTCAACAGAATTCAAGGCTTCCTTCCAGATAGAACTTCACATGTTGTTCTTAATGTAACAAAATCGATGGCTGTAAAGATAATTTCCTGAGTACCCCAATTAATTTTAATGGGATCCTTACTGTGTACCATGTATATAAAAAATCTAGTAGAAAGCGTCAGATACTCTTTAAAACAGTTCGCAAATGTTGCGAAACAACCAGCGACAGAAGACTGTATCGATTTGCAGAATGACCTGCAAAGGACTGATGAATGGTGTAGGCCCTGGCAGATGGCCCTGAACATAAATAAATGTAACATATAGTGCATACGTTGTTTGTCCGCCGCTCGTGGTCTCGCGGTAGCGTTCTCGCTTCCCGAGCACGGGGTCCCGGGTTCGATTCCCGGCGGGGTCAGGGATTTTCACCTGCCTCGAGATGACTGGGTGTTTGTGTTGTCCTCATCATTTCATCATCATCCAGGAAAGTAGCAAAATTGGACTGAGCGCTGATAACCACGCAGTTGAGCGCCCCACAAACCAAACATCATCATCCTCGCATACGTTGAAAGAGAAAGCTGTTACTGTACATCTACACAATTGATGGGAAAGTGATTGGAACAGTATCTACCGTCAAATAGCTAGGAATAACTATACAGAGCGACATCAAGTGAAATGACCACATAAAATAAAATAAATAGATGGAAAAGCAGATGCCAGTCTGAGATTCATAGATATAATCTGAAGGAAATGTAACTCATCCACGGAGGAAGTGACTTAGGAGGCGCTTGTTCGACCTGTTATCGAGTACTATTCATCAAGATGGGACCCGTAGCAAGTAGGACTGATAGGAGAGATAGAGGAGATCCAACGAGGAGCGGCGCGTTTCGTCATGTGATCGTATAGTTGGCGCTAGAGCGTTACCGAGATACCCAAAGAAAACTTTATTAGCAGGCGTTACAAGAGAGGTGTTGTCCATCACGGAGAGTTTTACTGCTGAAATTTCGAGAAAGAACTCCACGGGAAGAGCCGGACAGTATATTACCTCCTCCCAGATTCGTCTCGTGTAATGACGACGACGAGGAAATTAAAGAACTTAGAGCCAATACAGAGGTTTACCGACACTTACTCTTCCCACGTGCCATTCGCGAGTGGAACAGGATAGGATAGGAGATGTGTGAGTGGAACCGGAAGTTCCCTCTCCCACAAACCATTAGGAGGCTTATGGAGAAAGATGTAGATGTAGATGTTTTACGTAATGAGCAGTACTGACAATTTTTGTATGTATTTCAGTACAGTACGTGACACAGAAAGGCAAAGCGCATGGGAAGAACAAGTATCTTCCACGATAAGTGCAGTAGATGTATTAAGTCTGAATTCTCGTCAAAGAAGGGTGAGAAATAGTCTTCCTGTCTTTTTTGCCTCTAATTCTGTGGCAGTAATGACCATCTATTCCCGGTGCGCCGTTCTTGGCTGCGATTAACTGCGTCCTGTCTGTTTTTTATGAAATTATTGGTGGAGCCACTTCTCTCCTTTCGCTATTCAAGTTCAGCGATAAAGTGTGTCCTCGCTAACGCCGCCTCCGGGATACCTACGTTATGGCTCTTCTCCCCCGGGATAACGTTATTACAGCTCCGAGTTACGACCCAGTGTCTCAGCACTTTTCTGCATTTGAGAAGACGGCCGTCAATTTTTCTTTCGTGCGAAGCAGGACCGCAACTTCCGTCTTGTTTACGATGCGGCGTCTGTGGTCCACAATAAGCTAGGCTTATCTGGGGATGCGCTGTAACCGCTCACTAGAATTAACAACTGTTATCAACTTTAATGACCTGTAAACCTAACTTTCCACTGATATTACAGGTAGAAAAAAATTAAAGCTGGCCTACATAATGAAACGCTCTTGGAACTGGCTAGCAAAAAAACAGAAATTAATGCCTCCGGTAATCGAACCTATCATATGTTAGTCAATGTACACGCATTTACCAGTTTTACTCGGAAACATGCGTTTTAATGGTTCCACGGTGTACAAATTGATTACTAGAAAACAGTCAAACAAGTTTACATGAGCCTCAGAAGTGACTAAAACATCCCCTCATTTAGTTCGGGATGACAGGAGTTCTGATCAACAGTAAGAATCTTCTACGTACAGTTATCCTCTCTTGAACATTAAACAGCTTAACGCTGCCGTAATTAAGCAAAGGCAGGACGATGAAGAGTTGTAAAAACGGGTAAACGATCTTTCTTCATGCATTAGTTAACACCAAGAGAAGATTCATAGTCGGCCATAAACAATGCGTAGTTATTAAACTCAACATCCTAAAGGAGGTGGTGATGTACAGGTAACAACTCACGCATCAGTGATTAAACGAACAGTGATATAGTAAACGGTTCTCATTATTCGAATACAAATACGGAATTTCGCAATAATAATCATCATTTTCTTATGCAACAAAATAATGATAACGATTATGTACAGTAACAATCAACTGACCCAAAACTTGTTACAACACAGTCAACGTAAAACATATAAAGCATATATATTTTTAGCATTCTATATGATATTATTTAAGCTCTGTAAAATAGACTGAGAAAGATAGAAATCATTGATAGCCCAAGTACCATGCATCCATTATCTCTTGCGCCGTTAACCGCCCCCCCCCCCCAAGAAAAATTAAAAAAAACTCCTCAGAGAGATAGAAAAAAGAAAGATCTCGTGACTCAGCAACTGCAATAATCATAAAACTAGTATGTATATCTATCAGGGACTGCGTAACAAACAATAATCAACTCTAATCCGCACACTCACTCCAGAAAAACGCTTATCATTTCCTGCACCCTCTCACACCACAGCCTTTGCCTACTCTTTTCACGCCGTCATCCACTGTTCTGTAGTATGTGTTTTCGCATTCACATAAATTACTGCAAGAAAACAGTGTGTCAGTTAAAGGGACCTTTGCGCTACTCAAGTCCTTTTGAAGTTCTAAACACGAGTTGTTATTCGAAACTTTTTTTCAACTTTAAGTTCGATATCCCAGTCGTAAATCAAATGTCTAAATACGGTTGTGGCTAATTTACATTCTTTACTCGTGCGAAGTCTTGTTGACGCACTTCTCAAAATGATACTGATTCGCTTCGTGACGAGAAGTCCAAATTGTAGATTCCATTCCCGTGAAATGTTTTTCGAAGTTTACATAACTATGGCTAACGTACTTTGTTAAAACTACAAAACTGCAGACTCTATAAGGCTGAATTTTCTTAAATCATGTAAGCGCTACTATATTCGTCAGTGACTTTTCTGCACATAAAATTTTCGGAGACTGTAAGACAACCTGCGGGAGAATGGGCTGGTAAAACTCAGACTTCATACAGCACAGAACGAGATGTCGTATTATCCTCCTCCAATAGGTTTGAAATTGGGCTACAAAGACATGATGCGACGTCTTCCCTCTTCTAATTTGATACCGTCGAAAAGAAATAATTATAATTTATAAACTCTCAGTAACCCAAAGTCATCATTTTTTGGTCGCAATGAACTTCCTCAATCAAGTATGAAATATTCAAAGTAGCAGTCAACAGAACATATATTAGCTCGACTAGCTCTTCCGTCAGCTACTGGAGGGATTATTTAGACCAAGGCAGTGCTCTTGTTGTACAGAACAATGAATCCCGTCTGTCGATCGTTGTAAGTTTTTATTCTTTCATTGTCATCTAAAAGTTTAAATTCTGTACGAGAAACACTAGACTGCCTCTTTTTTGCGCAAACAGCCACTGGACCTGTGAACACCCTTCATACCACGAGCCGACCGCGGTGGCCACGAGGTTCTAGGCGCTGCAGTCCGGAACAGCGCGACTGCTACGGTCGCAGATTCGAATCCTGCCTCGGGCATGGATGTGTGTGATGTCCTTAGGTTAGTTAGGTTTAAGTAGTTCTAAGCTCTAGGGGACTGATGACCTCAGATGTTAAGTCCCATAGTGCTCAGAGCCATTTGAATCATTTTTTCATACCACGAACAAATGGCGAAAGATAAACAGTGCTGATACCATAATTCTGCCGAACTGAGAGGGCTGTGCCAACATCAAAATGCCATAACGCAGTGCTAAATGGAATGTCGCGCCGGGGACTTCCGAGAGGGGCCGAACAAAGCCGAATGACAGGTCAGGCTTTGGCACGCATACGTCCTGCACACACAGCAACTGTGAGGTTTGGCACCAGATAAAAATTATATTATGTCTTCAGCGAGCCAAAAATAAAAAAAAATTAATACTGAAAACTTGTTTTGTTTATGATCCTTTTTTTTTTTTTTTTTTTTTTTTTTTGAAATTTTAAACGTAAATCCAAGTCGTATGCAGTGCGACTGTACTGTCATTTAAATACGGCGCGTTCGCTGTTTTCCCCTCTTCCCCCTCCTCGCACTCAGACAGCGCGACGTGGCGGTGGAAGAAATGTGAAGTGAGGCTGAGGGCTTTGGCACTCAGGCATCACCACGGATCTCGAGCTGAAATCTTGGCCATTCCTGATTAAGACAGTGATGCAAACGTATCAGCACTACCGACAGTCTTGTATTCTGCAAAGTCAAATTCTAGTCCGTCATACCCATGAGTAGTCTCTGTGTACCTCAGTAATTAGTATATATTGTAAGTGCACAATGTACATGCCGTTAAAACGAGTCCTGATATAACCAAGGGAGTTACATGGTGTAGCCCTCTATCCGCCATCCTGTATTTACCTGAAGTGCGTGCTTTCGAAGGTACAATGGCTCGGAAGTTTCGTCCTCTAGAAATTTCCAGAACATTTCAGAACATTCGAGAACATTCCACAACATTCGAGGGTGTTCGAGAGCATTCCACAATATTCCAGAATGTTCCGGAATGTTCCACAATGATACGGGATGTTTGGGAATGGTCTGGAACACTCGGGAAGATTCTAGAATGTTCAGAAGCATCCCCGAACATCACAGGTCATCGTGGAACATTCCAGAACCAGCACACTCTCGAATGTTGTGGAATGTTCTGGAATACTGTGGACCATTAGAAACCTTTTTAGTATGTTCTGGTATTCGTCACTGTTGGGGCTACCCATTGGTAGGGGCATATAAAGCAAGACCCGTCGTGGATTCGAAATTGCGGCTGTGTAATGTGTTCAAATACGTGTGAAATACGTTAGACACGTGTGAAATATATTTGACAAGTGCTTATGCAGAAAAAGCCATGGGTAAAAAGCTCATTCTATATCCCTGGAATGATTTCAATCAAATTTGGTAAACATATTAGTTACAATCTCGTAATAAATACTGTGCAGGTAAGAACCCCCAGCCTTCTTTTTATGATAATGTAGAAAGAGAAGGGAGAAAGAGGAGATGGTCAGGCAGCGGAGGGGAGGGAGGAGACATATACAGATAGGAGAAGGAGCAGGAGATGGACAGAGAGAAGGGGGAGAGGACGTGATAGATAGGGAGTGGGGGTGGGAGTGGAGGAGGTCAACAGAGAGAGGTGGTGGTGGAGACTGTCAGAGAGAGGGAGGGGTGAAGGTGAAGTGCAGAGGTAAGAGGTACAGGTAGAGAGAGACGAGGGGATAGGTGTTTAAAGAGAGAGGGAGAGGTGGAAGTGGATAGAGAGAGGGGGAAGGAGGAGATGGACAGCGAGAGGGGCCAGAAGTAGATTGACAGAGAGAGGAGGATAGAGGACATTGACAGAGAGAGGTAGCTAAAGAAGACTGTCAGAGAGGGGGGAGAGAGGAGATTGACGGAGGGAGGGGGAAAGAAGAGATGGACAGGGAGAGGAGGAAGGAGGAGATGAACTATTAGACAACTGGAATAAATAAATACCTGGGGAATGCCGGATTTCTCAAATAGTTCATGATAAATCAGTAGGACATAAATGGTGAAGGTATGAACAACTTCCGAGGATCGCCACCAAAAACTTCAAATCGTTTATAAAGGCCACAAGAACCAAAAATAAAAACACTACTCAGTTCCAAAAAATGCACCAGAAACTACCGAACCCTGAGAGAAATCACTGAATAAAATACAAAAATTTATTCAACACTAGAAACGTAGCATACAGCACAAACGAACGATTGTTACTAACATTGCATTAGAAATAAAGATTACTGAACCCTCGTATGTAGATTGAATTAAAAAGGTCCCAAATTTGTACTCAGTTTGCATCCGACTGGCTAACAGAGGAGTAAATTCGACTGTTACGTTAGTGATACTGTCAGTTACTTTTTCTAAATTTGTAAAGATGGTCGTAATACACCATAGCTTCCAACACTGTGAACTCGATTTATACCGCGAAATAGCGCGAATAGCTTACACTTGAAAATGGTAATATTCAAATACATGCACTCATAACCGGAAATGAAGTCTTCCAAATGATTGATGTAGGCTGTACGAGGTGCATTCAAGTTCTAAGGCCTCCGATTTTTTTTCTCTGGACTGGAAAGAGATAGGAACATGCGAATTGTTTTAAAATGAGGCCGCGTTCATTGTCAATACGTCCCAGATATGGCAGCACCGTACAGCAGATGGAATTTTACCGCCAGCGGCGAGAATGAGAACTGTTTTAAATACTTAAAATGGCGACGTTTTCCTTACTTGAGCAGCGTGCAATCATTCGTTTTCTGAATTTGCGTGGTGTGAAACCAATTGAAATTCATCGACAGTTGAAGGAGACATGTGGTGATGGAGTTATAGATGTGTCGAAAGTGCGTTCATGGGTGCGACAGTTTAATGAAGGCAGAATATCGTGTGACAACAAACCGAAACAACCTCGGGCTCGCACAAGCCGGTCTGACGACATGATCGAGAAAGTAGAGAGAATTGTTTTGGGGGATCGCCGAATGACTGTTGAACAGATCGCCTGCAGAGTTGGCATTTCTGTGGGTTCTGTGCACACAATCCTGCATGACGACCTGAAAATGCGAAAAGTGTCATCCAGGTGGGTGCCACGAATGCTGATGGACGACCACATGGCTGCCCGTGTGGCATGTTGCCAAGCAATGTTGACGTGCAATGACAGAATGAATGGGACTTTCTTTTCGTCGGTTGTGACAATGGATGAGACGTGGATGCCATTTTTCAATCCAGAAACAAAGCGCCAGTCAGCTCAATGGAAGCACACAGATTCACCGCCACCAAAAAAATTTCGGGTAACCGCCAGTGCTGAAAAAATGATGGTGTCCCTGTTCTGGGACAGCGAGGGCGTAATCCTTACCCATTGCGTTCCAAAGGGCACCACAGTAACAGGTGCATCCTACGAAAATGTTTTGAAGAACAAATTCCTTCCTGCACTGCAACAAAAACGTCCGGGAAGGGCTGCGCGTGTGCTGTTTCACCAAGACAATGCACCCGCACATCGAGCTAACGTTACGCAACAGTTTCATCGTGATAACAACTTTGAAGTGATTCCTCATGCTCCCTACTCACCTGACCTGGCTCCTAGTGACTTTTGGCTTTTTCCAACAATGAAAGACACTCCCCGTGGGCGCACATTCACCAGCCGTGCTGCTATTGCCTCAGCGACTTTCCAGTGGTCAAAACAGACTCCTAAAGAAGCCTTCGCCGCTGCTATGGAATCATGGCGTCAGCGTTGTGAAAAATGTGTACGTCTGCAGGGCGATTACGTCGAGAAGTAACGCCAGTTTCATCGATTTCGGGTGAGTAGTTAATTAGAAAAAAAATCGGAGGACTTAGAACTTGAATGCACCTCGTACATTCCTCAAGCAGTTATCTCTTCGTGATGTTTAAAACTCCTACCTCTCGAGTATGGTGAGCATTTCTGTCATCACATTTACCATATGAACGTGTGACGTAATGCATCGCAACTGTTTGTATTTCCTCAGTCTTGTCTATTAGTTCTATCTCCGAGTAGTTGCACACTGACAAACTGTACTTAAGATTCAATACAACGAGCATTTTGTAATCTTCTACTTTTATAATTAATTCTCATTTCCTAAGGGTCTTCCAGTGAACTTCTGTTTGGCATCTGATTTTCCTAAAGCTTGGTTTATAAGATCGTACCACTTAAGCTCGCTGTGGACGAATACTTTTAAATAATTTCCAACTGTTACTGTTTCCAGTGGTTTATTACCAATAACTTAATCGAAGAACGGAGAGTATGTTCACTCTGCTGTATGCAGTGTGTTGCATTTACATATGTTGAGGGTCAACCATCAGTTCTTACCGAAATGCCAATCACTTGTTGCTCTTTCTGCATTTAGCTAAGATTTTATGAAATTACAGTTACATATGTTAACTTCTCCTCGTTAGGAGGAGATGAAGAGGAGATTTGTGTTTAACGTCCAGTCGACAACGAGGTCATTAGAGACAGAGCACAGGCTCGGATTAAGAAAGGATGGAGAAGCCAAGCGGTCATGCCCTTTCAAAGAAACCAACCAGACAATTGCCCCAAGCGATGTAGGGAAATCAAGGAAAACCTAAATCATGATTGCCAGGCGTGTTTTTGAACTGTCGTCCTCACTAATGCGAGCCCAGTGTGCTAACCACTGCGCCACCTCGATCAGTGTCCAGTTAGGAAAAGACACCTGTTTGGATATTCTGATTACGGTCACAGCTGATTTGATGATGATGTTCTGTTTGTGGGGCGCGGTCATCGGCGCCCGTACAAAGTCCCAATTTTTACACAGTCCAATTTTTTACATAGTCCTATCGATCTCTTGTCACTAATGATGATGATAATGATGATTATGATAATGATGATTATGATAATGATAATTATGATAATGATGGTGATGATAATGATGGTGATGATAATGATGGTGATGATAATGATGGTGATGATAATGATGTGATGATGAAATGCAAACACCCAGTCCCCAGGCAGAGAAAAATCCCCAACACGGTCGGGAATCGAACCCGGCACCCCGTGATCCAAAGCAGCACAGCTGATCTGATGTTCCGTAAGCTCCTACGTAGTTCAATACACTTCAGAGCAGAACCTTATTGAATGATTCCGTAAGAGAAGAAAAGCAACATCAACATAAGCGCAATTACTTACTCCCATCTGCACAAAAGTGAGCACAGTTCCACTAGATATCTGTTTCTAGAATTGAAGCTGCATTCTACAGTTAGCACTTTAGGGCTTTCAAATTATATATCAATACTAATACGCATTATAGACAATATAACTGGCATTATGTACAAATCGTTGTAGCTCTTAACTGATCAGTCTCCACTTCCATTCTGAAATAATGATCATCTTATTTAAATTTCAAGACCTGGATTTTTTGTAAGACATTGTAGTGGAATTTAGGGTCTTGCAGGTTAACAAGTATTGAACTATATGAAAAAAAAACGCAAATTAGTTACAAACTACGTCGTGCACACACATTATTGAACATGTAAACGTCACTACAGACATTCATATTTAAGTCATGACATGTTCGATATGCCTGCTATCACTGGCGATGATGTGGCGCAGACGAATAGCGAAATTCTGTATGACCCGCTGAAGTGTCGGAACATAGAAGCTGTCGATAACCTCCTGAATGGCTGTTCATCTCAGCAATTGTTTTGGGGTTACTGCCGTACACCATTTCTTTAATACAGCCCTACAAAAAGTAGTCGCATGTGTTGAAATCCGGAGAATATGGCGGCCAATCGAGGGTCATGCCAGTGGCCTCTGGGTATCCAAAAATGTTCCTCCAGAACATCAAACACTCTCCTGTTTCGATGAGGTCGAGCTCCGTCTTGCATGAATCACATCTTGTCGAAATGAGGGTCATTTTGGATAATGGGGATGAAATAATCTTACAAAACCTTCGCGTATCTTTCGGTAGTCATCGTGCCATCATGTAATATCGCATCGATTATTCCGTGACTTGACATTGCACACCATTCACTCACACGTTGAAGGTGAAGAGACTTCTCGATCGCGAAATGCGAATTCTCAGTCCCCCAAATGCGCCGATTTTGCTTATTGTCGAACCCATCCAGATGAAAGTGGGCTTCGTCGCTAAATGAAATCATGCATGCGCATACTAATTCCCATCATGCCCCGCGGCCAACCGTGCAGTTTGAACATCATAACGCAAACCGTTTAGAATTTATGACGATTTTATTTCATGTAGTTCAATAATTGTACACTGTTCTTTCAACTAGAGATAATAAAAAACTTATAATGAGTGAAAGAGAAATAGAATAGACTTTTCAGTCAATTATGGACGTACATTCCTGGAAACTGAGCATCAGAATAAATAATAAAATGAAGGCGCTACGCAAACACCACAATATTTTGAAGGCTAGTTCGGACCGTGCACGGAGTTGGAAGTCCTGAGAACAAACTTCTTTCCATAGCAGTTTCCAGGAGGGTTAATGGAACTTAAACTGGGAGACCAGAACCAGATGGAAGAATAGCTTCCGATGCTCAATGGTAGATACAATGAGATCCGTAATACAGAGAATAGAAAATAAATGAAGAGATTTACTGGCAGGTTCGGTAATACACATTGCTCAGTTAAAGTAATTAATGTCTTTAAAAGACAACCTTATCTCTTTGTTTATACTAGCGAGTGAAACATCACATCATCAGAAAGCAGCAGTGTTCTGACAGTATGAAAATCCTTTGAAAGCACTTAAATTACAGTTGTCCGTACCCTTACATCTGATGGTCCTCAGTAACACCAGTAATTGCCAGGACTGCATGGGAAAAACCAGTTAAGGTGTGACATCTCGATTCCGAGAAGTTTTCCGCTGCAGTTTGCACGCACTGGACGTGAGTACGGAAGCTTCCTGAACGCCCGGCTGAGCTCATTAAGGCCACGACACGGTCGCCAGATTCCTGGCGCTGAAAATTCCCAGCCATCGGCCGCGCATCACAGCTTGGAAGCTCACCACCAAGCCGGGCTTGCAAGTTCGACGGCTAATTGCTTCGTTGCGCATTCATGAATGCATATCTGCTCGCAGTCCCACAGCCGGTGCCAACTCACGCGAGAATGCCCTCGCTCACGAAATCGTCGCGAGTTATAATTCACTTTCCTGGAAGGGTACCGGCCTGCACAAGCTGCCACCGTTCTCTAGACGCCGTCGTGGCTATTCACTGTTAGCCACTGTTGCTTCTGATCGTACACTGGTAGCCGACATTGTCTTTATGAATGAATATTTTAATATTTCCGGAATTCGTAATTTACCGGGTAAACACCAGCTTTCAAACACAAATTTTCACAGTTCGATCACAAGACATTACCAGGAGTCTTAATGGTGTTCGCGGTGAGTACACTCACAACAGTGCCTCTTGCGTGTGAAAAATATGAACACGTAAGGCAATTTCGATTGTAATATAGAAACCAGACGGCCTTTATGAGTAGAGGGGCATAAAAAGGAAGCAATGGTTGAGAAGGCAGTGCCGGCCGTAGTGGCCGAGCGGTTCTAGGCGCTTCAGTATGGAACCGCGCGACCGCTACGGTCGCAGGTTCGAATCCTGCCTCGAGCATGGATGTGTGTGATGCCCTAAGGTTAGTTAGGTTTAAGTAGTTCTAAGTTCTAGGGGACTGATGACCTCAGAAGTTAAGTCCCATTGTGCACCGAGCCATTTTTTTGAGAAGGTAGTAAGACTGGGTCGTGGCCTTTCCCCGATGTTATTCAATCCGTACATCGAGCAAGGAGTAAAGAAAACAAGAGAAAAATTTGGACAAAGAATTAAAGTTCAGTGAGGAGAAATAAAAACTTTGAGGTTTACGGATGACACTGGAATTCTGTCAGACACAGCAAAGGACTTGGAAAAGCAGATGAATTGAATGGATGATGTCTTGAAGAGAGCATATAAGATAAACATCAACAAAAGCAAAACGAGGGGAATGGGATGTAGTCGAATTAAATGAGGCGATGCCTTGGGAATCAGACGACGAAACGATACACTAAACGTAGCTGACGAGTTTTGCTACTCGGATAGTAAAGTAACGGATAACGGCCGAAGCAGGGAGATTATAAAATGTAGACTGGCAACGGCAAGAAAAGCGTATCTGAAGAAGAGAAATTTCTTAACATAGAATATAGATTTAAGTGTAAGGAAGTCTTTTCTGAAGGTCTTTGTCTGGAGTGTAGCCATGTATGCAAGTGAAACATGGACGATAGACAGTTTAGACAAGAAGTGAATAGAAGCTTTTGAAATATGTTGCTATAAAAGAATACTGAAGACTAGATGGGTAGATCGTATGACCAATGAGGAAAAACTCAACAGAACTGGAGAGAAAATATACTTGTGGCATAACTTGAGTAACAGAAGGGAGCTGTTGATAGAACACATTCTGAGACATCAAGGGATCACCGATTTAGTATTGGAGGGAAGTGTGAGAGGTCACAATCGTAGAGGGAGGGCAAGAGATAAATACAGTAAGCAGGTTTAAAAGGATGTCGGTTGCAGTAGTTATTCGAGCATGAAAAAGCTTGCACAGGATAGAGTAGCGTGGAGAGCTGCATCAAACCGGTCTTCGAACTGAAGACCGCCACAGCAACAACAACAACAAGAATTCATTATTAGTAGAGAGGTATACATCCTCCTGTGGGCTGTTTCCGTGACGGCAATATTAACCGTACAGATGGCTCTGAGCACTATGGGACTTAACATCTGAGGTCATCAGTCCCCTAGAACTTAGAACTACTTAAACCTAGCTAACCTAAGGACATCACACACATCCATGCCCGAGGCAGGATTCGAACCTGTGACCGTAGCGGTCGCGCGGTTCCAGACTGAAGCGCCTAGAAGCGCTCGGCCACAGCAGCCGACCAATATTAATGTCCGAAGATGATAGATGATACAGAAGCGCAACTTTGTTTCTGACTTGGAATTATTGTTCGGAAACGACTGTCTAGAAACTTGCGTTGTGTGATACTTCTACCAGTAGAATACGTGAAATTATCAATCGTTATATGTACGATGCAATAAAAGGGCTTATTGTGAAATTAGTTGCTACCTTCGTCGGATTGGTAGTACCGACCCAACATGTAGGCTTACATCATGAAGGGCGATGAGAAGTTACTCCAATAAAGCACTGCCGATTTCCTGATGAGTTATCTATAATGGTCAGGCCTGATCTAATAGCTACAACACTGTTGTCTGTATATACGAGTTGATGTTATAGTCTCTCAAGCCCAGAAAAATAGCGTTTACCCAGTTCACAGAATTTGCAGTATAGAGTTTCGTGTACTGAGAAGCAAATGGAAATTGTAAGGAAGTTGACAGGTTTTACCAGGCCAAGTACCCACACAGAAGAAATCCAACGCACATCAAGTTTCCCAGTTCGTTATAACGTTAACGAAGGGTTCGACTTATGATTAACAGAACATTATAACAGTATTAAATAGGAAACACCTGCAAATGCTCTGCAAAATTATATTTTTTTCGTCACGTCACTATTTTCCGCTTGTTTGGTCGTCGCCATCTGATGACTTCTATTTGGGTTCCACGATCAAATAAATATTTTTAGAACATAAGAAAGTGTTTTCTGTTCAGTGTTGTTCCAACGATTAGGGGATGCGTAGTATGTAGTACCATAATCCAGTGACATCGGACTATTTCGTCCGAAAAGAACCCATTTTTGTTCACTTAGGTAGCAGCCTTAAACTACTCTGGATCTGTTGCGCGTGAAATGTGTTTCGTGCAAAGTTTTGCGTGTAGTACAATAATGACCTTCAGCTACATTTGTATCATTTAAATAAAGGGCAAGTTCTGTAACTCCACATGACTTCAGACGTCATGTTGTGTTGATCAAATGGACGCTGCAGTGCTATGTGGGCGATCGTCACTTTGCTGTGAATATCGAAATTGTACTTACTATGCGTATTCGAAAGCAGTCATAAAGTTGTAATTATCACATTTAAAATAAACTGATTTTATTAATTTTTCTGTTTATTTGGAGGCACTTGTCTGCAGTTCTGGAACCACACTAAAATGCCCTAACAACAGTACCGAAGAACGCCGCTAGAGAAGCCAAAGAAAATGGTGCAGTCCGTTAATGAAGAGCAGAATCCTGCGATAATTGTTGAACTAAGTGTGGACCAACAAATCACAATCATATGACACAGAGGTTATGTGGCACATACGCTTCCAGTGTGAGCAAAGAAGTCTGAATAACGAAGAAGGAATTGTCAGGCTACCTCTCTGTGAATAATCAGGATGTCAAGAAAAGTTGTGGCGTTAGTGTTCGTAGACCAGCGTATCACAGTCAGGCGATAGCGGAAAAAGTGAACATCGTTCTTTAATCTGTTTTTCACATCTTGCACGATATTTTGAATGCGACGAAGCCACGATGGGAATCGAAAAAGGTGGATGCCTTCCATTTTTGGATGTTTTGGTACGACGCAAAGATGATGTCATTTTGGGACATGCAGTACGTCGGAAACCGACCCATATAGATATATATTTACGTGCAAATAGCTGCCACCATCCTTCGCAGACGCTGAGTGTTCTCAGAACTCTGGTACACAGAGCACACGGTATTACTGACGAGAGCAGTCTGGAGGACGACTTCTAAACTTGAGAAGAATTTTTGAAGCTAACGGGCATTCTCCACAGCAGACACGTAAGGCACTATAAATGGAACCAACAGTGGGCTTAAGGAATTCAGAAGAAGACACGGAAAGTTTTAAATCCATGGCTTTTCTGCCATACGTTGGATGCATATCTTCAAACGTAGGACGGATCCTCAGCAAACACAAATTGAAACTGATTTTTCACCCTCGACCAAAGACAGCAGCACTCCTGGGTTCCGTTAAAGATGATTTGGTGCTTCGGAGACCTGGGGTTTACAACATCCCATGTGAGTGTGGCCGCTCATACATCAGACGACACGTACAGTCCATGAGAGATGCACAGAGCAGCGCATGTACACCCGGCTCTTACAACCTAATAAATTGGCGGTGGCAGGGCACTGCAGTGACACTGGGCACTCTATGGCGTACGATAACATCGAAATTTCAGCATCAACTTCCTCTTTCTGGGACTCAGTAGTGAAAGTAGCAACTGAAATTCGGTTGGCGACGAATTTAATTAATAGAGATACCTGCTTCAGCTTGGAAAAAACGTGGAATGCGGCACTTTCTGTGATAAACTCACAAAGTCGTCGCGACAGTGCAGCTCGCAGTGATAAATCGATGTCACCGTGTGGGTCGACCGTGCAGCCACAGATCTAATTTCATGCATATGTTACGTCTGTTTGCCACCGATCAACGTCTCTGGCGGCTTGTGTATCCGTGGCCGCATGCGCAGTAGCGCAGTCCGCAGGATTAAAGGGACGGAGCAAGAGCTTGAGCGTTAGTTACCTCTCTCTGAAGATGGCTGGACGATATACAGCTGAAATATTGGAAGAAGAAGTGTAATTTAGGCGACTGCACTCCCGAAATTTTGTGGATCAGTCACTGCACCGCGAAAATAAGAAGATGCACAGTTTTATTACAGATTTGTGCCATTTGTTTGGTACATACTGTCTGAGAACAAGTTTACCTTTCCACTGTATTAGAGACTCGTCAATGCAGAACTCTCTGAATGGATATAGAATTGATTTGAATTTCACGGTGAAAAAAATCGCAATATACTTTATTTTGTGAAGCCTATTCGGCCTCTCAGCGTCTCCCAAAAAGCCTGCATCACTAAAATGTAACATTCGAAGGACTGCCAGAAATCTGTCCCTAGGCTTTACTTTCTAAAAGAGAGGTGTTTCAGTCAGTAGGCCTATACAACAGTAGTCCTTCATTATTCTATTCCTTTTTACGTGAACCATCAGCGTGCAGGTTGCTAAAAACTGATACATCTCGTCTGCACTTGTATCTGTCCACTGTATTCCCCTGGAAGATCCTTGACATCGTTCATTCACTACTTTGTAAAAGCTGGTACTTTCATTGGCGATGTATCCCATCAACTTCGTGTCAAATATAAGCTCAAAACTTTCACTTTCACTAGGTTTCTCACTTAGTCCACAATGAGCATCCACGACAGAATTACCATCAGAAAAAGAGTAATTCTGAGCCGTAAACTCGCCGTCTGTCAGCGATCTGTGCTCGCTTTTTCCGACCTTTTGCTTCTTTGTCACCTGTGAAAGGCGCGTTTCGTGTATAATTTCAATATCACTCGATGAATCTCCGCTATATGTTGGTAATACTTCTCAGTCTTCGTGGTCTTCGAAACCACTACTATATTCCACAACTGAGTCTTCATTTACCAGTATTTCTCTAATTTTATTGTCACTCAAACCTTTCGACCGCGTCATTCTCACCAAACTTGAAAACACAAATGCAAGTATCGAATTTAGCTCCTATAGATCGAATGTATACATGGCATCCAGAAAACGTTAGTAGATGCCGATGTTCGCAACAGATGGCAGCAACATTCCGTCACCGAAGGGAGAAATCGTACCGATATGGCGGCAGATACACCCGACAGAAAAGCGAAAACATACCCGTACGGTCTTAGGCTAGAGCTGCAATGTGGCCGCCGCTGTACCGGTTCTGTTGCCGTCCACAAAGGGTTAAAGGCTCCGTCGAGAATCCCACGCTACATCTGTGCAAAACTTTCAACACAGATTTGCAGCGAAGTGTTCAGTGGTCACTATCGGTCATTGCTGAATAGGCCAGACTAAGCGAGGTGGGGCAGTGGTTACCACACTGGACTCTGATTCGGCAGGACGACGTTTCAAATCCTCGTCCGACCATCCTGGTTTAGGTCTTCTGTGATTTCCCCACACCGCTCCAGCCCTTTGAACGGGCACGGTCAGCTCCCTTCCCTACCCTTGCAACATCCCGAGCTTGTTCTCCGTATCTCATGACCGTGATGACGACGGGACGTTAAATTCTAATCTTCCTCCCTTACTTGAATAGACTCGTAAAACTTTCTGCCTGCTTCCTGTACTGTATACAATATGTTTTCGATAAATTTACTCCTCACCTTTTTGAAAGGCATCCCACTACATTTTGGTACAAAACTGTAGTTCCAACCTGATCGAATGGCTCCTCTCTTTGCAATTCTTGCTAGTTAATACTTGCGCCTGATGTGTCACTAAAAGTGTGTATAAAGAGGAAATCCTATTTTGAGGTAAGTTTGTAGCTTGTTCTGATGCAACTCGATTTCGACTGTGGGATCACGTCATAACCCGTGCGCACGAGACACTAATGGAACATGAAGAGTATCTGGCAGGAGTTCTCGCTGTTTCTGGTATTGCTACAACACTCTAGTTCCTCCAAGTTCACTCATCGATACCTTTTCTTCTTACTGTTCATACTCTTTATATATGCAGGTATTTTCTCTGACTAGATGTAATGTTGCTTGGTCTATGCTGCTTATATTTCCTATGTGATTTCTTACGTTAGTTGCTGAAATCCAAGCATTCGACTTCTCACTACGCCTGACTAGATTTATGTCTAATGCTGAATTCTTTCTGATGGGGAATAGCCTATATGATGGCTTCAGTAGGCCATTGAGTTAGTTTTTAGTAATCCTAGACTACATCGTCATATTTATTTAATTTTCTTAGGTTTTCTTTTTATCTGCTAACATTCTTGTTCTAGTCCGCTTTCTTGACTTACCAACTGGGCCCTAAGTTAGTCCTGAAAGGTCCTTCCACTAAACCTGTTAAAATCAAAACATTTGGTAAGTCCAAGTGATCTCCCTTATGTCTCTGTCGATTACCAATGAGATTATTTGTAATGCAGAGCTTGTTGACGAGCCATCATTAAGCAGCGCTAAATTTTGTCTTTCAAAATTGAGATTAGCAGTTCACCATTGTGATCATAGGCATGATACTAACATAAATCTTACAGATTCTAGTCAGGATTTTAATCATGTAGATTGCAATATCTTATAGAAAAATAAATTTTATTTCACAAATACTGAAAGACTTGTAATCGATCCAAAGGGTCACACCTGTTTCTTATACGTATTTCTATTCATGTTCACATTTAATTTTCTTATAATTGCTCCAGAGTTACTATAGCGGAAGATATCATAATTATGGGACTGAGGATTTATGGTAAGTTTGAAAAGTTTTGGGGTGAACACCTTTCACATAGCGCATACGTGTGCACTATGACAGTCACTTGTTAGCCTCAAAGATCTGCAGTCAACTACCTGTCTGGTAGCCTGGTGTGTCTCTAGCTATAAACTGCATGGTGTATCTTGACGAGTCGAGAAAACGTTGACAGGCCCTGGCCTATCAGAATGTTGGGCCGCGTACTTCCTTTCGGAAAGCCTCGTGACCGAATCACAAAGACACTTCGTCTGATTCTGCTGCCCAGACATGGCTGCATTCAGCCGACTTCGTCCTGGATTATAGTGAGATCGTTGCTGGATTCACACATTTGCTCTGCATTTTCGTGATTGCAAATTATGTGCCCTTTCAGATTCTGTAGTATTAGATGTTTTTCCTTAATACACTTTTCAGTCCTATTTGACGTGGGAAAGGTTAAGTCTTTGTTCGCGCTTTCAGCTTCTTGAGAGCATGTGGGGACTTGTATCCACCTATAATTTAATCATCCAAGATTTCATGTGGTTTATAACAATATTTTGTAATTTTCGTTTGCCTATCACATCCGCTGTGGATGTAAAGCACGTGGTCTGTCTAGTTGTGTTTATCCATGAGGTATATTAACCTGTGTACGAACTTTGATCATTATGCCGCATTTGAGTACATTTCGGATTTTGCATATTTATTATTCCTCTCCCTGGTCTTTGTTCAATGAATTTTTCCACGTGTTCCATAACTCTGCACGTGTTCATTCAAAAATTACGTTCCCGAAACGTACGCCATCCATTTTTACTGTATTTAAAGATGAAGTGAAGCAACGTGAATTAAGCAATGCTCCCAATTAAATGAGGTAAGAATTTTCAGCCAGACAGGTAAGTCTATGTCGCCGTGAAACTTCAAGTTACGTACCGCTTGAGATCGAGTCATTGACATCAGAAGGGTTGTTTGTAAAAATCAGCAAACTTACGGAATCTCTATACAACAGAAAATTTCAGCAGCAGTGCGGAAAGCTGCTTGCAAAACAAAATTTTACTTATAAAAGATGACCAAATAGTTAGTACAAGCCGTCATTATACGTTCTGAACTCTACAGACAGAAAGTAAACTTCCTTGGAGGTATCAAACTGAGAATCGGAGTGCTGCTGTCTTCTTTATAAGGATAGTCCCAATTGTCACTACAGTCTCACTGAAACACACTGAAAGGTTAAAACTTGTTTGCATTGCCTACGTTTACTCTGTTATGCTCAGTGGCATCACATTTTGTGAGTTCATCATTCTGCAGCTTTCAAGTAGTACTAAACAACGTGACTGACTAGCCCCTGATTTTCAAATCTAACTTTAAAGCCTTCCTTACACCATATTATATGTAACACTGCGTCGCAGCATTTTAGAGCCTGTCTCTGAAATTTGTTATTATATACGTTCACAGTTAATTTGTTTCCCTTTTTCTAAATATTTTAAGTGTAGTTCGTGCTATGTGACGACTTACTCAGTGACCAAGTAGTTTCTGCACACTCAGTTACACGTAAAGTGAGAGAATAAAGTAGATAATTAAAAACGTATGAATAACAGAGTCCCCCTACTACCAAAACAAAGCTTCATTTATGTCTTCGCCGGAACATGTTTCGTTACAGTCGTGACATTCTCAGTGGACGTCTATTTGCAGTTTATTTGTTGTTATTGTGACAGCCTATCCGCCTGGACCACAAATCTATAAGAAATTTCCGATTAAACTAATGTTTTAGAGGACGTGCTTTTTTTATCGCTAGTTTAACTTTTGAGTTTGTAGCAGTGTTGCCCTCGTAGTAATTCACAGTTTATTGCTGTTTCTTTTGGGTAACGCTTTTCCACATTACGTCAACAGCACTCGGTGCTAGCACGGACGCAGAGGATGATAAATAAAAACAAATGGCAAAGCCAGCATAGTACACGAGTCCATGTTAGAGAACGATGAAGAAATCGTAAAGTTAGCTTCCTTCGAATGGCTGAGCGAGCAGGTGGTCGTCAACTGTTCAGATGCCCTTAATCTCCAAGGAACACGACCGCTTGCATTCAACCGCAACAGGATTAGTCACTGGAATGCCCGATAGCCAGCGGTCTTAACATTCAGCATTCTAGATGCTGGTTTGTTCACCGGTTAATTTAGGTATATGTTGTAAAAGCCGTGCACGAAGATTGTCAACTGACACAAAACCTTTTACATTAGGCGAAGCCGAGACTTCGTGGTCCTTCAGGCAGTATTTCGCATCTAACTTGATTTAGCATCTGTAATTCACGAAAGCATTTGCGACATTTGTTTTTGATGCAGAAGCTATGATGTTGTGTAAGCAAAATTAGGTGTGGTATCAGAAAGTATTGGCGCACTTCTTAAGCAGGACTTCATTCGTAATGTGCTCCATTTTCTTCCCTGCAAGTTTTCTACAATGGAGCAAATAAATAAATAATAAATAAAGGGAGGTTAGTGTTTATGGTCTCGTCAACAACGAGGTCATTACAGGCGGAGGACAAGCTCGAATTACAGAAGGGTTGGAAAAGAATCGGTGGTTCCCTTTCAAAGGGACCATCCCAGCATTTGTCTTAAGCGATTTACGAAGATCACGGAAAACCTAAATCTGTATGACGGGACGGGGATTCAATCAAGGAGAAGAACTCGAGAATCTCGTAGAGAAGTAGATAAATTTCCTTTACTCCACTACTTCAGCGTTGTCCACAATAAACTATGACGAGTGAGTACCAGCAATGAAGCTCTTCAGATTTCAGTCCTGATATTTGCTGGCGTCTATTCAAAAACTTCAGCTGAAAGGGCAACGTTCTCCTTCATTTTTTTGGCCTTATTGCGTATCTTCATGGGGTCAACATAATCTGGATTTGGCAATGTTAGTCGTCGGGGGTGGCCGGATCAGGGGTGACGCCACCTCTTTTACACCAGGACAGAATTTGTGTAACGCTGCTATTTGCGTATTGTGGTATCCCATGTGAAAATGTTTGCGAATCGCTTAACTGAGATAGAAAGTGGATACCAGCCTACTATTCACCTAGTCGTATGTGGGAAACAGCCTGAAAACCACGTTAATTCTAGCCGGAACGGAGGCCCTCGTCGTGAATCCTCCGGGCCGATTCTAGCCGGAGCCGGTGCGCCTCCAGTAATCGCGGAAGCGGCGTGCTATCGAGCGCGTGTGTCTAGGTGTGTCCGAACTGACAACGTTCACTGGCGTAGTACTGAACGACAGTCTACAGTTTACTAGTATGGCACTATACAAGAGTGACCTTGTAGGGAACATCCAATCACGCATTCGCTTACAGACAGGCTGGTATCACTTCAATAAACACATGGATTACAAGAAAGTGAATTCACAATTGGTTCCCTTAGGTACTCCGGTGATTACCGTTGAGTTAAAGGCGATGGTTTTGAACACTGTACTGTGCTCATAAAATTGTTTAGAGTCTGACTAAATGCTCGTGTTTTGTTGGCACGTTCATTGTACCCCTGTGGCTGATTAAATGTTAATGCGCAGGCTGTAACCCTGAGTCAAACACTACGGCTTCTCCTTGTACAGATATTTTAAATCCGCTGTACAGGTGTGATACGAAATACGAGTAAAAAGAGATAGACTTGGGCTTGTCATACCGAGGGTCGTGACCTCAGTGGGCGCACATTGTGACCTGAAAAAAATAATCGTTTCTTCTATTAATTTTTAATCCTACCCTTCGATTTCGACAATTCTATTAACATTGTTTATTGTGCAGTAAAAGACCAAGAACTAATACCACATATTAGTAACAGACATTTGTTACAGGTTTCCCTTTTTTTTTTTGTAAACATAATGGGCAGTGAGCATAAAGGTTCAGATCCTATTTTTCTGGTGTTAGGTCACAGAGTGCCCGTATTTCGGCTAACATTTAACTGCCGGCGGATGGGGATCTCCTGTCATGTTCCAACAATCACACTTGCAGGCTACCTGTCTTCAAGATTTCGTCAGATATGTGCAAACTAGAGCCCTGCGGGCGAGTAGCCCCCCTCCCTCCCACCCCTCACGAAAGGTGTGCACGAGGCTGGGTATGTGATACAGAGAGCGAATACACATCGTATACCCTGGCGGAAGTTGCCGAAGATGGCCGATGCAGTAACTCAGCTGAATGAGCACTTGTCTGTGGCCACGTGGATGTCACACGTTCCCACACACTCACACATAGCCTGCGAATTTGCAATTTGCGCATGCGCGATGCGCTTCTCTTACTGCTAGAGTAGGTCAAATATTATTCGAGTGATCAATAAAAGATATAGAATAAAATTATTATTCTTTATTTGTGAATAACATTTTTGGAACGTTATTCACTTACACGAATAAAAACAATTATTCGTCATGTGTGAACAAAACACATTACGAATAATTTCCAGCGGCGTTTCTTGGTACAGTTCTTTGTCACTTATTAAACAAATGTGATTTTCATTGCTTTTAAATTAGTTTTCAGAAAAACAGTTTTTAGCTTTGTGTTTTTTAGCTTCTCCTCGTGCTGACCATCTGTGCCTTCGTCGGCTAGCTTCTTTAGATTTACGAATTGGAACAACTTTTCTTGATGCTCGTATGTCAACTGAGCTAAGGAAACAAACAATACTTACAGAATCCTGTACAAGAAGTAAACAAAACGCGGTGGTATGCTACATTATTCATTATTTAAGTGACGAATGATAAATAACAAATATTTATTTGTATTCACCGAAAAGTATAACCCCTTACCGGTGAATACTTTATCAGCGGATAGATTTATTTGATTGATACCCAGATGATTATCCAGATACAAATTTATTCAAATAATACCTATCTGTGGCTAACACTATACCTTGAGCTCGCTTCCTCTTTGTAGTCAGTGCAATTAATATTACAGTGTCGTAATAAATACTTGTTTTGTAAATAAAACTGCCTTTTCCTGCTGCTAGTTACTTTATTTACCCATACGCGTTTCGCCTTCCCCTGTTCTATGGCATCATCAGTGGGATCTATAACGAAACAGATTTGTTAGTTTTAGATTATGAAACAGTTCACTTCGCGAATTTTTTTTTTGTAAAAAAAGTAATTATTTACGATTTGCTGATCTGCGTTTCCTCACATCTGGTCTGGAGGTCATGTCATAATATTATCAACTGTAAGAAGTCCTGAATGAGATTTTCACTCTGCAGCGGAGTGTGCGCTGATATGAAACTTCCTGGCAGATTAAAACTGAGTGCCGGACCGAGACTCGAACTCGGGACCTTTGCCTTTCGCGGGCAAGCGCTCTACCAACTTTTTTTTTTTTTAATTCTCATTTTGTCCGCGTTTGTTCGTTGTATCTGCTCGGGGCAGACGTCGTAAGACATCCGATTAAGTTCGTTGATGATCGATTAACTCAGTTTTTTTTTAATTACAGGGGGTACGTAACCCTCTGTCCGAACACGCTGAGCTACCATGCCGGCGTCCAACTGAGCTACCCAAGCACAACTCACGCCCTGTCCTCACAGCTGTACTTCTGCCAGTACCTCGTCTCCTACCTTCCAAACTTTACAGAAGCTCTCCTGCGAACCTTGCAGAACTAGCACTCCTGAAAGTTTGGAAGGTAGGAGACGAGGTACTGCCAGAAGTAAAGCTGTGAGGACGGGGCGTGAGTCGTACTTGGGTAGCTCAGTTGGTAGAGCGCTTGCCCGCAAAAGGCAAAGGTCCCGAGTTCGAGTCTCGGTCCGGCACACAGTTTTAATCTGCCAGGAAGTTTCATATCAGCGCACACTCCGCTGCAGAGTGAAAATCTCATTCTGGAAACCTCCCCCAGGCTGTGGCTAAGCCATGTCTCCGCAATATCCTTTCTTTCAGGAGTGCTAGTTCTGCAAGGTTCGCAGGAGAGCTTCTGTAAAGTTTGGAATTTAGGAGACCAGATACTGGCAGAAGTAAAGCTGTGAGGACGGGACGTGAGTCGTCCTTGGGTAGCTCAGTTGGTAAAGCGCTTGCCCGCGAAAGGCAAAGGTCCCGAGTTCGAGTCTCGGTACGGCACACAGTTTTAATCTGCCAGGAAGTTTCGTAACAAGTTCAGTTAATCCATTTGCCCGATTTTCTCACTGAATTTGACCGATTTGTTCACTGGAAGCCTACAGTGTTGCTGAATTGAAGTTTTTTGTTAATTATAAACAAAACTGACAATTGTAATCAGTTGTCACTCTCCTACTGTAGACCTGTTTCTTCTGTTCTGTCGAAAATAAGTCACAGTGTCAGTGCGATTTTAGATGCTGGCTGATTGCGAGCATCATCTCATCAGCTATTCACGAATGCAAATTTACAATTCCACAGCTAAATCAATGACCTTCAGTGACAATCAGTATTCGATTATCAGTTTAAATTTCGTTACATATAATCATACTCAGTCGCTGTGGTAACATTTAACGAATTCATGTATGCAACATACATGTTCTCCGTAGAAAACATGGGAAATCAACTGCTAAAAAGAATTGCAGTGCTGAATGCATTCCAACGCTTGCCAGGCCCATAAGTGCTGCTACGTTCTGACGAAGCTGTTTAGAGTCCACGGTTCCTTAGCCTCGTAGTAGGGCTGCTCAGTGAATGCGCGCCGCATGATTCCGAGTTCGGGAACTGCCAGACGCGTGCTTCGGCATTGCATGGGAAGCAAGTGATTGGCAGCGAGAGATACTCGCGTTATTCCGCCACGCACCTGCAGAGCCCTTGTGCAACGGTATGTTATCTCTTACGTTCGGTGATTTAGCGAATTGCGTAGTGTCACTCATAGTGTTTATCTGTTCATAACTTTAGTGCACAACATTTAGAGCTCTGTATAACGATTCAAGAGGATAAAGGTTCAAATTCCTGCCTAGCCATCCAGATTTAGGATTTTCATGATTTCCCTCAATCACTCCAGACAAATGCCTGGATGGATCCTTTAAAAAGAGGTACCCCCCATTCCCATCTTTTCGTAATCCGAGCTTGGGCTCCGACTGTGATAACTGTGCGACGTTAATTCCAATCTTCCTTTCTTCTATATAATGTAGCTCACACGCGTTGCTACAGTGCTTCGTCATACGAGGTTGAAGCGAGAGAGTGAAATATGTTGCGTTGTGGGCTGGCATTGCTTCAGGACCAAATGTAATCTAAAATATCTGAGCAGTTGATAAGTGGTTTAATATGCAAAAGATCGAGACAATAGATAGAATTTAACGTTCCTGTTGTTAATGGGTCCAACTGACCCAGTTCATTTACTAAAATTAACATAATAGCGCGATTAATATTTATGCTCTAATAGGACCTTAGGTAATCATAAGATATATAATACGGTAATTTACGTTGTCCTCAATACTTATTTCAAAATCTAAAATAATTTGGGACACACACAGCTTTGACACACTTATTGTGAATGGGTCTTTTAGACCCAGCCAGACACTGTAATTTGAATTATAACAAAATTTTATTTTAAATAAATGTGATTGTTGTCGTACGGTGTAACAATGGCTCAGAGGCATTTCACATTTTAGAAAAATAGGTACAAGTGTAACAACTTCATGACTAATCTGATCTTGTGTGTCAAAATAGCTAGACATTTCCTAAGTGATGATCAGTTAGAAAGGCTTTTGAATGATTCAGAGAATGAAATGGTACATGATCCTGTAAATGATCTTGATTTTCAAGATTTTTCGTGATGGTTCCAGAGATGATGATAACGTATAGGCTAGAAGTGAGGAGAGTGATGTGGCTGAAGGAGATGAAGGCGGAGTATCGTTGTCTAAAGAAACTAATGTAATTGGAGGTGTATATACATGGCATAATGGTACAGAGTGGTCTACAAATCCTCCAGAAGAGTCAAGAGCAAGATGAGCATTATAAATATATTATACATAACTGTATTTTATTGGTATACTATTATTGTTATTGCCCAGCGTCATAGTCTAGCAAATAGTACACCGGGCTGCTACCGTTATTGTCCCAGATTCGAAACTCGGTCCAGCCATAGGTAACTGTTTTGGTGGGGAACGTGGTGCTGGGAAAGGCTTTCTTAGGGTTATCCCTTTACCTCCTCATTGAGCCGATTGTCTCTTAAGATGAAAACCTCTATCACCCAACACTCCTTGGGGCTTGTACGCAGTAAATCTTTACTTTAAACTTACTGTCAGATTTCGGTTTTATTGTATTTCTTTGTAATTTATTTTGTTGTTGTTGTTGTGGTCTTCAGTCCTGCGACTGGTTTGATGCAGCTCCCCATGCTACTCTATCCTGTGCAAGCTTCTTCATCTCCCAGTACCTACTGCAACCTACATCCTTCTGAATCTGCTTAGTGTATTCATCTCTTGGTCTCCCTCTACGATTTTTACCCTCCACGTTGCCCTCCAATACTAAATTGGTGATCCCTTGATGCCTCAACACATGTCCTACCACCCGATCTCTTCTTCTAGTCAAGTTGTGCCACAAACTTCTATTCTCCCCAATCCTATTCATTTAACCATACAGTAAAGCTGCATGCCATCGGGAAAAATTACGGCCGTAGTTTCCCTTTGCTTTCAGCCGTTCGCAGTACCAGAACAGCAAGGCCGTTTTGGTTAGTGTTATAAGGCCACATCAGTCAATCATCCAGACTGTTGCCCTTGCAACTACTGAAAAGGCTGCTGCCCCTCTTCAGGAACCACACGTTTGTCTAGCCTCTCAAAAGATACCCCTCCGTTGTGGTTGCACCTACGGTACGGCTATGTGTATCGCTGATTTATTTTATTGCATGATACACTGGTTGCTATCAGGACTATCTTCGAAATGTTTCTAGAACAGTTGCTTAAAATGTTCGTTCCTTACGAATATGTCACATTGGATGAGCAATTGGCTACATTCCGAGGGAGGTGTCCATTCCGGCAGTGTACACCCTCAAAACCCAGAAGGAAATATGGAACAAAATTATGTTTGTTATCTGAAGTAAAAACAGCATATGTTTGAGCGGCAGAAGTGCATACAGGAAGGTCGGAAATTGAACCAGAGGAAAGAAATCAAGGCATAAATGTTGTTTTGAGGCTTGTTGAAAGGATTGAGAAAACTGGGCGTAACATTACCACCGATAATGTCTTTACGGACTACACCCTGGTCAAAGAACTCTTCATGGGAAGTCTAACATTACTAGGGACTCTCAGAAAGAACAAAACTGAAATTACGAAGGAAAGGCAGCCAGACAATATCAGATCAGTACTTTGAACTTCAGCCTTTGTGTTCCAGAGGAAGTAACGTTGGTTTCGTACGTGCCAAAAAATAAATAAATAAATAAAAGAAAGAGGCTGTAGTATTACTTTCTACAATAGACTATGACTATAGTGTGCCTTTAGAAGAGCACAAGAAGCCTGAAGCAGTACAAAAAAGAAAAAAAAACGAAAGGAGGAGATGACACAACAGATAAACTCGCCAGTGCTTATTCCTGCAAAAGGCGGTGGCCGAGCGCGCTTCAGTCCGGGACCGCGGGACTGCTACGGTCGCAGGTTCGAATCCTGCCTCGGGCATGGATGTGTGTGATGTCCTTAGGTTCGTAAGGTTTAAGTAGTTCTAAGTTCTAGAGGACTGATGACCTCAGCAGTTGAGTCCCATAGTGCTCAGAGCCATTTGAACCAATAAATGCTTATGCCTTGCACATCAAGCCAGAGTACAATGAAAATAAATTGTACAGAAGGCTGCTATTTCTAAGAGAACTGAATATTAGCTACAGAAACCAATGCGAGAGGAAAGAATTATCAAAAATCTTCCTAAGAAGATCAAAGTTGGTTTGGAGAATATTGCAGGAATGGGTTCAGGAGATAAAGAATGGGAGAGAGGCCGGTGCGAAGAGTGTGGAACGAAGAAATACCGAAAGACAAACGAAATGTGTGATAGATGTCAAATATTCCTCCGCCAAGAGCGTGCAAACATTTACTACAGGAATTGCATAAGTTATTGCGATAGGCATAGAAATTGAGTTCTGTATAGTTCCTCAGAGTCAAATTTTGTGTTTCATTTAAATTTTATAATAATTATTGTCTGCAATAAATGTTGAAATTTAAGGTCTAATGTATGTTTTTCTGAAAAAAAAGTAGGTTGAAGTACCATGTAAGAAAATTTATTTTTCAACTAAAATTTTATAACTAATTGTTTATTTTGTAATAATTATGTTCAATAAATGTTGATAAATTGGTATGTCTATTTTTCTAGATAAAAACCATCTGCAAACCATATTTTGAAGTACCACCTAAGAATAAAACTTTCTTTTTAATGGTGGGTTTAACTGACACTTTAACAATATGTGTGTTTCTGTTTGGAACACAATAGGAAGGTTAAGCTTTAGAACCTGCAGCATCGGTACATTCAGCAGTAAGAAGTGTGTGAAGATAGGTAAAACTATTATTTTCAACGTACTTGCGTTCACAGTCATGCAGTCAATTAGAAAAGACAATATTTTCGGCCTGGTCTGTTATAAGTAGTAACATTCCATCCGGAAATTATCATTCGTAAAATATACAAAACTGTAGGCATTAGGTATAACTACAAAACAGCTTTTAGTCTACTGCTGATATCTGATGACGTGTTATTAACCATGTTGAGGTATGTATAGTTTTATTTTTCAGTGCCAGAGTGAAGTATTTTGAGTTGATCAATTACAAACTGTCGATAAAAGCCGGCGACTGTAAAAACTAAGGTTCATTTATGAAGTTACTTTCTTACTACAAGTCACGATTTCTTTTTATTTGTATTTTTCAGAATGCATTTCAGGGAATGATTCCAATTTTCAAGACCTTTATCTGTGTTGGTTCAAATGGCTCTGAGCACTATGGGACTTAACTTCTGAGGTCATCAGTCCCCTAGAACTTATAACTACTTAAACCTAACTAACCTAAGGACATCACACGCATCCATTCCCGAGGCAGGATTCGAACCTGCGACCGTAGCGGTCACGCGGTTTCAAACTGAAGCGCTTATAACCGCACGGCCACACTGGCCGGCCCTTTATCTGTGTACTGTGTTGTTTACGCGTGGTGTTTGCGACGTATCAAGTGCTGCATTGTTCTGTTGTCTTTACTGTAATACATAAATAAACACACACAGTTTTTGATGGAAGACCAATCTTCGTATAAAGTTAGTGGGGAAATTTGGAAAGACCGTGTACTTACAGTTTTCTTGTGGTCCACTTATGCAGTCAGTCACACCTGTTAAACATTACACACAATTTTCTGTCCACAGTACACAGTCACACTAGTAAACGCACATAAACAAGCAGTTACGAACGCTTTTTCACGTGAAGTCAGCAGAGGTAAAGCTATAGGTTGTCCGCAGAGGACGTATGCTCTCGTGCAGGTGGTATGTATCTAAATAATCTGGGTAATTGTCTGCTCATATACGGGATGAGTCACCTAACGTTACCGCTGGATATATTTCGTAAACCACATCAAATACTGACGAACCGATTCCACAGACCGAACGTGAGGAGAGGGGCTAGTGTAATTGTTTAATACAAACCATACAAAAATGCACGGAAGTATGTTTTTTAACACAAACCTACGTTTTTTTAAATGGAACCACGTTAGTTTTGTTAGCACATCTGAACGTATAAACAAATACGTAATCAGTGCCGTTTGTTGCATTGTAAAATGTTAATTACATCCGGAGATATTGTAACCTACAGTTGACGCTTGAAACCTCCGACGTTCAGTTACGTGTTGTAACTAACACGGGCCACGGTCGGCGAGCCCTCCTGATCTTACACCTCTGGACTTCTTTCTGTGAGGTACGTTAAAGGAGAATGTGTACCGTGATGTGCCTACAACCCCAGAGGATATGAAACAACGTATTGTGGCAGCCTGCGGCGACATTACACCAGATGTACTGCGGCGTGTACGACATTCATTACGCCAGAGATTGCAATTGTGTGCAGCAAATGATGGCCACTACATTGAACATCTATTGGTCTGACATGTCGGGACACACTCTATTCCACTCCGTAATTGAAAACGGAAACCACATGTATACGTGTACCTCACCCCTCATGGTAATGTACATGTGCGTCAGTGAAAAAGACCAATAAAAAGGTGTTAGCATGTGGACGTAATGTGCTGTTCCAGTCTCTTCTGTACCTAATGTCCATCACCGTTCCCTTTGGATCCCTACGTAATTCGGTGTTCTCCGATACACACGATCGAACAGCGGAGGAGTGGTACTCAAGAGTCAACTTTAGTTTACAATATCTCCGGATGTAATTAACATTTTACAATGCAACAAACGGCACTGATTACGTATTTTTTTATATGTTCAGATGTGCTAACAAAACTAACGGGGTTCCATTTAAAAAAAACGTAGGTTTGTGTTAAAAAAACATACTTCCGTGCATTTTTTTATGGTTTGTATTAACCAATTACACTAGCCCCTCTCCTCACGTTCGGTCTGTGGAATCGATTCGTCAGTATTTGATGTGGTTTACGAAATATATCCAGCGGTAGTGTTAGGTGACTCACCCTGTATACTCACTATGGTACTCAGTTATGAGTGTCTACTTTTAAGTATGCAAACAAAGTATCTGAATAAATTCACTACTTCACTTTCCAGCTGCTCATTTAACGTTTTGTCTTAAATTTTCCTGTAATCTGACTATATATCAAGGTCTTCCGAAATATCCATTTTATGACCTTCATTTAGTTGGTAAACTACCTCAGCATTTTTGTTGTACTTTTCCAAATGGGTGAACTACGTTGTGTATGTGTGTGGCTACTGATGATGCTGTGTCTCTCTTGTGTGTGTAACTTTACATGAGCTCTGTATAACTGGTGCTGAATTCTCGGCCTTTTTTCAGAGGTAGAAAATGGAGCATTACTCACATGTAATTTTTTGTATTCAAGAGTTCTAATATTCGGCATGATTACACTTTATGTTATGTGCTTGTTCTTGTTGTAGATTATTAAATATAGAGAAACTAAATTTTACGTGGGTTAAAACGTACTTCAGTTGCCGTTTGCAGTATTGACCTATATGCTACTTCTTTATGAATGCTTGGGTGACATGAAGTTGCAGGGATTGTCTTGTTTGTCACTGTATTTTTCTCATAAATTTTGAATGTGCTAGTATTGTCGTGTCTTGCGATATTTGGTACTAGGTAATTGGTCGTTTTTTCTTGTTCATATTCCAATGTAAACGTAATTTTGCGGTGCATACTATTGGAGAAATTTAGAACGCCTACTGTGCCTTTGGCATTCCCTTCTGCTAGCAGTAGTATGTTATTTACACATCTCCTACCAAAATTCTTGGTTGTAAAAGAATTTTTGTTCCAGATGATTTATGTATATGTAATCTATGGTGCCAACTATAATGGATCCCATTGCTTGGCCATCTGGTTCCTTATAAATGTTGTCATTAAATGTAAAATTGTTGTAACTTAGGGTTATCTGGAGGAATTTCTATAAATTCAACTAGCTTTGTGTACGCAAGTTTGTTATGTTTCAAAAAATGGTTCAAATGGCTCTGAGTACTATGGGGCTTAACATCTGAGGTCATCAGTCCCCTAGAACGTAGAGCTACTTAAACCTAACTAACCTAAGGACATCACACACATTCATGCCCGAGGCAGGATTCGAACCTGCGACCGTAGAAGTCGCGCGGTCACGGACTGAGGCGCCTAGAACCGCTCGGCCACCGCGGCCGGCTTTTATGTTTCACAAGGTTCTTTTGGGTTACTGCAAAGCTTCTTGTATAGACATGCTTGTGTAAAGGCTGGCAATGTCAGGTGATAAAAACTGAGCATCTTGAGGGAGTTATGTGGCTTTTAGTTTTTCAGCTATTATCAAGCTATTTTTATAGAATAAGATGTCTCATATGACCAATTTCTCATCAGTTTTGTATACAGTTTCTATGACAGGTTTTATGCAGGGCTGTTTATAGTGTTTACTAATAGTCATTTCCTTCTTCGGTGTATCTGGCTCTGCCCTATTTACGAGTTAGCCACCAGTATTGAGCACACTTTAAAGCGGCAGGCCACAGTGGTTGAAGTTTATTCTGTGGTATGAGAGCTATGATGCAAGAGATACTCCGCAGTCAGCAGTTTTAGAGCGTGATATGGAAATATTTTTATGGAAGATTTCGACGCTCTAGTCCCTCTTAAAGGCACGACAAAAATCAAGTATTTAATGGAGAATGTTACTGGAGTCGTATGCAAGCTCGGTTCGGAACTAGAAAATCTGTCTGCAGTAGCAACTTACGGAGCTCCTTCATTTGCAGGAATAATGGAAGACTAGTTAAATTACTCCACACAGCAACAATCCAGTTTGGGAACTGTTCTCTAATACAGCACAACTACTTGATTATTACGAAAACTTCTCTGATAAGTCTTTAAACTTTGACAATGTCTTTAAAGATTTCACTAAAGTAATATTTCATTATTATCATGGTTTCCGCTAAGAAAATTTCTTAAATTTTTACACACTGTCGATTCAGAGTTGGGAGACACAATTTAGGCGTGAAAACATGGTGAAGCGTGTGTTAGGTCTCAAACGTGAAATACAAACATCCATTAAGGAAAAGGGAAAACCTGCTGCTGATTTTAAAGGCACAAAATAGATGTTTGATACAATTTGCTTGTAGGTGTAACGACTCACTTGAACGAAATGATGTGCGTCCCCAGTGGAAAGATCAGTTAATTAGTACTACGTATGATCAAATGTAGGCAATCTAAACAGAATTACGAATCTAGGAATCACAAACTGAATAAAAGAACATTTCGTGCACTTTACTTCCATGCAGAAATGAAATAACAATAATTCTAATACATATTTACTCATTGTCTCTGATGTAAAAGAGTAAATAAGCAGTAGATTTCAAGACATCAAGGTTAATAAAGCAAGCTTCAATTTGTTTTCTCCCCGTCTTCTAAAAGAGAGGCGAGGTCTCCGAGGATTTACAGATGGAATGAATCGATTTTTCAGTATGGCTAAAACTTGATGAACAAGTTTAATTTTATACGTGTGAAAGAAATGAATCACATGTATATTCCCTGGGGGAAAATATCCCACCGTTAGTATACATGCTGTTCGTTTTCCATAACTTTTTAACAGTATATATATGGACAAGAGTTAGTGTTTTCTAGAATAAATGTATTAAGTGCGTAGCGAGATCGCGAATCTTTGAGTTAACACTACAGGCGTCAAACAGGATGTTGGAAGCCTTGTTGACGACAAGTAGTGTCAGTTTCTCATTCCCACGTAAAATTTAATGTAATTTAATCAAGTTTTTTTTTCCTTTTGCTTTATATTTAAATAAATCCAGGTGTATTTATTTTAGTTAAATCTTTATTAGAGTATCGTGTAAAAATTTGAAATGAACTGGTCAAGAATTTTTGAGATTTTTGCTAACAACGTTTCCCGTTTATATAGTGTGTTTATATATACCATATACAGCAAACGTGGGTAGATCATGACTGTCCGAACGTTTATTAGAGTGTCCGGTAAAACTTTAAAGTATTCGTTCATGAACTTAACGAGATTTTTAGTAACAACTTTACGTTTCGATTTATGTATCTATGACAGTGCACGGTACATGGCACTCGCCCTGGGACGGAAGCATAGGACATCTACCAGCCGAGACGGCTCAAAAGCGTTCAGTAAGACCTATGACCACTTATTCATCTCCGGCAGCTGTGGCCGAGCGCGCCGGCCGGAGTGACCGAGCGGTTAAAGGCGCTACAGTCTGGCACCGCACGATGGCTACGGTCGCAGGTTCGAATCCTGCCTCGGGCATGGATGCGTGTGATGTCCTTAGGTTAGTTAGGTTTAAGTAGTTCTAAGTTCTAGGGGACTTATGACCACAGCAGTTGATTCCCATAGTGCTCAGAGCCATTTGAACCATTTGTGGCCGAGCGGTTCTAGGCGTTTCAGTCCGGAAACGAGCTACTGCTACGGTCGCAGGTTCGAATCCTGCCTCGGTCATGGATGTGTATAATGTCCTTAGGTTAGTTGAGTTCAAGTAGTTCTAAGTCTAGGGGACTGATGACCTCAGATGTTAAGTCCCATAGTGCTTAGAGCCATTTGAACCATTTTTGTGAAGCACATCTCTTCTGATGCAAGTTCTTTGCTTTCCATATTTTGGGAGAGGGTAATATGGAAGAAAACAATGAAAAAATACCCACTAAAAATGCATACCCTGATAGGTATGGGCACTTATTCAGTAGAGATATGCTTCACAGTGCCGAAGATGAACAAGCTCTTAAAGTGTGCATTTTAGAGCCCATATTTACTGGACTTTTTTGTTTTGAGGATTACTACCACCCCTCAAAATATTCGAGATATAATCATCAAAACAAAAAAGTCCAGTAAATATGGGCTCTAAAATGCATACCTTAAGAGCTCGTGATATATATATATATATATATATATATATATATATATATATATATATATATATATATATAGGGTGTCCCAGATATCTTGTCCACCCAAAATATCTCTGGAACAATAACAGCTATTGGAAAACGACTTTCACCGATATCAATGTAGGGCTGGGGCCCATGAATGTACGTATTTGGAGACATTCTAAAACGAAAGCACATGTATTTTTTAACACAAACTTATGTTTTTTTTAAATGGACCCCCTTATTTTTTCTTCAGCAATCCATAGCATGACAAAGCACATACACAATGACGTTGATTGCATCGCAATATTCCCATTACATCCCGAGATATTGAGACGCGAAGTTGACGCTTGAAACACCCGACATGCGCTGCTAACGCACGTCCTGAGGCTCGGGCGTGAACCCCATGATGCCCGTAATCGCGATGTGATTGACATGTGTAATCACACCTCCATACTTATCAAGAGGTCCGAAACGAATAATACGGTCTGCTGCCATCAACTCTCATAAGCACATAATGGTTTCCCTCTTGCACGTTTTACGTATCTACGTACACAATATGAACCAGTACCGATCGGTGTACACCTGTCAGGTTGTCTTATTTATCCTGCACACCCAAAATAAGGTTGATCTAATGCTTTATATGACCCATTGTGCCTGTCACGCAGGGCCTGGCTCAACATAGTCAAGTGTCCAACGTAGTTCCCACAACTGCCACAGTTACCACTTCGCCTTGTTTATGATTTGCGACCCATGCAAAATCCTGTACTCCACCACCCTCCGAGCATCCCATTTGTTGTTGCTTTGGCGTGCAGTACACCTCTTGCCAGTGTAGTCGTGCATCAGAGTAATCTAGTGACGGCACGGAGGTAGTACACATTGTGAATATACGTTGTGTTGTGGAACGTATAATGTACAGTATAATGTACACACATGAAGATATGGTAGAAATGCTGCTGATCTATGGAGAATGTACGTTGACGGGAAATACGTTATGAGATTGCTTGTTTGTTGATAGTACTGTTAGCGAACATTATGATTATTAAGTTAATATTTCTGTTTTCTACCCTATTCTACATACCTGTACTGTACCCTGTTGTAGGTGGACGAAATGCTGTTCAGGCAGAACGACAGTACAGAAGACGATTCCCTGACAAGCCATCGCCTTCGCGCCGGATGTTTGGTCGTCTCACATCTCGTCTACGTGAAACGGGAAGCTTAAATCCATGACCTCGACATCGTCCTAGAACACGCAAAGATGAACGTGCTGAAGTTGCTGTGCTCGCAACCATAGCTGTGAATCCTCAAATCAGCACACGTCAAATTGAACGTGAAGTTGGTGTGTCGAAATCAAGTGCACAGCGTATTCTTAAACGTCATAAATTTCATCCTTACCATGTTCATTTACACCAAGATCTTCGTGGAAATGACTTCCGCAATAAGAAAACATTTTGTCGGTGGACTAAGCAAAAACTTCTGACTAATCCAATTTTTTTTTTTTTGCAGATGTTCTATTTACCAACTAGGCATGATTCTCCAACAAAGGGATTGTCAATATGAGAAATATGCATTATTGGTCCGCAGACAATCCAAAATGGCTCCGTCAGGTAGAGCATCAACGTCCGTGGAAAGTTAATGTTTGGTGTGGGATTATTGGAGATACCATTATCGGACCTTTCTTTATAAATGGCATCCAGAATGGCAGACAATACTCCAGATTTATACGACACAATCTTCCTGTTCTCTTGGACACCGTACCTCTGAACCGGAGAATGGTCATGTGGTATCAGCATTACGGATGCCCTGCACATAACGCCTTACGAGCACGACGACTTCTGAACCGTAAGTTCCCTGGTAGGTGGATTGGACTAGGTGGCCCAGTTAGGTGGCCTGCTCGATCTCCGGACCAGCCATCAAAGAGGAAACAGTAGCACGAAGTAGGGCATCCTTCATCCGCAGAGTGACCCTATGTACGCAAGCCAATGGGCATCACTTTGAGCATGAGATGTGAACACTATGTTTAGTATGTAGTGCTGGTATCACAGTGGAAGTTTCTACAAAGGGCCATTTTACCCAGTGATGTTAACAAACATTTGTTTGCAACAATTTGTCATTTAACGCATTAGATAAACATAACATTGATAATTATGTGATAATAAAACTAATTGGTTTAACATGTTTACATTCATCTTCTATGTCCTACCTGAACTTCCCAAATCAAAACATTTTTACCTAAACAACGGTAAAACTTTTAGTCCACTTGCTCGTTTCACTAAAACCATCAACATGAATTTTACTATTACGAGTGAATGATTAACTGTCACTTGCGCTAGATCTACAGTAAAGTAAAGTTTTAACGTTGAACGGCATTACCTTTTTAGTAACGGATTAACGATAAGCGAAGTTAACTTTGTGACTAACGTTGCGGTACACAGATATGTTACAGAACCGCATCACCCCTAGCCTATGGGATAAATACCTGCTGGAATGTACGACGTTAATGCAGGATGGCAGCAGACCGAATTATTCGTTTCAGACCTCTTGATAAGTATGGAAGTGTGATTACGCATGTCAATCACAGCGCGATCACGGGCAGCATGGGGTTCACGCCTGAGCCTCAGGACGTGCGCTAGCAGCGCATGTCGGGTGTTTCAAGTGTCAACTTCGCGTCTTAATATCTCGGGATGTATGGGAATATTGCGATTCAATCAACGCCATTGTGTATGTGCTTTGTCATGCTATGGACTGCTGAAGAAAAAATAAAGGAGGTCCATTTAAAGAAACATAAGTTTGTGTTAAAAAACACATATCTTTCGTTTTAGAATGTTTCCAAATATGTACATTCATGGGCCACAGCCCTACATTGATACCGGTGAAAGTCGTTTTCCAATAGCTGTTATTGTTCCAGAGATATTTTGGGTGGACAAGATAGCTGGGACACCTATATACGTGTGTGTGTTTGCATCGCATATCAATTGATGATGATGATGATGATGTTTGGTTTGTGGGGCGCTCAACTGCGGGGTTATCAGCGCCCGTACAATTTCCCAACCTTTGCTCAGTCCAATTTCGCCACTGTCCTGGATGATGATGAAATGATGAGGACAACACAAACACCCAGTCATCTCGAGGCAGGTGAAAATCCCTGACCCCGCCGGGAATCGAACCCGGGACCCCGTGCTCGCATATCAATTGACATAGACTGTTATCCAGTAGTGATACAAACTGTTGTTCAATATGTTTGGGTACTTATAATCTATACATACTGAATTAATATCTGGTGTACTCCAGTAGTATCTGGTATACCATAATTATGACATAGCGAACAGTATTGGCTGCAATATCTACAATTTTGCAGATGACTTAGTTCAGCAACATCCTCAGTGCCACCTGCCCACATTTGTTGGGCAAATTAAAAATGTGCCTCTACAGATAAAACCCTTGATAAGAGTTCTCGACACCTGCAGGTAAGCAACCACTTGACACCCATCTCTTCCGGCTTGCCTACCAGCGGGCGGCCAGATTTCTCTCACAGGTTTCCTCTGTGTAGTTACTGTTGTGGCGTATCAAGACAGCCACGCCACTCGGAAGTAGCCGAAATGCACGCGTTACACACGCCGGCTGGCGTGAGGTCTGAAACAGGATACGTAATGAATGCTATAAAGAAAAGTACGTAGCTGCTGTAATACTTAACTTTAATCCATCATTGTGGTACATCGCTCTTGACGATACAAATGAGACTCTCTCTAGAAATGGTTAACGGCGCCTTGCTAGGTCGTAGCCATGGACTTAGCTGAAGGCTATTCTAACTATCTCTCGGCAAATGAGAGAAAGGCTTCGTCAGAGTAGTCGCTAGCAAAGTCTTCGTACAACTGGGCGGAGACCAAGACCTGCCGTGTGGTGGCGCTCGGTCTGCAATTACTGACAATGGCGACACGCGGGTCCGACATGTACTAATGGACCGCGGCCGATTTAAAGCTACCACCTAGCAAGTGTGGTGTCTGGCGGTGACACCACATTCCTCCCCCGCAAATCGGCGAACGGTCGTGTTAGAAGGCTTCCGCCCGCCGTGGGGAGGGCCCCATGTTGACGTATGCGATGAGGTGGGGAGCCTAACAACAGGCGAGGCTGTGCCACCCGCACCCGGCCATTCGGTCCGAGGGGAGCTAGGAAACGCCTGGAAACCTTGTCCAGGGTGCACGTCAACATGCGGTGTATGCGCCCGTAAAGAGACAGGAGGGGCCGAAGGGTCGACCTCCATTGCGTCGGGGTATCCGACGCGCGATGACACCATGTGGTCCGGAGCGGGCAAGAGTTCCATGGCGGAGGACAGCTGGTCACGGGAAGCGGACGGCGGCGCGTGACCCAGGGAGGCGCTTGGTGGCTGCAGCGAAGCGTCCACTGCGGGCGGCGCCGGCGGCGGCTGCGGCGGCTGCGGCGGCGGCGCGACGCCATGGGGCAAAATGGAAGGCATCGTCGGTAACACCTGGGGATGAGGCGAGCCAGTAGATGGGTCCCCAGGGCGCTGACCGGACGGCACCGTCGCTGAAAGCAGACGGGGAGCAGCAGAACCCGTGCGACGACAGAGGTGCAGCTGATTGAGATGCCGACGCACCTCACCAGAGGCCCCCAAAACCAAATACATCGCGCGGCCGAGGCAGCGAAGGATGCGCCCTGCGAGCCAACGCCGTGAACCGCGATAGTTGCGATAGAATACAACGTCGCCTGGAGCAAAAGCAGGAGTCTGCCGCTGCACAGGAACCCGATGCGGCGGATGCAGCAAAGACATCAAGGTTCGATGAGGACGACCATGGAGCAACTCAGCCGGCGAGCGACCATCCCGGGGCTGAGAGCGATACGAGGACAAAAAGAGCAACAACGCGTCCTCCCGAGAACGCGACTCTTTCAACTTCAACATCTGTGACTTGAAAGTCCGGACCATTCGTTCAGCGGCACCGTTTGACTGAGGCAAAAACGGCGCGGATGTCAGATGTTGAATACCATTGGCCTTGCAGAATGACTGAAATTCTGCGGACATGAATTGTGGGCCATTGTCGGAAACAATAGTCTGTGGAAGACCTTCAATGCAAAAGATAGCAGACAACGCTTGGATGGTGGCCGACGATGTCGTGGATGACATCCCGACAACAAAAAAAAAATTACTGAAGGAATCGACAACAACCAACCATCGAGCATTCCAGAATGGACCAGAAAAATCGATGTGTAAGCGTTGCCAAGGGGAAGTGGCTTTCGGCCATGCAAAGAATTTCCGCGGTGGCGCGGATTGTTGTTCGGCACACGCCATGCAAGAAGAGCACATATTCGTAATCGCAGCATCGATTTCGAACCAAGTACAGTGCTGACGAGCAAGGTGTTTCGTACGCACTATACCCCAATGTCCTTGGTGGAGAAGCTGTAAGACAGAGGACTGTAACGAACGTGGGACCACGACCCTAGACTGATCATTATCAGAACGCAACAACAAAACACCACGTCGAACAAAAAGTCTCTTCTTGTGAGCAAAAAATCGGCGAACCAACGGATCCTCGATCCGTGACTTGGACAGGGGCCATTGCGTAGCAACAAAACGCAAAACGGTAGCAAGGACAGGGTCGGCAGCTGTGGCTGCAGCTACACGACGAAAATCAATCGGAAACGATTCGACCACGTCATCGGTTTCCGCGTCAATGAACAGACAAGCAAGTTCGGAAGAATCGAATGCTTTATCCTCAGCAACAGGCAAACGGGACAACGCAAGGGCGTTTCCGTGCTTAGCAGTGGACCGATACAAGATATCGTAGCGGTACTGCGAGAGGAAAATAGACCAGCGAATGAATTTCTGCGCTGTACGAGGAGGTACAGGCTTGTTCGGATGAAAAAGCGATGTCAAAGGTTTGTGGTCTGTGATGATGGTAAAGTGACGACCATACAAGAAATCATGAAACTTTGTAACACCAAACACGAGAGCCAAAGCTTCTTTCTCTATCTGGGAATAATTTCTTTGCGCTGACGAGAGCAATTTGGACGCAAAGGCAATAGGGCGATCATGCGAACCATCTTTGTGCGCAAGCACAGCACGGATCCCGAAATCCGATGCATCTACCATCAACAAAAGGGGTTTCTGGGGATCGAATGGCGTAAGGCAAGTATTTGAAAGCAACGCCGATTTCAACTGGCGAAAGGCGCGTTCGCATCCCGTCGACCAGACGAACGGAACACCTTTACGGCGTAAGCGATGAAGCGGAGCTGAAATGGAAGAGGCATGCGGTACAAAGTTATGATAGTAGTTAAATTTTCCCAACACACTCTGTAGCTGCTTCAAATTCTGCGGCGAAGGCAAGTCCTGTATGGCACGGAGGTGCTCTGGACTCGGATGTATGCCTTGGGCATTGATTACATGTCCCAGATATGGTAAGTCACGAGCAAAAAACACACATTTGTCCTTCCTCAAGCGAAGACCATTCTGTCGCAATACCTGAAATAACGTTCGGAGGTTGGATAAATGTTCTGCTGCTGTCTTTCCAGAGATCACAATATCGTCCAGATAGTTTGCAGCAGTAGGGACCGACGCACAAACAGTTTGTAAATATTGCTGAAACAATGCAGGGGCGGATGCACACCCGAATGGCAGTCGTTTGAAGCGGTACAATCCAAGATGCGTGTTAACCACCAATACGCGCTGGGATTCTGCGTCCACCGGTATTTGCAAGTACGCATCTGCTAGGTCCAGCTTCGAAAAGTATGTACCCGGGCACAGTTTGTCAAAAAGTTCTTCCGGGCGGGGTAAAGGAAAAGTGGCAGTCACTAGTTGTTCAGGACAGCTTATCCCTGTGTTAGGACAGTGCAGCCTTCTTGCAACATACAAGGGACAAACAAAACTTGTGTCTTTTTACGTTCTTCGTTCTTCTTCTGCAGTGAACTTGTTTGGTTTAGATTTATTTCAGTTGTTTAACATGTCTATCGTAAATCAGGTCCTATCAGTGAACCAGACTGTGCCTTCCGCCAGTGTTTCTCGTCTATGTGAGGAATTTGCAGACATTTTTGCACCGGGCCTTGGTTGCGCTAAGAATTATGAAGCACATTTGGAACTGAAAGTGAACGCGCAACCGAAATTTTTCAGAGCGCGTAATGTTCCCCACGCATTGCGTGATGAGGTCGCAAGAACTTTACACGATTTAGAATCACAAGGTGTAATTGAACGTGTGCAGGCTTCTCTCTGGGCCCCACCCTTAGTAATTTTGCAAAAACCTTCCGGAAAATTGAGACTTTGCGTGGACTTCAAGGCAACAGTGAATCCACAACAGTTACATTTTTAAATTGCTCAACAAACGTGGACAGGTGATAATGACATTGCTGCTGAACTGGGGAGGGGGGGGGGGATGTGTCTTAGGAGGACCCTTTGCCATTTGATTCACGTATGTCTCACTGTCGCACGTCTCCATTATCACGACACATGAAGATGAAAGCTGTTTAGGATCGCGTTCAAATTTCGGTCACTGGTTTTAACAGTCGCATTTGGTTCCACACTGTACCGCAGAGCGAAAATTCCGGCAGCACTGCACTACAAAGGAGAGCGATCACATTGTTTCGTTGCTAGACCACGATGTCTTTAGAACGGGGTTGAAGCGTCCGTGAAGTGTCAGCAGTGTCAAAGACGGTCAGTGTCAATGACGGTCAAGAACTTCATCTTGCTGCTCATCGCAGTGTGAACTGTCATTTCCGACCTCAAAATGTGTGGGAATCAACTCCTCAAGGAAATAGGTTGCTTCATTGAAGTTCCAAATGTCACCCCTTGAGGCCTCGTGTCGTTTCTGAGCAGCGGGATGCTAGAAAAGATTATCTCGCCAACACATAAGAAAATGGCGTGATTTCAACACTGGGCGTCGCGGTTCTCACATCCATCGAGGAGGCATCAACAAAAGGCTAGAAATGTGGATAACAGAGGGTAAGACGACCTTCCCATAATGTCACACGTCTACCGTGGCGTTGTGCAAAATTGTGGTGCTCACGTAAACTTCTGAGCGCTGGCTTTTTTTTTTTTTTTTTCACATGTGTCGAGGCCTTGGTGTTTGAAGCGTCGCCGAGTCCGAGTGTGATGTCGCAGGGCTCCACACTTTTTCATCGTACAGAGGCCGGTTGTAGGTACCTTGGGGACTGATATCAAACTTATCAATCGCAGTTAAAATAATTACGACGTTTCTAAAAATCGACCCTTTAATTCTGAATCGGAGTGTATTCCGTGTGTGGGTAAACCTACGCAGTAATACATTGCGTAATTTGTGGGTCGCGGCCACGATTGGCATTTACGGAACGTTTCATAGTGGCCAACATCAAGGGATCCTTGGCAGTGACATACTTGCAAAAGTATCGTGAAGCCGGCGCTGTGACATACTGGAAGTAAGTTGTACCATAAAGCACTTTCCATATGATTTATACTTATAAAAAGAGTACTTCAGCGGAATATTATAAATTAGTGACTCTTCATGAGGTGGTGGCTAACGCAGGTATCTTCTCGAGGCTAATCGCAGACGGTGCTGTTGCATACAGGGTGGTCAGAAACAGTTTAAGAAGGTTTTAAATGTGTTGCATGAGAGTTTCTGCTGAGAAGTAAATGTTTAGACAAAACGAATCCGCTATGCAGCGGCCGGCCGCAGGTTCGAATCCTGCCTCGGGCATGGACGTATGTGATGTCCTTAGGTTAGATAGGTTTAAGTTGTTCTAAGTTCTAGGGGACTGATGACCTCAGATGTTAAGTCCCATAGTGCTCAGAGCCATTTGAACCGCTACGTTGCGACTTTCCCGAGTTATTTAGTATTGAAATTAGCCAATAAGGTCTCCACGCGTGCCAGTTCAAGCAGTCTGCCAGAAACAGTGTTGCGAAACGTCTTCTTCGTTTGTATGTATTGTATTGTAGGTTAACCGGGGACCTAGAAACGACGGAGAGGCTCCGTCCCCGCCGCAGCCGCAGTGGTCCACAACCCCACGACGACTACCGCAGTCCACTACACCCCTCCGCCGCCCCACACCGAAGCAAGGGTTATTGTGCGGTTCGGCCCCAGGTGGACCCCCCACCCCCATGGAACGTCTCACACCAGACGGGTGTAACCCCTATGTTTGCGTGGTGGAGTAATGGTGGTGTACGCGTACGTGGAGAACTTGTTTGCGCAGCAATCGTCGACATAGTGTAGCTGAGGCGGAATAAGGAGAACCAGCCCGCATTCGCCGAGGCAGACGGAAAATCGCCTAAAAACCATCCACAGACTGGCCGGCTCACCGGAACTCGACACAAGTCCGCCGGGCGGATTCGTGCCGGGGACCAGGCGCTCCTTCCCACTCCGGAAAGCCGTGCGTTAGACCGCTCGGCTAACCGGGCGAGCTCTTCTTCGTTTAGTATCCTCATACCAAAGAAACGTAGCTTCTGCACACGTAGCTTGGATTTATAAGAATCCGAAAGAGTGACATTTTACTGGTAATTAGCAGTTGAACAAGTGGTAACTCACTCACCCACAGATGTCTGTGCATTACCGCATATTTGTGGGTGCTTGAATTTGCGTGCGGAGCGACCTGATCGGATACCTTCAATGCTAAATAACTCTAAAACAGAGCAACGTATCGAATTTATTTGTTAAGTATTATTTCTCATTACAATTTATCCGGCAACACGCTTACAATCTTTTTAGACTTCTTCTGACCACACTGTATAGGAAAATCGCAATCCCAGAAAACTGTAGCGAATTGCAGGAAGACTTGAAGTTCTGTGTATGGTTCGGTTGTTGCCCTATAACGTAAATAAATATAGTGTATTGCACATACGTTGGCGGGAATACCCATTACTTTTCGATTACACCACTGGCTATAAACAACTAAAACCAGTAATAAATGTAAAATATCCCTTAGTATCCGTCTGGAACATTCTAAAGTGGAACGACAGTTTCCAAATAGCTGTGGGAGAAGTGGATGCCAAGCTGAGATTAATTGGACGAATCGAAAGGCCACGAAGGAAGTGGTGAAATAAATCACCACTAATATTACGGTTAATTTCTAAGTATTGGTGGCAGGCGGGGACTCTTGCCACAGAATCATAAGAAGAAATAAGTAAGATAAAGAAAAATGATTCAAATGGCTCTGAGCACTATGGGACTTAACATATGAGGTCATCAGTCCCCTAGAACTTAGAATTACTTAAACTAAACTAACCTAAGGACGTCACACACATCCATGCCCGAGGCAGGATTCGAACCTGTGACCGTAGCGGTCGCGCGGTTCGGGACTGAAGCGTCTAGAGCCGCTCGGCCACTCTGGCCGGCTAAGATCCAAAGAAGAGACTTTTAGTTACGGATTCCTTTAGTACTGACGACAACGTTGCGGAGATCCACATCAAACTTCATACGCACACGAAAAGGATTTTGTTATAATAACGAAAGGGGACTTTCCAAGAAGAGTCTTGCAGCATACTACTTCCACCCACACCCATCTCACGTAGTGGCCATTGTAGCAAATAGGAGGAAGTATTGCTCATTACGGAATATTCGGTTTATCCTCTTGCCTTGAATCAAATGCTATCGCATACGTAGTGTTATATCCTGTGCTAGAAAAATTCATGTTGAGATGTCTGTAATCTTTAGTTAGCGTTTTTAGGGACATACAACGTCGACTTGGATTTCTGACATTTAGTAGGTAATTTAAACGACCTGAACGTATGGTAAATCTCGAGAAACGTTGGATGCTTTTTCAAGGTCAGCTCCTTCAGCAAACATCACACAGATGTAGTTTTTCTTCCGGAGCCATGTGAAAAGCTTAACTTAAGACGCTGTGATCGATGCTAAAATGGACCTGGTTGCTAGGATATCCGCGACCGCAGAAATAGTACCGCAAACTATTGAGTTTCTTGAGTGTGTAAAACAGGTGATGGAGCGCCGCTGTACACACTGCAGGGATCATGGTGATCAGCAACTTGAGCAGTACCTGTAAGCGAACAGTTCTGCATTTACTACAAACTATACTGTGCACTAACAGAAGAAATAAAACAAACAAAAATGAAAGTGTACATGTAACGTCTGAGGATCCTTGAATACACTTCCTTTGAGTTGCACGTTTTAATGACTGCGTATTACTGACTTTTGCGCTGTTGTAAAGGGATTTTCACAGAAGGGAAGTAACTGTGGCAACAAATTCCATAAGTCGTAATTGCATCATTACTCTGTAACGAGCTGCCGGAGACCACGTGTCCCTTATGCTAACATGTTCAAAAATATTCCGGAACAATCTCAGAAATTCAGTTCAGTTTCACTCTGAACTGATTTTAGCTTGAATAAAATGTTTTAAGAAAACTGCATATTGAACCACATTTTGTTTACGATAAAAACCACAGCGACTTTTTCCGTGAGCATTGGACGTTGTTCACAACACGAGACGAGCGGGCTTCCTTTGAACTGATGTAAATTTTTTTATCATGCATGTGCCACAATAAGTGTGAATCGCTAATACTTAACAAACTATTTGAGGTAACAAAATATTACTAAAGGATAATTCCACAAAAAGAGGTATGTACTCAGCTTTCTGCAATGGTTGTAGCTCCTTTGTACACTGAAGAGCCAAAGAAACTGGTACGTCTGCCTAATAGCGTGTAGGGCCCCAGAGAGCACAGGGAAGTGCTGCAACAAGACTTGGCATGAACTCGACTAATGTTCAAATGGTTCAAATGGCTCTGAGCACTATGGGACTGAACATCTATGGTCATCAGTCCCCTAGAACTTAGAACTACTTAAACCTAACTAACCTAAGGACAGCACACAACACCCAGTCATCACGAGGCAGAGAAAATCCCTGACCCCGCCGGGAATCGAACCCGGGAACCCGGGCGCGGGAAGCGAGAACGCTACCGCACGACCACGAGCTGCGGACTCGACTAATGTGTGAAGTAGTGCTGGAGGGAAGTGACGCCATGAATCTTGTACGGCTGTCCACAAATCCATAATAGTACGAGGAGCTGGAGATCTCTTCTGAACAGCACGTTGCAAGGCACCCCATATATGCTCAATTGTGTTCATGTCCTGGGGACTTTGGTGGCCAGCGTAGGTGTTTAAACTCAGAAGAGAGCTCCTGGAGCAACTCCGGAGCAGTTCTGGACGTGTGGGGCGTCACATTGTCCTGCTGAAATTTCCCAAGTCCGTCGGAATGTACAATGGACGTGAATGGATGCAGGTGAACAGACAGGATGCTTATGTACGTGTAACCTGTCAGAGTCGTGTCTAGACGTGTCAGGGGTCCCATATCACTCCAGCTGCACGCGCCCCACACATTTACAGAGCCTCCACCAGCTTGAACAGTCCCCTACTGATATGCAAGGTATATGGATTCATGAGGCTGTATCCATACCCATACACGTTCATCCGCTCGATACAATTTTAAATGATACTCGTCCGATCAGGCAACATGTTTCCAATCATCAACAGTCCAGTGTTGCTGTTGACGATTCCAGGCGAAGCGTAAAGCTTAATGTCGTGCAGTTATGAAGGGTACACGTCTCCGAAAGCCCATGTCGATTATATTTCGTTGAATGGTTCGCACGGTGACGCTTGTTGATCGCCCAGCATTTAAACCTGCAGGAATTTGCGAAAGGGTTGCACTTCTGTCACGTTGAACAATTCTCTTCAGTCATCTTTGGTCCAGTTCTTGCAGGTTCTTTTCCGGCCGCAGCGATGTCGGAGATTTGATGTTTTACCGGATTCCTGATATTCACAGTAGACTCGTGAAATGGTCGTACGGAAAAATCACCACTTCATAGCTACCTCGTGCGCCGACTATATCACCACGTTCAAACTCACTTAAATCTTGTTATCCTGCCATTGTAGCAGTAGTAACCGATCTAACAACTGTGCCAGGCACTTGTCTTATATAGACGTTGCCAAGCCGCCCGGGGTAGCCGTGCGATCTAAGGCGCCTTACCACGGTTCGCGCGGCTTCCCCCCGTTGGAGGTTTGAGTCCTCCCTCGGACAAGGGTGTGTGTGTTGTCCTTAGCGTAAGTTAAAGTTAGATTAAGTAATGCGTAAGCCAAGGGACCGATGAGCTTAGCAGTTTGGTCCCATAGAAACTTACCACAACAGGTGTTGCCGTCTATAGGGCCGTATTCTGCCTGTTTACATATCTCTGTATTTGAATACACATGCCTATACCAGTTTCTTTGGCGCTTCAGTGTATATGGAAATAATGAATCATATTTTTTAATGGAACGATGCACTCTTTTGGGAGTCGTACGAAAGGCTTTAAATGTAGAAGTACTGAAATGGGAGACTGTATATCTAGAGCAGGTCTTCTTGTTATACACAGTGAATAGGAGGTAAAGTACTGATATATGATTGGTAGCGGCTGTGTTAGTTTTCGTATTCGCACAAAATAAATTCCGATTTTGTTATACGATCCACCAGAAACACTGCTTCACTGCACTACTCGTTTCAAGGTCGCCACCCCATTAAGCGCTGTACTTTTGTTGAAATTAACTAATATTGCGTTTGTACCCAGCTATCTGATATTTACGTCCTGCGTTATAACTACTAGAAGTTTAAAGAAAAGTGTTGTGTCAATAAGCTTTTTATGGAGATACTGCTCTGTTACTCAGATAGTAACAGGAATTTGGGCTGCTCTGAATTGAAATGTATTTCTTGCTCTTTGATAATCAGTTAGGATCTATCTTTCCTTCACAAAGTAAAACGATGCCAGAAATCAAACCAAAATAGCCTCACAAAGTTTACTAGAGGGATCAAAGAGAATCCAGTGTCACCCTGACAAATGTCTGTGGGTAGCTAAGTGACTTTAAACTGAAAACACATTGTCAATTTTTTCATGTTCTGACTGAAGCAAGGGCCTAGACGAGAGTGTGGAAAAAGCAAGAAATTTAAGATTCCTTCAGCAGGACTCAAATGTTGGCAAGGTAACGTAGAAAAATTTCAGAACTTTTTGTGTGTGTTTTCGGCATTTTGCTTCTGCCGTTCAATAATTTATAGCTCAACTGAAATAAAATACGACCAAATAAGTCAACACTCTGGCGGAGGCGACGGCACACGGTTTTCAACAAAGAATCGATTTGTTCCTCGAGAAGGAGGAGCTGTATGATGCTGATAGCAGTACGTAACAGCGTAGGCCTCTGGGAAGCGGTGCTGGTATGAAGTTGGCCCAGCGTGGGGCCCTTAATTGAGTTCTCAAAGTTTTTTATTCCTCTTTCCATAAAAGGTGCCCCTACATTAAAACGAAACATGCAGTTGAATTTTGCATGGAAGTCAGTTCTCACAACCGACGTCGGTTTCCTTGTCTAGAAATTTTATGGTTGTCATAATTAGTAATCAATGCGGCAACGCCTTAAATCTATGTCTGAAGCTTTTCCTACATTAACAGCGTTACATTTCGTAATTTCCAAGTACCAGTTTACCAAGAGTGCCTTGACACCGTTTTCCGCGTATTTTCTTCTTAATTCTTTCCCTTCTGAATAATTATTGCACCCTATTTCACGAACCTTTTAGTAACTTTTTATAATAAACAAACATTTCCTATCGATGATTTTCCTGAAGCTAAGAAATCCTGGAAAGCTGCATCAAACCAGTCTTCGGACTGATTATCGCAGCGACACCATGGCATATTATTACAGGAAACAACATTATAAGGAGCGTAACACGCAGAAAGGTATTAGGAAACGAACAGACTTATTTAACACTCTAGTATTTACTGGATAACTTTGGAGCACTACACTGTTAAGCCTAGATTCACTCATTACGAACAAAAATTACGACGAAATATTTATTACCTACAGATCCTGGCGGTTGTATAGAAAACTACAGATATCGGATATTAATACTTCTTTGATAGCAGGAACTGAGTTTAAAATCACATGCAGCAAGTAAACTTGCAAACATCAAAATAATTTCAAGGGCATAGTTAAAAATTTCTGTTTAGGAGCTTTATGGCACATCATGTGTTACTGAGATACTTGTATTAAGGAAACAGTACAAATGAAAGAAGTACGGAGAGAAACTCAAAGTTGCAACTGTATTCCCTTCCTGCTAAATAAAAATTAGGCTATCTTTCCAGTAAACATTCAATACTGTTAACGTCATTTTCTTTTAAAAAAGAGGATTTCAGAAGCGGAGCTATATTTTAAGTATGCAATTATTTTTTTTAAAAAAACTTTGTCATAGTTCACTTATTTTATTCCAAACCCAATTTCAAAATTTAAAGATCCTCATTTCAATTTTGTCTTTTCAAATATTCAAGTAGGAATACTCTGCTGGAAGACAGCATTTTGTCCTCTTCACATCCTCAGTAGTAATTGTGATTTTACGAAATGACATTTGTTACCAAAAAATGTCGGTCTGGAACATTGCCTCTTAAAACTCTCTTAATAATCTACAATATCATTCTTCATTTTCTAGGAAGTAAGTTATTAACTTGAGTTCTGACTACTTTTCGCTTTATAATTAGATTTGCCAGTGTTAGTTGTCTATAGGTATTAGAGTTACTGTATTACGAGATGAAACTCATTTACTTCATTTAGACTGTGTGACTATTAAAAAGTAAAAATAAAAGACTTCAGCTAAAGATAATGATATATCGTACCTTCGTTTTAAATATTTGACTATAAATTATGGAATATGATGTTAAGCTCGTCATACACGCGGCAAGGAAAAGTGTATAAAACATTAACGTAGCGATGTACGTTTACATGTTTATTACAACTCAGCGTATTCCTATGCTTCATTTCGGTCGTTTTCTAAGCCTACTGAAACCAGAGAAACACGTGTCACAATATTACCGCAGTGTATGAATTACGTATTTTTTCATGTAAAATGAAAGATTAAAACTGTGCTATATGCGTTTTGTCAGTCATACGGACTACTTCACATTCAGTAAAGCGTAACGATGTAGCCATGAAAAAATTGATCAGTGGAAAAAATCAATACCGGATGCTGCAAGAAGCGTTCATTTCAAATGTGAAACTGCAAAGGTTTCGTGAATTCCACAGTTGATTTACAACTGAATAGTAAATATTCATCAAAAGGTGCTGAACAGCACCGTCAGCCCTCAAACTACAACTGCAATAACTGGTCTTTTGTATTTCAGACAGTATCTGTTCGCCGTGCGGAAGCGGTGTATCAGTAACGACTAACTGCGCGCCGAACAATATGTTCGATTTGTTCCCGCATCCGCAGCGAAGCGCAGCGTTGGGATAGGGCGCGGGCACAGCTGCGTAGCCGTCAGATTTGTGTTAGGTCAGTATCACGCAGGAAGTTAATACTCACGGAGGACCCCACTTGGAGGTTCATTCACATGAGCGGAATCTGCAATGAGGGTCGTTAGCTGCGGCGCATGCGCAGAGCGCAGCCCGCGTCCGCGACCTGGCCCACGGGGTCGAACGTTGCCCGGTCTCCGCCTCGCTGCACTTCCCTTCCCTTCACAGCAGTTCTCGTTATCGTGGCGTGCGAGCACAACTACACCTCTGTTTCTCACCCCACAGCTAGTTACCTTAGTTAAAGACGTAACTGCACTTAGCGTTTGCATTGCTAGTCCTGTCATGCCGCTAGTTTCGAGAAGTAGCTGCCCACGCCACAACTAGTCGACTCAGGACTGCTTGCCATTCTTGGTTGCTCTCGCATCGTACGTTAGTCATTCAGTAGAGTCTCTTTTCACCTGTACGTCGTTACGAGTAAATGGTCGTCGGATTAAATACTCCTTCCATCAAACAGAATCACCATGTTTAAATGCAACAAAAAACTTGGAATGTGAAAACCGAAGAACCACAGAAATACTGCCAGTATTAACTTGTTTTATGGTATTGTTTGCTTACATTGTCACTGTAGATACTCAAATCCTTTTGATTCTATTTGTCAAACTGAAATAGATATTTCTCAGATAACTATGATGTAAAGAAGGCACTGTGTGTTTCAGACCCTGGTCCGAAGCAAGAGAAGGCCTAACCGCCCTAATCAGTAAAGTTAAATAAATAAATAAATAAAATGAATAAATAAAAAATTCGGAATCTGATTTTCACTGCCCTGTTCACATGTAAGGCCAGACTTGACTTATGTGGAACTATCAAATATAGGCATCCAAGCGTCAGTTGTTTTACACGAATAGTGTCTGTAAATCGTCCGTTATGATTTCTTAAGAATGACCAGGTGGAATTATCGTTAGATTTGTAACATTTTTATTGAAGAACACATTTCTTTATGTATATTCGTAAGCTCTTCAGAAGGGAGACGAGGAGACTATGCAGCAGCTGTTTAAAGATCATGTTGTTGTTGTTGTTGTTGTTGTTGTTGTGGTCTTCAGTCCAAAGACTGATTTTTTATCTCAGCAGAACTATTGCTGTTTATATTAACTTGAAGATGCTTATTGTGCTCAAGCCTTTGTCTTCCCTTGAATCTCCCCTCCCAGTTTCTTCCATTACCAAACTGACTGTTCCTTTCTGCCTCAGGATGTGTCCTATCAATTTATTTCTTCCTTTAGTTAAGATGTGTCATAAATTTCTCTTTTCAGTACTCCAGTACTTCCTCATTAGCTATTCTATCTGCCCATCATATCTTCAGCATTTCTCTGTTGCACAGGATTTCAAGCAGTTCTATTCCATTCATGTCTGAACTGTTTGTAGCCGGCCGGTATGGCCGTGCGGTTCTAGGCGCTTCAGTCTGGAACCGCGTGACCGCTACGGTCGCAGGTTCGAATCCTGCCTCGGGCATGAATGTGTGTGATGTCCTTAGGTTAGTTAGGTTTAAGTAGTTTTAAGTGCTAGGGGACTGATGAGCACCGATGTTAAGTCCCATAATGCTCAGAGCTATTTTTGAACTGCTTGTAACTCACCTTTCACTTCTACAAAAATATCTTCCGAAAAGACTCCCCAACACTCAAATTTAATTTCGATCTTAACAAATATTTATTGCTCATAAAACGCTTTCCTTGCTATTGGCAGTCTGTATTTATTTCCTTCTGCTTCACTCAACGTTGGTTACTTTTCTGCCGAAATAGCAAACCTCACTGCCTACTTTTACGCTTTCCCTTCTTAATGGATTTGATCGGCATTACCTGATCGCATTCACCTGCAATCCATTAAAACTGAACTCCGTCCGAACAGGCCTTGGGAGAACCAACGGAACCGACCGGCCGCCATGTCATCCTCAGACCACAGGCGTCACTGGATGCGAATATGGAGGGGCATGTGGTCACCACACCGCTCTCCCGGCCGTATGTCAGTTTACAAGACCGGACTGCAATTCATTAATCTTATTTTAACTTTCTTGATCTTCGTCTTATAACTTCTTTAGAGACATTTTGGATTTTATTGAACTGCTGTTCTAACTCCTTTGCCGTCTCTGACAGATTGACAATGTCATCGGCAAACCGAAAGGTTTTTATTTCTTCAGCAAGAATTTTGATTTCCTCTCAACATATCTCTTTGGTCTCTTTCACTGCTTGTTCAAGGTGCAAACTGGATAACAATGAGGATAGGCTATAATTCTTATTCGCTCCCTTCTCAAACAACTACTTCCTTTTCATGTCATTCGACTCTTATAGCTACAGTGTGGTTTCTGTACAATTTGTAGGCAACATTTCGATTCCTGCGTTTCATCCCTGCTACGTTCAGAAATTCAGAGTGTATATTGTAGCCGACATTGTCAAAAGTATTCTGTAAACCTACAAGAGCTATAAATGTAGATTTGCCTTTCTTCAGCCTGTCTTGCAGGGTCGGTATTGCCTTGCACGTTCCTATACTTCTCCGGAAGCCAAACTGTTCTGCCCCGAGACCACCTTGTACCAGTTTTTCCATTCTTCTGTAAACAGTTCGTGACAGTATTTTATAACCGTAACTTACTAAACAAATCACACCTGTCAGCAGCTGCGTTGTTTGTAATTGGGATTATCGCATTATTCTTGAAGTCTGAGGTTATTTTGGTTGTCACATAGAGGAATATCGCATACGAAAGGGAATAGTTTCGTCATAGTATATTCTTCCAACGATGTCAATCATTCTGACAGATTTTCGTCTGCTTCACGTGCATTGTTTCTCTGTATGTTTTGGAGTACGATGTTACCCCTCACATCCTCAGCTACATCTACTTCTCCTTCTGTAATATTGTTTTCTAGTTCGTTTCCCTTGAATAGTCTGTTTATTCACCCACACTTCAGCCATTCCTTCCCTGTTTTGTACTGAGTTGCCATCTGAGCTATTAACGTTCATAATATTGCTTCTCTTTTCTCAGAAAGGTCATTGTAATTTTCCTGTAAGCAGCATCTGTCACTGCCATAGTCTTGCATACATCTATAGCTTTGCACTTGCCCTCTAACAATTCCTGTATTATTATTTAGCACTTCGTATCTGCATCATTTTATACACGTCTGTGTTTACTTCTGTCTTTCATTTTTTAGGTTTTTTTCTATTTTCTAAATTCGTAAGTTAAATTAAATGTCGCTTGTGTTATCTATGAGGTTTTATTGGACTTAATGTTTCTGCATATTTGCTCCTCTGCCTTCACTATTTCCTCTTTCAAAATCACCCTTTCGTCAGCCGTTTTTTAATGCTCCTTTTGAAATTGTCAACCACCGGTTTTTCAATTTATCCTGGTTCCGTACACTTGATTTCCTATCTCTCTGCAGTCTTTGCTCCCCTGGAAATGTTCTGCAGTTTAATATCTGGTTCCTGTTGCTCCGTTTTATCGTTATGTAGTCTGTCTGAAACTTTCCAGAGTCGCTACGTCCTTTCCACGTACACAACATGATTCATAAACCAATTGTTAGCAATTATTAACTTTTTCCATGTACAGAATTCTATCAAGTGACTTCCCCTTTCATTACTTTTCCGCAGTCCATATTTTCCTTATTTCTTCTCTTCGTTTTCCTACTATCGAGTTCCTGTTTCACATAACAATTCTCGTCACAAAAAAAGCATTAATTTTAAAGACTGCCACCCCTACTCGTTTAGCCGGCCGCGGTTCAGTGCGAAACCGCGCGACTGCTACGGTCGCAGGTTCGAATCCTGCCTCGGGCATGGATGTGTGTGATGTCCTTAGGTTTGTTAGGTTTAAGTAGTTCTAAGTTCTACGGGACTGATGACCTCAGATGTTAAGTCTCCTAGTGCTCAGAGCCATTTTCTGAGCCCTATTCGTTTATCATAAGAGTGTACGTGACATTCTATACCCCATTTCACGACAATACAGAACGAGCTGCATTTCATTCAATTTTTTCGACGATCTCCGTCAGTCCTATTCATTAAGGATCCAATACCACGCACCAGTACTCCAGAATAGTACTGGCAAGCGTAGCGTAAGAACTCTCTTTATTAGCTATGTTGCATGTTCTAAGTGTTTTGCTAATAAAATGCAGTCTTTGGTTCGCCTTCCTCCCAACATTTTCCACATGAGAGGTCGAAATCAAGTTATCCGTAATTGTAATCCCTAGGTATTTAGTTGATTAGCAACCTTTAGATTTGTGTGAGTTATTGTGTAACCGTAATTTAAAGCATTCTTTTAGTACCCATTTTGGAGGACCTCAAACTTTTTTATTGTTTAGGGTCAATTGCCACTTTTTTCGCCTAGCAGATAACTTGTCTAAACCATTATGCATTTCATTTTCATCTTCTCATGACTTTAAAGACAGTCAGTTACAGAATCATCAACTAATAGCCTAAGACGCCATATCTGATTGTCTTCTAAATCGTTTACGTAGATTAGGAATAGTAGATGGCCTATAAAACTTCGTTATTGAACCCCCAGATCACTTCCGATGACTTCTCTTCTGTTTCTACGAACTGTGACCTGTCTGACAGGAACCATGAATCCAAGCGCAGTCGCAAGCTTTAAATAACAAAACAACCCCGGTTGGTATTTTCTGCTACCTATCTAAGGTATTTTGCTGTGTGAATGATAATATTTTGGAAATTGGAAATTTGTAGTATGATCTTATGGGACCAAACTGCTGAGGTCATCAGTCCCTAAGCTTACACACTACTCAATCTAACTTAAACGAACTTACGCTAAGGGCAATACACACACCCATGCCCGAGGGAGGACTCGAACCTCCGACGGGAGGAGCCGCGCGAACCGTGACAGGACGTCCGAGACCATGCGGCTACCTCGCTCGCGGCTATCACAATATTCTGCTAGATAATCTTAAGTTTTATGGGAGTGATGGTGAAGCCAAGCAATGAATAACGTCATTTTTAACCAACATAATGCAGAAAGTTGTGCTTGGTAACTCAATCAATGCAGTCCGGGAACATTATGCTGTTTGGGGGATATCACGTATGGGGTTCTCCAAGACTCAATCCACTGTTGTTCATCGTATATGTAAATGATCTACAGTTATATACAACAAGAGAATTAGTTCCGTTTGCAGATGACACTAGTATTGTAATCAGTCCAAGCATACACACATCAACAGAAGAAATGGTAAACAAGGTTCTTAAAATTATCATTGATTGGTATTCTGCAAACGGTCTAACACTCAATATTAAAAAGGCATAATAAATTCAGTTCTGCACGTCTAGTAAAAAATTTGGAAATTTGTGGTAAGATCTTATGGGACCAAACTGTTGAGGTCATCAGTCCCTAAGCTTACACACTACTCAATCTAACTTAAACGAACTTACCCAAAGGGCAATACACACTCCCATGGCCGAGGGAGGACTCGAACCTCCGACGGGGGGAGCCGCACGGACCGTGACAAAGCGCCTTACACCGCGCGGCTACCCCGCGCGGCTGCACATCTAGGAGTACTATACCAAGGATCTGTGCCACACATGGTGAGGAAATACTAAACACGGTGGAAACTGCAAAATTATTAGGTGCTCATATTGACGGGATTTTAAAATGGAAGAAGCACATTTTGGAATTCCTAAAACAAATTAATTCAGCTACATTTTCAAATGTTTAGCAGAGACAAACAAACATGTTAACGTATTTGGCATACTTTCATCTAATACTGTCATCTAGAATTATGTTCCGGGGCATCTCATCTTTAGGAAAGAAAGTATACATTGCTCAAAAACGTGCTGTACGAATATTACGTGCTCACCCAGGATCACCTTAAGGAATTTAAGGAATGGGGCATTCTGATTACTGCTTCACAGTATATTTGTTTCCTCATCAAGTATGTTTTAAGTAATCCATTGCGGTTCAGAAGGAACAGTTACGAAGCAAAAAGAAAAATGACATTCTTTACTCCACATTAAGGTTGTCTTTAGCACATAATTGAGTGCAAAATTCTGAAATTAAAATTAGCGAGGTAAGATCTGAAAAAAAAACTGAAAGCGTTTCTCTTTGGCAGCTCCTATTCCGTAGAAGAATTTCTGTTGTTTCTGTACTGTGTAAAAGCTAGTGGGTAGTAATTACTAACTCACACCTGCATGTTTAATAATAATAATAATTGAAAAAAACTTATAAATCTTGGACTTGCAGCCGTAATTACAAATTAATTTGTGATATGAGTATAAAATGACTCATTCCACAACATTATGATTTATCGTAGGAATTATCCTTGGGACATGAAACTAACTGACACACTATAATCCATAGACACGTATTTTAGTAAGAAGTCGCGTATGGGGAACGTTGTCAAAAGCAAGTTGAAAATCTAGAAATATGGATTAAACTTGAAATCTTCTGTCGATAGAACTCATCACTTCGCGTCAGTAAAAATCCAATCGTGTTTCACAAGTTCGATATTTTCTGAATTCGTTCTGGTTATGTGTCACTTGAGAGTTTACTTCGAGGTATTTCATAATGTTTATACTCACTATATGTTCCTAAATCCAACCGAAAATCGGTAGGAAGGATACGGGCCTATAATTTAGCAGTTGCTTAAACTGTGACCGGTGCAAATTTCCAGTCATTAGGTAAAGATCTTTCGTCAACCGAGCCGTTGTTTGTGATAGCTGAAGATGGAGCTATCTCATCAACGTACTCCGAAAGGGACCTAAACGGTTTACAGTCTGGACTGAAAGACTTTCCTTTTTTAAGTGACTGAAGTTTCTTTGCTACACGAAGGCTATCGAATTCTGAATTACTTATGTTGGCAACTGTTTTTGAATCGAACTCTGGAATATTTACTGCGTCTTCTCTGGTGAAGGAATTTTGGAAAATCGTGTTTAGTAACTCCGGTTTAGTTGCACTTTCATCGGTAACAACATCTTTATTATCGTACGGTAAACGTACAAGTATTGATTGTGTACTTCCACTGGTATACTGTACATATGTCCAGAATTTCTTTCTATTTTCTGCCCGATTTGAAGAAAATATTGCCATTGTGGAAACTACTGAAAACTTCTCACGCTGAAATCTGCGCTAAGTTTCGAGCTTCAGTAAAACAGCACCTGACTTGCATAATTTGCGTTCTTTTGTATCTGGCGTGCTTTTACATTGCTACAGTGGCCTGTCCGTTCTGTCTCTCATTAGTTTATTTGATATAAATCTTTCGTCTGTACGCTTCGATAATTAGTTTGGACGGACTGGAAGACATAAAGCGAATTTTTATCTGTGTTTTTAAATAGATAAATTTTACGTTAATTTGCAGAGAATTCCCACGTTATGGTGTTCAGCCTCGCTACAACGACCTTGTGATCACTAATCCCTGTATCCATCATAATGCTCTATTTGCTCAGGATCGTTTATTGCTAAGAGCTCTAGCGTGTTATCGCAACCATCTACACTTCGAATGGGCTCCCGAAATAACTGACCAAAATAATTTTCGGAGAAAGCATTTAGTACAACTTCGCACGATGTTTTACGCTACCATTTAGTTTTAACATGTATTTTCGCCAACGTATCGATGGTAGATTGAAGTCAGAAATCAATTATAATTATGTAAGTCGAGTACTTATTAGAAAGAACTGAAACTTTTTTGAATCTTTCTGCAACTGTGTCATCTGAATTCGGTGGGTGAGGGGAGGGGGGGGGGGGGGGGAGGAGCGGCAAATAGAACGAATTGTTAGTTAATTCCGGTTGCAGACTATAACCACTACACATATTAATTCGCAGCACCTACCTGCTTCAGTTTCACTGCAATGTAAAATAATTTGGAACAGCAACAAACACGCCACCACCGACTGAAGTTGATCTATCATCTCCGAACACCATTAGGACCTTGGTAGAAACTTCGGATGAACTTACCTCCGTTTTCAATCAATACTTGATATAACGACTTGTGCTTCAGTGCTTTCTATGAGTGCTTGAAACTCCAGTTCTTTCCCAGCAGAGGTACGACAATTTACCATTATAACACTACCCTCTTCCCGTGTTTGTCCTGCACAATTAGATACAGAACCACTCTTTGTACTTCTCCGAGACCCTGTAACGATAAATTAAAAATCTTTTGTCCATGACAATAAGTGTCAATGCATTCTTCTGCAGACAGGCAGTTGGATGCAAATGGCCTCGAAATTTCCGAAAGAATCTTCCACTCCGCAGAGGATTGAGTGCTGTTTTCGAACTTCCTGGCAATTGCAACTGTGTTCAGCCCTGAGACTAGAAAACTGAACCCTGTTTATTGCGAATAATATTTCTACCGACTAAGCTGCTGGTGGCAATGCTGGATACAAGGCGAATAAATAAAGTAATTAGTAATTGTAGAGATGGCACGGTCTCATGGTTTACCACTAGAGTATGTTCTGCTGTATTCGATTTTACTCTGACATTACACATGATTTTCGTCAACTCACATGCTTGTTACTATCAGTTCGTGATGTAGTTCTCCGTTAGTTTCTCATAAATAAGATACTAATTACAGCACCTCCGTAATGATCTAATCTTCCCTAGGTTTAACTGATACAGTTTCTGTGTGTATTACGGCATTCTGTGCAAGTGATATTTTAGTAACGTATTCTATAATGTATACATATTAATGAATAACATATACATTATGTAATGTATATATAATGTATATAACATATCCTGTAAAGTATACAAGTACCGACTTGAGTACGATGCACAGCCGGTGACAGAATTCCCAAGACACCGACGCCATCGCCAAGCGCAAGTGCACAGCTTTATTGTTTGTTAACACCGCGTAACAAGCAAGGAGACGAAGTGTTACTAACATATTGTCTATAGCCGCGAAGTCGAGAAACCAGCCGAATTTTGTGAACGGTTTTAGATAACGTGAGAGATTATAAAGCTGCTGACTTATTTAGCTCTTATGGTTATCTGCTGTGAATAATAAACTAAAGGGAAAAGGCTATTTAGTATGCACTGCATTACATCTTATCATGATAACGTTACAATGAAAGCTTTTTTTAAATAAAACAAAGTATCCAAAATTGTCAAGCATTAGCAGGATAATACGCACTTTCGGCTTCTAAAGCATCTGTCTCTACAGTCAGTCCACAGTCATACAGAAGAAGCGTTCCAGAAGTACCATGAAAATATGCAAATGTAGCAGTAGTGGTAGATACATAACAAAATGTAGTTGACAGATCATTCAGTGCCACAGTTACGTCAATAGAATTGATAGAAGCGGACAAAGCAGGCACGAAGGAGTGTGCAATTCAGCAACTTTTTTACCTTTAATACAAAGGTATACAGTTAAGGTAGCGACAAAACTTATGGGGAAGAAGTTGTCCTATTATTTGTTTACTGATTATCTATCTGGTTGTTAGTTACATCTGACTCAGTAAACAACGCTAATTGTAATTTCATTTCACCTTGCACACTCTGGAAAGGATTCCTAATGCTTTCAAGATAGTCGCTGCAAACATCAAATTGTCACCTGAGACAATTGCTTATCGGATCTTGCTTAATTAAAAAGCTGAGACTCACATAAATAGGGTAAAAACAAGGGACAAAAAGGTATGGCGACTAGGCATCTCACTCCTTACATCACCATGAAGTACCTGTAAAAAAGTCAAGCGTCGGTGAGGTAACAAGCTTAGATAAAATGAGGATGATGAAATAAACTAAACAATTCGAGATGAAACCTAAATCATTTCTTCTGTAAGTACACTCTAAGGGAAAAAAAGAGAAAAAATGGCGCGTCATGGAAAAGTCATCCAAATGGGCTGGAAAGCGGTAGATGCGGTGTACGTGTACAGACAAGGAAATGACTACAGCTTCAGAAAAAGTGGATGATTTATTTAAGAGGAAGAACTTCACAAACTCAGCAAATCAGTAACATATTGTTCCAACTCTGGTCCTTATGCAAGCAGTTATTCGTCTTGGCATTGACCGACAGCGTTTTTGGATGTCCTCCTTAAGGGGTGTTGTTGTTGCGGTCTTCAATCCAAAGACTGATGCAGCTTCCCGTACTGCTCTATCCTGTGCAAACCTCTTCATCTAGTAGCTATAGAAACCTACCTTCTTCTGAATCTGCCTTCCAATACTAAATTGGTGATCCCTTGATGCCTCAGAAAATGTCCTACCAACCGATCCCTTCTTCTAGTCAAGTTGTGCCACAAATTTCTCATCTCCCCAATTCAATCCAATACCTCCTCATTAGTTAAGTGATCTACCCATCTAATCTTCAGCTTTCTTCTGCGGCACCACGTTTCAAAAATTTCTATTTTCTTCTTGTGTAAACTGTTTATTGTAAATGTTTCACTTCCATAAATGGCTACACTCCATACAAATACTTCCAGAAACGACTTCCTGACACTTAAATCTATACTCGATGTTAACAAATTTTTCAGAATCGCTTTTCCTTCAATTGCAAGTCTACATTTTATATCTTCCTTAATCGACCGTCATCAGTTATTTTGCTGTCCAAACTGCAAAAGTCATCTACTGCTTTAAGCGCCTCTAATTCCCCCAGTATGCGAGCTAACATCCCAAAGATGTTCGGGCTCACATGCGGTTCCTCTTCATGGAAATGTCTTGACTCAAAGTCGTCTAGGGGTTGAACCGCATGTGTCGCATTACACGCCCTTAAATAGACATTTGTTATCCTTTGGTTATTTTGTATGGCTGATAGCAAGTTTGCGAAATACAAAGTTAACACAACACATAATAACAGTAATAATAATATCGGGAACTAAATTAACGACCCATAAATGATGTAGGCCGCACAGTTGCGATTTGCTTAGAATAATGTTTAGTCAGAAAGTAAACTAATAGCGAAAGTGGTCGTATTTAGAGTTACTGTTACACTCGAACGCATATCCATTTGACACAGTTCGATCAGTCACAATCTCATTGTGAAATACAAGTTATCTACGCGAGAAGTTAAAGTATACACCAGGCGCGCGGCTGCTCACCGCTCGGAGACAAAGTCCCGTGATACCACACAACGCGAAATTTTCTACGTCGTTTCACTTCCTAGCTGCCAAAAGACCGACTGTCCGCTTTCGCGTCTCAATGCGAACTGTACCCTATGGTGTCTAGAGCAGAACTTTCAGCTTTCGCGTCTGCACTAGCACTGTCCCTCTGCCCGTCCCCAGCCGCGACCTGCGCTGAATATCCTCGCTCAACTGACTAGGGCAGTTCTCTTTCCTGAAGCTGTCCATCAGACTGGCTACAGGTTGTTCTACATTATTTTACATTTTAACATATTTAAATAATCAAAGCTTCACCACTTTCACGTTCTAAATAAAGCAACAATAATATCCATTACATAATAAACGTTATAGAGAGAGACCAAGAGATGAATACAGTAAGCAGATTCAGAAGGATGTAGGTTGCATTAGGTACTGGGAGATGAAGGAGCTTGCACAGGATAGAGTAGCATGGAGAGCTGCATCAAACCAGTCTCAGGACTGAAGACCACAACAACAACAACAATAAACGTTAAATACTTTTATATAAAACCAATACAATTTCCTTCTTAACTTTGAATGTCACGCCCAGTATCCTTGCACCAATGTGCTTTCTGATAATTTGTGTTTTGTGTGGAGAAAATGATGACCTGACGCTCAACCGAAAATACTGATAATTTAAATTTACTATATCTTTTAAACAAATAAAGTTACAGAGTTGGTATTTGGAACTGTTGTCAGTTTAATGATGCGCTTCTATATGAAATGTTGATCGTTAAGATCAACTAAAGCGTTCAGTTTTTAGCATTCAGGTCTTTGTTACAAAACTTGTGAATTTTCTCTTTAACAGTAAATACCTAACTATTATAGATATGATCAATAATCAAGTTTTGTTGGGATCACCATGAAAATTTATGAAGGATGGTAGATTAAAATTACTGTGGCTTCATTCCCTGCATTACTACAGAATTAAATAGTTTTCATAAATGTTTCCCTTTATGGCCTGTCTTAAGTCCTCCATATTTAACACTGATACGTCTCCGTAGCCACAAACAGCTTCTACTGGGTTTCCCTATAACGTAGGTTCTCGTCTGTCTCACTCGCACATTACAGTGCTTTGGCCTCTATAGACAACAGGCGCCTGTGAGTTTCCCCATCTCGTGGTGAATCTACGCACTTTGTGGTACACGGTCCTGGACGACAGGGTTCGTTTCACAGTTCCTGTAGGCTGACTCTTCCGGCCATATATTTAAATGAAAGCGCAATGATCGTTAACTCCCAAGTATCACTTTATTTAATTCCACTACATTCCATTATCCTCATTTTGCTTTAGTTAATGTTCATCTTATACCCTCCGGTCACGACAATGTCGATTCCGCACAACTGCTCTTTCAAGTCCTTTGCTGGCTCTGACAGAATTACAATGTCATCGACAAACCCCAGAGTTTTTATTTCTTGCCCCTTCTCCAAATTTTTCTTTTGTTTCTTTTACTGCTGGTCCAGTAAACAGATTGAATAACATCGGGGACAGGTTACATCCCTCTCTCACTCCCTTCTTAACAACTGCCACCTGGTTTCTGCACAAGTTGTAAGTAGCCTTCCGCTCCCTGTTTTTACCCCTGATACCTTTAGAATTTGAAAGAGAGTATTCCAGTCAACTTTTTGAGAAGCTTTCTATACGTCTGAAAATTCTATAAACCTAGGTTTGCCTTTTCTTAACTCATCTTCTATGAGAACTCGTAGGGTCAGTAATGCCTCGCATGATCCTACATTTCTCCGGAATCCAAACTGATCTTTCCCAAGGTCATCTTCTACCAGTTTCTCCATTCTTCTGTAAGGAATTTTGGAATTATTATATTCTTCGTGAAGTCTGAAGGTATTGAGCCTTTCTCATACATCTTGCCCACCAGATGGAAGAGTTTTGTCACGTCTGGCTCTCCCAGTGCTGACAGTAGTTCTAACGGAATGTTGTCTACTACCACGACCTTGTTTCGACTTAGGTCTTTCAGTGTTTTGTCAAATTCTTTACGCAATATCATACCTCCCATCATACCTTCATCTACGTTCTCTTCTATTTCCATAATATTGCCCTCGTATAGTCCCTCTATATACTCCTTCTACCTGTCAGGTTTCTCTTATTTGCATAGGACTGGATATCCATCTGAGCTCTTGACATTCACACAGGTGATTCTCTTTTTCCAAAGGCCTGTTTAATTTTCCTGTACGCAGCATCTATCATACCCTTAGTAATATATGCTTCTACATCTTTACAGTTGTCCTCTACCCACTCCTGCTTCGCGATTTTGCACTTCCTGTCGATCTCATTTTTTAGACGTTTGTAATCCCTATCCCTGAGACATTTACTACATTTTTATATTTTCACCTTTCATCATTAAATTCAGTGTCTCTTCTGCTAACCAAGGATTTATACTACCCTCGTCTTTTTACCTACATGATCCTCTGCTACCTTCACTATTTCGTTTCTCAGAGCTAACAATTCTTCTTCTACTGTTTTTTTATCTCCAGTTCTTGCCAGTCGTTCCATAATTCTCCGTCTGAAACTTTCTGCAACCTTGGTTCTTTCAGATTATCCAGGTCCCATCTCCTTAAGTGCCTACCCTTCCGCAGTTTCATCAGTCTTAATCTACAGTTAGTAACCAATAAATTGTAGTCAGAGTGCACATCTGCCGCTGAAAATGTCTTACAATTTAAGACCTGGTTCCGAAATCTCTGTCTCACCTTTATACAATCAGTCTGGAACCTTCCGGTGTCTCCAGGTCTCTTCCACATATACAATCTTCTTTCATGGTTCTTAAACTAAATGTTAGCTATAATTAAATTATGCTATGTGCAAAAGTTGTTTCATTCCTCCCCTCCCCCTCCCCCGTTACATGTTCACCTACTATTTTTCCGTCTCCTCCATTTCCAACCATCGAATTCCAGTCTCCCATGTCTATTAAATTTTCGTCTCCCTTAACTATCTGAATAATTTCTTTTATCGCATTATACATTTCTTCAGTCTTTTCCTCATCTGCGGAGCTAGTTGGCATATAAACTTTTAGTGCTGTGGTGGGTGTGGGCTTCGTGTCTATCTTGGCTACAATAATGCGTTCACTTTGTTGTCATAGTAGCTTATCCGCGTTACTGTTTTTTTTTTTAAATTTGTTATGAAACCTACTCCTGCATTACTCCTATTTGATTTTGTCCTGTTCCTCCTGCCACTTCACTAATTCCCACTAAATCTAACCTACGAATTTCCCTTTCTGAATTTTCTAGCCTACCTTCCCTATTAAGGGATCTGACATTCCACGGTCGCAGGTTCGAATCCTGCCTCGGGCATGGATGTGTGTGATGTCCTTAGGTTAGTTAGGTTTAAGTAGTTCTAAGTTCTAGGGGACTGATGACCTTAGGCGTCAAGTCCCATAGTGCTCAGAGCCATTTGAACCATTTTTTTGACATTCCACGCACCGATCCGTAGAAGGCCAGTTTTGTTTCTCCTGGTAACGACGTCGTTCTGAGTAGTGCGGTCAGCAATCCGAATGGGGAACTATTTTACTCTCGAATATTTTACCCAAGAGGATGGCGTCATTATTTAACCATACAGCAGAGCTCTCCTGAGGGGATATCATTCCAAATTATGACCAACTGGCCCTTAAGATCGTCGAAATCCCGAGCTAGTTGGAGAGCCATGCCCAAAATGCTCCAAACTTTCTCAAATGGAGAGGATCCGGTGACCTTGCTGGCGAAGGTGGGGTTTGGCAAGTAAGAAGACAAACAGTGTGCGGGTAGCCATTATCTTGCTGGAACGTAAGACCAGTTCAGAGCGGGGGTCATTACTGAAGACAATTCTAGTCGTCGATGACATTCCAGGGCGAAGGTGTATCTGCAGACGCCTCGGGCAGCGGTGGTTAGGAATAATATCCAGATGCACCGAATGCAACTCGGACATAGCAAATAAAGACTAGGGAAAACTATTTTGGCGGTTCTCCTCGTGCAGGTGTTGTAGGTACTTTTGTCTTCCTGCCTTAAGCAAATTCCAAACTAAAAAACTCATTCACTGGAAGCGATTCGCTTTTCCAACACCACCAGACGCCATTAACATTATGAGTGAATAACATTCATTTCAGTATTACGTCCTTGAAAACAAGCTTTCCTGATGAATGCTTGCACTGAAACCACAATTAGTAAGTAATATTACAAATGGAAAGACAACATAGCGCTTATTGTGGATGTTCACGTTTTGTAATCAAATTTCATATGCTGGGAATAACATATAGTTTCAAATCACAACAAACTGGATTAAAAGCCGTGAAGGTAGTTAAACAAATGAATCATTATAGTGTAAGTTCAATTACAGCTTCTGATAACATGAAAATAACATGAAAGGAGAAGAAATTGTGATAAAAATATGAAACAGTCAACAAAAAGTGCCGAAAGTAATGTGTGAAATATGACCTTATTAAGAAAAACTGTCATTCAATTCTATAAAAGCCGAAGAGGCGAAAAGTATCTTGTACTCGTAATGATTTCTACATAACTGCTCGTGAGGCTTTGTTCATAACAGAAAAATGAGCTTCTACATTTTCAGGCAGCTTAAGACAGAGAGGAACTAAACTAACAAGAAGAGATGAGCATAGGTGAGCGTGGGACGGAATTTCTATGCAGTGTCTTGCAGTTGGCACAATTTGCTCATAGTTAATTTCTCGGTTGTTTCCCACTAAAGATCCCTCTAGGCTATCACAAAAATCATGTGTGATTTATCGAGGTCTAACTGTTAAAAACAGACTGCTATTTTAAATGTTATGTCACTTGTGACCGGATCTGACTGAGTTGATAGCGCTAATTGTCATATCATTTCATCTTGGAGACTATTAGAAAGGCTTAATAATGGTTTCAAGATAGTCAGCTTGTCTCCTGAGACAACTGCTCATCGGCTCTTGCTTAACTAAAAAGTTGAGATTCACATAAAAAGGATGAAATGAGAAGAAAAAATAGGCGTGGATACTAGATACCTCACTCCTTACAAATGTGTGTAGTAACTGTAAAAAGTTAAGCATTGGCAAGGCAACGAATTTATATCAAATAAGGTTGATGAAATAACTGAAGACGTTTCGAGATGAAACCTAAATCATTTCTTCTGTAAGTATTTACGTTTTGAAATCATCGCTACACAGTGCTAGCATACGACAAATATTCGTAATTGAAGATCACTTCGAGTAGTTTTAAACGCTTTGGTAATTCGAAGTTACAATGGGGAATATGCACCACCTGGTACTGTAGTCATCCCAGTCCCGGTGCGATGCCATCCCCAATTAGCATCCTACAGTTTCATAATACAGCTCAGCAATGATAACGTTTCAGCAAGATAGTGAAAAGTAAAGATTAAAAAAGACCACAAATCACAGGAAACGAAACATGTTAGATTCCAAACAATCAGTATGGTTTAATCTTAGTTTAACAAGCCTAATTATACCGTAGTAGTCCTATGGGTTGCAGGACATGCTGATTAATTTCAACATCAGCTGTTTTTGTTGGTATCGCCACAGGTATCCCTATCCATTTTCATTCTTTGTCGGATTACTTCATTTTTTATTCTGTCCATTTTAGTACAGTTTGCTCTCCATCTCAGTGACAAGTTGTTAACAGCTAAGCGGCATCTACCATACACTGTTGTATTTTTATGGTCCAAACTTTTCGAAAGTTACTGAGTTTATGCATACTATCAGGGAGCAAATTTGTACTGTATCCTGTTTGAATTTAATTTATTCTTGATCCATTGATGTACAGCTTTTCCTCTGTGATGATAGTTGCTAAAACAAACCGTTTGAGAATAACGGTTTATACGTACAGTCGGTGGCTCACAATACTTGACAGGTGTAAACAGTTACCTACAAAAAGTCCTAATACAATATACGCGCGGATACGTAATTTTCTACAGACTCTAGCTTCCGAGAAAATGCTTTGATGTACTTCGTTGGACGCTAAATTATCGCCAGAACGCAAGGTATTTAGAACGTTAAAGAAGCTGCTTTTCCTAATGAAATTCACATTAAAGAATATGACTGTGGCATGTATGCCTTCGCACGTTGCTGGCGGCACTTCAGTTTTTATGCTTTGAAAGTCTTTATAATAGACGTCATCCTGCAGAATCCACAGGTTTCTTGAATTATAAAAGTTACATAATGTTATACAACTCTTATGATGATAAAATCTAATTTTAAAGATACTAGAATCGCTATTTGTAAATAATTCCATTATACTTCTTGATGTCACAAACATATTAATGGCACTGATGTCACATACATCCACGATAGCAAAAGGAAAAAAGACGGATCGTAAAAATTCGAACCTGTGCTGCTAGCCACTAAACTAACATCTCGCTTGGTATTATGCCATGTGTACACTCTGACACAGTAACATCAAAACTTTGCCATTTTCTCGGGAACTATCGAGTATTGGCACCTAGGACCAAATAAGTGCTCATTTATTTTAGCCGTTCTTTCCCCCAAGCGAAGTTTCTCCCGTGTCAGTGAGTGAACTATTGCGGCTCCCCTTGTAAGACAAAGTTTTGTGTTAGGGAACGGGGGGTTGGGTTGTTTGGGGAAGGAGACCAGATAGCGAGATCATCGGTCTTGTCGGATTAGGGAAGAACGGGGAAGGAAGTCGGCCGTGCCCTTTGAAAGGAACCATCCCGGCATTTGCCTGGAGCGATTTAGGGAAATCACGGAAAACCGAAATCAGGATGGCCGGACGCAGGATTGAATCGTCGTCCTCCCGAATGCGAGTCCAGTGTCTAACCACTGCGCCACCTCGCTCGGTTTGTAAGATAAAAGTTTCAGGCAACTGCTGATGTAACTCTACACTAGCGCATGGAACAAGGTTTCACGCAGTAATTCAGCACCAGAAACACATCTCGGCATAACCCTACGGGCCCCAGTTCATGCGATTATAATATACTGTCTAAATTAATCACCACATCCTGCTCCTTTCAGGACTACTATGATGTAGTTAGGGGTGTTAAAGGAAGATTAAGATTACAATTTCATTAAAATTGGACGACTTATTCAAGAGAAAGAGCTTTACAAACTGAGCATGTCAATAATGGGTTGGTCTACCTCTGGCTCTTAGGTAAGCAGTTATTCGGCTTGACACTGAGTGATACAATTGTTGCACGTCCTCCTGAGTGATATCGTGTCAAATTTTGCCCAGTTGGTGCGTAACCAAATCATACTTACAGGAAAGTGTATCAACATTGAAGAATATATTTGGGAAATATGTGTCCGTCGATTTACTTCCTGGTTTGATTCAGAATTACAATGGTACATTCACTGGATATATTCTTGTCATTTACATTAAACATTCAAAATTACTCTCACTTAAGGGATGACATAGAGGTAGCAAATTTTTGGTTTTGAGTCTGGGAAGCTCGTTCCAACGGAAACTGCAGTTTACTTCGCTATTTATGTTGCTAATTCTCTGTCTTAGCTATCATTGTGGCAGCAAGGAAGCTCTGTTTAATTGATTTCTAACCTAGCAGACCGGTAAAGTGTCCGACCGTCAACTGGATATTAAGAAATATACAAACATCTAAAGGAATTCTACTGAATTATTACTTTTCTCTTTCAGTTCCTCGAAATGAAAAATTTTCCTTACTACTTAATTCATATTTAAGAAGAAATTTAATTAAAAAAAATGGAAATTTGCTACATCAATCGAAATATTTACGTGAGTCAATTTCTTCCGTTTTCCAGAAGATTTATTATGTTTTAACAAACAAGATAAACGGCACAGAAGGCAGGCCTAGAAGGCAATTACAGGTGAGTGATTGGTAGGGCTATAAGGGGAGGGAAGGAGGCGCAATGGAAAAATAGATGGCGGACGGGGTTAAGGCAATCGTTCTAGAGAAACGGAGCAACCAGCTAAAGAAAAAAGAAAAAAAAAAAACAAAGAAAGAACTGGAGAATAAATGATGACATCCCTGTTGCAATCTGATGGAAGGATTTCGGTTTGGTGAATGCCCGCAGAACTTTACCTACCATCAAGTTAGTGCCAACGAAGTACGGAGGAAGTGTTACTACGGTTGACACGAGTATTTTTCGTGGTTGTGGTGCGGTCCGTTTCCCGTTATTAAGGAAAATGCTAAATGCCGAAGGAAATGAATACATTTTAGAGTATTGTGTACTACGTGCAGTAGGGGAACTGCTCAGAGACCCAACCTGAAGGAAATGAATACATTTTAGAGTATTGTGTACTACGTGCAGTAGGGGAATTGCTCAGAGACTCAACCTGAACCCAATGGAACACCTTTGGGATAAGTTAGAACGTCGGATTCCCTTCAGACCCCAGGTCAAGCACCATTTAATTTCTCTGCTTTCGGTTCTTGAGGAAAAATGGGCTCTCATTAATCCGAAAACATTCAGACACAGCACTAAGAGTGTCCCCAGCATATTTAAGACTGTTATAAATGGCTGACTCATTCATTATCAAGCTCCACAAACAGGTGTCCGGATACTTCTGATCAGGTTGTGTATGAGCCGGCTAGTGTGGCCGAGCGGTTATAGGCGCTACAGTCTGGAACTGCGCGACCGCTACGGTCGCAGGTTCGAATCCTGCCTCGGGAATTGATGTGTGTGATGTCTTTAGGTTAGTTAGGTTTAAGTAGTTATAAGTTCTAGGGGACTGATGACCTCAGAAGTTAGGTTCCATAGTGCTCAGAGCCAGGTAGTGTATGTATGGAAGATGTATTTTCAGTGTTCTTGTGCATTTCATTGTAAACGTCATCCCTGTCTCTTTTTATACTATATTTTTTGTATTTGATATTATTTAAATGTTTCACTGGTGTATCCAGCCGCTATGGCACTTTCTCTAAGTCAATTACTCACGAAGACGTCGATTCTTCGGTTACTGCTCGTGTTTCTTCTGCTATTATTATCTTCTGCTTGTAAAATATATCTCACACTTACCAGTAAAAAATTTTTAGAATACATTTGAAGTGTTGCTTGGGTAACGTGCATTATGACTGCCCAGATTCCACGTTCAGTTGACTGTGTTTGCTTACCTCCTGAAGTGGCGCTGAAAACAAAGTGTCGGTTAAGCATGCTTTGAATTTAGTCCAAGGATTTCAATAACACGCATACTTTCTGGTGTTGTAAGTTGTAATAAAGAAGGTCTTTCCACATACGTAGACTGTGGGAGGAAACACTACCAAACCTGCTAGGATCAGAGTCACAGTTAGTTCAATGTATTAAAAGCAACTAATGGGGTCGAATATTGAAACATACAGCTGGCCGCACGTGTCTCAACCGTTTTTGTAAAAGAAAAGGTTGCATTAATAGGAAGGCAAAGAGTAATCTACATGGAATTTATTTGTGCAGAGAAGTAATTAGTCTGTGAAAATGGTTACAAACATTTGTGCAGTTTCGTTTCGTCAAGTTTTACTTACACTGTGTGATCAAAAGTATCCGGACACCTGGCTGAAAATGACTTACAAGATCGTAGTGCCCTCCATCGGTAATGCTGGAATTCAATATGGTGTTGGCCCATCCTTAGCCTTGATGACAGCTTCCACTCTCGCAGGCATACGTTCAATCAGGTGCTGGAAGGTTTCTTGGGGAATGGCAGACCATTCTTCACGGAGTGCTGCACTGATGAGAGGTATCGATGTCGGTCGGTGAGGTCTGGCACAAAGTCGGCGTTCCAAAACATTTCAAAAGTGTTCTATATGATTCAGGTCAGGACTGTGAGCAGGTCAGTCCATTACAGGTATGTTATTGTCGTGTAACCACTTCGCCACGGGCCGTGCATTATGAACAGGTGCTCGATAGTGTTGAAAGATGCCATCTCCATCCCCGAAGTGCTCTTCAACAGTCGCAAGCAAGAAGGTGCTTTAAACACCAATGTAGGCCTGTGCTGTGATAGTGCCACGCAAATCAACGACAGGTGCCAGCCCCCTCCACGAGAAACATGACCTCACCATAACACCACCGCCTCCGAATTTTACTGTAGGCTGTACACGCGCTGGCAGATGACGTTCACCGAGCATTCACCATACCCACACCCTGCCACCGGATCGCCACATTATGTACCGTGATTCGTCACTCCACACAACGTTTTCCCACTGTTCAATAGTCCAATGTTTACGCTCCTTACACCAAGCGAGGCGTCGTTTGGCATTTACAGGCATGATTTGTGCCTTATGAGCAGCCGTTTGACCATAAAATCCAAGTTTCCGCACCTCCCGCCTAACTGTTACAGTACTTGCAGTTCATGCTGACGCAGTATGGAATTCCTGTTTGATGGTCTGGGTAGATGTCTGCCTATTACACATTACGATCCTCTTCAACTGTCAACAGTCTCTGTCAGTCAACATACGAGGTCCGCCTCTACGCTTTTGTGCTGTAAGTGTCCCTTCTCGTTTCCACTTCACTATCACGTCATAAACAGTGGACCTAGGGATGTTAAGGAGTGTGAAAATCTCGCGTACAAACGTGTGACACAAGTGACACCCTATCACCTGAACACGTCCGAAGTCTGTGAGTTCCGAGGAGCGCCCCATTCTGCTCTCTCACGATGTCAAATGACTACTGAGGTACTGAGGTATCTGATATGGAGTACTTGGCAGTAGGTAGCAGCACAATACACCTAATATGAAAAACGTATGGTTTTGGGGGTGTCCGGATACTTTTGATCACATAGTGTATGTCTGTATGAATTAAATGGCACTGTATGAGGTAATGTACATTACTACAAACATTAGTACATGTTTCCAGCAAACTGTCCCTGTAGAAATAAAAACAGTTGTTTATTAAAAATTAAAAACTAATTAGATGAGAATCAAGCTTTCACTTACCCCCTTTAGAACTGTCATATACCAGTTCATGACAGAATAAACCATATCAATTACAGTAATATTACTCTCCAGAGAGCTGTATTCTTACTGTTTACTGTGTTCGGCTAGTATCATTGATGACAGTTATCCAGTGCGACCCCATCGTCGGCCGTCGATGTGCAGTCGTCAGCTTCATTTTTCTCCTGCTTTCACCGGTAGGCTAGAAACCACATACGCGCGACTACATATAGATAGCGAGTTTGCAGAGGTAGTTGTGTCGTTTCATGAAGAAATGTAAATGGTGTAACACCAATCAATTTTAGAAGAAGCATTCTCTCATAATGAACAGTCTGTTGTACAATATAAACGTCTGTAATAGAGTTCTCGATGCAGTGGCTTCTGTCAAGCAGTAAAGATTTATTTAAGTTATTTCGATTGTACATCACATTTCATTGTCGCCATTTGGCAGCTAAGGCTTTACAGACAGTTTGCTGTCATTTCGGTGAAAATTAAATGGTTCATTTCTTTACACAATGTCATCATAGGCTGCTTCATTTCATTCTCATTTCCGGGAAATTCTTTTGGCTTCATTTCCTTGGCTTGACTCAATAGCTTTTTTATGTTACAGAGCACTTTAATTTCCTCTGAGTTCGTTATTGTCCATTTAGTTTTCTCTGTTATTTTATGACGCTACTTCCTTTCATCCGTACAGCTGCCATCTACTTTCAGAACGTCGTTCTCTCTTTTGTGTAGTGGGTATTACCTCTCGGTATCTCTGCAGTTTTATTTCAGTCTTTGTTGTCAGTAGCCTTTCTCCTCTAAGAAGAGTGGCTGTGTGGTCTTGTTTCTTTACTCTACTCTTGTCTGCATTGTTGTGGAGTACAAAATATCATATATCGTGAACACTGATGCTTCTCTTATATCATACAGCTTGCCGTGAGTATTCATTTCTGCTTTCAGAGTGTAACAAATACTCCAACCTCGTGATCCACTTTGTTAATGATGGAGGCGATTAGTGATATTGAATCTGTACTCTTTCAATCGATTGAATACTTTAATTCAGAGAGGTATCAAGTGTCAAATTAAATACAAATTGCTTTTCTTAAATAAGAATTCAGTGTGGTGGACTAACTAACCTACAGGAAACGGGTGCCTCTCAATAACTGAAAATCTTATAGCAAAATAGAAAGTTAAAAATACCGGTTTTGCCTGCCGTACTGGGCTGCCTGTAGTCCCGTTTATGCTCTTCGTTTGCTGAATGTACAGCAGCTCTCCTCGTATTCCACAAACATATATTTACAGGCGAATGATTCATGTTTCTTCATAATTCCTCGAGCAGATAATGAAGATCTCAGGAAATTTTATCGTAATCTTTCAGAAGATACTAAAGAACAATGCATAATGAGACTTTTCGGTGTCAAAGAAAGACAGCAAGAAGTAAGGTCAAATTTATTAATGTTTAGTCACTGTCACCAGCGAGAAACCAACAGTTGAGCCTGAAATTACGGGGAAACCGTCGTTTATTCAATAGAACCTCCCCTGCATTTTCCGTAAGTAACACAAAACCTTAATCTACGTTGAGGGACAGTATTTGCATTCAGCACCACCCTACCGCGCGTGCCGTGTTTTCGCAACTTCGCTAACTCACTCGGCTGCGCTCCCAGAACACAATATGATCCAAAAGTAGGATGAAACGTGAAATATGAATCATTCAAAGACTGTTGCCACTAAAGCGATTTGCTTATTAAAGAAATATATTTTTACAGCAACCCCACCGGTCGAAAAAGTTTCGAGACTGTATCAATAAAAAAGAAAGAAAAGTTAAGATGGTGCTTCTAATGCTTCAGGTGCTCTACATACTTGAGTACAACGCTCACAACGTTCATACTGCCATGGGAAACTGTTAGCAGAGTTCTTCTTTGGGATCTTGTTAAACTCGCGCGTCACATTGATTTGCATGTCGATTGCGTTGTGAAAACAATCACCCTTCATGTGAATTTCTGCACTTCGTAGTTTTCCTCTTCCTCAAAACATTCTGCACAATGTCTGACACTTGATTTAGAGGTGTTGCCATACTGTAATTTTTGACACAACACCGTTAACACCCGAGGATCACACGTCCACTACTTAATACTGCCTGCTCAAAATTGAATGAGCGAATGCACACCAGTTATTTGTAGTTGTTAGTTCAAGCTGCCACCGTAGTGACCCCACTAGCGTCACTTATACCCCAGGCATAAGGTCGATCTCGAAACGTTTTTGACGGATTTTGTACGTTACTAAAAGGGTGCCCTTAAATCAGTGAGTGGGTTACATTGGGGCAAAACGCGAATAATATTAATGTGAATTTGTAGATAAGTAAAATGAAAAGCATATCTGATTGTGGAACGTTTAACAGTAAGACCGCCGGCCGGAGTGGCCGAGCGGTTCTAGGCGCTACAGTCTGGAACCGCGCGACCGCTACGGTCGCAGATTCGAATCCTGCCTCGGGCATGGATGTGTGTGATGTCCTTAGGTTAGTTAGGTTTAAGTAGTTCCAAGTTCTAGGGGACTGATGACCTCAGCAGTTAAGTCCCATAGTGCTCAGAGCCATTTGAACCATCTGAACAACAAGATCACGTTATTGTCCAATTGTACCAGTAACTCTAAACTTTCTTCTGTGTTCTGTTGTAATTCAACAGTTTGTGTTTCGTACTTTGTGAAATGGAGATTGGAGACCAGTCCAGCATTAGCCTAAAACGAGCTTGGAAAATAACCTAAAAACCACACTATCTAGCCTGTGTACAAGGCCAACGGTCGTTAATCCGCCGTAAAGAGTCTCTCCGGGTTTGGCACACCTTCCTGTCTCGTGAAAGCTCGAGCGCTCCACATTAAGCTATACGAATAGGTTGTAAAAGGTATAACAGTTCAGGCGATTTTTGATCCAGTATTATAAGACATCTATCTTCCTGTGTATCTTTGTGGAAACTGCATTCCTCTACTTGCAGTAAAAGAAACTACTGATCTTGCTCTGAAGACCATGTGTTCCCGACAAGCAGTTTTTTCATACTCTGCTAATGTCGTAATATAGATGCGGTGTGGAGGAACATGTTATCAGCACAACGCTCTCGTAGCCGTTTTCAGGTTTACGAGCTCTGGAGTCGTTATTTCTCTTAAATCAGCTCATTTATTGGCCTCATGAAGCGTTCCAGCGTTCCCACAACAGAAAAAAAATCACTGGTAGTGAAGGAAAGGGAACCCGGATCCTTATTACTTAGCCACGGAGTCGGACTCTACTTACTTTTTCCACATTTTCATCTATACTGCTCTGTAAAACTTAGGGGCGAGCTAGATAAAGTATTACAACATATTAACTACTCGGTGGAAATGAATGAAAGTGTGGAAGCATGTAGCCAGAGGTCTCCCTTGGACGTCACAAGATATGAGACCAGGGCCACTATAGCGACAAATAGGACTAGCCTCACAACACGTAACGGTTGAAGGAACCGGAAAAGACAGTATGTGTCAATCAGAAACCAGTCATCGTGTATTGTGGTGGTGTTCATTACAAAATGCCCACAGACTGCATTTGGATGACTTCACTTGGGGGGGGGGGGGCATTGGGAACTGGAAAAATGGCGAAATTGACGCGTGTAGCCAGGGAGTTTGGTATTGGTTTCAGTGTTCTTTCACGTGCATCGGGAGCGTTCCGAACTATAGACACTGCTGCCCGAAGTAGAGGAGGTGGTTGACCTCGATCAGTTACAGTAATCAAGCAGAGAGTACAATTGCAACTAAGTTTAACACGACTGCAACCTCACGCTGCGGATTGGCACGGCGACTGTATGGAGGGGGTCCCTTTGTCCCACGAGGAGTACCTCCCGTTCTGTTCTCGTTCGCACATCGGCGGCACCGTTTTTGATGGTGCCAAGAACGTAGGGACTGGAACAGCAAGGAGTAGGGTCGCATGTTCTTCTCGGCTGAGAGAAGATTTAGTGTATGGATTCTGGACGTACCCTCATTTGACGAGAGGAAGGAACACGTAATGCAATTAGGAATCTTATCGAACACAATCGCTTTCGTTGTCCAGGTGTTGTGGTGTGGGGAGGCATAATGTTTCTTGGGCGTAATGACCTCCAAATCTTTGAACACGGTACACTCATCGGTTATGTTATTCTGACACTGTACTCCTCCCCCTCGTGCGTCTTTTCAGGGGTGCATTCCGACGGTACTTTATTTTTATGGATGACAATGCACGAGTGTTTTGAACAGCGCAGGTGCGAAATCTGTTGGAACGAGAGGATATTCAGCGACGGGAGTGGCCTGACCGTTCCCCCCGACTTAAATCCCCACGAGCGTGTACGATATGCGCTGAGGAGACGTAATACAGACTGCATATTTGGTGGAATGGATCGCTCTACCACAAGAGCTCCTTACCACCCTTGTGGCAGAGCATGCATTGCTGTCCCCGGTGATCACATACCCTGTTAAGAACAATATAGTTATCATTTCTGTTCGTCTCATTGCGTATTTTTCAGCTACCTTCTGTACTTTACTGTAACATTTCGTTTTACGTATGGTCCAAGTTCCATCGAGCTGTGGTACTTAGCAGTGACACATCATACGAAAGTTACTTTCGTTCTGCGCATCAGTATATTTTTAGATAACCCAGCTCTTAAAATACTTTATTTTTCCTCTGTTTACTCTGGTATTCATTACTGTCGTGGAAATTTTACGAGCTGCACGAACTCATGCTTCAGACGTGTTTCTGTTCGTCACCATACTCTCGAACAGAAGTTTGCCTTGCGATGGGATGCTACTCACATTATGTTTAGCTTTACATGTGTTTCCATCTCATCGACAATTTTCTAGAATTATCTGAAATACAGACCCGTTCTGATGCTTTTCTATACTTACAGACTTATACCACAGTTTTGTGCCAAATATATATGATAAACAAGTTATTCTGTTTCAGTAATGCGTCACTTCTTTTCAGGTTACGGTTTATAAATCATAATTATGTCCCTCGTCAAACGAGACATATTCCAATTATTGCCATAAAGAAGGGGGGGGGGAAGGAACAAAGTTTCCGTGCTTTACTACTGTTTAGGTTTATTTCGGGCTGATTGAGTCAGTACTTGTTTCGGATTTTGTAATGAGTACTTCCTCCTATAATACACCGAAACGAACTGGCGATTCCCGTGAGTAACAGGATAGTAAAGCGGACAGACTCGGCGCAGGCAGGCACCGGGGAAGGGCACCATCAGCAGCAGCTGGTGCCAGTAAAACCCCACACAACACGGCAGCTATTAGTTCTAAATTAAACACAGGTGTCAGGACTCGAGAACACACACACACAAACACACACACACACATACACACACACAAACACAGCCCGCAAGCGCTCGCGCGCACGCACACACACACACACACACACACACACACTTTATACTCGTATATGTATATATATCTACTGCAGGATTTGTGTTAGCAATCACCAGACGAAAATTAAACTGAGCTCCGTTCTATAATTAGCCTCAGCGAAAAGGACTAAAGAGTTACTAAAGCTTTTCAACGTCCATAGTATCGTACAATAATTTTCCATTACGATCCATGTTTGCACACACAATAGATGAAGAACTCTTTCATAGTTCTCTTTTCTCTCTGCAGAGTCGTCCGCAGAGGACTGTAATAGATGAAGTATTGTAGTGGTCATGGACTGCTGCTGTGAAACTGGCAGCAAGAGGCAAGTTGGCAAAATTCCCAGAATGGCGCCTGTGATATTTTAGATTTTATCTGGACCTGCATGACGTGGTGTTTACTTAATTTTCTCATAACGAGGCGAAGCTCACAGTTTCTAACATAAATGAAACACTTTCTTGCGATTATATTTAACTTTTCATTCAAGTATCGTCTGAGTCACAAACTAGGGCACTTTAATATGTTTCATTGCCCGCGGTCCTGACTTCTCGAGAGACTGGAATTATCAGGAAATTTGTTTTTACGTTGTTGGAAACTGAAGATTACGAACACATGTAAGATGCATAAGGACTATGTTAGATCCATATCAGTGACATCATGTAATCAATTTTATTGTTTCCGTAAATATCTAAATACGGAAAGCTCATAGAGCAGTTCTACATCCCCGTTTCGTCCCGAACATTCTTCATCAGTCGACTTCCTTCACTCTGTGTGTGTGTGTGTGTGTGTGTGTGGGTGGGTGTGTGGGTGTGTTGAACGTACCATAGTTCACGAATTTGCTACAGGTGGAACACTAGCTCTGATACAACAAGAGAGGGGAAGGAAATCGGCCGTATACTTTTCAAGGAAACTTCCTCAAAATTCACCTTAATCGACTTGGTTATTAGAATATAGCTTGTCGACTAATATGATGGAAAAGAACACTGTTTACGTGTAGCTTCAATTAAAAAGCAAAGTCTTCATTACTCTGCAGAGAGACCCATGGAAAATCAAATTTGCAGCAGATTAACTGTGTAGTTAGTAAAATGTCTTGCTATGGAGAAAATCTAATGAATAAAGGATGCCTTCTGTGAAGCAAGTTCAAATAGTTCAAATGGCTCTGAGCACTATGGGACTTAACATCTGAGGTCATCAGTCCCTAGAACCTACAACTACTTAACTAACCCAAGGACATCACGCACATCCATGCCCGAGGCACTAGAACCACTCGGCCACAGCGGCCGGCTTGCAACAGACAAAAAGCGTATCCTGATCCTCTGAGACATTGATGTAAAATCGAAGAAATAAAGTGCTCGCAAACAATTAAACTCACATTATATGAGGGTTGACTGAAAAGTACTGCCTCCACCTTCATAACTCTTCAACAGTTGGCAGCATTGGTATGCGGCAAGTACTGGCTTGTTCCGTAGCCTCTTTTCTACAGATCCAATTGGCGGAAAGCCTTAGCATTGTACTGTTGTGTTGTTACAGTGTAAAGTATGGAACCCTGCGCAGACGGTCGGTCAATGCCATTTAAGCAACGTGCAGTCATTGAATTCTTGACAGCAGAAGGTATCACCCCAAAGGGGATTTATCAGAGAATGAAAGCAGTTTATGATGATTGTGTTTATGTGAGTACTGTGCGTCGTTGGGCGAGTAAGTTTATAGATGCTGAGGCGGGAACATCTGACCTGCGTGACAAAGAAAGGGTTGGTAGTCCTGTGACAGCAACCACCGACTTTCACAAGCTAAATGTTGCCAGATTGATTAAGGACGATCGTCGTATCACTCAGAGATAAACTGCAAGCACAATCGGCATTTTACGAGAACGTGTGGGTCATATTATTGCTTTGCTTGGCTATCGGAAAATATGTGCACGATGGGTACTCCGGATGCTGACTCCTGAAACAAAAGCGCACAGACTTGAAATTTGCCAGGAACTCCTCTCACGTTACTTGAATAAAGGTGACGCCTTTCTCCATTCAATCATGGGACATCATTGTGCTTCCGATGAAGACGTTGAGATAACTGTGAGACTGTTGTTGAGGAAACAGTGTCGACTTTTTCCGTGACGGCTTCAGAAAACTTGTTCATCGTTGGCAGAAATGTATCCAATTGGCTGGTGTTTGTGTGGAAAAGTGATTATTGGTGATTAAAGTTCACATTCTAAGGATTATTTCTGCGTTTGATTTACGAAAATATTCCCATCCTAAACAATTAACGAAGGTGGAGGCATTGCTTTTCATTCAACTTCGTACAATAGCCTGTTACTTTCTGTGTTGTACTCCTCTGCTTAAGTAGATGACTTTATAAATATCATTAAGTTTCAGGGAGGTGGTCTGTAAGTACACGCAACCATCTTTCGTAGGAGCATTGCATCAGTTTCGAACCCTGCTTCCTGCTAAAACTTTATATTGCATGTAGTCTTCGCTTTGATGTATGCTATAGTGCAGAACTATATAATTCAATCTGTATTCACTTTCTTTCCTTCTGTATGACGTATTTATAAAAATCTAGAAGAAAAAAATGCTTTTTCCGTTATGATATTATTTTTCGCCGTGCTCAAATCATCTTCTTTCCTTACATTCTATTCTGCCACGATCTGTGGGAACTGAACAGTTTAACTTGGTGCGCTGTGTTATTTTCGGACGTCTCTTGCAGGGGGCGAGGTATGAATAAATAATTTTCAATATTTATGTATTCATTGCGCTTTGCGCACTGAGTTTGAAACATGTACAATCAATTCATTCTCAAAAATAGCTGTGTACCAACTGTTAATGATGTTTAAAACATGGTTCAAATGGCTCTGAGCACTATGGAACTTAACATCTGAGGTCACCAGTCCCCTACAACTTAGAACTACTTAAACGTAACTAAGCTAAGAACATCACACACATCCATGTCCGAGGCAGGATTCGAACCTGCGAACGTAGCGGTCGCGCAGTTCCAGACTGAAGCGCCTAGAACCGCTTGTTCACAGCGGCCGGCTTGTTAATGATGTTTATGTTAATAATTCATATAGTAGATGGCATGACTCTTTATTTGGAAAGAAAAAGAAATATTTTTGTTAATAATTAAGGACAGGGGAAAATGCGCGTAAATGGTAACGCGACAAATAACGCAAAAATGGCTATTTTTAAAATATGTATATTTTAAATTTGACATTTTTCCCATTTCCATTTGAAAACTTGGTAAATCTGAAGGCAGTAGATACTAACATTGTTAACTAATAATTATTTATCGTCGAAATAGGATTTTGACGTTTTACTCAGGTTATAAGAGTCGAGGGACATGAAAGGGAAGCAGTGGTTGGGAAGGGGGTAAGACAGGGTTGTAGCCTCTCCCCGATGTTATTCAATCTGTATATTGAGCAAGCAGTAAAGGAAACAAAAGAAAAATTCGGAGTAGGTATTAAAATCCATGGAGAACAAATAAAAACTTTGAGGTTCGCAGATGACATTGTAATTCTGTCAGAGACAGCAAAGGACTTGGAAGAGCAGTTGAACGGAATGGATGGTGTCTTGAAGGGAGGATATAAGATGAACATCAACAAAAGTAAAACGAGGATAATGGAATGTAGTCGAATTAAGTCGGGTGATGTTGAGGGTACTAGATTAGGAAATGAGACACTTAAAGTAGTAAAGGAGTTTTGCTATTTGGGGAGCAAAATAACTGATGATGGTCGAAGTAGAGAGGATATAAAATGTAGACTGGCAATGGCAAGGAAAGCGTTTCTGAAGAAGAGAAATTTGTTAACATCGAGTATAGATTTAAGTGTCAGGAAGTCATTTCTGAAAGTATTTGTATGGAGTGTAGCCATGTATGGAAGTGAAACCTGGACGGTAAATAGTTTGGATAAGAAGAGAATAGAAGCTTTCGAAATGTGGTGCTACAGAAGAATGCTGAAGATTAGATGGGTAGATCACATAACTAATGAGGAAGTATTGAACAGGATTGGGGAGAAGAGAAGTTTGTGGCACAACTTGTCCAGAAGAAGGGATCGGTTGATAGGACATGTTCTGAGGCATCAAGGGATCACCAATTTAGCATTAGAGGGCAGCTTGGAGGGTAAAAATCGTAGAGGGAGACCAAGAGATGAATACACCAAGCAGATTCAGAAGGATGTAGGTTGCAGTAGGTACTGGGAGATGAAGAAGCTTGCACAGGATAAAGTAGCATGGAGAGCTGCATCAAACCAGTCTCAGGACTGAAGACCACAACAACAACAACTCAGGGCAGAGGAGTACGTATGATCTTAAGATAACCATTCAATTGTCGGGTAAAGAATAATACCTTGATGTGGCCTAAGCCCGTGACATTTTTATCTGCTGAAATCGCAATTCTAGTCTCTTTTGCACGGCAATTTTTCGGAAAACAACATGGTTTGATAACTTTTTTAATGAAGTGCATCAAATAAACTACATATTTTCGCAGTACGCAAGTATAAGCACAAAAAGAATCAAATGGCATACCTTAGCTCTGTAAACACCTAAATCAGTCGCTCCTGCTCGGTTTGCTTCTGTCAGCCGCTGGAGATACGCTACTCATCAGGCTGTCACCACACACTTCATTTCACAAAATAGCCCAATTAATAATGAGTAATTATTCAAATAAAGATTGTAATTGATCTGTAGTACTGCCAGAAATACTTTGGCGTGACGACATGTCTCCTGTGGTGTGACTGGCTGCCAGAAGCAAACAAAGCAGACGTCGTACAGATTTGAGTGTTTGAGCATATAAAGTCCCCTAACCGCTGATTTTCGTATTCATACTTACGTAAGTGGTCAGCGCGGATGATTGTCATGCTGAGGACCCAGGTTCGATTCCGGGTACTGCCAAGAAATTTTCCTCGTGGGAGGTCTGGAACGGGATGCATCCAACCTCGTGTCGCCAATTGAGGACCTGCTTGACTGAGTAGTTGCTTCAGGTCACGAAGATTGACAACGGCAGAAAAAGAGGTCTGCTGACCCTATGACCCCCCCCCCCTCCCGGCCACGCCACCCCAGCCCTTCATACAGCATCCAAAATGACTCCATTGGCGGACCATGACTTGGCGGTCGGTCGGTACCAATGGGTATCAAGGCTTGTAGATGGAGTTTGCGTTTAAGTATCACGGTAATATGTAGTTTAATTCAAGTGCCGCATTAAATCTCTGCAAAACGCACGGTTCTTGGTAAAATCTGTTGTGTAAATGTACACGAAATGGGACGTCGGTAAATGAAACGGTTAACTCTAGTCCACGTTAAAAAGGTTTGAAAATGCTTTCACAATTATGGAAACAGTATTTTTAATGATGAAACTTGCAAACTGGCTAGGGTGAAGAAAACAGTTAAACGTAATGGGTTGCACTTAATATGAAAAGTGTGATATATCATTAATTAATTGTGGAAAAGAGCTAGATTGTTCATTTGAATGTACTTTCGGAAGTTTTTGTAGCGTAACGGGTCTGTAACCATCTAATTAATATGCATGTTTAACGTATGTGCATGCTACAGCCAACGTCGTCGTCGAAACTGATTTCCCGTCCCTTTCTTTACCCTTAACAATCATCAGCTGAGGCTAACAAACACATTCAGTTGTTGGAGACTGTGAATGAGAAGGTATTTAAACGTAAAGATGAATTAAATCCGAACCGTAGACGCAAGAAGTTTGACGTCTTAATTCCAGTACGCTAAAAACGAGAAAATATCTACGCCATATTTAGCTCTCTGCGTAGCGTGAAGTACTACCAGCTGTACGTTTCTCGTCTATTCTCACCTTATTCCTACTCATAAAAGACGTAGTACAGTACCACTGGGTAAGAGCTCTGCAAGTTTAAGACACGGCTCTGCCGTAAATATCCAGAGGCACCGAGGAATATTTGTGGCATTACACTTTTGTGAAGTTTAGTTCCCGGCAGTTTCTTCACAGAAACCAACTGCGACATTAAAATTAATGCGGCGCGCGAGACGCAAGTACGGATGTCCAAACCGATTCCGAACTGAGAGAAGCTACAGGAACTATTGGGGTTCAATGTATTTCATGTTCACATTTCAGTAACTTAAAACATTTGTGAGGACACTTACTGTGACTCTGTGTCTCAAGAGGTGCTCTACCGACTTTTGAAGTTGCACGAGACTAATGCGTTATAGAAGTAGCAAATAGAGATACTATTCCCATGGTATCGTAAGTCTAATCAATTGTCATCAATGGATCCGGTTTTTTCCGTTTTAAATAGTTTTCCCTTTAATGTCTTCATCTACACTTTTATCTACATCCCATACCTTCACTTGCATTTTACAAGTCACTATAAAGCACCTGGTAGAGACAACTCTTAACTTTACAGTACGTTAAAATATCTAACCAATACATAACTTGATAAATCAGTGGAAGAACAGCACAGTACCAGCTGCTGAGAGTCTGAATTTATTTTCAGAACCTTTCTTGATTTACTGAAGCCACATTTTCGCGATGCGTCAGACGGCTTTCGTCAACTATTTGAAAGCAGATATTCTAGTATTTTTTTAGGCTCTACCATCAGTCAAAATGCCTGTTACTCCCAAGTATGACATAATTCTGGCAGGTTGTAATTAATTTAATGTATAGGGGAAAAGCTACAATAGTTTTACATTTTGGGAAGTGTACATCAATACGTTTCCCTGTATTAAGATATAGTTGCCAGTCTAAGCACTAGACCGTCATTTGTCCAGGCCTGACGAAACATGAGTCTAATCCAATTTTTGTTGGATTACACTCTCAAAGGTAACCGCTAATTCTAAGCTAAATTTCATTAAAAATTTTTTTTTGCTAGGTTCTTTTCCAATGTGTTTAAGACAGCACCATCTCGGTTGGTTGATTTTGTTCACTAGTAACCGTGAGTATGACAGTACAAGAAAACTTCTACTTCTAGATTGTCCATCTTCGGCTCCGCGTATAACTTTCAGCAAATCACTTGAATTTGTATAAGCAACTTCAAGTGTGTCTCATGTCACACACAGCCTAAGAGTGACAGTCTGAAGTCTAAAGACTACAGACGGCTCCACCTATTTTCAGTCAGAATTTAGAAGAATCTAACTGCCACACAATTTTTATTCATTTATTTAGTTTTTGAACCTGATCAGATTAAGCTCTTCAAATTCTCTCCTTCATCAAGCCATGGTTTCACACGTACAGTACTCTTTTTCTACATCATAGTTACCTAAGAGATATCGATAATTTTAATAGAGCACATTGTAACAACATAGAACCAATATTATTAAAAATGGTTTGATTGTATGTAGAGAGAATGTGAATAAATAGCAATGCGTAAGAACTAATGAAGTTAATACTAGCAGTACTACTTCTAATGCTTCTACTGATAATTCTAGAATAATAGTCATAATAATAGCGTTTTTCGTCGCGGCGATACCTATTTACGAAATTTCAGTCACCAACTTTCTGTTCCGAATGCGAAAATATTTTGTTGAGCCCAACCTACATAGGTAGGAATGATCATCAAAATAAAATAAGACAAATCAGAGCTCGAACAGAAAGGTTTAGGTGTTCGTTTTTCCCGCGCGCTGTTTGGGAGTGGGACAGTAGAGAGATAGTATGATTGTGGTTCGATGAACCCTCTGCCAAGCACTTAAATGCGAATTGCAGAGTAATCATGTAGATGTAGATGTAGATATTGGTATGTAAAAACTATACTTGTGAGTGTGCAAAGACTATTTCTGACATTCTGACATAGAGAGTTCTGAGGAAAAAAATTAGGTAGAGTGCACCAATTCATTGGGAAATGAGGAAAATGCAGTAATGTAATGAAAAACTGAAGCAAATGGAATAAAAGGAAAAAGATGCCTTTTGAACAGGCACTGTTCTCAGATTAATTGCACGCGATTGCACTTGAGACATGCACTCGGGCGGCGCGTTTTTGCCGGGGAACGGCAGATAGCAATTACCCCGCCGCTTCCCTGGGCGCGCTTTCCGGCGGACTTAACGGCGCTGCGGCGGCCGGTGCCGCCCGTGAAAGGAGCCGCAATTCAGCGCCAGTGGTGCTCAGTCGGTTGCGGTGCCGGCCAACTCCTTTGTCTGCGCCCTTTCGCGTTTCTGTTGCAGTTTTCCACTCACACAAAGAGCACCCGCACTAACTTCATTACCCTCATTCTAACAATTCCTCGGGTATAAAACTGACCGCACCAAAACGGTAGTTTTCTGCTTCTCTTTTGCTGGCGCTAATCCTTGTTCACTCGTAGTCGTTGCCCCTGTTGGCACCGTAATGTCCCTTATACCGGGAGAGGAATGGTGGGAGCCCTATTCGCTATGTCTGCAAATAGACCAAGCGCAGGTATGAAGATATTCACACAGTTAGTACCGGTTGGTTATAATGAAAGTGTAGCTACTCACAGAGGTCCAGTTTGAGCAGTAATTATCGTATGGCTCCGAAACTTAATGGTTATCCTAATGCATTAATGCGGAATCTACTTATGCTGGAAAAAAATTAATCCCAGTTTTCGCCAGCAGGTTCAAATCTTGAGCTGTGAGTGCAATAAAGACTTATAGAAATATATGGATATGGTGTCTCTTCTTTCGGACATGACCTGCAGCCGTCTAGAACGAAATTAGAATTATGTTAATACCGTCAGCTGCGCACGGCCGTTGATATAGACCAACAGGGACAAGGTGGAAATGTGTGCCCCGACCGGGACTCGAACCCGGGTTTCTCCTGCTTACCTGGCAGACGCTCTATCCAATTTTTTTTTTTTTTTTTTTTTTTTTTTTTGCATTTTGTTCGTTGTTGATCGTTGTGTTTGGTGGTTGCGGGCGTCACATGACATCCGTTCAAGTTCGTTTGTTGATCATTCCACTCAGTTTTTTGTTAGAGGGGCCAACCGGCTCTCTGACCGAACATGCTGAGCTACCGTGCCGGCTGTGCCACCAGGGCACAGACGATAGTGCTACTGCAGGGACTATCCCGCGCACGCCTCCCGCGAGACTCACATTCTCACCTTGTATGTCCACACACTACATTCGTAGTGTCCCACCCCAACACACTCATTACTCGTGGAAGACGTTCTTCCAAGTCCCGTAAGGGTTCGGGGAATATGTGTGCATCCGCACGGAAGAAGGAGGTCATGGCCGGTATTACCAGAACTATATACTTATATGGATATGGTGTCTGTTATTTCGGACATGTCCTAAATTGTGCTCAGACCATTTCAAAGCAGAGTCTTCAAATCAGGGTCTGTAACATGAAGAGCAGACGAAGATTTGGCTACTGAATCCATAACGCAAATTCCCAGGTGCAGTCTAAGAGACCACTAGCACGAAAGAAGTACTAATAGGTCTAGGTTCACTTCACATTTAAGTGGCTACTGACAAAGGAAATCACTGCAGCTTCGGAAAAGAACAACTAAATAACACTGTAATCTCCTATCCGACCCCTATACATTACATTAGCAATAGAGTAACAACAAACGCTAGCGGTCTGTGAGACCGCTCCTTGGACGTTAATGGTAATTGTGTAATTCCACTACATAGCCTGAGACCTAATATTTGATGTCCTACTGTTATGTAAGTTCCGTAAAAAAGACGAAATTGTGTAGAAAGGCGTCCGACAAGTACGAGGTGCATTCAAGTTCTAAGGCCTCCGATTTTTTTTCTAATTAACTACTCACCCGAAATCGATGAAACTAGCGTTACTTCTCGATGTAATCGCCCTGCAGACGTACACATTTTTCACAACGCTGACGCCATGATTTCATGGCAGCGGCGAAGGCTTCTTTAAGAGTCTGTTTTGACCACTGGAAAATCGCTGAGGCAATAGCATCACGGCTGGTGAATGTGCGGCCACGGAGAGTGTCTTTCATTGTTGGAAAAAGCCAAAAGTCACTAGGAGCCAGGTCAGGTGAGTGGGGAGCATGAGGAATCACTTCAAAGTTGTTATCACGAAGAAACTGTTGCGTTACGTTAGCTCGATGTGCGGGTGCGCTGTCTTGGTGAAACAGCACACGCGCAGCCCTTCCCGGACGTTTTTGTTGCAGTGCAGGAAGGAATTTGTTCTTCAAAACATTTTCGTAGGATGCACCTGTTACCGTAGTGCCCTTTGGAACGCAATGGGTAAGGATTACGCCCTCGCTGTCCCAGAACATGGACACCATCATTTTTTCAGCACTGGCGGTTACCCGAAATTTTTTTGATGGCGGTGAATCTGTGTGCTTCCATTGAGCTGACTGGCGCTTTGTTTCTGGATTGGAAAATGGCATCCACGTCTCATCCATTGTCACAACCGACGAAAAGAAAGTCCCATTCATGCTGTCGTTGCGCGTCAACATTGCTTGGCAACATGCCACACGGGGAGCCATGTGGTCGTCCGTCAGCATTCGTGGCACCCACCTGGATGACACTTTTCGCATTTTCAGGTCGTCATGCAGGATTGTGTGCACAGAAATGCCAACTCTGGAGGCGATCTGTTCAACAGTTATTCGGCGATCCCCCAAAACAATTCTCTCCACTTTCTCGATCATGTCGTCAGACCGGCTTGTGCGAGCCCGAGGTTGTTTCGGTTTGTTGTCACATGATGTTCTGCCTTCATTAAACTGTCGCACCCACGAACGCACTTTCGACACATCCATAACTCCATCACCACATGTCTCCTTCAACTGTCGATGAATTTCAATTGGTTTCACACCACGCAAATTCAGAAAACGAATGATTGCACGCTGTTCAAGTAAGGAAAACGTCGCCATTTTAAGTATTTAAAACAGTTCTCATTCTCGCCGCTGGCGGTAAAATTCCATCTGCCGTACGGTGCTGCCATCTCTGGGACTTATTGACAATGAACGCGGCCTCATTTTAAAACAATGCGCATGTTTCTATCTCTTTCCAGTCCAGAGAAAAAAAAATCGGAGGCCTTAGAACTTGAATGCACCTTGTAATAGGCTCTAAGAGACTAGGAAGTATCTTTCCTTCTGCAGCGGACTGTTTTCTACTGTGAACATCCCTGGCAGATTCAAGCTGTTTCAAACCGGGACTACAATCCGGACTATTATTTTCTTACATCCAATACGAAGCTCAGTTTTATTTTGTTTTGCTAATTTCACAACACTGTATTTCCTACAGGAGAGTAAAAGATTCATTCTAGAATCATCCACTACATCGTGACTAAATCGTTTCGCCGCAGTATCATATCTTTCACTAGAGCTAGTCAAGCAAGGTATGCAGGAGAGCTTCTGTGAATTTTTTTGAAGTGAGAGAGCAGAAATGAGGCTATGAGTAAGGTTGTGAATAATATGGCTGGCTCTGAGCACTATGGGACTTAACATCTGTGGTCATCAATCCCCTAGAACTTAGAACTACTTAAACCGAACTAACCTAAGGACATCACACACATCCATGCCCGAGGCAGGATTCGAACCTGCGACTGTAGCGTTCACGCGGTTCCAGACTGAAGCACCTAGAACCGCACGGCCACAACGGCCGGCGCGTGAATAATATCTGGACAGCCCAGTCGGTTAAAGTTTCGATCGCATAGGCCACAATTCGGGTTCTAGCTCCACTCCAGATCACAATTATAATCCATCAGGAAGTTTCGGTAATAACTTTTCTTTTTTATTACCGAGGTAACGAAGTAGCTATAGGAAATGAATAGAATGATATGAACAAACATATAAAGATTTGGGAGTTATCTGACATCCAAAAAACTTAAATCTTCCTAGAAGTCAATAATTTCGTGCTCCGGCCCATCAAATCAGTTTTGGATGTTTCCAGATTAGTGGGTAGCTTATTATCGTTTCAAAAAAAAAAAGATAAGAAAGAAAAACTATAAAGCTTCCAGTATCAAAGCATGCATGAGCCAGTAATGCTCACATACATTTTAGTACTGATCAACTTCACCGTGATGTTTCTACCTACGTCTTTCATATTAATTGCCAAAAAGTCAATTTAAAAAGTTAAAATTCCCTTTTAAACAGAGAAAGTAACTCCAGCAAGAGCTTACAGATGCACTTACTTGGTTGCATTTGCCCAAAGACCTACAACAAAACACAGGTAGCACAAAAACGTCACCAGCCAAATCACCGAAAAAGACAGAAAGTGGCACACAGACAGCACCTACATCGCTGCAAAAGAAGAAACGTCGAGACTATACTTCCAACAACAAACAAGAAGATCGAAAACTACTTCAGCATCGCATGCGTGCCACTTGACCATCGGATGCATGGCACTCTTCGGCTACGGACTTTCAAGCATTTGATGCAGCAGCCCATGTGCCAAATGCCAAATGAGCTGCTCCCCTCCCCCCCCCCCCCCACCCCCGCCGCCCCACCACCCAACAACCAGCGGACCACTAGGTAATAAATCTTACCATGATATTTTCACATAGCATCCCCTCCTATTACTCGTCTATGGAAATGTTGAGAGTACGCCACAGCACGTAGGATCCATCTACAATCAGGCTTCGAGATCGACGGTCGGTAGCTTCTTGCTTCACATGATCAACATGTTCTGAAGATAAGGCATCCAACGCGCTGAAGCACTGCTACTGTGTCTTTCTCCACCATTAATCAGTTGTTATATTTCACTTCAAAGATGCTACTAAATTGGAAATGGTCAATAATGTACACTTTATTGACTAATATCCTGAAACTTGAAACTTCCTGGCAGATTAAAACTGCCCCAGGCTGTGGTTAAGCCATGTCTCCACAATATCCTTTCTTCCAGGAGTGCTAGTTCTGCGGCCGGCCGCGGTGGTCTAGCGGTTCTAGGCGCTCAGTCCGGAACCGCGCGACTGCTAGGTCGCAGGTTCGAATCCTGCCTCGGGCATGGATGTGTGTGATGTCCTTAGGTTAGTTAGGTTTAAGTAGTTCAAAGTTCTAGGGGACTGATGACCACAGATGTTAAGTCCCATAGTGCTCAGAGCCATTTGAACCATTTTTTTTGCTAGTTCTGCAAGCTTCGCAATAGAGCTTCTGTGAAGTTTTGAACGTAGGAGACGAGATAATGGCGGAATTAAAGTTGTGCTTGGGTAGCTCAGTCGGTAGAGCACCTGCCGTGAAAAGCAAAAGTCCCGACTTCGAGTCTGGGTCGGGCACACAGTTTTAATCTCCCAGGAAGTTTCATATCAGCGCACACTCCGCTGCAGAGTGAAAATTTCATTCTGGACTAATATCCTATCTGGATACACCTAGCAGAATGTCTGACAGCAATTCATCAGGACGGGTGCTAAGCAAAATGAAATGAATACTGTACAGTAGAGTGATCATTTCGAATCTAGAGACAAGCAAACTAATGTGTGGATCATGTAAAAGGCGTTATTTTCCTCACCGCTGCTTTATCTACACAGAGCCTAACCTTTAGTTTAATGAGTGTGTCGCTCTGTAATTAGGAACTGGTTCACAACTCTGCGCGGGTTTAAGATTCCCAACTAGCTGCAGAGAACCTGATAAACCTTGCAATGACGAGTGCGGAATGTAGCAGAAATACCAGGAAGAGTAAGAAGTTGTCAAGGAAATGCTTGTTGAATACCATACACTATTCCACTAAAGACAAGAAGAGAATAGAAGCTTTCGAAATGTGGTGCTACAGAAGAATGCTGAAGATTAGATGGGTAAATCACATAACTAATGAGGAGGTACTGAATAGGATTGGGGAGAAGAGAAGTTTGTGGCACAACTTGACTAGAAGAAGGGATCTATTGGTAGGACATGTTCTGAGGCATAAAGGGATCGCCAATTTAGCATTTGAGGGCAGCTTGTAGGGTAAAAATCGTAGAGGGAGACCAAGAGATGAATACACCAAGCAGATTCAGAAGGATGTAGGTTACAGTAGGTACTGGGAGATGAAGAAACTTGCACAGGATAGAGTAGCATGGAGAGCTGCATCAAACCAGTCTCAGCACTGAAGACCACAACAACAACATTCCACTAAATCACCGTATTAGTCGCCGACCAGCAGAATGATTACAGGAGTCTTTCATGGTGCCATACTGATGCTGCAATGCGCAGTGGAAGTGAAATGGCTATATGAGGAGATATTTCCCAGACCATAACAAGTCACTGCAACTGCCAGCCAGTATCCAGGCGTCCATCACTACGGAGCGCTTTACATGAGGTGTGGCTGGGATTACGGGCAGTCGATAATAAAGTTTTCATCTACCCTGATCTATGAGGAAGTTGGATTCAGTATATCCTGCGGCACGTGACACTTAAACTGATCACTACAAAGTTAACTTCAGGATGTCGCAACATGTAACCATTAAGATTCAGACATTGCCTTCCTGTTACGTCTTCCTGTCATTCTACGATCCTTTCTTTCGCAACGTAACTATAGATGTCGATTCTGTAATACTCTGTCTAATCGTTTAGAACTAGGTAACGGTTTCACTAAAGATAGAGAGTTAAATGTGACAGTGTTATCTGTTGCTATAGTTTTTACCACTTCAAGAATAAAATATACTATTAGGACCTCTTTACATGTAGACGAAATATTCTGACTAATATCCTATCTGGATACACCTAGTAGAATGTCTGCCAGTAATTCATCAGGACGGGTGCTAAGCAAAATGAAATGAATACTGTACAGCAGAGTGATCATTTAGAATCTAGAGACAAGCAACAGAACTGCAGTAAACATTCGTCTATTAGACTCAACGATTAAGAGGCTATATTTGTGGACATTAAAAACCGTTTTCAGTTGTTCGAAAAAATGGCTCTGAGCACTGTGGGACTTAACATCTGAGGTCATCAGTCCCCTAGAACTTAGAACTACTTAAACCTAACTAACCTAACGACATCACACACATCCATGCCCGAGGCAGGATTTGAACCTGCGACCGTAGCGGTCGCGCGGTTCCAGACTGAAGCACCTAGAACCGCTCGGTCACAACGGCCGGATCAGTTTTTCGACAGAAATGCGCGTGTGTGTTCTTTTCAACCGTCATCATCGTGTTTTTATTCTTCCAAAACTATTAATGGGGAATATATTTTTACGTTCTAAGTACTCGATGAGGTGTCTGCGCTTCATTTTTGATGAGAAACTTACGTACTTGCCACATCCGGAATATCCCCACAGTGGTCAATATTTTAATATGCATTGCGCATGGGAAGCACACCGAGCTCGTTTCTATACACTGACGTTGACGAGCCGCCATATCACTTGTGGTCACAACTTCTCATGACGTCACATGCATACAAAAATATTCAGGACATAAGACAACTGGTTATCATACCGTTTCTCTTTCAATTTTGGTGCGAGTTTCCAATAATCAAAGGAACGTAGTGCTTTGGGATTCGTACAAAGTGCTATATTCTAGAAATGGGTGCGGCGAATATCAATATTTTGCACAAAACCCCCACCTTCTCCTTTTGTAGGGCGTTGATTTGTCATGTAGCTGTGAATTTTAGCACTGAATACACTCCAAATGAAATACTTACATACTCGTATTTTTAATTTGTAGATGAGCACAACGATTTTGCTAACATATATAATAATCGGTCAAAACGAGGAAATTTCCTATGATGCTCAGTGATTTTCGCTTGTCATGTCTTCAGGAACCACCGATCAATCACATTCACAGTGTACACAATAAAGCTGTACATGACAATGTATACACTAGACAAACCGAGATGACAATGAGGGAAGAAGATTCTCACTTGATCCGATTCCCCTGGTCCTCTTCAGGCTTTTCAGCAATATACCAACTTGCTAAAATGTTCCTAAACGTAAAGGATTTCCTTATCCTATTAAAAAGGAAAGAACTTGTACTGTATATGGTTCCGTGGTGTATAGTAATAAGGGAAAACAGGTAAGGCTACATAGCAGGCAAAGAGGCCTTCAGTGGTGACTGAGTCGGTCATTACGTCGTTTAACTAGGTGAGGCACCAATATTAAAAGAATAATGGGCGAAGGTGTGAGACAACAAGCAGCAGATGGTAAAGAACCGATTTTATCGAATTTTTCTTCCTATCGATCACAGATATGGGTCCTGAGAATACAAGGCCACTCGTGTTTGGCTTTCGTCTCTGGCACGAGGATCCAACGTTATGTGACAGTTGTAGAGTAACCAAGAGAGACCACATACGGAAAATACGCTTATAAAAAGTACTAAGTGTTACGATATTCCTGTAGTGACAAAAAATGTTAACAAATTCAGAAAATATGTCAAAAACATCGGCTTTTACACCACAAAAAACAGGACAGATAATTCAAAAAATGTAAGAAAACATAAATCAAATAGCTAAGAGCATATAAGATCACATATCTAGACTACCCCAAATTTTACTTTCGGTGATCGGATACATCACTTGATATCCTACGCCAGAAAACCGTGGTAACTCCGCAGATTTACGTATACGAATAATCAGGTGTTATCAGTCACCTTTTTGAAAGCAAACGAAACCTACCAACAAATGTAAAGGTATTCACGATATACTACCAACAACCACCATTTTTGCACATCAGTCAGTATTTTACACGCTCCATTCACGTTAATGTGACCACATGTCAAAATTCTGAATAACCAGCTTTTGCAGCGCGGACATGCAGGAAGAAGATCAGTGACGTTCTGGAAGGTACCGACAGGGATGTGGACCCATGCTGACTCCAGCCCCGTTGCCAGCTGCCCTAGCTTACTCGGCTGAGAACCCATGGCGTGAACAGCCCAGTTGAGATGGTCCCACAGATTCTCGATTGGGTTTAAATGCGAGGTATTTGGTGGCGAAGAGAATACGGTAAACTCATTCAGGTGCTCTTCGAACGACGCATGTACTCTGCGAACTGTGGACACGTAGTATTGCCCTCTTGGTAACTGTCATCGTGTTGAGGAATAATAAACTTCATGTAAGGGTGGACATGGTCCCCAAAGATACATGCATACTTGTGTTGACCTATTGTGAATTCCGAAATGACTATATCACCCAGGGAATGTCACGAAAACATTCCCCAGACCATAATGCTCCCTCTTCCGTACTAGACCCTTCCGAGGATTGATGCAGGGCTGCACACGCCAAAGGCCATCTGTCCTACGGGGCATAAAACGTGATTTATCTGAAAAGGCCACCGGTCGCCGCTTAGGAGGAGGACATTAGCGTTTAACGTCCCGTCGACAACGAGGTCATTAGCGACGGAGCACAAGCTCGGATTAGGGAAGGATGGGGAAGTAAATCGGCCGTGCCCTTTCGGAGGAACCATCCCTGCATTTGCCTGAAGCTATTTAGGGAAATCACGGAAAACCTAAATCTGGATGGCCAGACGCAGGTTTGAACTGTCATCCTCCCGAATGCGAGTCCAGTGTGCATCGACGCTCAGTGGACGTCTAGTTGAGGTATTGGCGTACAAATTCCAGACTTCATCGCCGATGAAAAGTAGTCAGCATTGGTGCCTGAAGCAGGCGCCTGTTGCGGAGGTCAATACGCAGTAGCGTTCACTGAACGGTCGTTGAGGAGAAGTTGTTGCTAACCCTTTGGTTCATATGGGCGGTCAATTGCTCAGCAGTTACACTTCTATTCAGCCGTACACATCTCCGCAGCCGTCATTCACCCCTCTCATCTATGGCCCGTGGTGCACTACAGTTACCTCGGCGCTGGTTTTGGATAATGTCATTTTGCTATGCATAGTGTACTTTAATCACAGCGGCACCCGAGCAGTTTAAGGACTTTTCCGTTTCAGAAATGCTTCCACCTTTGATCCGAAAACCGATGATTGTGCCCTTTTGGAAGTCGAGTAAATCGCTCCGTTTCCATATTACGACTGCGACTGGACAGTTTTTCGCGTCCCTCTGACGCGCTTTATATTCACTCCACAGCTAGTGCTGCCACATGCCTTCTGTGAGTGGTTATTGCACAATGACATTAATGTGAGTGGACCGTATAGTTCCAATCCACATCACATGACACCCCTCTGTAATAATTTTTTGTATCGTATACATAATTTATTTTTCTAACATAATAGAATTTGCGTTATTTATACAGCAAGAAAAGTTTTTGCTTAACAGAATCCATATTTTTAAAGACAAAAAAACGCGTAAAGACATATGTAAGACTGTTAGCTGAAATTTAAGTCCTGCAATACATTGTGGATATATCAGCCTTCTTAATTTTTGTTTAGAAATTTGAACGTTTGCACCTTAGCAGGCGAGAACTACGGAAATTTAGAAACAAGGTAAATACCAAAATATTGTAGGAGAGTTGTTCCAACTTTTACAAAAATATATTTATTTTTACCACAGTTACGTACTCCAACGATAAGCGAAACAAAACAACCACAGAAAGCAAATAATTTATTCTCTATGAACTTAGTTTTTCCATACAATGAATATACTAATTTGCATTATTCGGCTTCTGTGGTGCGTCACTTGTCACCAGCAAAACCTTTAAATCCCACTCCCTAATCTCAAAAAATAATGATATTTACGTTCCACGAGGACACACTCACTAAAGTAACAACAGTCTCGTTTTATACAATGGAAGATTTAAAGCTGAAGCAAGTGTAAACAGGGAGTTTTTAAAGCATGCAGCGCTTCAAAATGTTCAAAAAATGGCTCTGAGCACTATGGGACTCAACTGCTGTGGTCATAAGTCCCCTAGAACTTAGAACTACTTAAACCTAACTAACCTAAGGACAGCACACAACACCCAGCCATCACGAGGGAGAGAAAATCCCTGACCCCGTCAAAATGTTCAGAAGTGTGGGAGCTCCTAAGGGACCAAACTGCTGTCATCGGTCCCTAAACTTACAAACTACTTAAACTAACTTACGCTAAGAACAACACACACACACACACACACACACACACACACACACACACACACACATGCCCGAGAGAGGATTCGAACCTCCGGGAGGAGGGGCCGCACGATGTCTGATATGACGCTTCAAACTGCGTGGCTACTCCGCGTGGCATGCAGTGCTTCCTTATCCTATTAAAGAGACTAGATGGCTCCGGGGCACGGTAAACAGGCAAGGAAAATAAATAAATGTGAGCTGATAAAACACAAACTGTTGTCCTTCGCAATGCATTGTTCTAAATGTGTCGATAAAATCAGGAACGACAAATAACAGGGACCGGAGGCATTTCAAAATTATTTGACATCCCAGTCTCAGAATTACAGTCGTTGTAAACCTACAAGCAAAAGTTCCAGTAGATAATTTAAGTAATATGGTATGTCACATGTAATGGAATGTGTTTTGTATTCCGACAAGACGGCAGTATGAAATGCTAAGTGGGTACGTGTCCTCTGTTTTAACTTACGAATAGAGGAGTGTGACACGTATTTTACAAATTTTGTGTATTTTCTCTGGGCTCGAGACTGCGATGTTAGTGCGGTTCTTGATGGACAGTCTATCAATTATTTTTATTACCGATCAGCCAGCCACTTGTATGTTCCTATTTACTCTGAGTTTTTTTCTTTTCATAAGCTTCAAGAAATGAAACAGTGCAAGTTTTATTGGTTTGCTTAAAGAGATCCAATTTAAAGGTTTATCACTGGATAACTCTTGCGTCTAATCATTTTCAACCTCAGGTCCATTGTATGTGTTTTATTGTAAGCGCTGCCGGCTGTAATGTCGAGTGACCTAATTAATTTATTCATCACTTCGTCATCAACAAAGACGGTGACTCCGTCCTCTCAGCACTTATATTGTAGAGTGCTGTAGATAGATGGCAGTTAAATCATTTCAGATACATGCTTTCTTGGACAATAAATTGTTCCTCTTCATCAAATCACAGCGAAGAATATTAGACTCTCATACGTTAAGCGTTTCAGAATTCTCAAACTGCTAATGTTCCACCCCCTTCATCTGAACCTGAAACCAATGAAATGCATCAAAAGAATTTGTGAGTTGATGAAGTCTCCATTTATTCCTTCTTTGACTTGAAATGATGCTGATTTAAGCTGCTACCGGAAAGAAGCTTCTGCGACGAGGAATTTAAAATGTATTTCCTTTAACTTATAACCTAATGTCCAGCAGGTAATATAAAATCGCCGCGCCCGAAGAGATATCGCACGATATGCGTAATATTGCGACGAGCAATGGTGCCGGCAGTGTGGCTTAGTGTTTATCGTCTCCGGTGGGCGTATTGCTGATTGCCAATTCAAACCCATCCAACAGCAATTATGTATTACAAGGTTATAGTAATTTCCGGAAGGATGCTGATATATCTTATTATTGAAATGGTTGTATATTTTGGAATTTTCGATGTTTCTATAAATATCAGCGTTCTGGAATATTCGACGTTTATATAAATCGCTGCTCTCTCCATGCAGGAGATCTGTTCTCTTCTGGCTGTACGCTGGTGTCAGTAACAAACGTGCGTTCAGTTGTAAGTGTTGTACTTTGTGGACTACCCTGCTTTCGTATTTGAACTTGTCTGTGGTGTTGACATGTCATTATATTATGTCCTAAAAGCGAAGTGATTTAATATCAAGGGCCGGCCGGAGTGGCCGAGCGGTTCTAAGCGCTACAGTTTGGAACCGCGAGACCGCTACGGTCGCAGGTTCGAATCCTGCCTCGGGCATGGATGTTTGTGTTGTCCTTAGGTTAGTTAGGTTTAAGTAGTTCTAAGTTCTTGGGGACTGATGACCTCAGAAGTTAAGTCCCATAGTGCTCAGAGCCATTTAAACCATTTTTGATTTAATATCAGGACGTCGCCATACATTTCAGACAAGCCATCATATTTGATGCATGCCATTCCCTCGTTGCTGTTGTGTCTTCAAAGTGTCTTGGTGTTCACCTGTCAAAATGTCGGTGGTTGTAGGAAACTCACCAGGCTGCATTCCCGTACGTCGTTTGAGCGTATCGTTTATTTTCCGTCAAGATTCAAAAGCTAATCAGTAAAACTGTTATCTGCAACTATTAGCTTCTCTTTTAAGTGCGAGTTGCTCTGAGACTTCCCAGTTAAATCGTGGGTCAAGAGATAGAAACTAATTTTCCAAAGAGCGATTCTACGCCAAGATGCGAAGATTTTGTATTATGGTTAATTTTTGTAGCGTTTTTTATCGATCAGGATATTGTGGTCTTTATGTATTTACAAACACAACGCCCTTACGTCAACGGCGTTTGATTCCCTGTCTGGACAACTTCCGTGATTTAAGGTAAGTCACTGTTGGTACTTATACTTTTAGCATCAATAAACGGGATTTGTGGTAAATGAGAGGCCAGGGTGTACCAGCACAGTCTAATTTCACGTACGGGAACATGGGATGACGCAGCATCAGCAACCTACTTCAGTACCCGAGTCCACAAACGCACTTTGTTACGGTGGCGCGTAAGGCGGATTCGGCCAGTTTCAGTTCTGCCGTGGAGGGGGGGGGGGGGGGAGGGGGAGCAATTTTTGTCAACAGCATTTGCCCGCAGCGGAAGGGGACTTGGCGGCATAAGGTTATTGGCTGCCAGACTCCGCTCCATTGCCCTGTATTAAATATAAAACATCTCCGCAGTGTGTCATGGTGTCAGAGCACTCGATATTGTTGATCACGCGTCCTTCAGTTGGGGCTGTAAGATAGGCTGCCACACTGGCGTCTTTAGAAGAGAGTAGACAAAGCGTGGACGCCGGGATTCTTCTAGGAACTGGTGGACAAAACATTACTTTTAAAGCTACACCTTAATCCTTAGTGGACTTTCTACCCAACAACGCCATGCTTCTTTTGTTATCCGAAAACTGATACACGATATGTATAGCTACAGTCGCCATTGCTTTATACATTAAGTATATTGTTTGACAGCTGAGCCACATGAAATTATTACCATCATAAGAAAACACACAGGACTAAGGGCATATAACGAGAAAAAAGCAGTTTAACATACTAGTAGTAGCAAATGACGCACAGATCATAGTACAAAATTTGTCACTGGTACATCGAAGATCGTGTATGTACACAAATACACTATTGTTGGGGCGTACTCCAGGGAAACTAATTTAGAACAGTGTGAGATAGATAAACCTGTTTCTCCATAGAGACAATAAAAGCTGACAGATAAGCTATAATTCTCGCTAGCTATATTCATTATTTGCATTTGTGAATACGAAGTAACAAACACAGAATCTTGCCTGAATCATTTGGTATGTCTGCAAGTTTAGAGATCTCCAACATCCACGGAAAGCGTTGCATTATGGTGACATAGTCCAAACTAAACAGGGGTAAAACAATTTAGAGAAACGTATCTGTAACGGGACATCCACCTCTAGCATTACTTCTCCTCAACAGTAGATGTCGATACCAGTAATATTTTTCGAATATTGGACGTGTCAGTATTATCTCAGCTGCTTTTCTTTGAACTTTCATATAATTTTATACGCAGTACGTTATATTTCAAACTAAAATTGATGAAAAGGAATTACTTTATTTTAGATGTTACACTCCTGGATATGGAAAAAAGAACACATTGACACCGGTGTGTGAGACCCACCATACTTGCTCCGGACACTGCGAGAGGGCTGTACAAGCAATGATCACACGCACGGCACAGCGGACACACCAGGAACCGCTGTGTTGGCCGTCGAATGCCGCTAGCTGCGCAGCATTTGTGCACCGCCGCCGTCAGTGTCAGCCAGTTTGCCGTGGCATACGGAGCTCCATCGCAGTCTTTAACACTGGTAGCATGCCGCGACAGCGTGGACGTGAACCGTATGTGCAGTTGACGGACTTTGAGCGAGGGCGTATAGTGGGCATGCGGGAGGCCGGGTGGACGTACCGCCAAATTACTCAACACGTGGGGCGTGAGGTCTCCACAGTACATCGATGTTGTCGCCAGTGGTCGGCGGAAGGTGCACGTGCCCGTCGACCTGGGACCGGACCGCAGCGACGCACGGATGCACGCCAAGACCGTAGGATCCTACGCAGTGCCGTAGGGGACCGCACCGCCACTTCCCAGCAAATTAGGGACACTGTTGCTCTTGGGGTATCGGCGAGGACCATTCGCAACCGTCTCCATGAAGCTGGGCTACGGTCCCGCACACCGTTAGGCCGTCTTCCGCTCACGCTCCAACATCGTGCAGCCCGCCTCCAGTGGTGTCGCGACAGGCGTGAATGGAGGGACGAATGGAGACGTGTCGTCTTCAGCGATGAGAGTCGCTTCTGCCTTGGTGCCAATGATGGTCGTATGCGTGTTTGGCGCCGTGCAGGTGAGCGCCACAATCAGGACTGCATACGACCGAGGCACATAGGGCCAACACCCGGCATCATGGTGTGGGGAGCGATCTCCTACACTGGCCGTACACCACTGGTGATCGTCGAGGGGACACTGAATAGTGCACGGTACATCCAAACCG